>NC_040090.1:79961657-80577165 GCF_003369695.1 Bos indicus x Bos taurus | reverse complement strand
AAATATATTTTCAACAAGATTCCCTTTGTACAGAGCCAAACTCTTATTTTCCCAGAACTGTGTATCAGTATACTTTTTCACCATATCAACCCTTCACAGCCTGCCTGCATTTTCCATAGAATAAAAGTAACACTTTTCAATCAAGTTGTTTTCACACACAATTTCTGTGTTCATCTCATTATCATAGCTGAGTTATAGTGTTTATCTGTCACTGTTGCTCCTCATCATTATATTTAGTTCATTACCTCTAAGAATAAAGTTGAGTTTACATATTTGGAATACATGTTTGCTTGATTAGAAAAATTGATTGACAATCACTTAATACAGAATCAGCATTTATAAGAACAGTTCACACAGTATCAGAGAGGCATCTATGCCACTCCAGTTACCTGTCTACAGCCTGCTTTGAGACCTTAAGAGAAAATTATTTCCTCTGATGGTGGTTCACAAGCAACATGCTTAAGAAACCTTGGATACATAACTTAATTATTTCAGGATATAAAAGCTTATGCTCATAATGATTGAACTGCTTGCATTAAGTCATCACTTTGATCTTTAAAATTAATCAAGCAGAACTTATCTTTTAAAGTTCATAGTTTGAAATTCAATCTGGAGAAGACCATGTATTTATTTTGGAATAAGTGCCTATATTTCTCCATCCAATTTTCTACTGCTACTGCTAAGTCGCTTCAGTCGTGTCCGACTCTGTGCGACCCCATAGACGGCAGTCCACCAGGCTCCTCTGTCCCTGGGGTTCTCCAGGCAAGAATACTGGAGTGGGTTGCCATTTCCTTCTCCAATGCATGAAGGTAAAAATTGAAAGTGAAGTAGCTCAGTCCTGTCCGACTCTGAGCGACTCCGTGGACTGCAGCCTAACTGGGCTCCTCCATCCACGGGATTTTCCAGGCAAGAGTACTGGAGTGGGGTGCCATCGCCTTCTCCAACTTTCTACACAAATATCTTAATTTGTTGTCATATTAGGCAGAAATGAGAAAGGATATTGTCTCCACGTTTTTGCTTTGATACAAGGGTGCCAAAAGTCACAAAAAAGGTAGAGAGTACAAGTAGATATATATTGAGGATGAAAACATTATGGAGTTTTACTAATTCACAATTAATTTTAAGTGAAAAGCTTATAGAGGAAACTTCTGCCCAGAAATCTAGCGTCATATTCTTAGTCCTTACTGAAAACCTGTTAGATGTTGGAAGGTAAGAATGAATTCAGAAAAAGGCTAGATGGAAAATGAGAAGACAAGAGGTGATGAGGAGAGAGGAAAATTCCCTTGCACTCCCCATAGTGCAAAGGAATTTGGATATCTTTGTTATGAACTTAGACAATGAACCAAATATATGGAGGATTTATCTGAAGGAATGAGGCTAAAGCTGAAACTCCAGTTCTTTGGCCACCTCATGTGAAGAGTTGACTCATTGGAAAAGACCCTGATGCTGGGAGGGACTGGGGGCAAGAGGAGAAGGGGACGACGGAGGATGAGATGGCTGGATGGCATCACTGACTCGATGGACGTGAGTCTGAGTGAACTCCAGGAGTTGGTGATGGACAGGGAGGCCTGGCATGCTGCAATTCATGGTGTTGCAAAGAGTCAGACATGACCAAGCAACTGAACTGAACTGAACTGAGCTGAAACTGAAGCACTAAACTTTTTGAGAAGCAATAACAAAAACAAAATATTTTCAGCCTCCTATTAAAGCTCACACACATATAACAATGTTTCACAAAATGATTCTTTATATTCGCTTCTCTTTACAACATGGTAACAATATATCATATGGTAGGATAAGTTATGTTTTGAAAATGCTTATAGAAACTTTATTTCCCTCTTATCAGAAGAGCGAATTGGTTCAGAGGTATACTCACATATTCTATGTTATTTATCCTCACATTTTTTTCCTACCCTTATATTTTGATCATCTGTTTAAAGCAAAATTATAACATCATTTCCTTTAATGAAGAGTACAAGAAAAACTTCAACTGAGATTTAAGGCCTTAGTATAAATTAGCATGGCTTGTTTTAAGTACAAGGTTATATAAACAGCTCTATTTCCATCCTAGGTGAGACAGAAGAGACATAGGCCAAGTGTGGCATTCTGGCTGAGCTGAGGAAGCAGCTGAAAGTTCAGATGCAAAGCAGCTTGGTTCCACAGAGCAAACACCAGGGGACAAAGTTCTGCAAAAAAGAAAAAGAAAAATTCTGGTAATATGCAGAATGGCTGTCTTAAATTTTTCAATAGAGGACAGATCTTCACATATATATGAGAAGGATAAATCTATCTGAAGCTGAGGAAAGAATCACCTGGAAGAATTAGGGAGAACAATTCTTGGAGTCTATACAGACTTAGGAATATTGCCACTTTACACTCTCCAGAAGAGTCAATTTATAAAGAGGATGCAATAGTCATAAGTATACTATAAATGCATGTACATGAAGTGAAATAGAATTTCAAAGAGAATAGATTTGCAATTATAATTGGAGAGTTCAATATCTCATTCTCAATAACTGATAAAAGTAATGCTAGTTCTATTCAATATTTCAAAAATTGAAGAGGAGGGAATACTTTTCCATAACTTAATGATGACAGCATTACCCTGACAGCAAAACAAGAAAAAATTTTATGAGGAAAAAAACTAAGGGCCAATATTTCTCATGAGTGTAGATACAATAATCCATTGTTATTGTTCATCTGCCAAGTTATGTTCGACTCTGTGACCCCATGAACTGTAGCATGTCAGGCTTCTCTATGCATCACTAACTCCCTGAGTTTGCTCACTCATGTCCATTGAGTCAGTGATGCCATCCAACAATCTCATCTTCTGCTACTGCCTTCTCTTGCCCTCAGTTATTCCCAGCATTAGGGTCTTTTCCAATTAGTCAGTTCTTTCCATCATGTGGCAAAAGTGTTGGAGCTTCAGTCTCACCATCAATCCTTCCAATGAACATTCAAGACTGATGTCCTTTAGGGTATTCTGGTTGGATCTTCTTGCTGTCCAAGGGACCCTCAAAAGTCTTCTCCAGCACCACAGTTCAAAAGCGTCAATTCTTCAGCTCTCAGCTTTGTTTATGGTTCAACTCTCACATCCATACATGACTACTGGAGAAAAATACAGCTTTGGGCAATACAGACCTTTGTTGATAAAGTGATGTCTTTGCTTTTTAATACGTTGTCTAGGTTTGTCATAGCTTTTATTCCAAGGACCAAGCATCTTAATTTCGTGGCTGCAGCCAACCACCCAAAGTGATTCTGGAGCCCAAGAAAATAAACTCTGTCACTGTTTCCAACTTTCCCCGTCTATTTGCTGGAAAGTGATGGGATGAGATGCCATGATCTTAGTTTTTTGAATGTTGAGTTTTAAGTCAGCTTTTTTACTCTCCTCTCTCATCTTTATCAAGAGGCTTTTTAGTTCCTCTTCGTTTTCTGCCATTAAAGTGGTATCATCTGAGTATCTGAGATTTTTTTATATTTTTCCTGACAATGTTGATTGCAACTTGTGATTCATCTAGCCTGGCATTTTGCATGATGTACTCTGCATATAAGTTAAAGAAGCAGGATGACAATATACAGCCTTGACAGGAGTACCTTTCCCAACTTGGAATCAGTCCATTGTTTCATGTTCAGTTCTAACTTGTTGCTTCTTTTCCTGTATACGGTTTTCTCAGGAGGCAGGTAAGGTGGTCTGGTATTCCCTTCTCTTTAAGAATATTCCAGTTTGCTGTAATTCACACAAAGACTTAAGCATAGTCAGTGAAGCAGAAGTAGATTCTTTTTGGAATTCTCTTGTTTTTTCTATGATGCAGCATATGTTGGTAATTAAATCTCTGGTTCCTCTGTCTTTTCTAAATCCAGGTTGCACATCTGGAATTTCTCAATTCAAATACTGCTGAAGCCTAGCATGAAGGATTTTGAGCAAAATCTTGCTGGGATGTGAAATGAGTGCAATTGTACCTTAATTTGAATGTTCTTTGCGATTACTTTTCTTAGGGATTGGAATGAAAATTGACTCTTTCCAGTCCTGTGGCCACTACTGAGTTTTCCAAATTTGCTGGTATAATGAGTGAAGCACTGTAGCAGCAGCATCTTTTAGGATTTGAAATTATTCAGCTGGAATTCCATCACCACCACTAGCTCTGTTCATAGTAGTGCTTCCTAAGCCCCACTTGACTTCCCACTCCAGTATGTCTGGCTCTAGTTGAGTAACCACATCATCCTGGTTAACTGGATCATTAAAAACTTTTTTTTTTTTTTTTTTGTACTCTTTTGCTGTGTATTCTTGCCACCTTTTCTTAATCTCTTCTGGTTCTCTTAAGTACTTTTTGTTTTTGTCCATTATTATCCCTATCTTTGGAGAAGGCAATGGCAACCCACTCCATTACTCTTGCCTGGAAAATCCCATGGACAGAGGAAGCTGGTAGGCTGCAGTCCATGGGGTCACTAGGAGTCAGACACGACTGAGCGACTTCACTTTCACTTTTCACTTTCATGATTGGAGAAGGAAATGGCAACCCACTCCAGTGTTCTTGCCTGGAGAATCCCAGGGATGGGAGAGCCTGGTAGGCTGCCATCTATGGGGTCACACAGAGTCGGACAAGACTTAAGCAACTTAGCAGCAGCAGCAGCATCCCTATCTTTGTATGAAATATTCCCTTGGTATCTTGAATTTTCTTAAAGAAGTTTCTCGTCTTTCCCATTCTGTTTTTTTCCTCCATTTCTTTTCACTGGTCACTGAAGAAGGCCTTCTTATCTCTCCTTGATATTCTTTGGAATTCTGCCTTCAACTGGATATATCTTTCACTTTCTTTCTTGCTTTTCACTTCTCTTCTTTCATCAGCTGTTTGTAAGGCCTCCTCAGACAACCACTTTGCCTTCTTGCATTTCTTTTTCTTGGGGACAGTTTTGGTTATCACCTCCTGTACAATGTTTCAAACATCTTTCCATGGTTTTTTCAGGCTTTCTGTCTACCAGATCTAGTCCCTTGAATCTATTTGTTACCTCCACTGTATAATTGTTAGACATTTGATTTAGGTCATACCTGAATGCCCTAGTGGTTTTCCTTAATTTTTTCAACTTGAGGCTAAATTTTGCAATAAGGAGCTGATAATGTGAGCCTCAGTCAGCTCCAATCTTGTTTTTGCTGTTTATAGAACTTCTCCATCTTTGGCTGCAAAGAATATAATCAATCTGATTTAGGTAATAACCACCATGTGATGTCCGTGTGTAAGTCTTCTTTTGTGTTGTTGGAAGAGAGTGTTTGTTATGACCAGTATGTTCTCTTGGTAAAACACTGTTAACTTTTGCACTGCTTTATTTTGCAGTAGAAAACCAAATTCAGCTGTTACTCCAGATGTTTCTTGACTTCCTACTTTTGCATTCCAGTCCCCTATAATGAAAAGAACATCTTTTTTGGAGTGTTAGTTCTAGGAGGTCTTGTAGGTCATCATAGAATCATTCAACTTCAGTGTCTTCAGTATTACCGTTTGTTGCCTTGGCTTGAATTACTCTAATACTTGAATGGTTTGCCTTGGAAATGAACTGAGATCATCTGTCATCTTTGAGATTGCAACCAAGTACTGCATTTCAGATCTTTTGACTATGAGGTCTACTCCATTCCTTCTAAGGGATTCTTACCCACAGTAGTAGATATAATGGTCATCTGAATTAAATTCTCCCATTCCTATACATTTTAGTTCACTGATTCCTAAAATATTGATGTTGACTCTTGCCATCTCCTGTTTGACCACACCCTTTTTACCTTGATTCTTGGACCTAACATTCCAGGTAACATTGTTCTTCACAGCATCGAATTTTACTTTCACTGCCAGATACTACCACAGCAAGGTGCTGTTTCCTCTTTGACTCAGCCTCTTCATTCTTTCATAGATATTGCTTCGCTCTGGGCATCTACCAACCTGAGGGGGGTTTCACCTTTTTTTTAATTTTTTATTTTTTTAAACTTTACAATATTGTATTAGTTTTGCCAAATATCGAAATGAATCCGCCACAGGTATACCTGTGTTCCCCATCCTGAACCCTCCTCCCTCCTCCCTCCCCATACCCTCCCTCTGGGTAGTCCCAGTGCATCAGCCCCAAGCATCCAGTATTGTACATCGAACCTGGACTGGCGACTCGTTTCATACATGATATTATGCATGTTTCAATGCCATTCTCCCAAATCTCCCCACCCTCTCCCTCTCCCACAGAGTCCATAAGACTGATCTATACATCAGTGTCTCTTTTGCTGTCTCGTACACAGAGTTATTGTTACCATCTTTCTAAATTCCATATATATGCGTCAGTATACTGTATTGGTGTTTTTCTTTCTGGCTTACTTCACTCTGTATAATAGGTTCCAGTTTCATCCATCTCATTAGAACTGATTCAAATGTATTCATTTTAATGGCTGAATAATACTCCATTGTGTATATGTACCACAGCTTTCTTATCCATTCATCTGCTGATGGGCATCTAGGTTGCTTCCATGTCCTGGCTATTATAAACAGTGCTGAGATGAACATTGGGGTACATGTGTCTCTTTCCCTTCTGGTTTCCTCAGTGTGTATGCCCAGCAGTGGGATTGCTGGATCATAAGGCAGTTCTATTTCCAGGTTTTTAAGGAATCTCCATACTCTTCTCCATAGTGGATGTACTAGTTTGCATTCCCACCAACAGTGTAAGAGAGTTCCCTTTTCTCCACACCCTCTCCAGCATTTATTGCTTGTAGACTTTTGGATCACAGCCATTCTGACTGGTGTGAAATGGTACCTTATAGTGGTTTTGATTTGCATTTCTCTGATAATGAGTGATGTTGAGCATCTTTTCATGTGTTTGTTAGCCATCTGTATGTCTTCTTTGGAGAAATGTCTATTTAGTTCTTTGGCCCATTTTTTGATTGGGTCATTTATTTTTCTGGAGTTGAGCTGTAGGACTTGCTTGTGTAGTTTTGAGATTAGTTGTTTGTCAGTTGCTTCATTTGCTATTATTTTCTCCCATTCTGAAGGCTGCCTTTTCACCTTGCTAATAGTTTCCTTTGATGTGCAGAAGCTTTTAAGTTTAATTAGGTCCCATTTGTTTATTTTTGCTTTTATTTCCAGAATTCTGGGAGGTGGGTCATAGAGGATCCTGCTGTGATGTATGTCAGAGAGTGTTTTGCCTATGTTCTCCTCTAGGAGTTTTATAGTTTCTGGTCTTACGTTGAGATCTTTAATCCATTTTGAGTTTATTTTTGTGTATGGTGTTATAAAGTGTTTTAGTTTCATTCTTTTACAAGTGGTTGACCAGTTTTCCCAGCACCACTTGTTAAAGAGATTGTCTTTAATCCATTGTATATTCTTGCCTCCTTTGTCAAAGATAAGATGTCCATATGTGCGTGGATTAATCTCTGGGCTTTCTATTTTGTTCCATTGATCAATATTTCTGTCTTTGTGCCAGTACCATACTGTCTTGATAACTGTGGCTTTGAAATAGAGCCTGAAGTCAGGTAGGTTGATTCCTCCAGTTCCATTCTTCTTTCTCAAGATAGCTTTGGCTATTTGAGATTTTTTTATTTCCATACAAATTGTGAAATTATTTGCTCTAGCTCTGTGAAGAATACCGTTGGTAGCTTGATAGGGATTGCATTGAATCTATAAATTGCTTTGAGGGTTTATCTTTTAGTGTCATAACTTTTTGCCTTTTCATGCTGTTCATGGGGCTCTCAAGGCAAGAATACTGAAGTGGTTTGCCATTCCTTTCTCCAGTGGACCACATTTTATCAGGCCCTAACTAATAGGACATGCCCTTTAACTGCTTAGTTTAGTTGGATGAGATTCCTGGTGGTCTGGCTGTCTCACTGCTGGTTCTCATTGAGCATTTAAACCTTCACTGGCTGTGGAATGTCAGTCAACATGCAGCCAGAGGTTGAGACAAAGGCCCTGTTGGAGTGGCCTGGAAGGGTGCCCAGGGAAGGCTGGGGCTGATGTTGGATGATGCCCAGGAGCGGGGCGGCACCCTGGCCTCACCGCTGCAATCGACCACTCTGGAACAATCCACTGCCCAGAAGTCACTGTTGCACAGGGACCATCCTTCGTCCAGGAGTTGCTCTCCACCATGCAGCCAATCAGTCACCCAGGAGCCGCCGTCCACCATGGAGACAATAATAATTCTTGACTAAATCTAAATAAATGGAATCCAACAGTATGTAAAAAGGTCAATGTTTCATTATGAAGTAGAAGTGATTTCAGAAAATTCAAGGCTATTTAACATTTGAAAAATTATCAATGCAATTTATGTTTACAGATTAAAAAAGAAAAAACTTTAATTTTTTCTTTTAAAAAAAATAGAGACAAAATATTTGACAAAATCCGCATCAATTTCTGACTTAAAAAACAAACAAACTCTCAATATGTGGAGAAAAGACAACTTAAAGAAGAAAATTTGAAGAAAAAAAAAATACTACATGTAAAATCACACTTGATGTTATGAGATTCATTGCTCTTCTAACAAGAGAGTTTTATTATGCCTATTCAGCATTACCCTAGAGGTTCTAGCCAATGCACTAAGCCAAGAACAATAAATAAACATATTCAGAATGGAAAGAAAGAAGTCACCATCTATATTTGCAGGCAACATGATTATCTTTTGTAGAAAAACCAAAGACATCTCCAAAAAAATTTTAAAGCTATTCAAAGTAATAAATGAGTTTAGTTATTTAACAAGATGAAAGAACATAGAATAAATATATTATATTTAGTATGCTACCAACAAACAGTCCACATTTAAAAAAAATTGTTGTAACTTTAAAAATATTTATAAAATACTTATGGATAACTATGCTGAAAGATGTGAAGACCTTGAAACAGTTCTAATGAGGTGGATGAAACTGGAGCCTGTTATACAGAGTAAAGTAAGCCAGAAAGAAAAACACCAATACAGTATGCTAATGCATATATATGGAATTTAGAAAGATGGTAACAATAACCCTGTATATGAGACAGCAAAAGAGACACTGATGTATAGAACAGTCTTTTGGACTCTCTGGGAGAGGGAGAGGGTGGGATGATTTGGGAGAATGGCATTGAAATATGTATAATATCATATATGAAACGAGTCACCAGTCCAGGTTCAATGCATGATACTGGATGCTTGGGGCTGGTGCACTGGGACGACCCAGAGGGATGGTACGGGGAGGGAGGAGGAAGGAGGGTTCAGGATGGGGAACACAGGTATACCTGTGGCGTATTCATTTTGATATATGGCAAAACCAATACAATATTGTAAAGTTAAATAAAATAAAATTTAAAAAAGAGAAAGGGGGATATTACAGGGAAAAAAAAATAGAAACTATACCTAGAAAACTACAGAGCATTGATGAGGGAAATTAAAGAAAACATAAATAAATGGATATACAGTACATGTTCAAAGATCAGAAGGCTCAATATTATTAAGATATTGTTGTTCAGTTGCCCAGTCATGTCCAATTCTTTGCTACTCCATGAACTGCAGCACACTAGGCCTTCCTGTCCCTCACTATCTCCGGAAGTTTGCTCACGTTCATGTCCATTGCATCAGTGATGCTGTTAGGCCATCTCATCCTCTGACTCCCTCTTCTCCTTCTGCCCTCCAACTTCCCCACTATCAAGGACTTTTCCAATGAGTCAAGTCTTTGCATCAGATGAACAAAATACTGGGATTTCAGCTTCATCATCAGTCCTTCCAATGAGTATTCAGGGTTGATATCCCTTAAGATTGACTGGTTTTATCTCCAGTCCAAGGGACTTTCAGAAGTCTTCTCCAGCACCATAGTTCAAAGTCATCAATTCTTTGGTGCTCTGATTTCTTTATTGTCCAAATCCCACAACCATACATAGCCACTGGGAAGACCATGGCCTTGACTATATGAATCTTTGTCAGCACTGTAATGTCTGTGATTTTCAACACACTGTCTAGATTTGTCACAGCTTTCCTGCTGAGAAGCAATCGTCTTCTGATTTCATGGCTGTGGTCACCATCTGCAGTGATTTTAGAGCCCATGAAGAGGAAATCTGTCACTACTTCCAATTTCCCCCCTTCTATTTGCATGAAATAATGGGGCCAGATGCCATGATCTTAAGTTCATTTTTTTGTTTGTTTGTTTTAATATTTAGCCTTACGCTGTCTCTGTCATTCTCTTCCTTCACCGTCATCAAAAGGCTCTTTAGTTCCTCTTCACTTTTTTCCATTAGAGTGGTATCAACCACATATCTGAGGTTCTTGATGTTTCTCCAGCCTATCTTGATTCCAGCTTGTAACTCATCCATCTGGTGTTTCTCATGATGTGCTCAGCATATAGGTTAAGCAAACAGTGCAACAGCAGACAGCCCTGTCATACTCCTTTCTCAGTCTTGAACCAATCATTTGTTCCATACAGGGTTCTAATTTTGCTTCTTGACCTGCATACAGGTTAAGCTTTTATATTAAGAAATTAGTTTTTCATAAGTTGATTTATGGTCAATCCAATTTCAGTCAAAACTCAACAGACAATTCTATAGAAATTAGAAATTTCAAATGGAAATTCAGGTGTCTAGAAAAGTTAAAATAAATTTGACCTATAATGTAATTTGATGACTTATGCAACCAGACTTTAATACAAATTATGAAAACTACAATAATCCAGACAGTGCAACATTGGTGTTAAGATAGACAAGGAACAGTAGAATAGATAAAATAATCCAAAATTTTATTTTTAACAAAATGCAAAGAAAATTCAGTGGGTAAAGAATAGTCATGCTTTGTATTTTTTTAAAAACCTGGAAATTGGATATCTATATGCAAAAAATAATGAAATTTAATCCATACCTCATATCATATACAAAAAGTAATTCAAAATGGATCACAGACCTATGTATAAACTTAAAACTATTAAAGTTCCTAGAAGGAAACAGGAAAAATAGGAGATATTCTTTTTTATTTTTTTATTTTTTATCTTGGGATAGGAAAATTTTCTTATTTAAAAATAGCACAAATATATATAAGAAAAATAGATACATCCTATGTCATCTAAATTAACTACATTTTCTGATAAAAAGACACTGTAAAGAGAATGAAAAGGAAAGTCACAAATGAAGGGAAAGAATTCACAACTCATTAAGTTGGTAAAGGATTTGTATCTATATTAAATAAGAAACTTTCAAAATAAGAAACAAAGTCACATCAAATCATGGGTGAAATTTTTAACAGAATTCAGAAAACATGTATGCATGAGCTCACTTCCTCCTCTTCCACTCTCTCCATGCCTGCCATAGACAGAAAGAAGGGTTCATGTGAGCACACATGGGAATGGTAACTATATGCAAGATAAGAGAAGAAGCCTTGGAAATAAACCTACTTTGCCAGTATCTCGATCTTGGACTTCCTGGCCTTCAGAACTATGAAAAATAAATTTCTGTTGTTGGAGAAAGAAGTATATGAGTGATAGATAAGTGCAGGAAAAGGTGCTCAAATTATTAATCATTGTCGTTGTTGAATTGTTGGGTTGTGTCCTACTCTGTGATCCTACTGCAGCATGCCATGCTTCCCTGTCCTTTACTATCTCCCAGAATTTGCTCAGACTCATGTCCATTGAATCAGTGATGTTATCTAACCATCTCATCTTCTGTTGCCATCTTCTCTTTTTGCCTTCAATCTTTCCCAGCATGAGGGTCTTTTCCAGTGAGTCAGCTCTTTGAATCTGGTGGCAAGGTATTTATTAATATTAATAAATAATTATTTATGATTAGGAAAATGCAAACTACAATGAGATATCTCTACACAAAAATTACAACATTTACAATTTAAATGACTGTTTCAACCAAGTGTTTTGAAGGACATGAAGCCATTCATTTTACCCATAAGTATTTGTTGTTTTTTAGTCGCTAAGTCATGCCTGACTCTTTGCAACTCTATGGTGTGCAGCACTTCAGACTCCTCTGTCCTCCACTATTTTCTGGAATTTGCTCAAATTCATGTCCATTGAGTCAATGATGTTATCGAATCATCTCATCCTCTGCCATGCTGGGGTATGAAATGGCAATCTACTTAGAATTTTTGCCTGGAAAATTCGATAGGCAGAGGAGCCTCGCAGCCTGTAGGCCATGAAGTCACAAAGATTCAGACATGACAGAGTGAGTGAGCAATCATATAAGCATAAGTATTTACATAACACAAATAAAAGAGTATATCCATAGAAGAGTTTGTACATAGCAATGTTATACATAATAAACATTAGAAACAATGCAAATTTCCATTAATAAGTGAATAAATTAACAAATTTTAGCAAAATGAACTGCTGTTCAGAATAAATATAAAAATAAAAAGTATGATACATGAAATAACATGTAAGAATCTCAAAATAACTGTGCTAAGAAAAATAAACAACAGAAAATGAATACATACTGTATGATCACATTTATATAAAATTCTAGAACATGCAAGCTAATTCATAGTAATAGAAAGTGGGTAAGGGGTTACCAGAAATTGTTGTGGATCATGGGGTATATAAGAAAGATTATCAGGGAAGGGACAAAAGACAACTTTGGGGGGTGGTAGATATATTTATTATCTTGACTCTGATGATAGTTTCATGAGTGTGTAAATATATCTAAATTTACAAAATAATACACTTTATAAACTATGTGTTTTATTTCCTTTTCACCTTTAATATTAAAAAAAAAAAAAGGAAAGCAATCAATAGCAGGAGATAAATTGGCTAGCCTGGATTGAAAGATTTGCACAAAAAAAATGGTCCCAGTTATTTCTTCTCTCATGTCCACATATTTTGCGTGTATTTAAAGACATTACAGGGTACTATAAACCTAATAACCAAGTTTCTGGAAGTTGAGAAATGAAAGAAATAGTAGATTAATCATTAAAGATATTTAATGATTTGAGATGTATGAGAAATTTGAAGAGAGATTTCAGAGCTGGTGCAGTGTTTCATTAGTAGTTCAGTCACTCAGTCGTGTCCAACTCTTTGCGACCCCATGAACCACAGCACGCCAGGCCTCCCTGTCCATCACCAACTCCTGGAGTTTACCCAAACTCATTTCCATTGAGTTGATGATGCCATCCACCCATTTCATCCTGTCATCCCCTTCTCCTCCTGCCCTCAATCTTTCCCAGCATCAGGGTCTTTTCAGATGAGTCAGCTCTTTACATCAGGTGGCCAAAGTATTGGAGTTTCAGCTTCAGCATCAGTCCTTCCAATGAATAATCAGGACTGGTTTCCTTTAGGATGGACTGGTTGGATCTCTGCAGTCCAAGGGACTCTCAAGAGTTCTCCAACACCACAGTTCAAAAGCATCAATTTTTGGGGGCTCAGCTTTCTTTATAGTCCAACTCTCACATCCATACATGACTACTGGAAAAACCATAGCCTTGACTAGACTATTATTTTGTTGACAAAGTAATGTCTCTGCTTTTTTTTTTTTTTTAATTTTATTTTATTTTTAAACTTTACATAATTGTATTAGTTTTGCCAAATATCAAAATGAATCCACCACAGGTATACATGTGTTCCCCATCCTGAACCCTCCTCCCTCCTCCCTCCCCATACCATCCCTCTGGGTCGTCCCAGTGCACTAGCCCCAAGCATCCAGTATAGTGCATATAATTTATTTTACTATGAAGGGGTCATCTTTATTAATTCTATGACACCCTTTAGGTGACTGTCTGTTTAATAAAGCTTACTCTATCATTAAAAAAAAAAAAAAAAGCATCAATTCCTAGGCTCTCAGCTTTCTTTCCAACTCACATCCATACATGACCACTGAAAAAACCAAAGCCTTGACTACATGGACCTTTGTTGGCAAAGTAATGTCTGCTTTTTAATATGCTGTCTAGGTTGGTCATAACTTTCCTTCCAAGGAGTAAGTGCCTTTTAATTTCATGGCTGCAATCGCCATCTGCAGTGATTTTGGAGCCCAGAAAAATAAAGTCAGCCACTATTTCCCCATCTATTTGCATGAAGTGATGGGGCTGGATGCCATGATCTTAGTTTTCTGAATGTTGATCTTTAACCCAACTTTTTCAATCTCCTCTTTCACTTTTATCAAGAGGTTTTTTAGTTATTCTTCACTTCCTGCTATTCAAATGATCTTGAATTCTATGCCTTCTCTCTTCCATTTGGAGAAGGCAATGGCACCCCACTCCAGTACTCTTGCCTTAAAATCCCTGGATGGAGGAGGCTCGTAGTCTGCAGTCCGTGGGGTTGCCAAGGGTTGGACATGACTGAGTGACTTCATTTTCACTATTCACTTTCATGCATTAGAGAAGGAAATAGCAACCCAGTCCAGTGTTCTTGCCTAGAGAATCCCAGGGATGGAAGAGCCTGGTGGGCTGCTGTCTATGGGGTTGCACAGAGCCGGGCACGACTGAAGTGACTTAGCAGCAGCAGCAGCAGACAGCATATTAAAAAGCAGACATTACTTTGCCAACAAAGGTCCATGTAGTCAAGGCTTTGGTTTTTCCAGTGGTCATGTATGGATGTGAGTTGGAAAGAAAGCTGAGAGCCTAGGAATTGATGCTTTTTTTTTAAAATGATAGAGTAAGCTTTATTAAACAGACAGTCACCTAAAGAGTGTCATAGAGTTAATAAAGATGACCCCTTCATAGTAAAAGAAATTATATTCCCCAAGAAGGTATAAATTCTAAATTTTAAATCTGGATGAGTTGATGCTTTTGAACTGTGGTGTTGGAGAAGACTCTTCAGAGTCCCTTGGACTACAAGGAGATCCAACCAGTCCAACAGGATTTCTTTAAAAAAAAAAAAAAAAGACAGAACTATTGACTGTATTCATAAAGAGATGGGAATAAGAGAACACCTTACCTGCCTCCTGAGAGGGCCTGTACACAGGTCAAGAAGCAACAGTTAGAAATGGACCTGGAATAATGAACTGGTTCAAAATTGGGAATGCAGTACATAATGGCTACATGCTGTCACCCAGCTTATTTAACTTACATGCAGAATACATCATGTTAAATGCCAGGCTGCATGAAGCACAAGCTGGAGTCAAGATCACCAGGAGAAATATCAATAACTTCAGATATGCAGCTGACACCACTCTAATGGCAGAAAGTGAAGAGGACAAAAGAGCCTCTTGATGAAAGTGAAAGAGGAGAGTGAAAAAGCTGGGTTAAAACTCAGCATTCAGAAAACTAAGATCATGGCATCTGGTCCCATCACTTCATGGCAAATAGATGGGGAAACAATGGAAACAGTGAGAGACTTTTTTTTTTTTTTTTTTTTTTTGTGGGGCGGGGGGGGGGGGGGGGGGGGCGGTGGGGAGCTCCAAAACACTGCAGATTGTGACTGCAGCCATGAAATTAAAAGATGCTTGCTCCTTGGAAGAAAAGCTATGACAAATCTAGATAGCATATTAAAAAGCAGAGACATCACCTTCCAACAGAAGTCTGCATAGTCGAAGCTATGGTTTTTCCAGTAGTCATGTATGGATGTAAAAGCTGGATCATCAAGAAGATTGAGTTCTAAAGAATCAATGCTTTCAAACTGTGGTGCTGGAGTAAACTCTTGAGATTCCCTTACAGTACAGAGTTCAAACCAGTCAATTCTAAAGGATATCAATACCCTGAATATTAATTGGAAGGACTGATGCTGAAGATGAAGCTCCAACACCTGATGCAAAGAACTGACTCATTGGAAAATATCCTGATGTTAGGAAACATTGAGGGCAGGAGGATAAGGGAGTGACAGAGGATGAGATGGTTGGATGGCATCACGGACGCAATGGACATGAGTTTGAGCAAACTCTGGGAGATAGAAAAGGACAGGGAAGCCTGGCATGCTGCAGTTCATGGGTTCACAAAGAGTTGGACATGACTGAACAACAATAACAATTTTTTGAAGCAGAGTACATTTAAGAAACTTAATAAATATCATATATCTGCAAATGGAAAGCCGTAGTTTGAATGAAAGAACCTCTGCTCAATCATAACGCTAAATTATTCACTTTATTTATTATATATTTTAATTTATAAATTAATCTTAAGTTTGTTTTTTTTTTTTTTTAAGTAGGTCCTTGTTGGTTATCTATTTTAAATGTATCAATGTGTACATGTCAATCCCAAAATGCCAATCTATCCCTTCCCCACAACTTTCCCCCTTGATAACCATAAGTTTATTATTTAAGTCTGTGAGTTTTTTCCTGTCTGCTGATAAATATGTTTGCATCAAAAAGAATAAAATGCTTAGCTATAAACCTATCTAAAAACACCAAAGACTTGTCTCTGAAAACAATAAAACACTGATGAAAGAAATCAAAGATGACGCAAACAGATGGAAAGATCTGTCATGTTCTTGGATTGGAAGAATCAACATTGTTAAAATGACTATGCTACTCAAGGCAATCTACAGATTGAATGTGATTCTATCAAATTACCAATAGCCTTTTGTTATAGAACTAGATTTTTTAAAAAATCTTAAAATTTCTATGGAGACACAAAAGACCTCAGTAGGAGACCTGGGTTCAATTCCTGGGTCAGGAAGATCCCCTAGAGAAGGAAATGGCAACCCACTCCAGTATTCTTGCCTGGAAAATCCCATGGATAGAAGAGCCTGGCAGTCTACATTCCATGGGGTCGCAAGATTCAGACATGACTTAGCAACTAAACCACCACCACAAAAGACCTCAAACAGTCAAAGAAATCTTGAGAAAGGTGGAACTGGAGGAGTCAGGTTTCCTGACTTCAGAATATACTACAAAATTATTGTCGTCAAAACAGTAATATTGTTGGCACAAAACCGAAATAGTCCAGAGTAACATCCATTCTCCTAAGGTCAATTAGTCTATGACAAAAGAGGAGTACAATGGAAGAAAGATAGTCTCTTCAATAAGTGATGCTGGGAAAACTATATGTAAAAAAGAAGAAAAGAAAATAGAACACTTCATACCATCATATACAAAAATAAACTCAAGGTGGATTAAAGACCTAAATATAAGATCAGACATTATAAAACTTTTAGAGGAAAACATAGAAAAAGTTTTGACATAAATCACAGCAAGATCTTTATTGAGGCATCTCCTAGAGTAATGGAAATAAAAACAGTAATAAACAAATAGGACCTCATTAAATTCAAAAACTTTTGCAGAACAAAGAAAACCACACACACACACACACACACACACACAAAAGGGCAACCTATAGAGGGAGAAAATATTTACAAATGTTGTGACTGACAGGGTACTGGTCTCCATAATTTATAAGCAACTCACTTGCCAACAAAGGTCTGTATAGTCACACCTATGATTTTTTCAGTAGTCATGCACAGATGTGAGGGTTGGACCATAAACAAGGCTGAGCACCAAAGAATTGATGCTTTTGAACTGTGGTGTTGGAAAAGACTCTTAAGAGTCCCTTGGACAGCAAGGAGATCAAACCAGTCAATCCTAAAGAAAAACAACCCTGAACATTTGTGGGAAGGTCTGATGCTGAAGCTGAAACTTCATTATGTTGACCACTTGATGTAAAGAACTGACTCTTTAGAAAAGACCCTGACGCTGGGAAAGAATGAAGGCAGGAGGAAAAGGGGACAATAGAGGATGAAATGGCTGGATGGCATCACTGACTCAATGGACATGAATTTGAGCATGCTCAGAAGGACAGGGAAGCCTGGCATGCTGCAGTCCATGGGGTCACAAAGAATCAAACATGACTGAGCGATTGCACAACACGTGGCTCAAAAAAATAAATAAATTAATTAATTAAATAAAATAAAATAACAATAAAAAATGGGCCTAAGACCTAAAGAGACATTTCTTTGAAGAGGATATAAGATGGCCAAGAGACACACGGGAAGATGCTTTAACATGGCTAATTTTTAGAGAAATGTAAATCAAAATAAATGACCCAATTAAAAAATGGGCCAAAGAACTAAATAGACATTTCTCCAAAGAAGACATACAGATGGCTAACAAACACATGAAAAGACGCTCAACATCACTCATTATCAGAGAAATGCAAATCAAAACCACTATGAGGTACCATTTCACGCCAGTCAGAATGGCTGCGATCCAAAAGTCTACAAGCAATAAATGCTGGAGAGGGTGTGGAGAAAAGGGAACCCTCTTACACTGTTGGTGGGAATGCAAACTAGTACAGCCACTATGGAGAACAGTGTGGAGATTCCTTAAAAAACTGGAAATAGAACTGCCTTATGATCCAGCAATCCCACTGCTGGGCATACACACTGAGGAAACCAGAAGGGAAAGAGACACGTGTACCCCAATGTTCATCGCAGCACTGTTTATAATAGCCAGGACATGGAAGCAACCTAGATGCCCATCAGCAGATGAATGGATAAGAAAGCAGTGGTACATATACACAATGGAGTATCACTCAGCCATTAAAAAGAATACATTTGCATCAGTTCTAATGAGGTGGATGAAACTGGAGCCTATTATACAGAGTGAAGTAAGCCAGAAAGAAAAACACCAATACAGTATACTAATGCATATATATGGAATTTAGAAAGATGGTAACAATAACCCTGTGTACGAGACAGCAAAAGAGACACTGATGTATGGAACAGTCTTATGGACTCTGTGGGAGAGGGTGGGAAGATTTGGGAGAATGGCATTGAAGCATGTATAATATCATGTATGAAACAAGTCGCCAGTCCAGGTTCGATGCACGATACTGGATGCTTGGGGCTGGTGCACTGGGACGACCCAGAGGGATGGTATGGGGAGGGAGGAGGGAGGAGGGTTCAGGATGGGGAACACATGTATACCTGTGGCAGATTCATTTCGATATTTGGCAAAACTAACACAATATTGTAAAGTTTAAAAATAAAATAAAAAAACAACAAGAAAAAAAAACTACAATGAGATATCAACTTACACCAGTCAGAATGTCCATCATCAAAAAGTCTGTAAACAATAAATGCTGGAAAGGGTGTGGAAAAAGAAACCACCTACACTTTAGTTGGAAAATAAATTGGTATAGCCACTATAGAGACAAAGGGTTCCTTAAAGAACTAAAATAAAGTTACTATAGGAAGCAGCAATCCCACTCCTGGGCACATATCCAGAGAAAAACATGCCTCAAAAGGATATATGAATACCAATATTCATTGAAACACTGTTTAAATTAGCCAGGGCATTGAAGCAACCTGAATGTCTATTAACAGATGAATACAAAAAGAAGTTGTGGAATATTACTCAGTCATTAAAAAATGAAATAATGTCATTTGCAGAAACACGGATGGACCTGGAGATTATCATCTTAAGTGAAGTAAATAAGGCAGAGAAAGACAAATATTGCTGCTGCTGCTGCTCCTAAGTCGCTTCAGTAGTGTCCGACTCTGTGCGACCCCATAGACAGCAGCCCACCAGGCTCCCCCGTCCCTGGGATTCTCCAGGCAAGAACACTGGAGTGGGTTGCCATTTCCTTCTCCAATGCATGAAAGTGAAAAGTGAAAGTGAAGTCGCTCAGTCGTGTCCGACTCTTAGCGACCCCATGGATTGCAGCCTAACAGGCTCCTCCGTCCATGGGATTTTCCAAGCAAGAGTACTGGAGTGGGGTGCCATTGCCTTCTCCGGAAGACAAATATTACATATGCTTATATGAAGAATCAAGAGAATTTCCTTAATACATGCTACTCACTTATAGAATAAAAATTTCCAAGTCTAGTTTTAAGCATATAAAGTGCAATAGTGTTTGCTTCCAATTAGCATCTTACTTGTCTAGACATATCTGCTAATTTTGTGTTTTGTAATCAAAATACCCAAATACAGTGATAGGATGAGAAATGCTAAATCTGCCCTCATTTAAGTTGTGGTCCCAGAAACATACCAGAGCAATTTCATATTTGATGACCTCTGAAAAGAGAGGTTCAGCTATTCTTGGCCAATGAGAAAAGATTAAAAGGAAAAGTCAAAAGCAGAAATACAATAAGTCACTGGAATAATTCCTGTGATGTCTGTAATATAAAAGTGAGTCTTCCTATATCCCTGTGTAAACTTTAGGATGTACTCTATAGCTCATTCTCATATCATAGCATTTATATATGCTAAGCATAATATTTTTAATAATTTGAAGTAAAAGATAAGTAAACTGATGTGACTAGAAAATGTAGTAAGATTGTGGATGTTCATTGATTGCTTTCACAGTTCCCTCAGAGTCACCGACTTATAGGTCAGCATGCTATTCTTTACTGCAAGAGAGAGAGAATTTTTTTCAGTGTTCAACTTCTTAATTATAGAGTTTTTTCACCTTTCTTGCCCCAAAGATAGTTTTAGGAGAGTATAGGATGCATCCCTATTAAAATTACATGGCCATAGACAGAGATCAGCAAATTTCTTTAGGCGTATGAAAAACAGAAAGAGTTGAATTTGGAGATTCATAGGGAGGGGTCACCAGACCATGTCTTGCATATGAATTGGGTTCAAAGGACCAAATCAAGTATGGAGAGAGTGTAACTTAGATGACTTCCTCTTTGAATATGCCAAAATAGAGCGGCAGGATTTCCCTGAAAAAAAAAAAAAAAAAAAAGTATGTTAGAATCAGAAGGAAATCATCTTATTAAATAGAAAAAAGGAGAAACAGGAGAATAGGAGACAATACTGAAGTCATGTGGAGTTGAAGGAAGGTAGACAAGAAACATGCCACAGCCCATGTGCAGAAACTTGCAGATTTACTTACATTTATTGTAGTGTTGTTTCTCTGTTGTGCTCTCTATAGTCCATGGGTGAAGAAGCATATGTGAAAGCGGTCAGACTGAATGTTGGTGGTTATCCTGGCATCTTGAAAAGACATATCTAATGCCTTAACATCATAGAGGCCTGAACTGGGTGTTGCTATGTGGCTTAAACAAAAAAAATATGACATATTTAGCAGTCATTTTATACTGGCCCATTCCTGCTAAGATTCAATACCCTTGGTGCTGTTCTTTGTGCTTAGTCGTGTCCAACTCTGCAACCCCATGGACTGTAGCCTGCCAGGCTTCCCTGTCCATGGGATTCTCCAGGCAAGAACATTGGAGTGGGTTGCCATGCCCTCCTCCAGGGGGATCTTCTCAACCCAGGGATCAAACCCCGGTGTCCAGAATGGCAGGTGCATTCTGTACCATCTGAGCCATCAGAGCTCACCCTTAAGCATTTATTTTCCTAATTTTCCATTTCTACTCATACCGCACACCTGCTTTCCTCATTTTTTTTTCTGAATTACCAGTCTTTTAATATAGAGGAAAGAGAAAAGAGCTAACCTAGGAATAGTGCTAAAAAAGTAGAGTGGAAGAGAAATTCAAGATTGTCACTTTCAATCCTCTACTACACACAAGGACCACTCTCTCCAAACATTTTCATATAGCTTTTTTTTTTAATTTAAATTTATTTAATTAGAGGCTAATTACTTTACAATATTGTATTGGTTTTGCCATACATCAACATGAATCCGCCACAGGTGTACATATAGCTTTTTTTTTGAAATATCCAATGATAGGAATCTTGCTGCTTCAGAGTCAGCTTATTCTATTCATGATCAGTTGCAAATTTTAGAAAAAATAATTCTTACAGTGAGCTGAGATAGCTTAACTAACTCAAATTTATTGTTAACATATCTTTTCTAGTAGAGTACAGAAATGTTACTTCCCCTCAAATTAGTTTTACTTGTCTTTCCATCAGTCACCTGTTTCCCAAACTAACATTTTTCCTTTTTTAGTGGAGCTATCAGTCACTACCACTGAGAGGTCAGCGGCACCCTTGGGGCTGTAAGATCTTGAGTGGATTTAGACTCATTAAAAATAAAAACAAAACTTCTTGTACTAACTAGAAATTTTGGTAACCACACAACCACAGCTGTTTCATAGAGCAGAGGATTACTCTTTAGTTAATAATGAACGCTGCTTACCTGTCTGATTTGGCTCCTTTTATAATTGACACTTGGAGAAGGAAATGGCAACCCACTCCAGTATTCTTGCCTGGAGAATCCTGTGGATGGAGAAGCCTGGTGGACTGCTGTCCATAGGGTTGCACAGAATTAGACATGACTGAAGCGGCTTAGCAGCAGCAGCAGCAGTATAATTAACTCTGAGCTTTTCTGTAACTCTTTGCTATTTTTAAAGAGTCTTTGGGATGGCACAATGTTGATTCTATTTCTCCCCCACCTGAAAAATTTTGAAACACTAAATAGATCAAATTAAAAGCATTCATTAAGAAAAAAATTGATAATCTTAGGGATTTCACCGCCCATTAAAATAAGGTCATATCCCTAAGAGGGGGTGCCCCTTCTTCAGAAGCATAAAACCTTAATTTAAAGATAGGTTTTGCCACTGCATGACTGTGTGATTTTGGGGAAACAGCTTGACTTATGAAATTCAATTTTATCATCTATAAAGTAACATTAATAAAAAATAAGTAAAATATAGAATCAATAAAGCACTACATAAACTTTAGATATTATTTTTATCCTACTATACTATGGGCTTCTTGAGGGTGGCAATTGATATTACTTTTCTTTGTATCATAGAGTCCAGATATCCTGAAACAGAATTGAATGCTCACTAAAAGCTTGTTTGAAAAAAAGCAATAATTTCACTTCCTTTTATTTAGTAGGTAAACAATTTTCAGTAAATTTAAGACAAAGTAAACTTTTATGGACAAATATTAACACAGAGCTCAGAAATTTTTGTATTGTTAAATCAGTGTACATGAAGGCAGTGTGGGAATATTTATTTAAATTATATATATATATATAATTTCTCAATTAAATATATAATTTTAAATAGCTATTCCCCAGGTAAAGTGGATCTTTCTTGAGTTTCCATAATACTATATTAAAGAAAATAGTGGGTATTTAATCAATATTTATTTGTTGAAAAATGGATATATATTCCAGCATTCCCAAACCAAGGACACATGTAATTTTTTCCTGGAGTTTTAATGAATTTGTGTTTTAAGGTTTATTTATAATCTCTGAAATTCAAAATAAGAAAAATAATAGAGTGGATGTCTCACGATAACTGAACTGTATGTTCTCAGGATCATCAGATTTTGGGACTTTGTAATCTGACAAAGTTCTTTGACTCATGACAACCAAAATAACTCTGAATATTTTACAGAAAGAACTTGATGATGAAGTTATTATTACAATAGAAATTTTGTTAATATAAATGGATTGCATCTTTCTGTAATTAACTGCTATAAATATAGAATCTGCCTCTTTAAATCTTTACTTCAATGCTACCTGAGTTCTCAAAATTTACTCATTGAATATAGACAAAGCACTGTCAGACTGGCTGGTTTAGCCTGACAAAGTGACCATTTATCAAGAAAATGTCTGCCTGTTTAGTCACCAGTTCCTAGAATCATTGCCTATTCTGCTTCACAGTAAGATGCAAGAAATAGAGAGAAATTGCTCACAAAAGACTCTTGTTAGTTGTAACCTCCTGCAGATGTCTGTAATTAGGGTTAAATTGGTGACCTCAAGCCTATTTGGAAGTAGAAACTACTTTAAGGGAGAAGATAAATTCAGTTGGAACTTTAAGGAAAAAGAAATATATGCAGAGCTCCTGAGTGGGAACAAGATATTTAAGCAGTGGTGAGAGCATAAATACAGACTTGGAAGAGAAAATGTCACTATGAAAAGAAAACAGATAAGATGAATTAAAAATTAATGGAAAACTAGACAATAAAATAAATTAGGGCAAAGTTGGGGTGGGAGCATGAATTTCAGCCAAGAAGTATTACTACAGCTAATTGGATAGTGAGATGACATTGAAATGCAAAATACGAAATGACCAAAAAGGAACTTGCAGTTCCTACAACTGTGCCCGATGCTGAATATACTGGTTTCTTGAGCAGTATGTTACTTGTTTTAGATTAAATTTCTGTTTAAAAATGTAGATGCTATATACACCTTCATAGAGTATTTTCTCATTTTTAATTTAAAAATACAGAAAAATATCCATACATAAGGAAATTTTTCAGCTAAAAGCCGGGGGCGGTGGGGGGGCGGTTATGTCAAATGCTGCTTATGATTAGAATATGGTGATTGATGATACGATGTGCCACATACATTCATCTTTTAGAGCCTTAAAGATTATCACACATCCTAGTAATCTATCCTGTTTTAAATATTATATTTTGCCTATGATCTAACATACAGTTGACATTTACATAATATGAAATTCAACAAGAACATATTTTTAATATACAGATTCAACTTAGTGATATTTATCTCAAGATTTTTTTTTGGAACCCACAATATCTATTTATTCTAATTAGTATATTGCATAATAATTTGATCTCTTCATCAGATTATCACTTTGTTCTTTCCTTATGCATCTTTCTTTCTTTCTGGGTACAGGATTTTTCTGCCTCTTGGAAATGTGACTCTGGAATCACTTCCTGTCACTCTATATAGGCAATTAACTCATGAATAAACTATTTTTGACTATGTGCTGTGCTGTCGCTTTAGTTGTGTCCGACTCATTGTGGCCCTGTGCACTGTAGCCTGCCAGTTTCCTCTATCTCTGGGATTCTCCAGGCAAGAATACTGGAGTGGGTTGCCATTTCCTTCTCCAGGGGATCTTCCCAACCCAGGGATCATATCACATCTCCTGCATTGGCTGGTGAGTTATTTACCACTACTGTCACATGGGAAGCCATTTTTGACTATAGACATAGCCAATTTCAGCTTTTTTTCCCCCCTGCTTGCATGTTTTTGTTTCAGGACAAGTATTCTATTTCCTTGTCATAAATTGAGATGACTGTGACAGTGACACTTTTCAATATATTAATTTGAATAAGTCAATGCTGAGACCCAAATTCATTGATTTAACCAATAGTCTAATAATAATTTAACCCAAAGTTCACATGGTAGTGGAACAAGGCAGGAGCCAGTGCCTTGAAGTACAAATGTTCTCTGACTTTTCTGAATTTAATCTCCCAGAAAGCATGTCTTTTGTGCATTATCTTGGATTAAGTTTCAATTGTATTGCCAAGAACTCTGTGATATTGCACAATACCTGGTGAATACCCAGGGCAGCATTCTGAAATTGTACAGAGAGTGTATCCTCTCTTGAATATAATTGAAAACTATGTTGCTGCCCCTCTTCTATCACAAAATGCCATTTTTCAGAAGCACTAAGAAAAGTTGGAGCGAGAGTGAGACACTATAGTAGAAGAAACACAGACCCAACTGTCAAGAAAACTGAAGTCTAGCTTCAAATCCATTGCTCAGGATCTTTGTGTACATAGGCTATTCCTATAATCCTAGTTTTTCATCTCCAAAATGAGTTATAAAATTTGACCCAACTTCACAAGATTCATATCAGATCAAGCTGTTTAAAAATTGCAAAATGCAATTCAACTGAAAAGTATTATTGTTCCATATAACCATATGTAATCTTACGATGATTGAGAAAGGCTGAAATTGGCTCCCACAAATAAGATGCT
The DNA here is from genome assembly GCF_003369695.1 of Bos indicus x Bos taurus. NCBI lineage: Eukaryota > Metazoa > Chordata > Mammalia > Artiodactyla > Bovidae > Bos > Bos indicus x Bos taurus. The sequence continues at coordinate 80,551,747 of NC_040090.1, read as the reverse complement.
AACCCAGAGAAAGGCCATAAGAAATACTAAAGGGTCTGTTTGCCATTCATTCAGGGTCAGGTCACAGGAATTTAATTCTTTGATATAGAAATGAATTGCATTCTTGGCTTATAAATATTCCTATCTTGCACTTAACCAACTCCAAATATATAGAATTTTTGATCATTCACTATCAAACTTAAATCCATATTGCCTGATGGCATAGTGTTAATATAATAAAAATGACAATGGATTACATCATGGGTCTAAAAAAACAAAAGTTTGGCTCAACAAATATTAATTAAAAGCACAACAACTGATAGTAAGGTGTTCTGGTGTATTGAAAACGTTGCACAACTTGGAGTCAGAAGTTATAGAACTAGTTTTTTCTCAGCTGAGTAACCGTGTAACAATCCATCATGTGTGACTTCATTCTTTTGTCCTTAGTGTTCTTAACTATAAAATGAAGATAAAAACTGATACTTTATTGGACTATGTTAAACACACAAAGTAATAAAATATGTGTATTTGTGATATATGGCATACGTAAATATATTAATTTAGCTAAAATTAAACTAAATCAGAGATGGGAATACCAGAGCATCTGACCTGCCTCCTGAGAAATCTGTATACAGGTCAAGAAACAACAGTTAGAACTTGACATGGAACAACAGACTGGTTCCAAATCAGGAAAGGAGTACATCAAGGCTGTATATTGTCACTCTGCTTATTTAACTTATATGCAGAGTACATCATGAGAAATAGTGGACTGGAAGTATCATAAGCTGTAATCAAGATTGTTGGGAGAAATATCAATAAACTCAGATATGAAGATGACATCACCCTTATGGCAGAAAGTGAAGAGGAACTAAAGAGCCTCTTGATGAAAGTGAAAGAGGAGAGTGAAAAAGCTGGCTTAAAAACTCAACATTCAGAAAACTAAGATCATGGCATCTGGTCCCATCCCATCATGGCAAATAGATGAGAAACAATGGAAACAGTGACAGACTTTATTTTGGGGGGCTCCAAAATCACTTCAGATGGTGACTGCAGCCATGAAATTAGAAGACGCTTGCTCCTTGGAAGAAAAGTTATGACCAACTAGACAGCATATTAAAAAGCAGAGACGTTGCTTTGCCAACAAAGGGCCGTCTAGTCAATGCTATGGTTTTTCCAGTAGTCATGTATGGATGTGAGAGTTGGACTATAAAGAAAGCTGAGCGCTGAAGAATTGATGCTTTTGAGCTGTGGAGTTAGAGAAGACTCTTGAGAGTCCCTTGGACTGCAAAGAGATCCAACCAGTCCATCCTAAAGGAAACCAGTCCTGATTATTCATTGGAAGGATTGATGCTGAAGTTGAAACTCCAATACTTTGGCCACATGATGTGAAGAGCTGACTCATTGGAAAATACCCTGATTCTGGGAAAGATTGAAGGCAGGAGGAGAAGGGGACATCAGAGAATGAGATAACCATGTCAGGGATGACATCCCTGACTTGATGGACATGAGTTTGAGTAGGCTCTGGGAGTTGGTGATGGACAGGGAAACCTGGTGTGCTGCAGTCCATGGGTTGCAAAACCTTGAACACTACTGAGCAACTCTACTGACTAATTTCATCTTTAATATTTTATCTTTCCCAACTTTTTGAATTTACAAAATGGATTGGTTAATTTTCAAAATAGGACTCAGTAAATCCTATTTATAGATCCCATTAGTACATATCTATGTCAATATGGAGGGAAAATATTAAGTTTATGTGCATCATCATCACTTATTAAAAGAGTTCTATACATGATAAGGCCTGACATTTCTAGGTTCCTGGTGAATAGACACAGCCTGGCATTAAGAAAGTTCATGATTAGAATATACTCTCCACAAGTAATTAGGTACAACTTTCAACTTTATATATATCAGATTGTAACAGACTCATGATTTTAGTGACTTAAATTACTTTCAGCGAACATTACATCCAAAATAAGTATGCATTCTTGACCTTTATAGACATGTTTCTCTATAGTTTAGTTGTTACTTGTTGGGTCTTGTTAATAAAGTAAATTGTATTAGTTATGTGTGATATTCTAATAGAACATTATTAGTGTGCTCAGTTGTGTCTGACTCTTTGCAATCCTGGCAATCTTTGGTATCCTGGCAAGAATACTAGAGTTAGCTGCCATTTCCTCCTCCAGTGGATCTTTCTGACCCAGGGATTGAACTTGCATTTCTTGCAGGTCCTGCATTGGCAGGCTGATTCTTTACCACTGAGCTACCTGGGAAGCCTGCATTTTTAAATGAATATAATTTTATGACAGCACAGTTTAAAATTTAAAATACTATAGGGTGGGAGGCCCAAGAAGGAGGGGATATATGTGTACATATAGCTAATTCACTTTGTTGTACAGCAAAAACTAACACAACATTGTAAAGCAATTGTAAGGGCTTCCCAAGTGGTGCAGTGGTAAAAAAGCTGCCTGCCAATGTAAGAGGTGCAGGAGATGCAGGTTAGATCCTTGGGTCAGGAAGATCACCTGGAATAGGAAATGGCAACCCACTTCAGTATTTTTGCCTGGAAGAGTTCATGGACTACAGAATCTGGTAGGCTATTATAGTCCATGAGGTTGCAGAGTCAGACGCAATTGAGCATGCATGCACTCACAAATGTGTTCATAAATTTCCCAGATGAACACAGATAATTTTTTAAAAATAAAAAAAATTTTACTTTCACATTCTACGTATTTCACTCAGTTTACATTTTGTTTCACATTTTTTTCCTCAAAAGAAAATCATTACAGCTTACTTAAAACATCAAAACTCAACTAAAATCTTAACTTACAAACTGTCCTAAAGGATCACCCACAGATATTCATTGTCTAGCTAACTTGACCATGTTTTCTAATTTTAAAGGTAAATTTAGCTAATTTGCATTCTCCTAGCTACTTTGCTAATAAAATCAGGGTCATAAACAGGGACTATGTTTTAGTTTGGGCTATGACCAAATCTTTTTTAAAAAATCCAACTAATATTTTTAAAAAGTATTGTATCTATGAGTTAGTTGCAGTGAGAAGAACAATGATAATTGAAGTATTAACAAAATGATATTTCTATTGCAATTAAAGAAATAAAAATAATGAGTTACAAAGGAAAGCCTGAATACCTAAGACTTTAATAATAATAAGAAGAAGAAGAAGAAGCCATTTTAAAGCTAGTTTAGACAAGAAAAAAGACTGTGACTGGTGGTGTACAGAAAGAACCACAGGGATTTTGCTATGGTCCTCAAGCTGTGGTACATTATGTGTTTTTGTTGAAATATGGTAATAAGAAAATCTGTTTTTTAACATTATTATGCTAAGGTGCCATCAGATCCACTATTCTGAAGCCATGATCTAAATGATAAAGACGACCAGTTAGTAAATTTTCCCATTAGTTTACCAAGCTAAAGGAATAAAAACAATTGTCAATGTGAAATTTGTTCATTTACTATTACTTTTATATTGTGGAAGACTCTATCTCCAGGTCTCAAAAGGAAATATTTCTTTTCTCCTAAGGTGGGAAAAATTAGAGCCATAGTTTTTTAGCCTTTAAAAAAAATATTTTCCATGATTGTCTAATTTTAGAAATTTTTATTTCTAAAATTTAGAAATAAAATTTTAGATTATTGCATATTTAGATTATTTGATCATTGTTGATGAGTTAGAAACATCAATTAAATAGAAATACTCTGAAATATAAAACAGCTTACTTCTATGTTTATTATTAAAAACAATGCCCCCAAGAAAATAAAATGATTTGATTTCATGTTATTATAAAAATATAAGTAATCAATTTATTTTTAAGTAAAGCATTTTGAAAAACCTCTCCTAAGTAATGAATTCTACTCACTTAGTAAAATGTTCTTTCTTAAGAGAGTTCATCTGGTTAAAAGTGTGCATGAAAACACTTGTGAGGCTGTCTTCTTTTCTTATCACACTAGCTCTATCCTATACCTCCTCTTTATGCCAGGTCTTATGGTGTCTGTCAACCTTTTATTTATCCAGTTGTTAAGTAGGAAGTTAGCAGAGGAGCCTGGCTGAAAGGGATGCATGCTGATCTCTAAACATCACAGACACACCCAGGAGAGTTCAGAGATAAGCTGCAAAATAACCACAGAGACTTTTCAACTCCTGCACACTTGCCTTAAGCATACAGTGGATACAAAATAACCACAGGGGCCTCTCCAAGTAACCTTAAGCAGTTAGGAGCTAATACTCATGAGTATTCTACATCTAATTATAACAGACTGAATCATGGGAAGACGTATGGGAAGATATAAACAACAGAGTCCGCTATCATACAGCTTGAAATCATGTAATTTGAAATTGTCAGTTGGCCTTGAATGTGTGCCCATTTTCATTCGCTTTCATTACTGGTGGTGGGTACGAGCTCTACTTTGCACTGGGAATAACTAAAAGGAGGAGACGGGAAGTCTAAAAGGTTGAAGCCAAGCAGGATTGATAGGAAGGATAAGGAGGACTCCTTTGGAGGTGTCTAATAAGAGACCTGTCTGCTCGAGTTGAACTGAGTTATAACTGGTCTGTTGTTTCACACCTTTTGGCCCATCACTCTGAATTTTTGTTGCAATGAGATGAGAACCAAGGAAGAGAAATAAACTGACCTGACATAATCATACCTCGTAGCCCATAAAATAATTGACCTCACATTGGATCACGTGTCTATATAGGAGTTGCTCTGGAGTCTTTTCGAACATTTTTTCTTTTTTTTCCTGAGTGTAGGCTAAGTGTTATGATTTGAATGCTTTTGTCCCATCAATATTCATATGTTGAAACATTAACACACCCCATGTAATGGTATGGAGGCAGGGCCTTTGAGAGAAGAGGCCTTACAAATGAAACTAGTTCCCTTATAAGAGATCATTAGAGACCAAGCTCACTCTCTTTCTGCTGTATGTGGATACACTAGGAAGTAAGCATCTGCAACTTGGAAGAAGATCCAAACTAGAACTCAATGATCCTGGACTGTGATAAACAATCTCCAAACTCCAGAAATATGAGAAATCAATTTTTTTTGTTGTTAATAAGTCACCCAGTTTATGGTATTTTGTTATAGTAGCCTAAGTTGTCAAGGATACAAGAAAGACTTACAAGGAAATGTTATTACTACTGTTAATAGGTGTAAAGTTTATTGAACACCTGTTAAAATTTCTGGCTCTGTGCTAAGGGCTTTATGAACACTCTTTTAATCTACTCTGAAACCCTACAGAGTAGGATTTATTATTAACGTTTCTTTTTTAATTTTTATTTCCTTCAGAAAGAGACTTAATTTTGCCTAAGGGAGAAACATAATTACATATTGGCAATAATCATATGAGAAATTTTATAGTCATATTGCCAAATATGTTTTCAGTTCACAAATATATAAATCACATATACACAAACACAGAAAAAATGGTAAAGATTCAGCTGGTTAGTGTAACAATTGTGACAGTTTGGCTGTCAGACTGGCTTCCTTGGAAGCCAGTAGTGATTACAAAGCACAGAAAATAGTAATAAAGAGTTCTTTCTTGAACATAGATGTTTGAATTCTGTTGCTGCTAAGTCGCTTCAGTCGTGTCCAACTCTGTGTGACCCCATAGACAGCAGCCCACCAGGCTCCTCTGCCCATGGGATTTTCCAGGCAAGAGTACTAGAGTGGGGTGCCATTGCCTTCTCCATTGAATTCTGTTAGATCTTCACAAAAAATCATTTGAAAGCAAAACATTTCTCTAATGTATATAGAAGAGCAAAACAGTAACAAATAATTTTGATCTATTACCTTTTCAACTTTGCTCAAGAAGTCAACCTCTAAAACACATGTGCACTGGTCATGCTAGTTGACTTACACCACCATTAGTGGAGAAAATACAGCAAATTCAACCAAAGTTGTATACATAATAGAAAAATATATATTAAGAAAGAAGCCGGCAAAGAAAATGCGGAAGATTTTTTAAAACATTATTTCATCATTCCATTCTTATGTGTTTGCAATGAGACTGTTTGTCGTAGTCAGAATCTCCCACTATCAAGAAATCATAGTTCAGAGATTAACATAGACACACTGCTATATACAAAATAGATGACCATCAAGAAGCCACTATACTATACTATACTAGTGAACAATACACTATATTTTATAAAAATCTATATGGGAAAAGAATCCCCCAAAAATCTATATGGGAAAAGAATCCCCCAATATATATTATATATATATATATAAATACATACACATATATATAAAAAATATATATATATATATATGGGGGTGTGTGTGTACATATAAAACTGAAATTTTGTGCTGTACACTTGAAACCATCATGATATTGTAAATCACTCTACTTCGATTAAAAAAATTGGCATTAAAATGAATAAAATGTACCTACTAAATTAAAATTAAAAATATAAAAATCATAGTTCACTACAGAGGTCACCACACCTTTTCTCTAAAGAGTGAGATAGTAAATAATGTAATCTTTGCAGCCTAATTTGTCTCTGTCACAACCATTCAGCTCTGCCATTGTAGTACAAGACCAAACATGGACTTACATAAACAAACAGAAATGACTGTTTTCAAATAAAATGTTATTAAGACAAAAAAAATGGCAACCAGCCTACAGGTCAAAGTTTCCCAAGTATTGCTCTAAAAGAGAGAGAGAGAAATATTTAGAAATACCTATCTTCCTGATAAAAAGAACTGGGACTACTTAATGATGTGGAGTCTTAAAGATCACATTGGATAGCTTTTCAAAATGAGTACTAGAAATGTGCTAGCATTCTTTTTATTATTTATGGGTGTAAACAGAGAAAAATGCGTTCCATAACCCAAGGCAGTGAGCTCCAATTAATAATTAGAAACCTTTTAAAAAGTCAAGGCAATGTCATCATATATCTGCTGATCATGAATAAGTATTTTAAGATTATATGACAGCCAGGAGAAATTTACCAGAAAAAGTCCACATAGAAAGACACTAATTGCATATGAGACCATTTCAGGATCTCAAATTTGTGATAATGGGCAGCCTCTAAGCTCTTTATTGAGGTCCTTAAGACACTTGTGCCTTTTTATCATAGCTATTCCTTGTTCTAAAATTTGCAGATGATTTCAGAAAGTGTGCAGTTATCTACAGTGTGTACACACCTATTCATATAGATGCAAATAGATAAAAAGGGGAAAAGTTTACTATCTGAAGAACTAACACTTCTATGCATGAAGGCCCAGTGGAAGATATGGATTTGAGGTTCAGTGTGTGAGGAGAGTAAAGGCCATTTTTCAAAGCATACTCTTTGTTGACTCTGATCACAGACACTTCTCAAAGATCTTTACCTACTATTTGACTAAACATCACCTGCTGAACAAGCTCAATTCCATTGGAAGAAGGAAATGAGAGTGATAATCATTCTTTCTCTAGGATAACAAAGCTTATAGTCACTGCCAAAAACTGAAAGTTTGTTGCTGAACGAAAAGACGCTGGGATTCTTGGCCTCCAGAGGAGAAGAATTCAATCCGTGGCCAGAGACAAGGCTTGATCACTCAGAGCTTTTGTGTAATAAAGTTTTATTAAAGTATAAAGGAGATAGAGAAAGCTTCTGGCATAGACATCAGAAGGAGGCAGAAAGAGTGCCCCCTTGCTAGTCTTCAGCTGGATGTTACATAGTCACTAGCAGTCTGTTAATGAAAGAAAGGAATGTCTTGAAACTCAGAATGGCACCAGGCCCCTCATCCATAAGATGCATTTTGGGATAATCTTGGCACCACATGATTCATCCCGGGCCATAAAATGATTGACGTGCATCTTGTAGAAGGGCAGATTACCATACAGATAGTTTCATTTACATATATTAGGGGAACAATATCTGAGTATAATATACTGGTTTGTCAAGTAGGTTCTGAGCCATTAAGCGGAATCGACTTGAAGACAGAGTCTGGGGTAAATGCATAGTACGTTAATATAGCTTAAGACAAACATTTTCATAAGAAAAATGCATTGGTTAACTCAAGGTTTGAGAATAGTTAACTTCAGGTGAAACCAGGTGTCATTATAGCAACACAGTATTTTAAGAGAAACCTCCTTTTAAATTTGTATAGAGAAGGAAAAAAATATCGCTAGTTTGTTTCCTCCTGCTGCTTAAGAGAGATAAAAATATCTGACACTTGCAGCCTATTTCCTCCGTTTGGAGACCCCTGGCCTTCCTGCCTGTTACCCTCTCAAAACCAAAAGAGGAAAACTGGACAGATCTTATAATAATAAATTTATTTCAAAAATTGCTGCAAAACTTGTTTTTTCATGTTATCCGTACATTGTGAATCATATCATCATTTACGCAATCACAGAAGTATATGGGTAAACTTCCTTTCTTATATTCTCCCACTCTCCATTCCCAAATGCTGACAATCTTACAGATTCTATCTTTAGTACCATTTCCCAAGCCTGACCTTACTTTTCTACATCCATTGCTATTGCCTTCTTTACGCCCATCATTGCATCTTAGCTATATTGTAGAATAGTCTCCTATAACTCCTATCACTTGTATTTTTTTAATATAAATTTATTTATTTTAATTTGAGGTTATTTACTTTACAATATTGTATTGATTTTGCCATACATCAACATGAATCCGCCACAGGTATACACGTATTCCCCATCCTGAACCCTCCTTCCTCCTCCCTCCCCATACCATCCCTCTGGGACGAAAATTTTTTATTTCATGGAAATCAGAACCACAATGAAATATCATCTTACCCCTGTTAAGTGGCCATTATCAAACATGAGATCATGAGAACTGGGTAGCCTATAGATTAAAAAAAACAAAAAACCCTGTGCACTGTGTGTAGGAATGTACATTGGAACAGCCACTGTAGAAAACAGTACAGAGTTTCCTAAAAAAAAAAAAAAAAAAAACTACAATATGATCCAACAGTCCCACTTTTGAATATATACCTGAGAGAAGTGAAATCACAATCTTCAAGGAATACATGCACCTCCATGTTCATTGAAGCATTTTTCATAATAGCTAAAATCTGGAGACAACCTGTGTCCATTAACTAATGAACGGATAAGGAGATTGTAATGTGTGTGTGTGTACATATATATACATGCATATACAATAGAATTGTACTCAACCGATAAAGAGAAGAAAATCCTGCACTTATGAAAACATGAATGATCTTTAGGGCATGGACCTAAGTGAAATAGGTCACACAGAGAAAGAAACATACTGTTAGATCTCATTTATATTTGGAATCTAAAAGACCTGAACTCGGATAAAGAAAGTGTAGATTGATGGGGGTTGCCGGGGGTATGGCATGAGGGAAATGAAGGCACATTAATAAAAAGATACATGTTTCCAGTCTGGCGATCTAATGTACAGCATCATGACCATAGTTAACAACACTGTATTGTACTTGTAAGTTGACCAAAAAAAAGAAAAAAAATAGCTCTTATGTGTTCTCACCACACACACAGACACAAAGGTAACCCTGTGTACTGCTGGTTGTGTTAACTAATCTTATTGTAGTATTTTGTAATATATACATATACTAAATAATCACCTCGTATGCTTCAAACTTACACAATGCTATATATCAATAATATCTCAATAAAACTGAAAAAATTGTACTTTAATAAATCTAGAGACAATATCTCTATTTTATTTCTTACATTGGCACCAGGAATTTTTTTTTTTTAACATTAACTTACTTTGTTTTTCTTACTTTTAAATCTGGGGGTATAGTCATGAAGTCGTGTCCAACTCTTGTGACCCCATGGACTGTAGCCCACTAGGGTCCTCTGTCCATGAGATTTCCCAGGCAAGAATACTGGAGTGGGTTTCCATCTGCCAATGAATAAGCTATGCATATTTGATAAATGTCAAATTCTTTGGCAGGGCATAACAAACTCTGCATGATCTATTCCTGACCTGATATGCAATAAATGTGCACTTTCTTTCTTCTAATAGCCAAACCTTCCTTCCTGGCTACACCTGTGGATGTGTGGCCCAAACAGAGCTATCATAAAACTCATAATAACCCATTTATAGTGATTGGTAGAGAAATTGGTATATAACCCAAATTGGGTCTATTAATGCCTTAGAACTTTTAACCCCAGATGGGAAAACAACATTCTATTCAAGTTTCATCATGTAGATAAAGAACACTGCATACAGGGCTGAGATCTATCTTCAGAGACCTTATCCTCCACATCACTCCTAAGGTGCAGTAGAGAAAGAAAAAACTGCAAAGAGAAAAGTAAGAATAAGAAGTGGACGCAGTAGTTTAAGTCTGGTTGCTGCTACCCCTAACTTAGCTTCCATCTACTTCATTACACTCTGTTCTTCCATTATGTCACATGATCTAATGAATTTCTTGCTTTATCTTAAACTGCTGTACTGGAGTATTTTCACATGTGACTAAAGTTTTGCTGAAGTAGAGGTGGCTCAGTGATAAAGAATCTTCATGCTAATGCAGGAAGCACAAGAGTCACAGGTTTGATCCCCAGGTTGAAAAGATCCCCTGGAGTAGGAAATGACAACCTGCTCCAGTATTCTTTCCTGGAAAATTACATGGACAGAGAAGCCTGTTGGGCTATAGTCCCTGGGGTATCAAAGAGTTGGACAGGACTGAGCACACACACAAAAATGTTAAACTAATGCAAACTGCCTGACATGTCTTCTCCCTGGCTTTAGTCCTTTTATCTATGATTTTAGTCCTTTCTGTCTCAATTTTGAAGGCGTCCTTCATATTCATAGCTGCAACTTTATCCCAGGACTCTTTTTTGAAATGATCCTAAGGTCAGAGTCAAAGACCCAGCGTACTCTTTCCTTCTTTAATTTCATTCTTGTCTTACCTAAGACTTGACTTTTTCATTTTTCTTAATACCAACATGTAAACAGAAAAGAGCTTTAGAATTCAACAATGAGAACTTCTAAGAGCTCTGAGAAGTTATGATGGCACCAGACAGTATAAATTTTTTTGGATGAAGTCAGCTCCTTGTGGAATGGGAGCTTCTGAAATAAGACAAGCAACTTGCTGTCCAATAAAGAATTATAGGGAAAAATTTAGATAATGAAAATTGACTCATAATAGCCCCAAACAATTATAGTAAATAATTATTATCATTTTGTAATGCTTTTGAAATACTCCAGTCAGAAACCCTGAGTGATTGCTCTGAATATTTGGACAAATAATTTAATCTTATTAGTTTCAGTTTCCTTTCTTATTAATGGGCGTGAATGCCTTATGTGACTATATCACAGTTATGGTGTGATGATGAAATAATGAGTGAATGAATAAACTCTGAGAATTGGATAGATCTTTGCGAGTGAGGGAATCTTATAAACAGAATAGCCTAAGCCAAAAGAGCAGACCATCAGATGCTGAGATAGGATAGTGGTACAAGAGGCTCTTTAACCCAGCACCCTCAGTCACACTCAATGGGGGCCATACTTTGTGTTTACTTACCATTTAGCACAACCAAAAGTTAAAGTAGAACGACTTTCCAAATAACTTTTTGAGGATAACTGAGAAAACTATCATTCCTGGTTTTTAAGGCCTAGATTCAATATGTAATATAAATAGGCCACTTGTGGAAGACATGGCAATGTAAATGATACTGTTAAAATTAAACAAGGAAATATGTTATTTAGGATCTTCTTTAAGAGCATTTATTTGCATAATTGATACTTCAAGAATTCAAGATAATTAGATTCATAAAATAACATAGCAAAAGCACCCAATTTCAGCATTCTGATAGGCCCATTTATAAAACCTTCCCAGGCAGAAAGCAAAGTTGGTGGAAATGATAGTTTAGTATTCTTCTCCTAAAGTAAAGGAAATATCCTCAGAAACTTGAATTCATCTATCCTCTTTTAAGCAGAGTGTATTAGTTTTTTTTTTTTAATTAAAATGAGCACAAATTGAATATTTATAAATTGATTTTCTCTATTCAGCCTTGGTTTGAAACTTAACTTCTTACACATTTTAACAGGGATTTCTGAGTCTGAATCTCTTAGCAATGCCTTCTAAATTTAGCTATGACCTTTATGACAGTAAAGAAAGTAGTTATAATTTGGTAAAAACTTAAAGAAAATATAGCATCTGCTGATAAATATAAGAAAATAGCAATGACAACTACTTTTTAATGACTAAATTCTAAGATTTGCAGCTTTAGCATAATAGTAGCTCTTTGTTTTAAATACAAAATTATATACATAGAGGCAACCTCAGTGTCCATTGATAGAGGAATGGATAAAGAAGATGTGATAAATACAATGGAGATTATTCAGTCATTAAAAAGAAAGGAATAATGTCATTTGCAGCAACATGAATGGACCTAGAGATTGGCATTGAAATAAGCCAGGCAGGAAAGGAAAAATATCATATGACATCCCTTATAAGTAGAATCTAAAAAAAAAAAAAGATAGAATTGAACTCACAAAACAGAAAGAGATTCACAGGTTTAAAAATGAACTTATGGCTGCCTGGGGGAATGAATAGTTAGGGAGTCTGAGACTGACACGTATACACTGCAATATTAAAAATAGATAACAAACAAGGACCTACTTTATAGCACATGAAACTCTCTTTAAATTTATGTGGCAGCCTGGATAGGGAGAATGGATACATGTATATATAGGGCTGAGTTCCTTTGCTATTCACCTGAAACCATCACACTGTTAATCGTCTATACCCCAGTACAAAATAAAAACTTTAAAACACATTAAAATATATAAAGTCATAGAATCAACTGTTCCATTTTTTTTTTATATTTCTATGTCTTCCTGTCTTCCTGCAGAATTTATTGAGCACCTACTGTGTGCAAGGCATTGGACCAGGAAGAGATATATAAATATACCATACACTAATATCAAAAAACTTCATTTGACTTCTCTAAAGTACAGAATATGACAAAATGAAGGAGTCTGGCTTCTGAGTGTAGATCATAAAAGACAGCACTGGTATATAAATAGAAGATATCAGAGTAGAAAGACTGTGATCACCTCTTACAAGCACATCAAAATTACAATTATTTATAGAATAACTATTGATGAAAAAGACTAGAATCTGCCAGAAAAGATCTTCTATAATTAAAATTATAAAGAAGGAACTACAACAAGATGGGTAGGAAGAATGGAGTCAAAGTATAGTCATGAGTCATACCCCTAGGTGGGTGAAGAGAATAATTAGAATTGCAGAGGTTCTTCCTAGGGAGGAAGGATTCTGAGGCCCACATTGGTTCTCCAGCCTGGGTGTCCTGTATTGAGATTATTTGTCTTTGTCGGTTAGTGGGACTTACTTGTAAAGGCATCCCAGAGTGTTACAGGAAATAGAAACTCCACTTTTAAACAATGCACATGAAATCTCACATGCTCTGTGATCCAGAGCAGAAATAGTACTTTGAAGGAATCTGGGTCAGGTGTACCTGTTGATCTTGGAGAGCCTTCTAGAGAGGTAGGAGGCAACTGGAGCTCACTCCAGGGATATAGACATTGTAGCAGCTGTTATGAGTAGCTCATTCTACCATGTGGGCATTAGTGCTAAAAAGCATCATTTTGGAATCCTCCTTCTAGCTTATGAGCCTCGGGACCCCACCTGGAACCTGCCCACCAGCTTGTGCACACCAGTATTGGGCAGCCTCAGGGCAAGGAACTAACTGAGCATGGATACAGCCCTGTCTATCAGCAGACAGGCTGCTCCTGAGTCCACAGGCACCCCTGGACACAGCTATACTTGTTAGAGGACCCAGGAGCTGACCCCACACATGAATGCACAGACACTAGACATGGGACACCAGGGTCTTGCAAGTATACACCTTGGGCTCCAGCTTATTTACCAATGGGCAGGTGCCAGCCCCAGAGTGCCCTGGTCTGCAGCCACACCCACCAGTGAGTCTGCTTTAGGCTTGGGAAAAGCCTCACCCACCGGTGAACAGACACTAGCCCCAAGACAACTGTAGTCCTGCAATCTGTTGTGACAGGACCCAACTTGCTACTAGCAGGCTAGTATCAGCCCTGGGACCCTATCTCTTGGACCTTGACTCCACCCACCAATTAGCCAGCACTATCTATGCTCAGGACCACCCAGAGTTCCATAGCCAGCCATATGATGAACTTGTCCTACCAACGAGTGGCTGACAACATCCACACAAGGCAGGGCTGGGCAGCCAAATTGGACTAGGGGCCAGGCATGTCTAGCAGACCATCCACAGTAGACCTTCAACCTTCCACAACAGAAGGATCATGCAACCCACATAGGAGGCATAACTAGAGATGACCCAAGCAGAGTGTGCTACTGAGGCATATAAGACATGTCCTACAGGAAGCCACTTCTCCAGGTCAGCAAAGGTAACCAGTCTATGAGATACACATAAATTAAAAAAATGGAAGTTAGGCAAAATGGGAAAACAAAGGAACACATTCCAAATGAAAAGACATATTAAAACTCCGCCCAAAATAAATAAACTGGAGATAAGCAACCTACCCAAGAAAGAGTTCAAGGTAATGATCCTTAAAATGGCAAAAGAAGCAGGGAGGAGAATGGATGAACAAAGGAAGTAAAGGTTTTTAACAAGGATGAGAAACTACAAAGAACAATCAAACAGAGATGAAGAATACAATGCTACAATGAAAAATCCACTAAACAGAATCAAGAAAATACTAAATGATACTGAGAAACTGATGAGTGAGCTGAAAGATAGAGGAGTGGAAAATCACTGTAGCTGAATGGAAAAGAAGGACAAGAAATGAGAAGAGATTAAGAGCACCCTGAAACAATATCAACTATATGGGGTCCCAGAATGGGAAGAAAGGGGCAGAGAACATATGTGAAGATACAATAGCTGAAAACTTCCTTAATCTGGGAAAGGAAACAAGCATCCAAGTCTAGGAAATCAACCAAAAGATGACTACATAAGACATATTGTAAATAAAATGGCCAAAATTAAAGACAGAGAAGAGTAAAGGTAGCATTTTTAAAGCAGTAAGTTACATAAAAGAGAACTCTAATAAGGCTATCAACTAATTTTTCAGGAGAAACGTTGCAGGCCAGAAGGGAGTGGCATTATATATTTAGAATGATGAAAGGGAAGAGCCTACATCCAACAGCACTGGTATAGCAAGGCTCTCATTCAGAAATGATGGAGAGATCAAAAGATTTACAGACAATGGTAAGTTAAAAGAGATCAAAATTATCAAGTCAACTTTATAAAAAATGATAAAGGGACTTATTTAAGCAAGATATAGGAGGCTGCAACTAGAAACATGAAAATTATGAAACAAAAAAAAATCATTAGTAAAGGCTAATATGTAGTAAAGGTAGTAAATCAACCATGTACAAAGCTAGCAGGAAGGTTAAAACAAAAACTAATAAAATCACCTATATCCAGAACTGGCAGTGAATGGATAAAATAAACAAATAGATGAAAAATACATAACTATCATGTAAAAATAATCAAAAATAGAAGAGAGAGAAAAAAGCGGGATTATTAAAATGCATTCAAAATTAAGACATCAACAAGTTAAAACAGTTCAGCTCAGATACTCAGTCATGTCCAACTCTTTGTGACCCCATGGAATGCAGCATGCCAGGCTTCCCTGTCCATCACCAACTCCCGGAGCTTACTCAAACTCATGTCCATTGAGTCGGAGATACCATCCAACCATCTCCTCCTCTGCCGTCCCCTTCTCCTCCTGCCTTGGATCTTTCCCAGCATCAGGTTCTTTTCCAATGAGTCAGTTCTTCTCATCAGGTGGCCAAAGTATTGTAGTTTTAGCTTCAACTTCAGTCCTTCCAATGCATATTCAAGACTGATTTCCTTTAGGATGGAGTGGTTGGATCTCCTTGCAGTCCAAGAGAC
This sequence comes from Bos indicus x Bos taurus, assembly GCF_003369695.1. NCBI lineage: Eukaryota > Metazoa > Chordata > Mammalia > Artiodactyla > Bovidae > Bos > Bos indicus x Bos taurus. The sequence goes on along the minus strand of NC_040090.1, from coordinate 80,535,891 downwards.
TCTCAAAAGTCTTCTCTAACACCACAGTTCAAAAGCATCAATTCTTCGGTGCTCAGCTTTCTTTATAGTCCAACTCTCACATTCATACATGACTACTGGAAAAACCATAGCTTTGACTAAATGGAACTTTGTTGGAAAAGTAATGTCTCTCCTTTTTAATATGCTGTCTAGGCTGGTCATAACTTTTTTTTTCCCCAAGGAGTAAGCATATTTGCCAATTGCAAAGAATGCTCAAACTACCACACAATTGAACTCATCTCACATGCTAGTAAATGCTCAACGTTCTCCAAGCCAGGCTTCAACAGTATGTGAACCATGAACTTTCAGATGTTCAAGCTGGATTTAGAAAAGGCAGAGTATATCCATGGCTGATTCACATCAATTTATGGAGAAAACCACTACAATATTGTAAAGTAATTAGCCTCGAATTAAAATAAATAAATTAATTTAAAATAGAAAAGGTAGGGGAACCAGAGATCAAATTTCAAACATTTCTAGGATCATCAAAAAAGCAAGAGAGTTCCAGAAAAATATCTACTTCTGCTTTATTGACTGTGCCAAAGTCTCTGACTGTTTGGATCACAACAAACTGAAAAATTCTTAAAGAGATGGAAGTAACAGACCACCAGACCTGCCTCCTGAGCAATCTGTATACAGGTCAAGAAACAACAGTTAGAATTGGACCTGGAACAACAGACTGGTTCCAAATAGGGATAAGAGTGTGTCAAGGCTGTATTTGTCACCCTGCTTATTTAGCTTATATGCAGAGTACATCATGCTAAATGCTTGGCTGGATGAAGAACAAGCTGGAATCAAGATCGTTGGGAGAAATATCAATAACCTCAGATATGCAGATGACACCACACTTATGGCAGAAAGTGAAGAAGAACTAAAGAGCCTCTTGATGAAAGTGAAAGAGGAGAGTGAAAAAGTTGGCTTAAAACTCAACATTCAGAAAACTAAGATCATGGCATCTGATCCAGTCACTTCATGGCAAATAGATGGGAAAGCAATGAAAACAGTGACAAACTTTATTTTTCGAGACTCCAAAGTCACTGTAGATGTTGACTGCAGCCATGAAATTAAAAGGTGCTTGCTTCTTGAAAGAAAGTTAAAACAAGATGTGTGTGTGTGTATATATATATATAATTATGTAAATGCTTATGGCAACCATAGTCCAAAAATCTATAATATGTAAATATATATAAATATGGGTTTCTCAGGTGGCTCAGTGGGAAAAAATACACCTGCAAAGCAGGAGATATGGGTCAGGAAGATCCCCTGGAGGAGGGCATGGCAACCCACTCTAGTATTCTTGCTTGGAGAATCCCATGGACAGAGGAGCTTGGTGGGCTATAGTCCACAGGGTCTCAAAGAGCTGGACATGACTGAAGTGACTGGGCACACACAAAAAAGAAAGGCTATGACAGCATAACACTAAAAATAGACATCAAATTCCAAGAGAAGATAACAAACAAGGGAAAGAAAAATAGAACTATAAAAACAGCACCGCAAAATTAACAAAATGCCAATAAAAACATAATAATCACCTCAAGTGTAAATGGACTAAATGCTCCAATCAAGATACATGTGCCAGATAACATTGACTTTAAAATGAAGATTGTTCCAAGAGATAAAAATGACATTAGCTAATGTCAAGGAATCCTCCAGTAAGAAGATTTAACAACGTAAATGTATACGCACCAAACAGAGGAATATGTAAATACATAAAGTTAATATTAACAGACATAAAGGGAGAAAAGTACATTAACACAATAATAGGAAGGGACTTTAACAACCCACTTACATCAAAGGAAAAGAGGGTGGAGATATAGACATACCATTGGCTGATTGATGTTGATGTTTGACAGAAAAAAACACAGTATGGAGTAGAACAATTGTCCTTCAATTAAAAATAAATAAATTTAACTTTTACAAAAGGACACAACAGCTAGAAAGAAAATTAATGAAATAAAAGAGACCTTAAATGATATATTAATAATAAGCCAGTTGGATTTAACACATTCTAACCCTAAATAGCAAAATTGACATTCTTTTCAACTGCATATGGAATATTCTCCAGGATAGATTATATGATAGGCCAAAAAATAAGTATCCATAAATCTTAAAATTGAAATTATATTATTTATTTTTCTGACCACAATGCTATAAGACTAGAAATCAAGCAAAAGATAAAAACAAAACAAAAATTTGGAAAAAGCACAGACATGTCAAGGGTAAACCATTTGCTACTAAACAAATGTAGCACTTATAAAATGGTTGAAGAAACTGAAAAATAGTACCAGGAGAAAAATGAAAATGAAAACACGATGATCCAAGATCTATGGGATGTAGCAAAACCAGTTTTAAGAAGGACATTTATAGGTATGCACACTTATCTCATGAAGCAAGAAAATCTCAAATAAACAACCTACCCTTAAATGTAAAAGAAATAGAAAAAGAAAAACAAGCAAAATTTCAAGTTAAAAGAAAAAAAAATAAGAGCTTAAATAAATAGATACAAAAATAGAAAAACCAATGAAATTAAGAGCTGGTCTGTTGAATAGATAAACAAAATTAGTAAACCTTTAGCTAGGCTCTTTATGAAAAAAAAAAAAAAAAAAGAACCAAGTTGATAATATTCTTAAAAAGACAAATTACAGCCAACATCACAGAAATACACAGGATCATAATAAATTACTATGAAAAACAAGATGCCAACAAAACAGATAACCTGGAAGAAATGGATGAATTCCTAGAAATATATAATCCCCCATGACTGAATGAGGAAGAAATTGAAAATATGAACAGATTTATTTACAGTAATAAATTAAAACTACCAGTAATAAAATAAAACATACTCAACAAACAAAAGTCTATGACCAGAAGAATTTTTTTTTAATTTCATTTTATTTTTAAACTTTACAATATTGTATTAGTTTTGCCAAATATCAAAATGAATCCACCACAGGTATACATGTGTTCCCCATCCTGAACCCTCCTCCCTCCTCCCTCCCCATACCATCCCTCTGGGTCGTCCCAGTGACCATAAGAATTTAACCAAATATTTAGAGAAGGGTTATTACCTATCCTTCTCAAACTGTTCCAAAAATATCAGAAGAGGGAAGACTCCTGAACTCATTCTACAAGGCCAGCATCACCATGATATCAAACTCAAATACATCACACACACACACATACACACACAAACAAACTGACAGACTATATCCCAAATGAACAGAGATGCAAAAATTCACAACAAAATACTAACAAACCAAAGTCAACAAATTATTGAAAGGATGGTGGTATCCCACTGCGGTAAAGTGGGATTTTCCCCAGGGATACATGTTTTTTCTACTAATATCTGCAAATTAATCAATGTGATATACTATGTTAACAAACTGAAAAAAAGCAATACAATAATATCAATAGATACAGAAAAAAACTTTGACAAAATTCAGCATCCATTTTTGATAAAAACTCTCCAGAGAATGAGCATAGATGAAACATACCTCAGCCTAATGAAAGCCATATACGACAGAGAGAACATTATACTGATTGTCAAAAAGCTAAACACATTTCTGCCAAGATCAAAAACATGACAATAATACCCACTCTTGTCACTGGTATTTAACATAATATTCAAATTCCTACCAGAAAAATCAGACAAGAAGAAGAAATGAAAGGAATCCAAATTGGAAAGAGAGAGGTTAAACTGTCACTGTTTGCACATGGTATGCTACTATATATAGAAAATCATAAAGATGACACTAGAGAACTACTGGAACTCAGCAGTGAATATGGCAAAGTTGCAGGATAAAATATTAATATATGGAAATCTTTTGCATTTCTATACATTATCAATGAACTTTTATAAAAAAAATAAGGAAAAAAATTCATTTTATAATCACATAAAAAGAATACAATACCTAGGAATAGGATCATGGGAAAAGCAAGAGAGTTCCAGAAAAACAGCTATTTCTGCTTTATTAACTATGTCAAAGCCTTTGACTGTGTGGCTCACAATAAACTGTGGAAAGTTCTGAAAGAGATGGGAATACCAGACCACCTGACCTGCCTCTTGAGAAATCTGTATGCAGGTCAGTAAGTAACAGTTAGAACTGGACATGGAACAAAAGACTGGTTAAAAATAGGAAAAGGAGTACGTCAAGACTATATATTGTCACACTGCTTATTTAACTTCTATGCAGAGTACATCATGAGAAAAGCTGAGCTGGAAGAAGCACAAGCTGGAATCAAGATTGCAAGGAGAAGTATCAATAAACTCAGATACGCAGATGACACCACCCTTATGGCAGAAAGTGAAGAGGAACTAAGAAGCCTCTTGATGAAAGTGAAAGTGGAGAGTGAAAAAGTTGGCTTAAAGCTCAACATTCAGAAAACGAAGATCATGGCACCTGGTCTCATCACTTCATGGGAAATAGATGGGGAAACAGTGGAAACAGGGTCAGAATTTAAATTTTGGGGCTCCAAAATCACTGCAGATGGTGACTGCAGCCATGAAATTAAAAGACACTTACTCCTTGAAAGGAAAGTTATGACCAACCTAGATAGCATATTGAAAAACAAGACATTACTTTGCCAACAAAGGTCCATCTAGTCAAGGCTATGGTTTTTCCTGTGGTCATGTATGGATGTGAGAGTTGGACTGTGAAGAAAGCTGAGCACTGAAGAATTGATGCTTTTGAACTGTGGTGTTGAAGACTCTTGAGAATCTCCTGGACTGAAAGGAGATCCAACCAGTCCATTCTGAAGATCAGCCCTGGGATTTCTTTGGAAGGAATGATGCTAAAGCTGAAATTTCAGTACTTTGGCCACCTCATGCAAAGAGTTGGCTCATTGGAAAAGACTCTGATGCTGGGAGGGATTGGGGGCAGGAGGAGAAGGGGATGACAGAGGATGAGATGGCTGGATGGCATCACTGACTTGAAGGACATGAGTCTGAGTGAACTCTGGGAGTTGGTGATGGACAGGGAGGCCTGATGGGCTGCTATACATGGGGTCGCAAAGAGTCGGAGATGACTGAGCAACTGAACTGAACTGAACTGAAGGAGATAAAAAGTCTGGGCTCAGAAAACTATAACATGTTGATGAAACAAACTGAAGACATAACAAACAAATGGAAAAGTACATCATGTTCTTGCATTGAAAGAATTAATATTGTTAAAGTAACTATACTACCCCAAACAATCTAAAGATTCAATGAAGACCTAATGAAAATATTCATGGAATTTTTCACAGCACAAAACATATAACACTAAATTTTGTATAGAGCCAGAAATATCCCAAATATCCATAGCAATCTTGAAAAAAAAAATATAGCTGGAAGTATCACACTCCATGACTTAGAGTATAATACAGAGCTCCAGTAATTAAAACAGTATGGTACGGGTACAAAAACAAACACATAGATCAATGGAACAGAATTGAGAACCCAGAAATAAAAACACAAATTCATGGTCAGTTAATCAGCAAAGGAGACAAGATTATGTAATGGTGAAAACACAATCTCTTCAATAAACCATGCTGAGAAAACTGAACAGTTATATGTAAAACAATGAAAGTACAATATTTCCTCATACCATTTTCAAAATTAAATTAGAAATGAATGAAATAATTAAATGTAAGAATTGAAACCATAAAACTCCTAGAAAGAAACATTAGCCGAACACTCTTTGATATAAAGTGTAGTGATATTTTTTGGATCTATTTCCTAAGACAAGAGAAATAAAAGCAAAAATAAGGACATGGGGCCTAGTCTTAAAGGCTTCTGCACAACAAAAAAAACAAATCCATAGGAAAATTGAGAAGGCAACCTACTGAGTGGAAGAAATTATTTGCAAATGATCTAATAAGGAGTTAATATCTAAAATATACAAACCACTCATTCAACTCAATATAAAAAATCAAACAACCCAATTAAAACCTATACCGAAGACCTGAATAAGAAATGTATGGTTGACTAATAGGCTTATGGACATATGCTCAACATCTCTAATCATCAGAAAAATGCAAAACAAATTCACAATGAGATATCATCTCACACCTATCACAATGGCTAACATTAAAAAATAAGTGTTGGTGAGAATGTGGAGAAAAGGGACCCCTAGTACACTGTTTCAGAGTAAAATCAGTAGACCCACTGTGGAAAACACATGAAGTTTCCTCAAAAACCAAAAATGTATCTTCCATATCATTCAAGAATTCCACTCCTGGCTATCTAATCAAAGAAAAGGAAAACTTTAATTATAAAATATAAATATACCTCAATGTTTATATCAGCCTTATTTACAATAGCCCAGATATGGAGGCAACATAGGTGTCTATCAACAGATGAATGGATAATGAAGATGGAATACTATACAATGGAGTACTAGTTAAACAGAAAATAATGAAAACTCACCATTTGTAACCACATGGATGGACTTGGAGGGTATCATGCCAAATAAAATAAGTCAGACAAAGACAAATACTCTATCAGTTCAGTTCAGTTCACTTATATCACCACTTATATTTGAGTCCAAAACACAGAGCAAATTAGTGAATATAACAAAAAGGAAACAGACTCATAGAGAACAAACTGGTCATTACCAATGGGAGGTGTAATATCATGTTAGGCCTTTGAGAGGTACAGGCTACAATGTATAAAATAAATAAAATACCAGGTTATATTATACAGCATAGGGAATATAACCAATATTTTTAATAGCTATAAATGGAATATAATCTCTAAAAATTTTGAATCACTCTTCTGTACATTTGGAACTAATATATTATAAATCAATTATGTGCATAAGATGGATATTCACTAAACTCCCCATGATAATCATTTCATGATATATGTAAGTCAAATCATTACACTGTTCACCTTGAAAAACTATAACTTGATATAAATAAACAAATAAATATTTAAAAGTAAGTTCACAAAAAAGAAGCACTACTTTCTTGGCCAGAGGTTGGTTTTAATTAGTTTTCTGAAGCTGGACAAGTCACTTTCCCCATGTCATTCATTTACTAAACACTTTTTTATTGGCATCTTCCTAGTGGACCATAAGCCAGAACATGTGGAATAAACACACCTTACTCTAGACTTAGCTGGAGCTGATTTTATAGTGAGCAAGACAGACACTAAAGAATTGACTGCACACAGAAATAAATACACACACTGATTACATAAAGTGTAATAAAGAAGCATTTGTGTGAAAGAATATTTAAAATTTGGCCCCCTGATTTATTTCACCAGTCTTAGAAGATGTATATGAGAAAACAAAGTTTAAACTCATGTCCATAGTAAGATAGAACATTATGTGCAAAGAATAAAAGGGGAAGTGCAACTGGCTTAAAGAACATGAGTTTGGGTGGGTTGGAATGCAGTCCAAGGGAAGAAGGGTAAAGAGTAGAACTTAAGAGCTAGATGCTGCCCAGATTTTGTAAGTTCTTATAGATATGCTAAGAATTTTGAAATGTATCCTAAGTGAAAGGAGGAAATTACTCCCCCCCCCAAAAAAAAATTAAGCAACAGAATGGCATAATCAGATTTGTAATTTTAAAAGTTACTTGAACTGTAGTATATACATTGAGTTGGTGGAATATGATGCAGCAGTTAGAAGGAAGAGACTAGATTGTAAACACTGAAATGTAGATAGACCACTAAATACCGTAATATTGAATGAAAAAAGAAAAGACACAATGCACTCTGCAGCAAAATAGCACTTATATAATGATGATTTGAGCAGAACACATGAATTTTCGATACACTTAAAACACCCTGTATGGTTTCTCTTGAAAGAATTCATAGAAATGGAGATAGGGAGAGGAGCTTAAAGAATAAATAATTGAGTAAAACAATACTGAGGGCTCACATAAACACTGATGATAGTAGGCTAGAAAATTATGAGTATGATTAACAGGAAACACTATAACTGAGTTCCTCCTTTGGCATGCACATAGGGAATAGAACCTGAGATGAATCTTAGTTGATTGGGGCTTCCCTGATAGCTCAGTTGGTCAAGAATCCTCCTGCAATGCAGGGAACCCTGGTTGGATTCCTGGGTTTGGAAAATCCACTGAAGAAAAGATAGGTTACCCACTCCAGTATTCTTGGGCTTACCTTGTGGCTCAGCTGGTAAAGAATCTGCCGGCAATGTGGGAGACCTCTGTTCTATCCCTGGGTTGGGAAGATCCCCTGCACAAGGGAAAGGCTACCCACTCCAGTATTCTGGACTAGAGAATTTCTGGACTACACACCCCATGGGCTCAACAAAGAGTCAGACACGACTGAGCGACTTTAACTTAGTGGAAAAGTAGGATTTAAACATAAAATATGAAAAGTGTTATTTTAGGAACATCATGAATAAAGCAAATATTTGCAAAATCCAGAGAATATTTGAGAATAGAGTTTCTGTTTAGTTTGCTTAGAACATAATTGCAATATTAATAAGGGGGAGAAGAAAAATATTGAAAAATGGGTTGAATGTAGATATTGATAACTTTGCATGCCCTAAGGATTTGAAATTCTGTTTAGTGATAAATTGTATATCATTGATTTATAAACAGAAAAATGATTGAAAATTTAGAAGGAATATGTTAGATTTAAAAATAATGTAAGACAGATTGAATAGAAAGTGGATAGGGAGGAATTGAAAATAGAGAGACCAGGTAAAACATTCACGTAGTAGTTTAGGAAAATTTAACTAGAGAGAAAACTAACACAGAAGTCCAAAATAAAGATTAGAGGGACTTAACCATGCATTTTGAGGAATAATGGGAAAAATCAAAAGTGGGACTATGTTAATATCAATATCAAAGTTCGTTAAAAAGTGGAAGTATTGAGGTGAAGAAAAGGTCTAAGCTAAAGAACTCACTGATAACTCATGGAATCATTGATAACCAAGGGAATTGAGATCTCTTTAAAAGAAAAGTAAATTAATACATGTAGATGGAAACTCTAATAGGCACATGTTGACTCTATAGTACTAGAAGAAAATTCAGGTAAATTTACTTAAAGGATAAGGGAACAGGATGAGAGTTAATGAATCAGAGATGGACAGGACAAATATGACAGATTATAAAAGGTAATTAATAAAATACTTGGAATACAGCAAACGGGTTTAAATTGGTGGTGACAATTTTGCTTTGTGCATTATAGCCATTTTATACATTTTAATCAGTTTATCCCCTTAATAGATAAAGTGTGCTTTCAGTTCATTTCAGTTCAGTCACTCAGTTGTGTCTGACTCTTTGTGATCCCATGAACCGCAGCATGCCAGGCCTTCCTGTTGATCACCAACTCCCAAAGTTCACTCAAACTCATGTCCATCGAGTCGGTGATGCCATCCAGCCATCTCATCCTCTGTCATCCCCTTCTCCTCTTGCCCCCAATCCCTCCCAACATCAGAGCCTTTTCCAATGAGTCAACAGTTCGTATGAGGTGGCCAAGTATTGGAGTTTCAGCTTTAGTATCAGCCCTTCCAAAGAACAACCAGGACTGATCTCCCTTGTGATGGACTAGTTGGATCTCTTTGCAGTCCAAGGGACTCTCAAGAGTCTTCTCCAACACCACAGTTCAAAAGCATCAATTCTTCGGCGCTCAGCTTTATTCACAGTCCAACTCTCACATCCCTACCTGACCACTGGAAAAACCATAGCCTTGACTTGATGGACCTTTGTTGGCAAAGTCATGTCTCTGCTTTTGAATATGCTATCTAGGTTGGTCATAACTTTCCTTCCAAGGAGTAAGTGTCTTTTAATTTCGTGGCTGCAGTCACCATCAACAGTGATTTTGGAGCCCCCAAAATAAAGTCTGACTCTGTTTCCCCATCTATTTCCCATAAAGTGATGGGACCAGATCCCATGATCTTCATTTTCTGAATGTTGAGCTTTAAGCCAACTTTTTCACTCTCCTTTTTCACTTTCATCAAGAGGCTTTTTAGTTCCTCTTCACTTTCTGCCATAAGGGTGGTGTCATCTGCATATCTGAGTTTATTGATATTTCTCCTGGCAATCTTGATTCCAGCTTGTGCTTCTTCCAGCCCAGGGTTTTTCATGATGTACTCTGCATAGAAGTTAAATAAGCAGGGTGACAATATACAGCCTTGATGTACTCCTTTTCCTATTTGGAACCAGACTCTTGTTCCATGTCCAGTTCTAACTGTTGCTTCCTGACCTGCACACACGTTTCTCAAGAGACAGGTCAGGTGGACTGATATTCCCATCTCTTTCAGAATTTTCTAGTTTATTGTGATTCACACAGTCAAAGGCTTTGGCATTAGCACCTATTAAATGCAGGACAATACAGGAACTAAGAATGCAGGAGTGAAAAATAAAACAGTCACTTTTATATTTGGAGGCTTTTACATTCAGTATTTATTGAGCATACCCTTCACTGTGCAACAGGACTGGACATGGGTAGATGAGTAAGATTTGCCCTGTGCTGTGTTATGGGAACTACTAGAGTACTAGACCCCTGGAGAAGGAAATGGCAACCTACTCCAGTATTCTTGCCTGGAAAAATCCCATGGACAGTAGATTCTGGGAGGCTACAGTCCATCATTCATGACTTAACTGAACAGCAACAACAAAGAGTGCTAGGGACATCTGGAGAGAGGAAGCTCTACATGGAACAACAGCCTGGTTCAAAACTGGGAAAGGACTATGTCAAGGCTGTATATTGTTACCCTGCTTATTTAACTTCTATGCAGAGTACATCATGCAAAATGCTGGGCTGGATGAAGCACAAGCTGGAATCAAGATCGCCAGGAGAAATATCAACAACCTCATATATGTAAATAATATTATTCTTATGGCAGAAAGCAAAGAGGAACTAAAGAGCCTCTTGATGACAATGAAAGAGTGGAGTTGGGAAAAGTAGGCTTAAAGCTCAGCATTCAGAAAACTAAGATCATGGCATTCGGTTCCATTGCTTCATGACAAATATATGGGGAAACAATGGAAACAGTTACAGACTTTATTTTTTTGGGCTCCGAAATCATTGTGGATGGTGACTGGAACCATGAAATTAAAAGACACTTCCTTCTTTGGGGTAAAAAAATATCTATGAAATAGCTAGGCAGTGTATTAAAAAGCAGAGACATCACTTTGCCAACAAATGTCCATATAGTCAAAGCTATGGTTTTTCCACAAGTTATGTATGGGTGTGAGAGCTGGACCATAAAGAAGGCTGAGCACTGAAGAACTGATACTTTTGAACTGTGGTACTGGAGAAGGCTCTTGAGAGTCCCTTGGACTGCAAAGAGATGAAACCAGTCAATCCTAAAGGAAATCAACCCTGAAAACTCATTGGAAGTACTGATGCTGAAGCTGAAGCTCTAATACTTCGGCTACCTGATGTGAAGAGCTGATTCATTGGAAAAGATGTTGATGCTGGGAATGATTGAGGACAGGAGCAGAAGGGGGCAACAGAGAATGAGTTGGTTGGATGGCATCATAGACTCAATGGACATGAGTTTGAGCAAACCCTGTAAGATGGTGAAGGACAGAGAAGCCTGGCCTGCTGTAGTCCATGGAGTCACGAAAAGCCAGACATGACTGAGTGAACAACAACAACAGACAATATTGGAAATGGACTTTGGGGAATGATTAATCCCTCTTTTTAGACTTCCTTCACATTTAGGGCACCAGAGAGCACTTGGTTGCCTGTGCTACATAGTATGCTCTCATTTGTTATGTCTTTTATACATATCCCACCCCTTTTCCACCTTGGTATCCATACATTTGTTCTCTATGTTTGTGTCTCTATTTCTGCTTTGCAAATAAGATCATCTTTACCATTTTTTTCTAGATGTCCTGCATATGTGTTAGTATACAATATTTGCTTTACTGTTTTTGTCTTACTTCATTCTGATGACACTTTCTAGGTCCATCCACATCTCTGTGAATTAATTAATTTCATTCCTTTTTATGGCTGAGTGAGTGAGTGAAGTCACTCAGTTGTGTCTGACTCTTTGCGACCCCACGGGCTGTAGCCTACCACGCTCCTCTGTCTATGGGACTTTCCAGGCAAGAGTCCTGGAGTGGGTTGCCATTGCCTTCTCTTTTTATGGCTCAGTAATATTCTATTGTAATGGGGGGGTTACATGCAATTAAGCTTGCTAGAGGGGCTTCCTTAGTGGTAAAAAATCTGCCTGCCAATGCCAAAGACCTGGGTTCAATCTCCTGGTTTGGAAGATCTCCTGGAGAAGGAAATGGCAACCTACTCCAGTATTCTTAGCTGAAAAATCCCCTGGATGAAGGATCCTGTCGGGCTACTGTCCATGGAGTCACAAAGAATTGGACACAACTGAGAGACTAGGAACACACACACACACACACACCCACACACACACAATATTCCAGTGTAAATGTATACCACTTCTCAGTGGAAGAACAAAAGTATTCCTTGTGATTATTGATTTTTCAGGAGTACAAATGGTGTGAGCTGTTGTGTTTGCCAAACAAAATACATGATTTCTAACACGTTATAACTAATTTGGGCAAATATATTCTCTAAAGATAAGGAAACAGATTCAAGAAACAGGTTAAAACAAAAGTCCTCTGTCAGTTAATTTTCAACAATATTATGAAGGTTGGGTAAGCATTCCTCTTTGACAAAAAGGGTTTCACTTTCTCAGACCCTAATGAACTTCTGAGTGAACTCCAGGAGTTGGTGATGGACAAGGAGGCCTGGTGTGCTGCGATTCATGGGGTCGTAAAGAGTCGGACACGACTGAGCGACTGAACTGAAATGAATGAATATAAATACACAAGCAAAACTTTATTACTTAGATTCATAGTGTTTGATATTCATATTCTCTAAAAGATTTAAATTTTAGCTTAATTTAAAACTAACAGTCAACATTTAAGAATTAAATATCATTCTCCAAATTAAGTGTTTTAGTTTGAATACCATGCATTGTTCTTCCTAAGAAAACAAGAATTTAATCTTCTACTTAATATCTACTTTTTCCTACTAATCAGTGTTGGTAGCTTACCAAAGAGTCAAGGACACCCTGCTTTACTACCGATGCAAATAAGTTTCAAATATGCTCAATAAGTTTCTACAACTTAAATAAGTCATTGATTTGAAAAACATGAGAATTAATGCCAAGGAATTTGGAGTTGATGTCAAAGACATTTTAAAATTGCTCCCAATTAAGCTTTGATTATTAATACTCCAAAAGTGCCTAAGGCAGATAATTTTAACTATAAACCATAATTTTCACAATAAGAACACAACTTGTCAACTTCATAATTGTATTTCTAGCATAATTTTAACTAAAAACTAACATTTCTTTAGTTTAGAATATGACCATATTAGACAGCAAATGTGGCTCAAATTAAATATGTGAAGTGAAGTATGTTTAATCATCTCACTAAATACTTTATTTCTCTCCAATTCATATTATGTTTGTGAACAAAACTACTGTGTCCCCCTTCTCTACAAGGATGGTGTTTTTAAAAAAGTAATGCACATTTAATTTAATTAATGCACTCATTTTCTACATGTGCTGGGCAATTTTTTCCATTTATTTTTAAAAGTTTCAGCTCTACCTATCCCCACAATTACATACTTATCTTATGCTTCAAATGTTTAAAGATTATTTATCAATGTCAAATTCCAGCTGATCATCCTTTAAATATACAGTGCAGTACATTTGAGTATTGAAACATGTCAGCAATAAATGAACTTGATAAGCTCATAATGTGTAAAATATATTTTATTTGAATTAAAAATGATATAACCTCTATAGTGAATTGATCATTTATGATCCAGGTGTTTTACTTCTTTCTTTTATAGATGAAAACAATCAGTTATATGTATTGCACACCTTCTCCCAACTTTTTATAACCCCTCTTATATGAGGCTCTCCATCCTACCACTCCACCAAAAATGCTCTTGTCTATACCAACAATATATTATTATATTAACAATGGCCTTCACCTTAGTAAATCCACTGTTGAATTGTCAAGTCTCATCTTTCTTGATCTATCAGTGGCATATGATTGAGTTTATATCACCCTCTTTAAAATACTTTCTTCAATTCACTTATATTTTAAGTCCTTATATTTTCATGATTTTTTTGTAATTTGGCTGAACCTTCCTTATCTCCCTGACTAACTTTTAAGATAATTCACGTCTCTTCATTCTCAAATTTTGTTTTGTTTGTTTCTCTCTATATATTCACCCCTTGGTTATTTTATTTACTCCATATACCTACATATGTGCTTCCAAGGGTGTCTCAGTGGTGGGGAATTGCCTGCAATGCAGAAGTCATGAATTTGATCCCTAGCTCAGGAAGATCCATTCTTGCCTGGAGAATTCCATGGACTGAGGAGCTTGGCATGCTATAGTCCATAGGGTTACAAAGAGTCAAACATGACTGAGCACCCATACCTACGTGTACATATAAATACATTTGATAATTTTCAGATTCATATTTCTATTCTTGAACTCCAAATCTATATATCAACTACGTATTTAATATCTCCTCTTTCCTGTCTAGCAGAAGTCTCAAACTTACCATGTTCATAATAAGCTTTTGCTGTTTTCTTTTACCTTTCCCTCAAATAAAGCTTCTAGTTGTCTTCCTTGTCTGTAAAGGACAACTTATTTCCTCTATTTTGTCAGATAAATTCCTTGGAACCATCAATGATGCTAAGATTTTTCTCAAATGACATATCTAATCAATTTAAGAACTACACCTACTTAAAAAAAATACAAAACCTGACCTTTTCTTATCTCCTCTATTTCTACATATCTGATGCAAAATGGAACCATTTTTCTTCAGGATTTTTGTAATTTGTTTCAATCCATTTTCTTATTCATCCTCTATTGTGTTCTGGTTTCAAGTCAGTTGAGTTCAGTTCAGTTCAGTTGCTCAATCGTGTCTGACTGTCCATCACCAGCTCCCAGAGTCCACCCAAGCCCATGTCCATTGTGTCGGTGATGCCATCCAACCATCTCATCCTCTGTCATTCCCTTCTCCTCCTGCCCTCAATCTTTCTCAGCATTAGGGTCTTTTCAAACAAGTCAGTTCATCGCATCAGGTGACCAAAGTATTGGAGTTTCAACTTCAACATCAGTTGTTAAAATGTACACCCAGGACTGATCTCCTTTAGAATGGACTGGTTGAATCTCCTTGTAGTCCAAGGGATCTCAAGAGTCTTCTGCAATGCCACAGTTCAAAAGTATCAATTCTTCGGTGCTCAGCTTTCTTTATAGTCCAACTTTCACATCCATACATGACCACTGGAAAAACCATAGCCTTGACTAGATGGACCTTTGTTGACAAAGTAATGTTTCTGCTTTTTAATGTGCTGTCTAGGTTGGTCATAACTTTCCTTCCAAGGAGTAAGCGTCTTTTAATTTCATGGCTGCAGTAACCATCTGCAGTGATTTTGGAGCCCAACTAAGAACCACATATCAATACAATATTACTAGACAGATTCCATGGTTTATTCATATTGTCTTAATTTTCACCTAGTGTCTTTTTCTGTTTCAGGATTCAATGTAGAATATCCAAAATATCACATTGCATTTAGTTGCCATGGCTCCTTGGTTATGACTTGGTTTTTTTTCATATTTTTCTTCTTTTTGATCACCTTGAAAGTTTGAAGGAATACTGCTTTTTTGTTTTTTTTGTTTCTGTAAGATGTAAAAGACTTTTATTTCATAATAAGAATATACATATCATGAAACATGTATTACATATTTTTATTTTAGATTTTATATATATATATATATATATATATACACACACACACATATATATGTAACGAAGTAAGTACTCTGGATCTTTAAAATTAGTTTAAGTATTTGGATATGAAATGGAATCTTTATTAATTTTGACAAACTGAAAATTATACATAGTATAGTTGACAGAGCACATATTAAACTCAATAGAATAATGTATATAATATCATTTGTATTTAATAATGGAATGAAATAAATCTAACCCTTCAACATTTCTTACATATTCCCTGAGAAAGTACTATACAGAGGATGCTAAACAATGTTCACCATTTAAAGTCATGATTTGGTATGTGCTCTCATGTCCTTCACATATAGCTTAAAAAGAGAAATATATATAAACAAATGATTATACCAGAGTAGAGTGATCCCATATTAGAAGTTAAATATCCTAATGGCAGAAAGTGAAGAGGAACTAAAGAGACTTTTGATGAAGGTGAAAAGGGAGAGTGAAAAAACTGGCTTAAAACTCAACATTCAAAAACTACAATCATGGCATTTGGTCCCATCACTTCATGGCAAATAGATGGGGAAAAAAATGGAAACTACCAGACGTTATTTTCTTGGGCTCCAAAATCATGGGGCTGGTGATTGCAGCCATGAAATTAAAAGACATTTGCTGCTTGGGAGAAAAGCTATGACAAACCTAGACAATGTATTAAAAAGCAGAGACATTACTTTGCCAACAAAGGTTTGTCTAGTCAAATCTATGCTTTTTCCACTAGTCATGTATGAATGTGAATGTTGGACCATAAAGAAGGCTGAGCTCCAAAGAATTGATGCTTTTGAACTGGGGTGCTGGAGAAGACTCTTGAGAGTACCTTGGACAGCAAGGAGATCAAACCAGTCATCCTAAAGGAAATAAATTCTGAATATTCATTGGAAGTACTGATGCTGAAGCTCCAATATTTTTGGCCTCCTGATGTGAAGACCTGACTCATTGGAAAATATTCTGATGCTGAGAAAGATTGAAGGTGAGAGGAGGAGGTAGTGACAAATGAGATGTTGGATGACATCATCAACTCAATGGACATGAGTTTGAGCAAACTCTGGATATGGTGCAGGACAGGGAAGCCTGGCCTGCTGCAGTTCATGGGGCTGCAAAGAGTTGGACACAACTGTGCAACAACAATAAGAAAATATAGTGACAACTGGAAAGAGGAAGTAACCAATTTTCCTTAAGATGAAAGAACCAAGATTATACTTTAAGGTTTTCAAAGATAGATATCTGGTCCCTGTATTACTTACTGATCTTATTCCTGACACCAGTTGTCTTGCTGTTCACAGTAGGTGCCCTGTTCAATGAAACCAGGGTAGGCACAGCACAAGCTAAAAGGTTGGAAGAAGACTCGAGGAGCCATAGGCACTGCAGACATGTTTATTCTCTTCTGGCAGCCATACCACAATTCTTCTCCTCTAGTGGTTCACCCAGCTGACACAGCATTGACCCAGCAGCATTGCGCTGTTTTTAGGTGGAGCCCATATATTCATACAGCACAAAGTATCCTGTGAGCAAGTGCCTCATAACACGTATGGACAGTATTATAAATGATCTCAGCTCTTACATAGTCATTATTTACAAAACGGGGGTGAGAGAACCTGAACATGCCATCTTGGATAATTTGCTCTCTCCCCACAGACCTAAAAGTGATTGAGTATTTAATGCAGAGGATGCAGTTTGTACAGGATGAGGTACGTGAGTGCTAAGTCACTTCAGTTGTGTTTAGCTCTTTGTGACCCTATGGACTGAAGCCCGCCAGGCTGCCCTGTCCGTGGAATTCTCCAAGTAGAAATACTGGAGAAGGTTTCCATGCTCTCCTCCAGGGGAGCTTCCCAACTCAGGGATCAAACCTGTGTCTCTTAGTCTTCTGCATGGGCAGGTGGGTTCTTTACCACCAGTGTTAGGTGGTACTAAAACCGCTGGGAAACCACCTAGAATGAGATACAGTGTGTTTGAAAAATTATCAGTATTTTGTTGGAACTATATTAGTGAATTTGGACTTTAACACCATAAGGTATTCCTGTATAGAATAATTTTAGTAGGAACTCACATAGTTAATTTACTCTTCAAGAAGTCCACTAATGGAAGAGGACTAGGAGGTCAAAGGTGCTGGACAGGAGAGCTCTCAGGAATCAAGGGCCACAGTCCAAGGCAAAAACATAGAATGGTTGCAAAGTAATTAGCCTCCAATTAAAATGAATAAATTTATATTAAAAAATATATAGAATAGCCTGACTAGAGCTCTGGTGCTATGAATTGACAGGTGAAGATAGACGTGAATCTCCTTAAAACTCCTTAAAAAGTAAAACTGAGGGACAAGCACTTAGTACTTTTTACATTGTATGAGATTGAAGAAAAAAAAAAAAAAAAGATAACACCCAAGTTATTCTCAAACTGAATGATCAGTATTTCTAACAACTGAGAGAGGGGACATGGGAGAAGTAAATGGAGAAGGTAGAAAAGATAGAAGATGGAAAATAATGAGCTAGATTTTGGATGTGAAACACCCGGCTCATGTGAGGTCGACATTGTTTAAATGAGACTGAGGAGCTGATGCAAAATCACGGTTACACATGTAGCCTTAAACTCCTGCAGAAGATATCTTTTTCAGTTTCCTCTCTGATGGTCTCATATTCTTACATAGCTCAGTGTATCTTAACCTTTGTAGAGGCGAGCATTTGTCATCTAGTTTCAGTCCCAATACTGTTGAATGGCCAGAGCCAGAAGGCACAATAGCACATTGGAAAGTAATTTTCAAACAACTTTTTATTCAAAGTTGAATAAGGGAGAGCATCACTAGATTCTGTGTTCGCAGCTTCTTTCTAATTTCATCTACAGGTGACAGCTGAAGCTCTCAGGAATAAAGGTGAAAGGATTTATTAAGTGTAAGAGGATATGATGTTGTAACAGTTCTATGTCAACTTTTAGCAGGTATGTTGCTACCCTGCAGGCTGGAGCTTTTTATGATTTGGTTCTCTTCTAAGTAGAAAGCAGATTAAGCACTTTCCAGACTTGGGCAATGGCGCCCCACTCCAGTACTCTTGCTTGGAAAATCCTATGGACAGAGGAGCCTGTTAGGCTGCAGTCCATGGGGTCGGTAAGAGTCAGACACGACTGAGCGACTTCACTTTCACTTTTCACTTTCATGCATTGGAGAAGGAAATGGCAACCCACTCCAGTGTTCTTGCCTGGAGAATCCCAGGGATGGGGGAGCCTGGTGGGCTGCTGTCTATGGGGTCGCACAGAGTCAGACATGACTGAAGTGACTTAGCATAGCATAGCATAGACTTGGGCAATGATTGTGTTCTTACAACATCCGGTTTCCAAACCAGTCTCTGATTATTGTGATCTGAGCTGCTCAGCAGCATCCCCTTGGTGCAAGTCTGGATCCCTGACCCTCTTTCTGTATCCTGCCTTTTCATTTCTATGAGTTTTCTTTTTTTTTTTTTTTAATTCATGTTGCTGTATGGCAAAACCAATACAATATTGTAAAGTAATTAAAATAAATAAATTTTCAGTTGTTTTAATTTCTTCTTTGTTTTTCTGAGTTTGTGTGCTCTATATTCATGCCACCATTCCCTGAACTAAAAAGGAGGAAAGGAAAGATATATCCATCTGAATGCAGAGCTCCAAATTATAGCAAGGAGATACAAGAAAGCCTTCTTTAGAAATCAGTGCAAAGAAATACAGAAAAGCAATAGAATCAAAAAGAGTAGAAACCCTTCAAGAAAATTAGAGATACCAAGGGAAAATTTCATGCAAAGATGGGCACAATAAACGACAGAAAGAGTAAGGGCCTAAGATATGAAAAATAGGTAGCAAGAATACACAGAAGAATTATATGAAAAAGATCATGACCCAGATAACCTCAATGGTGTGATCACTCATCTAGAGCCAGACACCTGGAATGTGAAGTCAAGTGAGTCTTAGGAAGCACGACTAAACAAAGCCAATGGATGTGATGGAATTCCAGCTGAGCTATTTCAAGTCCTAAAAGATGATGCTGTAAAACTGCTGCACTCAATATGCCAGCAAATTTGGAAAACTCAACTGTGGCCACAGGACTGGAAAAGTTAAGGTTTCATCCTAATCCCAAAGAAAAACAATGCCAAAGAATGTTCTAACTACTGCATAATTTCACTCATCTCAACCACTAGCAAAGTAATGCTCAAAATTTTCCAAGCAATTCTTCAATAG
Source organism: Bos indicus x Bos taurus (assembly GCF_003369695.1). Lineage (NCBI taxonomy): Eukaryota > Metazoa > Chordata > Mammalia > Artiodactyla > Bovidae > Bos > Bos indicus x Bos taurus. The sequence goes on along the minus strand of NC_040090.1, from coordinate 80,515,924 downwards.
TATGTGAACCAAGAACTTCCAGATATTCAAGCTGTATTTAAAAAAGGCAGAGGAAACAGAGATCAAATTTCAACATCCATTGGATCACAGAAAAAGAAAGAGAATTCCAGAAAAATATCTATGTCTGCTCCATTGACTATGCTAAAGCCTTTGACTGTGTGGATCACAACAAACTGTGGACAATCCTTCAAGAGATGGGAATGCCAGACCACCTTACTTGTCTGCTGAGAAATCTGTATGCAAGTCAAGAAGCAACAGTTAGAACAGGACATGGAACAACAAATTGGTTCCAAATTGAGAAAGGAATATGTCAAGGCAATATATTTTCACCTTGTATATTTAACTTATATGCAGAGTACATCATGTGAAATGCCAGGCTGGATGAATCACAAGATGGAATCAAGATTCTTGGAAGAAATATCAACAACATCAAGTATGCAAATGACACCACCCTTATGGCAGAAAGTGAAGAGGAACTAAAGAGCCTCTTGATGAGAATGAAAAAGCTGGCCTAAAACTCAACATTGAAACACTAAGATCATGGCATCTGGTCTCATCACTTCACGGCAAATAGATGCGGAAACAATGCAAATTCTGATAGACTTTATTGTCTTCAGCTCCAAAATCACTGCAGATGGTGACTACAGCCCTGAAATTAAAAGACATTCATTGCTTGTAAAAAATCTTTGACCAACCTAAAGAGCATATTAAAAAGCAGAGACATTACTTTGCCAGCAAATGCCCATCTAGTCAAAGCTATGGCTTTCCAGTAGTCATGTACTGATGTGAGTGTTGGACCGTAAAGAAGGCTGAGCACCAAAGAACTGATGCTTTTGAGCTGTGTTGCTGGAGAAGACTCCTGAGAGTACATTGAACAGCAAGGAGATCAAATCAGGCAATCCTAAAGGAAATCAGTCCTGAATATTCCTTGGAAGGACTTATGCTGAAGCTGAAGCTCTAGCTCTCAAGAGTCTCTTGATGACAGTGAAAGAAGAGAGAGAAAAAGCTGGCTTAAAATTCAACATTCAAAAAACTAAGTGCATGGCATTTGATCCCATAACTTCATTGCAAATAGATGAGGAAACGATGGAAACTGTGACAGACTTTATTTTGGGCAGCTCCAAAATCACTGCAGATGGTGACTACAGCCATGAAATTAAAAGATGTTTGCTCGTTGGAAGAAAAGTTATGACCAACCTAGACAGCGTATTAAAAAGCAGAGACATTACTTTGCCAACAAATGTCCATCTAGTCAAAGCCATGGTTTTTCTGGCGGTCTTGTATGGATATGAGATTTGAACTGTAAAGAAAGCTGAGCACTAAAGTATTGATGCTTTTGAACCACTGTGTTGGAGAAGATGCTTGAGAGTCCCTTGGACTGCAAGGAGATCCAACCAGTAAATCTAAAGGAAATCATTCCTGAATATTCATTGGAAGGACTGATGCTGAACCTGAAACTCCAATACTTTGGCTACATGATGCAAAGAATTGACTCATTGGAAAAGACCCTGATGCTGGGAAAGATTGAAGGCAGGAGGAGAAGGGGACAACAGAGGATGAAATGGTTGGGTGGCATCACCGACCTGATAGACATGAGTTTGAGCAAGCTCCTGGAGTTGATGTTGGACAGGGAAGCCTGGCATGCAGCAGTCCATCCATGGAGTCACAAAGAGTATTACATAATTGAGCTGCTGAACTGGTACTGATTCCTGAACTGACCTAATGAACATGGTACTCACCCATACCTAATCTCCACCATAACACTAAGGTACTACTACTCAGTAGACAAGAGCTCACTAGGCCAGTTCCCTACTTAGTCCACACCCTATGATATTTCTATGATACCAATTCTAACAGAAACTAGATTACAATGAAGAATGGGAATGTGGATAAAATAATGTCAGTTATTAGAACCACAATTTCCTCTGAGTCACCAACTTCCTATTTCACTCCTCATATTTCCCATTGAAATGTTCAGTTCCACTTCTTTTTTCTAACATAATGTTCCAGGTAAAGAAATCTACTACCTCTAAGAGAAATTATCTGGGAAAGTCATGGTATGTGCTGAGAGATGTCTGACTCCTAGGGAACTACTTTCCAAGTTTTGTTAATAAAATTATAAATATAAAAGGCAGAAAGCCATAAACCCAGAAGTTTAATTTTGTATAGTAACATCATCAAAGTTACCTCTGGTTATATATTATACTGTACTACTAGTTAAATTTTAAAAATGTGCTGAACATACATGCAATGCAGGATATTACCTTCTCACTCAAACATTCCTCTCCTTTCTATGCAAAATTTCAGATTTTTCTAGTGTCCCTATTCCTAAATTTCGTTCCAAATTAAACACAAGGTTCACCACATTTCACATTTAATATGCTATTAAAAAACATATGATTATAATATTATGAATATTGAGGTATTCAATAGCTTAATAATAGTTATAGTTCCTTTTTTACTATCACGTAATTTTCAAAGCATATTCATGTTTTTTTTTCTTCTTTTTTGATTCTCACATTTAAAAAAGTGAAATGTAGGCAGTGAGAGACTCCTAGGGCTACTAGGCTGAATTCTCTGGGGAAAGACATCTGTTAGCTTGCTAGAGGTCTAAGCCTAGCTGCCTGGAATAAACATACCTTGTTATTCTCCTTTCCTTTCTCCATAAGAGGGTCACTAGGTGAGCTCTTATTTATAGAGGAGAATGGCTCCAGGAAATTGAGTAGAAGGTTATAGTTGTGTTTGTTTGTAACCTTAGCTGAAGGTTTCACATTTTACTCTTGAAGAGAGAGAGAGACACACAGAGAGAGACAGAGTGGGAAGGGGGGAAGAGATTGATTTCTTGCATTATTTTTTCCCACCTATATTCTCCTGCCAAAAAATTGCATTACTTTTCCCTTGAACTATATTCTCATTTGATGAAGATATTAATCAATGTTTTATTTTTATAAATTCAATCAATTATTGTATTTGCTTTTTAAGGGAATGTTTTTGTATTGTGACTGACTTATGTGTGTTATTAATTGTTGCAGTGAATAATCTGCCAGAAACTATTCATATAAAATATATGCCAGGGAAGTCAGAAATTTTCTTACTAAAAGAAAATCTGAATAATCGGTAACATTTTAATATTTATTGGTTTACATAATACTTGAATGAAAACCCTGTATGTATATGAGTGTATGCCTCTTATACACAAATAAATACATATACATACACATACACTTATGTGTACAGATATACATATATATAAATGTGTATTTTGTGCTGATTTAAAGCCCTGAAACAATAATCATATTTTATCTTTTAGTTTACTAAATTCATTATGCATTATTGCACCTCTAATCCTAAAATCTCAACATCAATGAAATGTAAATAAGCAAGTGAATATTCAGTAACTCAACTTAGCAGTCAAGAGTTGGATAGCATTGAATGTCAGTGGAATGTCATTCCCTTAATATCTGAAAAAGTCCTACTCTTTGAGCCTGTGTTACAAGTGGGCAATGCTATATATGGAAAATTCAAGCACAGATAAGAAGCTTGACAAAAGAAAGCATAATGATTCACTTACCACTGGTATATCCTTGCTAGTTTTTTAATATCCAGATGTAACTTATGAAACATGTTACAGACACCTGGAGGACAGGGAAGCCAGCATGCTGCAGCCCATGGAGTCTTAAAGAGTCAGACAAGACTTAGTGGCTGAACAGTACATACCTGACACATAATTGTTGCTCAATAACTTATACTGAGGGAGGAGGATTTCACAGCAGGTGTGGATGATCAGGCCACTCAAGATGGCTGTTTTATTGCTTTCTGTACATCTCCTGCTGAACCAGTTTCTGCTTCACCTATACCCTACTCACAGGACTGACCATCCTATATACTTTCTCCAGGAGGGGTAAGGGCGGGGTGCCCCTCTGCTGATTTCCTTGATAGCTGATAAGTCAACCTGACTTGCTATTGCTATTGCTAAGTCACTTCAGTCGTGTCTGACTCTGTGCAACCCCATAGACGGCAGCCCACCAGGCTCCCCCGTCCCTGGGATTCTCCAGGCAAGAATACTGGAGTTGGTTGCCATTTCCTTCTCCAATGCATGAAAGTGAAAAGTGAAAGTGAAGTCGCTCAGTCGTGTCTGACTCTTAGTGACCCCATGGATTGCAGCCTAACAGGCTCCTCCGTCCATGGGATTTTCCAAGCAAGAGTACTGGAGTGGGGTGCCATTGCCTTCAACCTGACTTAACTCCTCCTACAAGTGGCACTCTCCCCTTCCGCCTGGGAGCAAAGAATGCTGCAATGTCCTGCTTGCCATGCATTGCACCCGGAGGGCTATTTCTCCAGACCTTGCTTCAGACGTGTAAGATTCCCCATCCATTAAACCATTGTCTCTGTTGATGACTCCAGGCTTTTTCTTCTGTCTTAAAGCTGGGCAAGTGTAGGCATTGTAAACCCATAATTTGCAGTCCCAAAAAGAAAACAGGACTTTGAGTCAGATGGGGGTGAACTCTAAGTTTTAATGGTTATCAATTATACAACTTTGAACAATTTATTTAATCCAGCCAATGTCTTGCTTTTTCTTCTGGAAAATAATATTAATAATGTCCTCCTTACAGGTTTATTATAGAAATTAAATATTGAATACATCATTATAGTGAAGTGAAGTCACTCAGTCCTGTCCAACTCTTTGAGACCCCATGGACTGTAGCCCACCAGGCTCCTCTGTCCATAGGATTTTCCAGGCAAGAGTACTGGAGTGGGTTGCCATTTCCTTCTCCAAAGTCATTATAACTCTAGGTCATAAATTCTCTCTACTATCTTTATCATCAACATCATCAGTAATTTTTACCTTTAGTTTTTTTTTAATTAAATATAATCAGAAATCAGTTAACAATGAATACCAAAGTTAAGATACCTAAAAAAGACATTATTGGAAAGCAAGATCAAGTTTTCATGCCAGAGTAAGAAGTATGGGATGATACGTGTATAATTAAATCAAGGAGATAAAAAAATACAGACTAGGAATATGGGTGAACACTACTGAATATGGGTGAACACTCTAGAGAGTAAAACAGGGACTCAATAAACTATAGGCAGTGGCCATTGGGAGGCATAAAGCTTACATCTCTAAAGTATTTGTATTAAATACTATGATTCCCTTCTTAGTTCAGGTCAGGTTCTTTGGTCTTCTGTGTGCTTCTCAAAATAGCTAAGTGATTTTTTAGGCTTGGTAATATAAAATTAAATAAGGGTAGAAAAATTCATTCCAATTAATGAGAAGAAAAGATAATGAAATGAATGAAAACAACTTACTCATTCAATAGTGTTCTACATTACACATTACAATACTGATACATGAACTCTAGTACTTTAGATTAAGGTTTGGAAGAGGTATGATCATTTTATTAATATTCACATAACTACCACTTCCCTGGTGTCTCAGATGGTAAAGAATCAGCCTGTAATTCAGGATACCCGGGTTCAATCTGTGAGTCAGGAAGATTCCCTGAAGAAGGGAATGGCAACCCACTCTAGTAATCTTGCCTGGTTGCAAAATTAGTTGCAAGTCCATGAGGTTGCAAAAAGACAGACAAAACTGAGCTACTAACACACACGTATGAAAATGCCTCTCCTACTACTGAAGTATCATGTTAGCCTATTTATATGAAAATGGGACACCTAAAGTTTGCAAATGTATATATATATATATGATAGCATATATAAAAACATTCCTTAAAAATAACTGTACTGCCTTTCCTTTTTATTGACAATATGGATTGAGTAATGCATTGATTTGTGTAGCCTGTTTTCTCTGAACAAAAAGTCACAAGTAGAGTACATACTCCCAAATCTACGTTTTGGTGCATAAATTATTTAGATAGTTGTGTGACAGTCTAAAAATGGCCATAGTTCTAATCATTCATGACCAGATCTCCTAGAGTTAATCCCTGCAACATGACTCCCATCATGTGTTCATATGAAAACTTTAGCGCTGAGCCAGGCACTATATAGATGTATGGCTAAGGGAGAAATGTGCCCACAAACTAGGAAAATAGTTCAAATTATTCAAGGTAAGAATTTTTTTCCTTTTTCTGTATATCTTTCTTTTGAAAGTATAAGCTGTATAAAGGTATCTTTAACTGTCACTATGTACCTTGATTCTGATTCACATTTAATGGAAGGTGATACTTAACTGGAAAATTCAATCTATTCAAAACCCACATTTCTTCTCATGGAGAGCATTAAGTCCCATACAAAGTGACATGATTATTTTCATTAAATACAGGTAATTATATCTATAAACATGCTTCCTTTCTGTTAATAAAAGGATATTAGAGTCTTAAAAGAATCCAAGACCATTGTTTTTAATAAATACAGTAGACTGCAATGATGTATTTATAGATTTATTGCTGATTATATTAATAATAATAAAAATTTAAAAGATTTGTTCAAATCACACAAAACATTAAAATAAATCATCTTAATATCCACTTTTATAAACTGGAAAAAGAATCATATAAAGTTTTTGCAACATTCGGAATGGAAAGAATCACTAAATAAAGCTGAATCATTTGACTTTTTACCAGATTAGAAACATACTTTTTTAATTTAGTGACTATTAAACAATAATATTTCAAACACCATATTTCTTTCTCAATGGAACACTATATGAAGTTGAACTGTTATTAATTGTATAGGATAATATGCTGATATTAAAAAAAAAACAACTTGGGTAGTCACAATGAAAGAAAATGAAGTTTCAGCTACTTCTTTATAGTTTTGAAAAAATAGGAAAATAATTCTCTTGAATTATAGTATTTATCATCTGAAAAGATTAAAATAACATGAAGTAATTGTTACAATTAAATTTTCCATGTCTTTGCTTTGAAATTTGAGGATCTCAACTCACAAATGGCTTGCAAATAATTAATCCAGAAATCTGTTCAGCTCTCACAGCATACACAAAAGAAATGCACCTTATTTTGAAAGCAAAGCATTTTTTTTATGTCCTACAAAAGGTTAAACATTTAAGCATTGTAATAGATCACTGTGGGAAGCTTTACTCAGAGATGCAAAAATGAATGCCATTTTTATCAAAATGGTGTTTATGAGATTTCATTCAGCCTGAAATAACCTACACATACTTAATAACCTACACATTTGTGTAGGTTATTAAAAAGTCAAAGCATCTAAAGGGCCGCAGGCATGCAGCTAAGTTTTAGTCAGCATTTTCTGTTCTTTGCTTCACATAGAATCACCGTAAATCTAGGAAGAAGTCAATTGTTATCACCTCTAAACTCTACCATTGTACAGTAGAGAAATGCAATAGTGAAAGAGTCTCACATTTGAGTGAGTAAATTAAAAAAAAAAAAAAAGTTTAGATAGGATTTAGGTTTAACAGCTCCTTCCACACAGATTGAAACATATCACGGTATCTCAGAATTCATTTTACAGCATTAGAAACTTCATTTCAGCAGTTTTAACAGACTCTACAGATTAGAAAGATATGTTTTAATCAAGTTGCCTAGCAGCAAGAAAGAGGGAGACTGGAGACTTCTATATTCCTTCAGTTTTTTGATTAAAGTTGCAAATATTTACCAATCATTTATTTAAAGGTTTGCAGCATTTGCACTTATTCACTGAAGGGAATGATACACTGAACAATGTGTGAGCCAAGAGTTTCCTTTCTGTAGACTGTTGAAAAACGACCAACTTAAATACGAAAGGAGAATTTGGCTAGAGCAAGCGGATGGCAGGAAACAACCTGAATGTCCCTCTTTTGATTAAAGCTGGAATATGGGGCAAGATTCTGGGACCAGCAGTATTGAAGGCTTCCTGGCTTAGCCTCTGGCATTTCTTTTTTTTTTCTAATTTTATTTTATTTTTAAACTTTACATAATTGTATTAGTTTTGCCAAATACCAAAATGAATCCGCCACAGGTATACATGTGTTCCCCATCCTGAACCCTCCTCCCTCCTCCCTCCCCATACCATCCCTCTGGGTCGTCCCAGTGCACTAGCCCCAAGCATCCAGTATCGTGCTTTGAGGGAAGAAGAACAGTTGTGAACTCTCACTAGTGTTTACTTCTTAAGGAATGCAGGGAGACTAAGGATGTTGACAGTACCCACCTCAGTCTTCACCTATTTTATGTATGTGTAGTGTTCATTTAAGGGGATTTGCTGTGGTTGTTGTTCAGTCGCTAAGTCCTGTCCACCTCTTTGTGATCCCATAAACTGCAGCATTCCAGGCTTCCTTGTCCTTCACTATCTCCTGGAGTTTGCTCAGTTACCTCAGTTGAGTCAGTGATGCTATATAACCATCTCATCCTCTACTGTCCCCTTCTACTTTTTTTGAAAATCCATTAGAAATTTGGGAGTAATATTGTGATGGCTATTAAAAAGCTGTGATGTTAATGCTACAGAAAGAACATAAAACTGAATCCAAAGTTACTTTAATTCATATACCTAGAACCAAATAAAATTGAGTAGATTCTCATAAACTACTAAACTTTGGCACCAAGCTTCGATCACCTGAAATACTTACCTAAGCTTTTGATGTCTGATGCTCTTCTCACAATTCTGAAATCACTTGGAGAGAGAAGGCCAGCAGCAGTCATTCAAAAGCTCCCTGTAGAAAAGGGATTTAATCAGGACTCTCTTGGACATCACATAGAATGAACAAAATTCTAGACCTTACAGAATATGTAGTGCACCTGAATGCCTTCAACCTTCATTTTGTTTTCTCCCTTTTCTTGCTCTTTGTGCAAAAAATAAACACCTGAGAAAATTATGTGGAATTTCATACAATTTTCATCTTCCCTAGAGATAAATTTGCATTTATTTACAAAATCTGAATAGCCTTCCTCAAAAAAGAAAAAAATAGTTTTTCTCATTATATTTGTATTTGATTTTCTCACTATATTTGCAGAGATATTGCATTTTCTCTGAAATATCAGTGTTTAAGTACAGAATGGAAAACTTTGCAAAAATAAGTGGCAACAATATTGCCAAACAATACTGTCAAAACATCATGCTTTTCTCAAGCACATAATCTCAGCAATGAAATGGCTCAGATGGTATAAAATCTGCCTGTTGTACAGAAGACCTGGGTCCATTCCCTAGGTTTGGAAGATCCCCTGGAGAAAGAAAAGGCTACCCACTCCAGTATTCATGCCTGGAGAACTCCATGGACAGAGGAGGCAGGCAGGGCTACCATCCATGGAGTCACAGAGATGGATACAACGGAAAGACTAATGCTTTCTTTTTATGTGAAAGATTACACCAATTTTAGGAGGTCCCATCTTCATTTCTTAAGCTTTTTTTTTTCTTTTGTACAAATCTTGCAAAAATTGTTCATTAAAATAATCTATGTTACAAAAATCTGCTATATAAGTTCTATGATATTTTGAATCTTTGGACTGCTGGGGTAGGGAAGACTCTAATAACTGGAAGGATGTATGCCCAACACTGAGAGATATTTGAAGGCATAGAACCTCTGATTTGAGAAGTTTTTCTTAAAGAATGCAAGAGCAAAAATGCTATAGATGTGTATATCTGCATAACTATATGAACTATGTTGTAAGATATAGTTTATCTATTCAGAAAGAAACCATCAGAATGGTTATATATACCCTAAACTAGAAGATACTCATATAGATGTGATCTGTTTTCTTGGGAAATTAACCCTATTTTTATTAAGAAATTCTTCCCTGGTGGCTCAGTGGTAAAGAGTCTCCTGCTAATGCAGGAGACACAGAAGAGTTGTGAGTTCAATCCCTGGGTCAGGAAGATCCTCTGGAGTAGGAAATGGCAAGCCACTCCATTATTTTTGCTTGGAAAATTCTAAGGACAGAGGGGCCTGGTGGGTTACAGTCTAGGGGCTGTAAAGTGTTGGACACAACTGAGCGCACACACAGACACACACATTCACAGTTTAACTGTGATGTGTGTTTTGTTAAGTCACTTCAGTTGTGCCCGACTCTTTGTGACCCTATGCCTTAAACTGTGATATGCCTCTCTCTCTATATATATATATGGCTCAATTTAGATTGATACTTGATTGTTTTCACTAAGCTTCATGGATTTTTAAATTAATATTTTCACTAAATTTGGGAAATATTTAGGTTTTCTTTTTAAGTTTCTTAAAACATTTAGACTATTTCTTAAAAAAAATTACAAATTATTCCCTTTCTTATCTACCTTTGGAAACCAAATTACATGTATACTGTATTTTTTTGTACAGTCCCACGGATACCAAAGTGTCTGTTCAATTTTTTATCATCATTATTTTTTTTTTTTTGTACATGAGATTGAGTAATTTCTATTGATCTATCTTCAAGCTTACTAAACATTATCTGTCATGTCTATTCTATTGTTAAGTACATAAGTACATCCTGAGCTTTTTTTTTTTTTGGTAATTTCAGATAATGATTTAGCAAATCTAGAACTTGGTTCAATTTTAATTTTTCTATTTCCCAGACAAGATTTTTCTTTGTCTATTATGAGCATATTTTCCTTGACTTTTTTGACCATAAACTAAACTGCTTTAAAACCTTTGCTAATTTCAATACCTAGAGTATCTCAGTTTCTATATAGTGTTTGTCTTTTCTCTTGAGAATATATATTTTCTTATTTATTCACCTACTGAGTAATTTTGAATTATATCTTGGACATTGTAAATTATATATTGTAGAAAGTTCTGAATTCTTTAATGTTTCTCCAAAGTGTGTTTTTATTTTTTTAAGCAAGCAGTTCATGGGGCTGAACAAAAACCACAAATTTTGGTGTCCCTGTGTTAGGTGGCAACCTAAATATTACATAAGTTCTTTTCACCTTAGCTGGTCTGTTTACAGTCTGCACTGCCCATGACAAGTTGAGCATTTAGGGAAAAAACTCTACATGGAATTTTGTGTGTTCCCCTGCAGTGGTGTCCTTTCTAGAATTTACTTCTAAAATTCCAGGAACTGGTTGTCCTAAAGCCTTTTCTCTGGTTCTTCAAGTCAGAAATACTGAATTATTCTAAAGAAATTTTAGCTGGTTTTCATGGCACTGATTAGAACATGACAAAAACCTGAAAAAGATATAAATTCACTTATTCATTTTCTTTCTTTCCAATGACAATTGACTTCAGTTTCTGTTTGCTTTGTTATAGCTTTTTTGAGGCTTTAGATATATTTTAAAAGTATACTTTCCCAGATTTTAAAAAATTCAGGTATAATTTATATAAATATATTTCCCTGTGAGATCCTTTCACAAGTTTCTCAGGAAGAAGTTCTTAAAGAGTTTAAGTTTGTTTTGGATCATACTATTATTATGAAAACAAAACAAGCAATGGGTTGGGAACTTGTTATAGAGTAAAGCTAATGATAAAATTTTTATTCACAATTGCAGTCTTCCTCTTACCTTTGCACACAGGTATACAAGATTCACTTAAATCATAGAAAGAAAAGAGCACCACCAGACAATTATTATAAATGAGAACAAAATTCTAATTATGTAAGCAGTGATTATAATTAAAGTAATTTTTACTTTAGTTTACTATTTATACAAATCTTATTACCTGAATCTTCAAAAAGAATGCTAGACTATATAGGTAATTTTTAAAAGAAATATATATCACAGCATAGCATTGTTAGTATCTTCCTTAACACAATATTACTATTTAAAAATCACATACCCAAGTAATATAAACAAGAAAATAAAGAAAAGCATTAGCTAAATTAAGAGCAAAAAAAAGAATTTTTGAAGAAAATACTATGATTTTTATTTGGCTTTAAGGGTATATTACAAGCTTGACCAAATCTGAGCCAACATCTTTTTGTGCTGTTGCTTTTATTCTTGGGGATGTCCCAATTATTTATTTTTCAGTGAAATATTTCATACAGTCAAATCACTGAACTGCCCTCTGCCTGCAACTTCACACCCAGCCTTGCCCAACAGCAAAATGGCAAGACCATCAGCACATAAGGAATTTACTAACTCTGGGTATTTTAGAAAATTGTGGAGATGTTGTTGAACAATATTTCTTGTAACGTGGTTTCCTCCAGGACTTCTGTAAAGGCTTGTTTTATATCACACATGTGGTAAGAACAAACTCTGATGCCACTGAAAATGAGTTTTTCTCACTTACGGATAAAGAGGCATAATGCAGTTAAAACGTATTAACTAAATATGTTAATTTACTTAATTTAGACATAAGAGCCGTGTGAACTATTATGACACCATGATAACTAACACTAGATACAAAAGTAAGTTTGATTGGTTTCACTGTTTCACAGTAAATATGCAGATAATCAGAAAATATTTTTAGAGCACAAGAAATCATAAGCCAGGTTTTAAGCATTGTAAATATTATTAGACAAAGGGGAAAGAACACTGGATGTGATTCTTTATCTGTTGTTGCTTTTTGTTTGTTTGTTAGAATAAATAATGGCACAAAGACATGAAGCAATAGAAATCAAGGAGTGGAAGACAAATTACTAAGTGAATGAATTCAGAGACATCTAAATGTACAAGTGTAGGGTGTATTGTCAAGAAATATGAATAACTTAATGCTAAGGCATTTATTTCTTTTAAGAAAAAAAAAAAAATAGCAGTACAAGTAGGCCTTCAGATTAACTTGAGTGCTTCAGATTAACTTGAGTGCATACTCTGTCTTTGGTTCTGTGTCAGTCGGGAATGATTATGTGAGAGTAACAAATGACCCCCAAATGTCAGTGGCTAACAGTGAAAGTTCATTTCTAACATATGCTACATGTCTATATTGAGTTGGATGAAATTCTATTCCATATCATTTCAGCACTGATGCAATAGGCTCTATTTTTAAAATTACTATTTCTCATGACAGAGCAAAATGATGAATCACATGAAGGCTCTTAAAGCTTCTGCTCAGAAGTGACACGTATTACTAATACTTCCAATCACATTTCATTGGCCAGAGCAAGTCTATGGTTACGCCTGAGTCCTACATGTGGAATGTATCATTGTCCATCACAGAGGAAGACTTCATATAGGAACGCCAAATGTAGATGGAGATAATAAAATATACTACAGATATCTATGAGTTGAACTTAGACATGTAATTTAACATCTTTTCCCCATGAAATGAAGTTTTCAATTTGTTAAAAATCTAAAAAAGCAATATTAGAGTTTGTTGTGAAGATTAAATGCAATGAATACTAATTGCTGGATCAAGAACAGATACAAAGTACTGTAATGTTTTATTACTGTTCTATTTCATTTACCTACAAAATTTCCTTACAATATGATCAAAAGTTATTTGACAAATCTTTGCTGTCGTAACTCAGAGTCAACACAAGATGTGTTAGTCTGTGTGCCTGGCAGTTAGCATCATTGTGAAATCAGCAACAGCTCCAGTGAAACTGCATATTTTTGACAATTACACATTGATTTATTTTTTTTTTTGCCACAACTTATATAATTCAGAATGAAGCCTTTAGACATGAGTCTTATTCATTGATTGATTCATTTTATTAATGATAAATAGTTTATTCCCTAATGGGAGAGTTATAGAAAAAAAGGAAAATTTAGGATATCAATATGTCAAGTCAGTGTGATCACTCCCAATAGTTGAATGTCATCACTCTTGGCTTAAGGATAAGTGTTCCAAGAAAAGCCTAAATCAATAGGAAGCAATCCAATATAGCCTATATTCCTGATTTTCCCCCAAACTTAATTAAATATCAAGTTCTTGCATATGCTCCAACAAACGTATCCCAGAATATTCAGTAATTTACACCAGGTGGCATGTGCTTGCCATTGTTTTTATCACTGAATGGGAAGGTTTGTTAAATGACCTTATAGTCTGCGGCTTTTTAGGATGTATATGCCTGGTTTATAATAACACAAGACACTGGAAATAATATTAACTATTCTTTAAAGTAAAATTTTCTTACAAATTCCAATTGAACGAAATCCCAAATTTAACTGTATTAGAAGATACTCGGGATTGGCAATCTCTCTCCATCAATCACATTTTACTAACTTAATGGAAGACTCTCTATGAAATTTATATTGGAATGGCCATAGATCAATCATAAAAGAGGGATAAATCTCTTATTTTTATTTTTAGCAGAAGAAAGATACATGTGATGGAACTAGTTGGAAAAGTAATAAATCATGGGGTTTTAATTATGAATGAGTCACATAGAAATCTTTGATACATCAATTATTTGACTACACAGTCATAATCTATTTCAGGTCATGTATGGATTACTGAGTAAGAAAGAAATTTTGTGCCCATTTAAACAGCAAGATTCACTGTTGTACTTGAGTAGTAATAGAGCATGTTGAAACTTTTCATCTTTGGGGTCTAAGTTCACTTTTATTTTCAGTACCTTAAGCTCTTTAAAGACAAAATTATTTTTTATTTTAAGGTTACTGAGCTTGGCACCATGCATTTGTAAAGCAAGACTTCCTTAACAACAGTACAAAACTAGAAAAACTTCAGGTTTTTGTTCTCTTTTCCCAGGACATGTGAACATTTCGTATTCTTCTCACCTCTCCCTATTTGTATCTCCACTCTTCAATCCATAGTCTTAAAATGAAAAATATTCTATCCTATGGTAAATTTAGAAGTGTAAGACATGGAGAAGGAAATGATTGTTCTTATTTTAAATTTTCATTGTCTCGGTATAGACACTGAGCTTAACATAACTTAAGTAATTTGCCCAAATTCATATAGTCAGGTTATTTCAGAACTCAAAGGGAGGTAATCATTACCAAAAAAAAAAAAAAGAGCCAAAAATCTATCACAATTTGAAAATTTAGAATGCCCAATTGCAAGCATGAAGAACAATATAGTTCTTGATTCACTGCAAAGGAGAGCCAATACTGGCACAAACCCAAGCTTAAGAATAAGCATGATGTTTAGGATAACTGAACCCTCACCACATAAAATCCCTTTTTGTTGGAAACAATGAGAGCCAGAATAAGTTTGCTCTTCCACAAATTGATTAAAAACAAGATCTAAATATTTTATATATATGTGTGTGTGTGTGTGTGTGTGTGATGTGTGTGTCTATATATAGGTAAAACTGTATTAAAATATTTATGTGTATATAAATTTGCTACTATCTTAATGATATTATGGTTTTTTTCACAAGGTATATATTCTTTGATTAATAATTATCATTATTTATTTTATACTAATCCCAATTATAATGAATTGCCTACAGTTTCCATACATCTGTAATCTTAAAGAATACCACAGTATATTTGCTATTTTCTCTCAAATCTCCTTTTTTGCCTTAGTGTTAGTTTACTCACAAATAAAAACAACTGATATTAGCCATTTAAAAACAGCTCATCTGATCAGAGTAGAGTGAGCAGAAGGTGCACCAAAGAGTCAACTAATAGTGATGTGCTTTCAGTACATTTGGACGTGCTTTATGGAGGAAATGGAGAGCGTTAGATAATGTAAGAGTGGGTAAAGAGAGATCAATCAAGGGTTGACCTATAAAGGGGTGCAGAAGGCTATGCAAAAATGTCTTGATTCATCCCACAACTATGGAGATAGGGTGGTTAATAAAAGGCAATGAACAAGGAAAGTTGTTCCCAAACTAATCTCACAATGTTGCTGTCTCAAATTTATGTCTGCTGCTAAATATTCGAAATTTCAGCTGTATTTTTTAGAGTGTCAGTAAATTTTACCTTAACATTTACTAATGTATACTTAACGTTTTATTCCATGGCAAGGAAAGAAAAAAAAAAATCTAAGTGTGGATAGCAACAAATTAATACTCTCAAAGAGTAAACTCTGAGTTAGAAAAGAAAGCATCAGATTTTATGAAATGTATGTTAAGTAACAATATGTATAATGATAGTTTTCACTTACTTATTGATGAAGAATATGCATTTTGCTATTTTCTAGGTAACATAGAAATTAAATTCCACTAGAAAAGATGTTTAGTTAACTGATTCTTCTGAGCTCTTGGCAAAGTTATAACCATAACTTTCAACTTTCTCAGACACAAATGAAAATAATTCCAAGAAACAGGAAATTATTAATGGTACTCTAGATTAAAAGCCTCTTTGTTTTTATATATTCCACTTAAAAAAATTGATAGCCTGAATTAAATTGAATATGGCCAATCTGAAATATTTTTCTATACTTAAGATTACCGTATATAAGTCAACGCAAGCATTGAGCACACCATCAACATTCCTTTTGCCCCAGTCACATTTTTATTTTCTGAAATCTCAAACATCATCAGTTCAGTTCAGTTCAGTCGCTCAGTCATGTCCGACTCTCTGCAACTCCATGAATCGCAGCACACCAGGCCTCCTTGTCCATCACCAACTCCCGGAGTTCACTCAGACTCACGTCCATCGAGTCAGTGATGCCATCCAGCCATCTCATCCTCTGTCGTCCCCTTCTCCTTCTGCCCCCAATCCCTCCCAACATCAGAGTCTTTTCCAATGAGTCAGCTTTTCGCATGAGGTGGCCAAAGTACTGGAGTTTCAGCTTCAGCATCATTGCCTCCAAAGAAATCCCAGGGCTGATCTCCTTCAGAATGGATGTATGCAATTAAATCCAGTTAACACAGTATCCCTGTTTCATTAAACAATCTTCTATTTTAATCTTAGAGTTAAGGGAGAGGAAACACAGAGGGAGGTAACTGGGAAAGGTTACCTGTCAACTTTTGGTTGACGATAGTGTTGTATAGCTCAACTGATGTCTAATTGCTTCTAAACTCCATCTTCATTAATTATTGAAAACACACCATAAAATAATAAATGAGCATAACCTTTAAAACAAATGAGAATTCAATAACATATCCACTCACATTAGGCTCTGCTTGCTGCTGTTGTTGTTCAGTCTCTCAGTCATGTCCGACTCTTTGTGACCCCATGGACTGAAGCATGCCAGGGTTTCTTGTCCTTCACCATCACCCAGAGTTTGATTAAACTCATGTCCATTGAGTCTGTGATGCCATCCAACCATCTGATTCTCTGTCATTCCCTTCTCCTCCTGCCTGCAATCTTTCCCAGCATCAGGGTCTTTTCCAATTAGTCAGCACTTTGCATCAGGTGGCCAAAGTATTGGAGTTTCAGGTTCAGCATCAGTCCTTCCAAAGAATATTCAGGGTTGATTTCCCTTTGGATTGACTGATTTGATTTTCTTGAAGTCCAAGGGACTCTCAAGAGTCTTCTTCAGCACCACAGTTCAAAAGTATCATTTATTCAGCGCTCAGCCTTCTTTATGGTCCAGTTCTCACATCCATACATAACTACTGGAAAAACCATACTTTTTTTTTTAATTTTATTTTATTTTTAAACTTTACATAATTGTATTAGTTTTGCCAAATATCAAAATGAATCCATCACAGGTATACATGTGCTCCCCATCCTGAACCCTCCTCCCTCCTCCCTCCCCATACCATCCCTCTGGGTCGTCCCAGTGCACTAGCCCCAAGCATCCAGTATCGTGCATTGAACC
Source organism: Bos indicus x Bos taurus (assembly GCF_003369695.1). Taxonomy (NCBI): domain Eukaryota; kingdom Metazoa; phylum Chordata; class Mammalia; order Artiodactyla; family Bovidae; genus Bos; species Bos indicus x Bos taurus. The sequence goes on along the minus strand of NC_040090.1, from coordinate 80,498,466 downwards.
TGGACTGGCATCTCGTTTCATACATGATATTTTACATGTTTCAATGCCATTCTCCCAAATCTTCCCACCCTCTCCCTCTCCCACAGAGTCCATAAGACTGTTCCATACATCAGCGTCACTTTTGCTGTCTCGTACACAGGGTTATTGTTATCATCTTTCTAAATTCCATATATATGCGTTAGTATACTGTATTGGTGTTTTTCCTTCTGGCTTACTTCACTCTGTATAATACTTTTGACTATACAAAACTTTGTCATCAAAGTAATGTCTCTGCTTTTTAATTTGCTGTCTAGGCTTACCATGGCTTTTCTTCCAAGGAGCAAGCATCTTTTAATTTCATGGCTGAGATCAACATCTGCAGTGATTTTGGAGCCCAAGAAAGTAAAGTCTGTCACTGTTTCCATTGTTTACCCATCTATTTGCCATGAAGTGATGGGACTAAATGCCATGATCTTAGTTTTTTTGAGTGTTGAGTTTTAAGTCACCTTTTTTACTCTCCTCTTTCACTTTCATCAAGAGGCTCTTTAGTTCCTCTTTGCTTTCTGTCATAAGGGCATATCTAAGGTTATTGATATTTCTCCCAGCAATCTTGATTCCAGCTTGTGATTCATCCAGGCTGGCATTTCATATGATGTACTCTGAATATAAATAAAATAAGCAGGGTGATAATATACAGCCTTGACATACTCCTTTCCTAATCTTGAACCAGACCATTTTTCCATGTTCAGTTCTACCTGATGCTTCTTGACCTGCCTACAGGTTTCTCAGGAGACAGGTAAGGTGATCTGGTATTCCCATCTCTTTAAGAATTTTCCACAGTTTATTGTGATGCAAATAGTCAAAGGTTTTAGAGGAGTCAATTAAGCAGAAGTAAATTTTTTTTTTTTTCTGGAATTCTTTTGCTTTTTTTTTTATATGATCCAATGGATGCTGAAAATTTGATCTCTGGTTCCTCTGCCTTTTCTAAATTCAGCTTGTACATCTGGAAGTTTTCAGTTCATGTACTACTGAAACCTAGCTTGAAGGATTTTGAGCATTACCTTACTAGCATGTGAAATGAGCTCAATTGTGTGGTAGTTTGAACATTCTTTGGCATTTCCCTTCTTTGGGATTAAAATGAAACCTGACTTTTCCCAGGCTCTGCTAGTGGTAAATTAAAAAAAAAAAAAAATTCCTTTAATTAATCTGGTGGTGATTAAAATTTTGGAAAAAATAGAATGGCATAGAACTTGAGTGGTAATTTTTGATAAATTAATTCAGAAAATATTTTCTTACTGCTTCAGTAGTTATTGTGGTAGGAATATTTGTCCCTCAAAGCTGTTCATATCCTCATTCCCAATACTTGTGAATATGTTACAAATCTTAACAAAGGAAATTTAAGGTTGCTAATCAGATGATCTTAAATAGGGGATCATCTTCAACTATCTAGGTGGGCCCAATACTTTCACAACACATTTAATAAAACTTGAAATTTTCTAATTTTTTTTTAATTCAAGAGAATATCTTTTTTTATTTTTGGTGTTTTCCCCAACCACCTCATATAACGTATTTTTATCATGACCACTCTTTATTGAATTCCTAAAGTGAGAATGAGTATTGTGCTATTAGAGGAGACACTTTTTTGTGTTATGTTTTTATAGCAACAAGCAAAGGCATCTAATGTAGACTTGGGAATAATGATGTGTGGGATCTCTTGACATGTTGGGGTGTGTGACTCTGTCCAACCTGTGATTCTCTGAAGAGTTATTAGAGGATGAGACATAAGGCCTGAAAGACCAATAAAAGGTGTAAAGTGAGACAAACTGATATATAAAAAAGATTATATAAACTATTCTAGATATTATTAAAGATATGTCATTTTTTTAGAGACCCTACATCTGTTAGTAGTCATGTATGGATGTGAGAGTTGGACTATAAAGAAAGCTGAGCACTGAAGAATTGAGCTTTTGAGCTGTGGTGTTGGAGAAGACTCTTGAGAGTCCCTTGGGCTGCAAGGAGATCCAAGCAGTCCATCCTAAAGGAGATCAGTACTGGGTGTTCACTGGAAGGACTGATGTTGAAGCTGAAACTCCAATACTTTGGCCACCTGATGAGAAGAGCTGACTCATTGGAAAAGACCCTGATGCTGGGGAAGATTGAGGGCAGGAGGAGAAGGGGATGACAGAGGATGAGATGGTTGTATGGCATCACCAACTCAATGGACATGGGTTTGGGTGGACTCCCAGAGTTGGTAATGGACAGGGAGGCTTGGTGTGCTGCAGTCCATGGGGTCACAAAGAGTCAGACACGACTGAGCAACAGAATTGAACTGACATCTGGGTAGTCTGAGAAAGCCAAGAAAGCTAAGCAACTCATGATAATTTAGGGGTCCACATAAGCAAAGAAGTCCAAAAAAATGGGATGTGTAGAGGTTGAGAGTCTCATCGATCTTAGGAAAACTGCCAATGTATAGCTGCCCTGTACCATTTGAGGACATGGGTCTAGAATTCAAAACAGATGAGATATTATTTTCTTATTGCAGTATAATTGCTTTAAAATATTGTGTTAGTTTCTGCTGTTCAGCAAAGGGAATCAGCTATAGAAAACAAGTATCCTCTCTCTCCTAAACCTCCCTCCCTCTCCCCCGCATCTACTCCTCTAGGTCATCTCATAGCACTGCGCTGAGCTCCCTGTGCTATACAGTCAGATGAGGTATTCTTAAACAAGAGTCTTTGAGACCAGGAAGCTCCTGTTTTGATTAGTTTGAATAAATATTCTGATTTCCATATATGTTTAATTTATGCATTTTTATTTATAAATTTTCTAGAAAAAATTTTAATCATCCAACTTGTTCTGGTTAATCTAAGAAGGAGGTATTTTTTATACATAGATTGAATAATTAAGTGTGATGGTGGCAACGTATACTCAGCTAACCATCTGGGAAAACCTAGTAGAATTGGGGTAGTTAGGAATAATGGAAATTTTCTAATGCAACTTGTTTGCCAGCAGGAGTATTTTCCTCTCAGTTACCAATGAGCTATATTAAAAGTAATTAGTTTCTTTACTTAAACAAGTTTATAGTTGTAGCCATAAAAAGAAATTATGAAACTAATTTTTCATGAAAATATAGTGAGTATACTATGATAAAGATGATACAATTCCAATTTGCTTTGTAGTTTAGTTGTTAAACTTTTACCACTGGGAAATGTGTTCTTATTTTTTGATGATGTTAAAATTTTTGTAAGATCAATCTGGTAGATCCAGGAAAGGCATACATTCAGCTAGAACAGAGTTAGAATAATTAAATTTTTATAGAAATACAGGAAGAAGACTAGTATCTGAATCAATGTGGCGATAGTTCAACAGGAAATATGGACAGACTCTGTGAAAGCAGAATTAATGATAATTATTAAAGCTAATAGTTCGCACTCATAGCTGAATCTGCAAAATGCAAGGAATGGTTATTGAAAGAGTTCATCAAAGACTTTCAACAGTAGTTATTTTTATTTAAGTGGAAGAGGGTTTTTTTGTTTGTTTGTTTTTTAAGAGCAACAAAAATGTTTCCTAACACTGACTCTTGAGTTCATTTTCTCTTCTGCCAAAATATGCATGGACTACATTTAGTAAAATTTAATCTCTTGCCTGTATTTGCTTATTTTCCAAATAATGAAGTAATTTTAATTAGGTAGTGTAATCACCATAATAGTTGCTATATGTTAGAATTACATAGCTCTCAGCACTCCAGATTATTTCATACGTCTTACCTGTGCTGGATCATAGCAGACCTGGCAATTATTTTTGAATATAATAGAGAATTACAAATGTATTTTTATAATTATGCTGTACATATTGAGAACTTTTGTTCTAGTCATGGGTTTAATGTTGTAACTGAAAAAAAATACAATTTACCTACCTTTCCTCATGATAATTTATCACTTAGCTTCATTTTGTCTGAACTTGAACTTTGACATTACTAGTTGTAAAATAGGGCAATCCTTTTACTCTGATCTAGAGAAAATACCACAGAAAGAATTTAAGATTTTTAATGAACTGAACATAGCATTTTTATCCAAAATACTGTAAAGGGATGTAATTGCTTATTCTTGTCTAACTTTCATTTTTTTCTGTTGTAACTGCTGGAAATAGTCACACTCACAATGAAATAAAATTGGATAATTACTTTTTGAAGATGTACAAAAAATCCTCACCAGTTTATCCTAAAGAGGAATGCGGTCTACAAAATACACATTTCAAGCCATCATTTTAAATGTCAAGATGCTAACATTCTCAAGTAAGCTGTATGATTAGTTATACTGGCTACCAGGTAGAAGTTTTACTCTTCAGAAACCACCTCAAGAGTTTATTTGTAGGATGCAAACTGTTGTCTCCTGGGAACACACTACAAAGCCTAGAGGTAAAGGCTGAAACTATTTTCCGAAGGGATATGTATGACAGCCAAAATTTTATTTTTCCGTCAAGTCCTTCCCAAGTTCTGAGACACAAAATAGAAAAACAAAACCATAGAAAATGGTTTATTATGCTTCTCTTGTTTCCATTAATCTATACAATATCTGTGTTTTTCTCTGGAGTGGAAACCAAATCAAAAATATTTTAAGGGGAAAATGATATTCAAAGATGGAAATTTTATGTGAACTCTTTAATATAAATAGCAAAGAATAGTATAAGAATTTTGCCTGTTAATACCAGTATCCACAGGTCGATGTCCTACTCCCAACTACTCTTTAGAGCCACGTTTACGGACATTTAAGGGTTCTCAGATTCAGATCCAAAGCAAATAAATTTAGCACTAGATGATTCACTTACAAAAATATCTATTTGCCTCTGAAAATGTTTTCAATTTGGATATCTTTCATAAGGCAATCATACCAAATCAATGGTAAAAAAAAAAAAAAACAAAAAAACAACTTGGCTGAGTGGATGTGACCTGAGGAATTCCTCAGAAGTTCAATCCACTAAATAAATGTAAATACTAAATAATAGTCTCAGAGGTGAAGGTCATTGAAATAATTGCTATTTCTTCACTTATATAGACTTATCAATACATTTAGTGTTATTGTGATATTTCTGTTCAAATAAATTCAGATCTTCAGTTCTTTTAACTATTAATGATTTACATTCTTCCAGTGATTCCTATACAATTCATTTTCCTCCCTAGCTTCATGCTATGCCATTACAGCATTCAGAAACTAACTTTATTTTTTCAATCATACTTCCTCTGCTCACATCCCATCCAGAGGAGACACATGATTAGAAGCTACTATGTTCTGGTGGATGCTGACATCCTGGCTTGCATTTGCCACCTGTGAGCTGTGTATGACCTTTCTTAGTCTCAGTTGTCTTATGCAATTGCTTATACTGACATTTCACAGAGATTTTATGAAAGCCACAAGACGTTGTATTTTGGAAAATGCTTTTTGAAAACCTATGAACTTGAAAAGTGGGGTGTTCTTAAAGACTTTCATGTCAGAGCCAGCTTTATGGCTCTGTGAGACACCTTTTCTGTTGATCTTGTCTTAATAGTGAAAATAAGCTATTATTAAATCAGTTTAAGGGATAAGCTTCATAAATATGCAGGTGTAGGTCTCATGTGAGGGAAATTTTAGAGATTGTCTGTATTTACTTCCTACCCTGGAGTACACACTAGCTAAAATTTAAAAATGTTACTTGTTTGTTTCTATGCTTTTCCTTCTAGACAGATCTTCCTAAAAGAAAGCACAAGTGCAAGAATACAGTGATATCTGCATTCATACACACACACACACACACACACACACATTTCCCTGTGATCCAAGGAACTTACATTCTAATGATCAGTAAGGCAGATTTTTTTCACTTGGGTGAAGGGTTCAGCTGGTGTATGTTGATCTGTAGGACTCGAATTGCATCTGTTTCACCTCCATGTGAAAGTTTGAAGTAGACTTTCATTATGTGTATCAGGGTGCTACAAAGAATCTGTATGTGCCCTTTCTTCTTTCTTTGTTTAGTCGCTAAGTTGTGTCTGACTACTTTGAGACCCTATGAACTATCGCTCACCAAGCTTCTCTGTCCATGGGATTTCCTAAGCAGGAATACTGGAGTGGGTTGCCATTATCTTCTACAGGGCCTTCCCAACCCTGGGATCAAGCCGGCATCTTATGCAATGGCAGGTGGATTCTTTACCACTGAGCCACCAGGGAAACATTTCCTTTATGTCCAGTTTAATTCTATAATTTATTAAACAAGAAAGCCAAATGCTACAACAACTGGCAGTTGTGCAAGCCTGCCTTTGCAAGGCTTTCTTGATGTCAACTGATACCTAAAATGGTGTTCTGCCAAATATGTCATCTTGTATATATGCATCAAGATCGAGGTCACTAGCACAAAACAAAGGATTTCTTAAATGTGCTAATACTTATCATCTGACTTTGGAAAGCATAATCAAGTATTCTTCTTTAAACAGTGTGGCATGAAATAAGTTGAACAGACCAGATCCCTCACATAATTGTCTCATTCCATTTGGGGTTGACAACAGCTCATGCAGAGCACCTGGCCAGTTCCCAAAGAGTCCAGCTCTGCAGAATAATAGGTAACATATCTGAGGCATGTGATCCCAATTAACAATATCCACTCATAAAGGAAATAACTATATAACGTTACTTAATTATAGTAAAAAATTCAAATAATCTACTTGTTGAAATCTTTAAATTACTTAATAATAAACATTCATAATAGAATTGAATATTGACATAAAATTCATTCATATGATCACTAATTTTTCATATTTTCCTGATGTAAATTTGCTGATTTTGAGGCTATAAAATCTATAGCATTAAATAAAGGAACATGCCAAATTTGTGGAGATATAATAACTACTATGTTAAAAAAAACACATATATTTCCATAAAGTTTGAATAACTCTGAGCATAGTGAGTAAAACTGAAAAACTTCAGGCTCAGATAGTTCAGCTGCTTGTCCAGATAGTGAGAAACACTTGTAGCTGACTGCAGTCAGCTGCCGTTCACAATCACTGTAGAGAATGTTCTAGACCTCAGTTCCTAACATTATAATCAATTATGTATATAAAAATCTGTGCTGGATGAATCACAAGCTGGAATCAAGATTGCTGGGAGAAATATCAATAACCTCAGATATGCAGATGACACCACCCTTATGGCAGAAAGCAAAGAAGTAAAGAGCCTCTTGATGAAAGTGAAAGAAGAGGGTGAAAAAGCTGGCTTAAAACTCAACATTCAGAAGACAAAGATCATGGCATTTGGTCCCATCACTTCATGGCAAATAGATGGGGAAACAGTGGAAACAGTGGCTGACTTTATTTTTGGGGGGCTCTAAAATCACTGCAGATGGTGACCACAGCCATGAAATTAATAGATGTTTACTCCTTGGAAGGAAACCTTTGACCAACCTATACAGCATATTAAAAAACAGAGACATTACTTTGCCAACAAAGGTCTGTCTAGTCAAGGCTATGGTTTTTCCAGTAGTCATGTATGGATGTGAGAGATGGACTATAAAGAAAGCTGAGCACTGAAGAATTGATACTTTTGAACTGTGGTGTTGGAGAAGACTTTTGAGAGTCCCTTGAACTGCAAGGAGATCCAACCAGTCCATCCTAAAGGAGATCAGTCCTGGGTGTTCATTGGAAGGACTGATGTTGAAGCTGAAGCTCCAATCCTTTGGCCACCTGATGTGAAAAACTGATTCAGTGGAAAAGACCCTGATGCTGGGAAAGATTGAAGGCAGGAGGAGAAGGGGATGACAGAGGATGAGATGGTTGGATGGTATTACCAACTCAATGGACATGAGTTTGGGTAAACTCTGGGAGTTGGTGATGGACAGGGAGGCCTGGCGTGCTGCAGTCCATGAAGTCATAAAGAGTTGGACATGACTGAGTGACTGAACTGAATTTATATATTTAAAAAGAATATTATAGGTGTCTGCAAACTTCTCATAAACCTTCCCTTTCCTGAGAACTACATTTGGGTATTCGCATACTGTAAGATATTAAGGAAGTCATTGCTTTTGTGCATGAGGTTGCATTGAAAACATGCTATCATAACGATTGTGTGTGTGAAATAAAGCAAACAAGGTTTGAATATATTTCAATTTCTTACTACTGGTCAAAAATGCTATTGGAAATACATAATTATATAAAAATATTAGTATGGGTGTTTGGTAGTTAGGGAATTTCCTCACACATATTTATCCACATATCTTTGTCTATGAGGGAAAGTGAATGTGACAGTAATTAAAATACTAGCTGTAGCCAAAATTCGTTGAGCCCTTCTTTTGTGCCATGCACTGTTATAGTGGCTTTATTTGGTGGTGCTAGAGGTAAAGAACCCCCCTGCCAATGCAGGTAGACTTAAGAGATGAGGGTTCGATCTCTGGTTTGAGAAGATACACTGGAGAAGAAAATAGCAACTCAGTCTAGTATTCTTGCCTGGAGAATCCCATGGATATAGAAGCCTGGAGGGCTGCAGTCCATACAAAGGGTTGGGCATGACTGAATTGACTTAACACACAACACATTTAAATATAAGGTGTTGTTCTGCTGAAAGTTTTACTTTCTTTTTAGGCACAAAGGATTTGTTCACAAAGGAAAACATTCATTACATACAAATAAACAGAGGATTATTTAACTTAATTTTAACACACAATCATTAGAAAAAAAGAAATAGAAACAACAGAGAGAAAAATAATAGCATATACATCACCAAATTGAGCCAACACCTACATCCAGACTTGAGCAGTGCTGGGAAGTCCCACATAGCAATAATCTTAAGTTTCAATTGGAAAAGGGTCCTGGGTGGTGAGTCCACCCCACAAGCAAGCCTTCAAATTGCAGTTTTGGCTTAATATCCCAGGCTTCAAACTGTTATCATCATCAGTTTGCATGAAAAAATTCAAGTCTGATTTTACTTTAACTTTTTCAATGCTGTTGGTTTCACCTTCCAGTCATAAGGACTTCTTAGGCACTAGGTGGTTGGCCAGGCCTCCAGGAGCTCAAGAATTCCAAGACCCATCACTTTCTTACCTAAAGTGCCACCATACTTATTGTTCTTGTAGATAGTCATGGAATCCAAGCAGTTTCTAGGCAGACTAGAAGGAGGTCAGAGGCCTGCTCTCTTGCTTCTGAAGCCTAAACAAGACTACTTCCATTTTAATTTTCTGAACAGCTATATATTTAATTTATGGGCTTCCCTGAAAGCTCAGTTGGTAAAGAATCTGCCTGCAATGTAGGAGACCCCGGTTCGATTCCTGGGTTGGGAAGATCCACTGGAGAAGAAATTGGCTACCCACTCCAGTATTCTTGGACTTTGTGGCTCAACAGGTAAAGAATCTGCTTGCAGTGCAAGAGACCTGGATTTGATTCCTGAGTTGGAAAGATCCCCTGGATAAGGGAAAGGCTACACATTCCAGTATTCTGGCCTGGGGAATTTCATGGATTCCAAGAATTGAGTCCTTGGGGTCTCAAAAAGCTGGACACAACTGACCAACTTTTACTTTGTCTATGAGTTTGTTTTGGGCTTTCTTGCCAAGCAGGAGATACAAGTTCGGTCCCTGGGTCAAGAAGATTCCATGGAGAAGGGAATGGCAACCCACTCCAGTATTCTTGCCTGGGGAATTCCATGGAGAGTGGAGCCTGGCAGTGATGATGATGGTTTAGTCACTCAGTCCTGTCTGACTCTTGCGACCCTATGGACTGTAGCCTGCCAAGCTCCTCTTTCCATGGGATTCTCCAGGCAAGAATATTGGAGTGGGTTGCTGTTTCCTTCTCCAGGGGATCTTCCTGACACAGGAATTGATCCCAGGTCTCCTGCATTGCAGGCAGATTCTTTATCAATTGAGCTATGAGGGAAGCCCAGAACCTGGCAGGCTATAGTATAAAGGATCGCAAAAGAGTTGGAAATGACTTAGCCACTAAACAACAACAGTAAATAAGTTTGTTTAAATATATGCAAAATAAGGAAGGTACTAACCTCTTTGCTGCCTCCTAGATATAATTTTTACTGATCTAGATAGATTTGCTCACCTGTGTATATAAAGGCTTATGTGTATGCATGTGTTTATACAAGCACATCAGGTTAAACTAATTATTGGTTTACTTACAGTTTTCAAGTATTTAAAAGTTAAGCTCACATTTAGAACTATTATTGCAAAAAGGGGAATGTAATGATAAGCTTCCTCAAAGGATTACAATCTAGATAGAAGACAAAACACATGTACTCTTATAATTAACATTTAAAAATGTAAATATGTTGTCACAGTCTCACTAGTTTCACTACTGTTAGAGCTATGTGGAAATGCAGTTAAAATGGCCATTTAACTGTGATACACTTGTATCTCATCAATAGAATTCTATATTAATTCAGTTCAGTTCAGTCACTCAGTCGTGTCTGACGCTTTGTGATCCCATGGACGGCAGCACATCAGACTTTCCTGTCCATCACCAGCTCCTAGAACTTGCTCAAACACATGTCCATTGAGTCAGTAATGCCATCCAAACATCTCATCCTCTGTCATCATCTATATTAATTAGAATTTCCTTTTCTAAACATTGCTGCTATTGCTCACTTGTTATCAGGACCCACTTCCATTTCCTAAACAGAATTTAGAATTTAACTCTAATCTTTACTTTCAACCATTTTCTTGATCATTTCAATATTTATGTCAATGATCCTTTATGATAATTGATTTTATTCATCCCACTGACCAATCATATGTCTTTACTTTGTAAATTAATTTATTTATTTTAATTGGAGGCTAATTACTTTACAATATTGTAGTGGTTTTTGCCATACATTGACATGAATCATCCATGCCTGTTTCAGTAGGATTACATTCAGGGCTTCATTATTTATTTATGTCATGATACTTCTAAGTTATCAAATTTAACGTCTTATGCCCTCAATATCCACCTCTTCTGTAACCTCTTTCCACTCAACCTTTAAAAGAGGGACTCATTCATTTTTACATGTTTAGCTTCATTGTACATTTTATGCTATGTTTCATTTCCATTTTCTAACTGCATAATGGATATTTCCACCTAGGTAACCTGTGGCCATTTTATTTATATGAAGCTTAATTCAACCTCCCCTCTTCCAAAATAGAAGCTTTATTTCAAAATTCTCCAAGTGTTTTACCTCTATACTAGTCAACTTAGATTATTTTGAGACAATCACTAGAACACAACTTCCTTCATGATAATTTTTTCATCTTTATGATTCTCTAAGTTGCAACACTGCCATCCAAGTTCAATGTCATTTCATCGGACTTATTTCGTTAACATTCTAATTGGTCTCTGGCCTGTCCTTTGCAATCTACTTGACACTCTATTGCCAATTTAATGTTCTTAATACTCTTTTCCACTGAAGCAAACTTCCAATGACCTTCTACTCTAGTCAGACTGATTTATTCACTGTATCTTCAGCACATAATATACTTTAGTCTTATGTATATCATGGTTAGATCATTTCACTATCCTGAAATGCCCTTTCCTTTACTCTTCATCTATTTGCATTTTACCTTTTATTCCTCAGTTGAGGTCCATTTCTTCACTTCAGATTTTATTAAAATTTCTATTCTTTCTTTCTTTATTTTTAATTTAAAGTTATTTATTTTAATTGGAGGTTAATTACTTTACAATATTGGATTGGTTTTGCCATACATCAACATTAATTCATCATGGGTGTACACGTGTTCCCCATCCTGAACCCCCCTCCCACCTCCCTCCCCATACCTTCCCTCTGGGTCATCCCAGTGCACCAGCCCCAAGCATCCTGTATCCTGTATCAAACCTGGACTGGCGATTCATTTCTTATATGATATTATACATGTTTCAATGCCATTCTCCCAAATCATTCCACCCTCTCCCTCTCCCACAGAGTCCAAAAGACTATTCTATACATCTGTGTCTCTTTTTTAAACAATGTGTTATCCACATATTTACCATGCAAGTGTTTCGTGTATCTTATACTCATTAGAGGAGAGAGGTTGAAGGGCTCTCACTTTTGTTGAGAACTGTGATTCAATCAAACAAATTCTACTTTCATTATTTCATAGAACCCATCTATTTAATATATTCAATAAGTTACTTTGATCCTGAAGATATATATTGCCTTATGTTATAGACTGAATTTTTTTCCTGAAAATTCATATGATAAAGTCCTAAACCCTAGTACATTGGAATGTGACAGTATTTGGAGAATAGGGCCTTTAAAAGAGGTCTGCAAAATGAGACCACCCTGACTAGCATCCTTATAAAAATAGAGAGAAAAGCACAGACAACATAGAGACTGTGGGCAACCATATGAGGACACAGGGAGCTCACGAGGACACAGCCTTGAGACTCAAGCAAAACAGTCTATACCTAATCTTAGACTTTTAGCTTCCAGAACTGTGTAAATACTCAATATGTCAAAATTAATTTAAGTGGAAGGAAATATAGCCTCTATGGGGGTTGACACCCATGTTGACCTATTCTCAGAGTAAATAACACCTGTAGTAATAATATTAAGTATAGATTCTGAAAGGCCATTGAACTTCGTTTAACCTTATTTCTACCAATATAAAAGCTTTTTTTTAAATTTTTTTTACAATTGTCTACAATCTGGAGGTAGAAGGCCTCACTTTTCCCCCACAGTTTGGAAGGACTGTGCAAGGCCTTCTTTACTCCTGAGTTTTCCAAGGGTTCAAATAAGGCTGTCATTGTGACTATTCAAGAGTGTGAATGCTGGGCTGGGTCTGACCAGGGACTGTAGGCTGCCAGGTTCCTCTGTCCATGGAATTTTCCAGGCAAGAATACCAGAACGGGTTGCCATTTCCTTCTGCAGATGATCTTCCCAACCCAGGGATCAAACCTGCATCTCTTGCATCTCCAGTATTGGCAGGCAAATTCTTTATCATTTGTGCCAATCAGTTGTCCAGTAAATAAGTCATGTCAGACATTTTGCAATCCTATGAACTACAGCACGCAAGATGTGTACTACACATGGGAGATGTGCCCTTTACTGTCTTCTGGAGTATGCTTAAACTCATGTTCATCCACCTCATTAGAACTGATTCAAATGTATTCTTTTTAATGGCTGAGTAATACTCCATTGTGTATATGTACCACTGCTTTCTTATCCACTCATCTGCTGATGGGCATCTAGGTTGCTTCCATGTCCTGGCTATTATAAACAGTGCTGCGATGAACACTGGGGTACACGTGTCTCTTTCCCTTCTGGTTTCCTCAGTGTGTATGCCCAGCAGTGGGATTGCTGGATCATAAGGCAGTTCTATTTCCAGTGTTTTTAAGGAATCTCCACACTGTTCTCCATAGTGGCTGTACTAGTTTGCATTCCCACCAACAGTGTAAGAGAGTTCCCTTTTCTCCACACCCTCTCCAGCATTTATTGCTTGTAGACTTTTGGATCGCAGCCATTCTGACTGGTGTGAAATGAAACAAGTCGCCAGTCCAGGTTCGATGCACGATACTGGATGCTTGGGGCTGGTGCACTGGGACTACCCAGAGGGAGGGTATGGGGAGGGAGGAGGGAGGAGGGTTCAGGATGGGGAACACAGGTATACCTGTGGCGGATTCATTTCGATATTTGGCAAAACTAATACAATTTTGTAAAGTTTTAAAATAAAATAAAATTAAAAAAAAAAGAAAAGCTAGTAGGGCATTTAGATAGTACTTGTCTAGAAAGCTTTTTCACAATGGAAATATTATTTAAGCTCTTGGTTTCTGGTTTTGGAAAGTAAAAAAAAAAAAAAAAACAAAAAAACTCATGTTCATCGAGTCACAAAAATAGTCCCCCGAGAAATACAGCTCTCACAGAGAGGATGCAAAATATTTACAAATATCTATCAAGACTCAAGCAAGGAGTCTTATTTTACAGATCTTGATAAACTTCTCTCCTTCACTTTCACCAGGCCATATATTATAAAACCACGGGTAACATCATACTCAATGGTAAAAAGCTGAAAACATTTCCTTTACAATCAGGGAAAAGACAAGGATGCCTACTTTCACAACTTTTATTCAACATAATTTTGGAAGTTCTAGCCACAGCAATCATAAAAGAAAAAGAAAAAAAAAAAAGCCAATTGGAAGAAAGAAGTAAAATTGTCACTGCTTGCAGATGTCCTGCTACTACACATAGAAGATTCTTCTAAAAATATCACCAGGAAACTCCTAACACTCATCAACAAATATGGTACATTTGCAGGGTATAAAATTAATATACACTAAGACTAAAATGTCAGGAAGAGAAATTAGGAAAATAATATTGTTTTCCATCACATCAAATACAATAAAATATCTAGAAATAAATCTACTGAAGGAGGCAAAAGACCTGTACTTCAAAAACTATAATATGCTGATTAAAGATTTTGAAGACAACACAAACGGATGGAAAGCTACATCATGGTCTTGGATTGGAAAAGTCAATATTGTTTAAAAGACCATACTATCCAAGGCAATCTACAGACTCAGTGCAATCCCTATCAAAATACCAATGGCATTTTTTTTACAGAACTATAACAAATAATTCCAAAACTTGTGTGGAAACAAAAGACTCTGAATAGCCAAAACCATCTTGAGTATGAAAAACAGAGTTGGAAGTATCATGTTTTTTTTTTTTTTTTTCTATTTCAAACAGTAGTATAAAGCTACAGTAATCAAAATAATGTTGTATAACACAAATAAAGGCACATAGGTCAATGGCACAGAACAGAGAATTCAGAAAATAAAGTACACAAATAATGTCAGTTAATGTATGAAAAATGAGACAAGAGTATAAAATGAGGAAAAATATTATTGGGGAAATTAGACAGTTACATACAAAAGAATAGTCTGGGCTACTTTCATATCCTGTGTTCAAAAATAGACTCAAAATGGATTTAAAGCTTAAACGTAAGAGCTGAAACCATTAAACTCCTGTAAGAAAATATAGGCAGCACATGCTAGACATAGATCTTAGCAATATTTTCATGTCTCCTCCAGAAAGAAAAAATAAATAAGACTACATGAAACTAAGAAATTTTTGCAGAGTGAAGAAAACTTTCAAAAAATTTAAAAGGAAGGTGCTATATGGGGTAAGATATTTGCAAATGATATACCCCAAAGGGGATTTGTATTCAATTATATGAGAAGTCCTACCACTTAATATCAAAGGAACAAACAACCTGGTTAAAACATGAGGAGAGATCCTAAACAGACATCTTTCCAAAGGCACACAGATGGCCAACAGAGACATTTAAAAAAATGGTCAATATCACTAATTATTGGGGAATACAAATCAAAACCACAATAAGATACCACCTGACAAGTGACAGAATGGCTATTATCAAAAAACAAAAACAAAAAAAACAGCAAATGACAGATGTTGAGGAGAATGTGGGGGAAAAAAAAAAACAAAAACACTCCTGCACTGTTGGTGGGATTCTAAATTGGTAAAGCCACTACAGGAAAACCATATGCAGGTTCTTAAAAAGCTGAAAATATAATCCAGCAGTTTTACAATTTGTTGTTTACACAAAGCAAATGAAAACAATCATTTGAAAAGACATACGCACATCAAGTTTCACTGCATCATTAGCCAAGATGTAGAGGTTACCTACGGAGAAGGCAATGGTACCCCACTCCAGTACTCTTGCCTGGAAAATCCCATGGATGGAGGAGCCTAGAAGGCTGCAGTCCCTGGGGTCACTGAGTGTCGGACATGACTGAGTGGATTCACTTTCACTTTCACTTTCATGCATCGGAGAAGGAAATGGCAACCCACTCCAATGTTCTTGCCTGGAGAATCCCAGGGACGGGGGAGCCTGGTGGGCTGCCATCTATGGGGTCGCACAAGAGTCAGACACGACTGAAGTGACTTAGCAGCAGCAGCAGCAGCAGAGGCTTCCTAAGTGGCCATCAATAAATAAGTTGACACTGGAGTATTACTCAGCCATTAAAATAAATATTATCATTCTCAATAATATGTATGGGTCTAGAGGCTAGTATGCTAAGTGAAATATGTCAGAGAAAGACAAACACTACATGATCTTACTTATAGGAGGAATCTCAATAAGAACAACAACAACAACAAAAACTAAAACAAAATGAAAACAGATTCATACAGAGAATAAATGGTTGGTTCCCAGAAAGGAGGATGGTAGGGGATGGGTAAGATTATTGAAGGGATTTAAAAGGAACAAACCACCAATTATGTAACAAATCAGTATTGATAATACCTCATAGGGGATATGGTAACAATACTGTAATAATATATGTAGAAATGATTACTGGACCTATTATGGTGATGATTACATAATGTATGAAGATGTCAAATCATTATGTACTTATACCTGAAGCTAATCCATTGTATATCAGCTATATTTCAATGAAAAAGAAACACATTAAAGCAACTTTCACTTAGTAGAGCCTGGCTAGCTGTTCATTAAAACTGTTTCCTCTTATTTTGGTACATATAGCTACATCAGCACCCTCTCTTAAAAGGGGTCGTGTGACTAAATTTTAATCAATGAAATGGAAGCAGAATTGGTATGTTCTGGATTATTTTTTTTTCTAATTTTATTTTATTTTTAAACTTTACATAATTGTATTAGTTTTGCCAAATATCAAAATGAATCCGCCACAGGTATAAATGTGTTCCCCATCCCGAACCCTCCTCCCTCCTCCCTCCCCATACCATCCCTCTGGGCCGTCCCAGTGCACCAGCCCCAAGCATCCAGCATCGTGCATCGAACCTGGACTGGCAACTCGTTTCCTACATGATATTTTACATGTTTCATTGCCATTCTCCCAAATCTTCCCACCCTCTCCCTCTCCCACAGAGTCCATAAGACTGTTCTATACATCAGTGTCTCTTTTGCTGTCTCGTACACAGGGTTATTGTTACCATCTTTCTAAATTCCATATATATGCGTTAGTATACTGTATTTATGTTTTTCCTTCTGGCTTACTTCACTCTATATAATAGGCTCCAGTTTCATCCACCTCATTAGAACTGATTCAAATGTATTCTTTTTAATGACTGAGTAATACTCCATTGTGTATATGTACCACTGCTTTCTTATCCATTCATCTGCTGATGGACATCTAGGTTGCTTCCATGTCTTGGCTATTATAAACAGTGCTGCGATGAACATTGGGGTACACGTGTCTCTTTCCCTTCTGGTTTCCTCAGTGTGTATGCCCAACAGTGGGATTGCTGGATCATAAGGCAGTTCTATTTCCAGTTTTTTAAGGAATCTCCACACTGTTCTCCATAGTGGCTGTACTAGTTTGCATTCCCACCAACAGTGTAAGAGGGTTCCTTTTTCTCCACACCCTCTCCAGCATTTATGGCTTGTAGACTTTTGGATCGCAGCCATTCTGACTGGTGTGAAATGGTACCTCATAGTGGTTTTGATTTGCATTTCTCTGATAATGAGTGATGTTGAGCATCTTTTCATGTGTTTGTTAGCCATCTGTATGTCTTCTTTGGAGAAATGTCTATTTAGTTCTTTGGCCCATTTTTTGATTGGGTCGTTTATTTTTCTGGAGTTGAGCTGTAGGAGTTGCTTGTATATTTTTGAGATTAGTTGTTTGTTGGTTGCTTCATTTGCTATTATTTTCTCCCATTCTGAAGGCTGTCTTTTCACCTTGCTAATAGTTTCCTTTGATGTTCTGGATTATTGTTCTGGCCTATGAAAGCCTTTCAAGTGTATGTCTTTATGCTCTTTCCCTTTTGGATGACTGAGATGAAGAAAACTGCAGTAATCTTGGAAGTCACATGTTAAAGTTGATGGAGGAACTTCCTTGGTAGTTCAGTGGTTAAGACTCTGTGCTTCTACTGCAAAGGGTGTGAGCTTGATCTCTGGTCAGGGAACTAAGATCCCACATGCCAGGCAATATGGCCAATTTTCTTTTTTTTAATGACATAATTGCAAGATTGAAAGATCTTGTATTTCTGCATAATTACATGAAGGAGAGCCTCCGAGCCTCTGACATCTCCCACGTTGGATTTTATATGGGTGAGAAATAAATGCCTGTGTTCATCTGTCACTTCACTAGAATTTGTTTAAAATCTACATGAGAAGTAGCCTGCTTCCTTTGACTGTGATATTGGATGGGAAAAGGTGATAACACAAGAGAAATCAGGGGTACACCTTATTAGAAGAAATCCAGGTGCCTTCCTGAATTATAGTATTAAAGAATACAGATGCTTCAGCATAAGCATTAAGCTCAGAAGATTCAGATAATTAGTGTTCACAAAAGGGAGACAGTAAAGCTGTGAAATGCACCTGACACTGAATAGTAGGAGGAAGATTCATTGCAGCTGTCATTGAACTGATTATCTGAAGGCCAAGCAATGCTATTTTGTGCAAACAATATATAATACTTAGGGAACAGCAATTAGAATCATGAATCCTTGCATGAGTGAATGGAGCCTGATGGTGTTTACTCAATTTTAAATTGCTGGGGTAGTGATAGAAATATCAGCCCTGCAAAGCACTTTGGAAATTTTACTTTCAGAACATTAATGACAGACTTAAATCTAAGAAGATGAATAAAGCAAATGAGAGATAAAGAAGAAAATCTTGTATTTATAAGGGTTCTCCCTCGAGGTCTCCCCATTATATGTTTCCATAGTAACTCCAAGTTTCCACAAGTTTTACAAACGACATCATTTAATGTCAAAACACTTGATGAATAAATTTACTATACATAGAGAGTGAACTACCTACTAGAGTATTTTATGCTCAGATTTTCTTGTGCCACTTGACAATACCTAAATACTGATACATAGCAATAATCATATAAAAATCATGGTTCATAATAGCCAACATAAAATACTTCTTTTTACACAGTTAGCGTGCAGTCCAATACCAGTCAATTTAATCACTCAGTCGTGTTCAATTCTTTGCAACCCCATGGACTGCAGCATGCCAGGATTCCCTGTCCATCACCAGCTCTTGGAGCTTACTCAAACTCATGTCCATCGGGTCAGTGATGCCATCCAACCATCTCATTCAATATCAGTAACACATTTATTAACTATGCCTGGGCAATTCTGTGGCAAATTTTACAGTGTCACTACACCAAATTTGTTATTTAGTCTTACTCAGGTTTCATTTTTATTTCTTTCTCTTTTTGCTTTTCTTGTCACCTAAATTGGACTGAGAAAACTTAGTGGAAATCCTTTCAGAGGACCAGGCAAATGGGCATTTCATAATAAGCCTTTACCAGGTTTAATTCCAGAGAAGGGCATGACAACCCATTCCAGTATTCTTGCCTGGAGAATTCCCATGGACAGAGGAGCCTGACAGCCTATATTTCATAATGTCACAGAGAGTCAGACATGACTGAGCAACTAAGCAAAGCACAGCACAGGTATAATTAATTGAAATCTCATCAAAATATGAACAGCATGTAGTCAAACATGTAAACTTGCAAATTACACAAAGAAAACAGGCAGAAATATTGCACCTCAGGTTTCTAAAAATAATTAGTCCCATCCATAAAAATACAAATCACTCTTGGATAACTATGTAGTATAATTATATATCTGGTTTTAACTCAAAACGTTATACATCAGACTGTAGATATCGATAATATAAATGGAGTCCAATCTTAGCATTACATTGGATTGAAAACGTGGGGGATAGACTTAAAAGAAAATCCAGTTTGACATATTAAAGGATGCCTGATGGAGCTTTTTGTTGTTGTTGTTTTGGTCTCTAGATTGTTTTCTAAATCAGCCTCAAATAATTTATAAGAGGTGCTCAGAGTGGGAGGCCATCAGGGTAAGGAGGAAGAATAGTTGCATTGAGTAAGAGAGAATGATCTTAAAGACCAGAGTGAAGTTTTTCTTCTGTAATTTGAAGTGATTCATGGTGTAATAACTCAAGATAAAATAATTTCAATTCATTTCACTCTAGCAGTCATTTACTGAGCACTGACTGTGAGGCAAATATCATTGCCCCTGCCATGTGAAAGGGATAGACAAAGACAAGTCAGGCAATGGAATGCTGTCTGAAAAAGCTATTGAGCTATTGGGGTTGTGCACTGTTGATACAAATATGACATATAAAAGTAAGTAGATTCATGCGTTCAGAACACCAGCTGAGAGTGGACAGGAGTACCTGACCAGCAGAAAAGAATCTATAGAACCACACAAAACTCGGTAGGATGAAGGAACTAGGAGGAAAAAGTGGGAGTGTTAGTAGGACTGGACCTGCCCTTGGCAGGTGGGGGAACTGAAGCAGGGGTCTGATCCCCACATAAGGGCAATTATCTGGGTCAGAAGGGAAACATTTAAGGCTGAGAGTGAGAGAGCTGATCTGTGGTAGTCTAAACGGAATGCGAACAGACAGTCCTTGCCACAGCCATAGGTACCCTAGACAGTGCGGTGGCTGGGAGATGGAGTTTAGGGATTGTGGAGCAATCCCAGGGCAAGGGCTGGTCTTGACTGTGGAGAGACAGATTGAGGGGGTGTGAGGGAGGAGATTGTGGTGGGAAATGCCTGTGGAGGAAAGCCAGGCAGCCATGGAAGCAAGGTGATACTACTGAGTCATGCATAGGGGGTAGAGCCATCACCATAGCCTCTCTCCCCACAGGCCAGCATCCGCAGCTGAACAATAGAGAGGCTGGCCCACCAAACGCCTGAGGCACTACACTACAGAGTAGGACCCCACCCATGGTGTCCCTTTAAGTGCCTGATACACCAATCAACAGAGAAGGACCCCAGGCAAGGAAGTCCTCTAAGTGCCTGAACTGGCGGATCTATGGAGAAAGACTGGCCAAAGAGGCCTTCTGATTGCCAGCTACAAGAAGCTCGAAAAAAGACTCTGAGAGGGCCGTAACTCCTGCTGTGGAGTCAGTCCATATCCCTGTGCACTTGGCACCACCAGAGTCCCCACAAGCCAAGCAGTTGCTCCACCTTCACGCTCATCTCTGGGGCAGGCAAAAAAAGTCTTGCATCTATGTGCACAAGGTCACTTCAGTCATGTCCAACTCTTTGCGATCCTATAGACAGTGGCTGCCAGGCTTCTCTGTCAGGGAGGGGGTTCTCCAGGCAAGAACACTGGAGCGTATTGGCCAATACTGGTTGCCATTCTAGAGCACTATATTTCCTGCTGCCCTAGCCACCAACTCCCAAGTACCTGGTGCTGACAGAACCCCTGAAACTCAAGCAGCTGCAGCACCTCCACACCTGACCCTCACAGGGAAAAAGCCAAGTCCTCCAGGGCAGCCTCAAGAGCAAACCCCAGTGAACAACCCACATGAAGAGGTGGAGATAAAACCACAATTGAAACCCAGGGGCAGTGTGACTAAAGAAGACCCAAAACCCTCCCACCATCTGTACAAGCTGCAAATTAAATCCACACGATCGACTAGGCAGATTCTGTGTCTGTGGAAGATATAAAAGGTCATTGAGACCTCCCACAAAAGAAATGCACTAGTTCTGATAGCTGTGGATACTGGAGGCAAGAACACACAGGAGTAGGAACAGATTAGAATCTTAACCGCCCTTATAGCAGGTCAAGAGATCAGCAGAGTGTTGGAGGGGATCCTAGGGAGGTGAAGTGGACTGTGACTCACAGGGAGGGAAAGGACTCTGACAGCAGTGACTCAAGAAAAGGCATTTTTATTCTTATTTTTTGGCTTCTGTAGATTCTTTGGATTTTTTTTTCCCTTCCCACCCCACCCCCATTATAGTTGTCAATTTTATTGGCACTATGACAGCTAATTAAATTTTTGAGGGTTTTTTTTTTTTTCCCCCCTCACACATTTTTTATTGTTGTTATAAACTTTTGCCTCTGTATTGGGCTTTTGCAGTTCTGGGAGGTTTTTTTGTTTGTTTTTCTTTTCTTTTCTCCTTTTTTAATTTTAATTTTTTAAACATTTTATTATTTTTTCTACATTTATTCCTTTTTTTTCTTTTCCTACTGTCCTTTCCCCCTTGCAGTTAATCTTTAATATATATAAATCTTCTTTATCTACCACTATTTATCTTTGCATATCTGCTCTTTCTCTCTTTTCTTTCCTCTCAACATATTTGTTAGTTTTCTTTTCATTACTTTATTCCCCAATTGGCACTTTGTTTTAGTTTTGTTTCCCAGTTTGTGCTTCAATTAGTTTTGTTCTTGTAGATATAATTTTATGTTTCCTTTGTTTGCCAGATCAATATATTGTACTTTACTTTTATTGGACTATTTTGATTTTGCTTATAGGTGTATATATATGTGTGTGTGTGTATTCAGTCACACTTTTCATTGCTGTTATAAACCTCTGCACCTACACTAGGCTTTTGCAGTTCTGTGGACTTTTCTTCTTCTTCTTCTTCTTTTCCTTTTTCTTTTTATCTTTTCTCTTTTTTAAAAAATAATTTTAACTTTTAATTTTTAAACTTATTCTTTTTTACACTTATTTATTTGTTTGCTTTCCTACTGTTCTTTTTCCCTTGTAGTTAATCTTTAGTATATATAAATCTTCATATACCTCTAACTTTGCATATCTAATCTTTCTTTCTTTTCTTTCTTTACTTTCCTCTCAAAATATTTGTTAGTTTTATTTTCATTACTTTATTCCCCCCTTGACACCATGCTTTAGTTTTGTTTTCCACTTTGTGCTTTAGTTAGTTTTGTTCTTAACTGGTAAATATAATTTTTTATTTCTTTGTTTGCCAGGTCAATCTATTGTACTTTTTTTCTGTTGGACTCTTTTGACTTTGCTCATAAGTGTATATGTATATGTGTATATTCCATTATTTTAATTATATTTGACAGATTTTTTTTTAACTCCCATTTGTCTAGGGTTCATCTTTTGTTTCTCGTTTTTGGATATTTGTTTTAATCTCACTTAACAAACCACTTGTAGAATCTTCATTCCTGAACAGAGAACAAGCCCTGAGATTTAGAGTGGGATCACAGACTCCAAGACCCTAAACTACCAGATAACTAACCCTAGGGGCTATTATAGTGAGAACTAGCACAAAGGAAGCCACTGTAGTACAAGACCCAGCATCACTCAACAATCATGTAAACAACAAACAAACAAACAAAAAATACAAGCCCTATCATCAGCAGACAGGATTACCACCTCATTCAGCCTTTCCAATCAGAGGAAAAATAAATAAACAGAAACTCAGCACAAATCTCACCCTATAAGAAGTTTACATAAACAACTGGACTAACCTTAGAAAGTAGGTACCAAAAGAAAGAAATAATTCAACCTTGAAGCCTGGGAAAAGGAGACGCCAAACACAATAAGTTAAAAAGAAAAAAAAAGAAAAGAAAAGGCAAAGAAATACTACACAAGTGAAGGGACAAACTAGAAACACAGAAGTATAAATAAATGAAGAGGAACTAGGTAAACTACCTGAAAAAGAATTCAGAATAATGTTAGTAAAGATGATCAAATCCTCGAAAGCAAAATGGAGAAAATGCAAGGATCAATTAACAAGGAAGTAGAAGAATTAAAGAATAAACATGCAGACACAAACAACAGAATTATTGAAATTAAAAATACTCTAGAAGGAAGCAATAGCATAATATCTGAAGCAGAAGAATGAATCAGTGAGCTGGAAGATAAAATGGTGGAAATTACTTCTGAAGAGCAGAATAAAGTAAAAAGAATGAAAAGAACTGAGAATAGACTCAGAGATCTCTAGAACAATATCAAACACACCAACATTAGAATAATAAGAATCCCAGAAGGAGAAAAGAAAAAGAAAGGCTATGTGAAAAACTTTGAGGAGATTACAGATGAAAATTTCCCAAGCATGGAAAAGGATAGTCAATCAAGTCCAAGAGGCACAAAAAGTCCTATACAGGATAAACCCAAGGAGAAACATGCCAAGACACATGCTAATCAAATTAGCAAAGACTAAACACAAAGAAAGAATATTAAAAGTAGCAAGGGAGAAGCAACAAGTAACATAAAAGGGAAATAGGTTTAATGGCTGATCTTTGAGCAGAAACTCTGCAGGCCAGAAGGGAATGACAGATATATTTAAAGTATGGAAAGGGAAAAATCTACAACCAAGATCACTGTACCCAGCAAGGATCTTACTCAAAATTGATGGAGAAATCAAAAGCTTTTCAGAAAAGCAAAAGTTAAGAGAATTCAGTACCACCAAACCAGCTTTATGTTAAATGTTAAATGGACTTGTATAGTCAAGAAATACAAGAGAAGAAAAAAGATCTACAAAATCAACCCCAAATGATTAACAAAATGGCAATAGGAATATATATATCAATAATTACTTTAAATATAAATGTATTAAATGCTCCAACCAAAAGACACAGCCAGGCTGAATGGATACAAAAACAAGACCCATATATATGTTGTTTACAAGAAACCCACTTTAGACCTCAAGACACATATAGACTGAAAGTGACAGGATGGAAAAATATATTCCAAGCAAATGGAAAGGAAAAGAAAGCTTGAGTAGTAATCCTCCTATCAGACAAAATAGACCTTATAACAAAGATTACAAGAGGTAAGGAAGGGCACTACATAATGATCAAGGGATCAATCCAAGAGGAAGACATAACAATTGTTAATATCCATGCACCCTACATAGGAGTACATAAGACAAACACTAACAGACATAAAAGGAGAAATTGACATAGTAGGAGACTTTAACACCCCACTCACACCAATGGACAGATCATCAAAACAGAAAATTAATAAGGAAATACAAGTCTTAAATGATACATTAGATGAGATGGATCTCATTGATATCTTCAAGACATTCCATACAAATGCAAAAGAATACATCGTCTTCTCAAGTGCACATGGAACATTCTTCAGGATAGACCACATCTTGAGTTACAAATCAAACCTCAGTAAATTTAAGGGAATTGAAACCGTATCGAGCATCTTCTCTGATCACAATGCTATGAGACTAGATGTCAGTTACAAACACATGTAGATTAAAAAAGACATTTCTAAATAGCTGACAAGTACTGAAGAAATCAAAAGGGAAATCAAAAAATTTCTAGAACAAATGACAATGAAAACACAACAACCCAAAACCTATGGGATGCAGTAAAAGCAGTCCTAAGAGGGAAGTTTATAGCAATACTATCCTACCTTGAGAAACAAGAAAAACATAAAATAAACAGCCTAACTTTACACCTAAAACAACTGGAAAAAGAAGAAGAAGAACAACAACAACAAAAACACCAAAATTAGTAGAAGGAAAGAAATCATAAAAATATGAGCAGAAAGAAATGAAAAAGAAATGAAACAAACAATAGTAAAGATGAATAAAACTAAAAACTGGTTCTTTGAGAAGATAAACAAAATTGACAACCTTTGGCCAGACGCATAAAGTAAAAAAGAGAGAAGAATCAAATCAACAAAATTAGAAATGAAAAAGGAGAGGTTACAACAGACATTGCAGAAATACAAAGGATTATAAGAGACTATTGTGAACAACTATATGCCAATAATATGGACAACCTGGAAGAAATGCACATATTCTTAGAAAAGTTCAATCTTCCAAGACTGAACCAGGAAGAAATAGAAATTATGAGCAACCCAATTACAAGCACTGAAATTGAAGCTATGATAAAAAATCTTCCAAAAAACAAAAGTCCAGGACCAGATGTCTTCACAGGAGAATTCTATCAAACATTTAGTGAAGAGCTAATGCCTATCCTAAAACTCTGTCAAAAAATTGCAGAGGAAGGAACACTTGTAAAATCATTCTAAGAGGCCACTATCATCCTGATACCAAAACCAGACAAAGATAATACAAGAAAAGGAAACTATAGGCCAATATCACTGATGAATATAGATGCGAAAATTCTCAACAAAATTTTAGCAAACAGAATTCAGCAACACATCAAAAAGTTCATAGACCATGATCAATTTGGGTTTATTCCAGGAATGAAAGGATTCTTCAATATATGCAAATCAATTAATGTGATATACCATATTAAAAAATTGAAAGATAAAAACCATATGATCTCCTCAATAGATGCCGAAAATAAAAAATCAGCACTCATTTATGATGAAAATTCTTCAACAAATGGACATAGAAGGAACCTACCTCAACGTAGTAAAGACCATATATTATAAGCCTCCAGAAAACATTATTCTCAATGGTGAGAAACTGAAAGCATTCCCCCTAAGATCAGGAACAAGGCAAGGGTGTCCACTTCCACCATTATTATTCAACATAGTTATGGAAGTCCTGGATACAGCAGTCAGAGAAGAAAAAAATAAAATAAACCAGATCAGAAAGGAAGAAGCAAAGCTTTCACTGTTTGCAGATGACATGATACTGTACATATAAAACCCAAAAAAATAGTATCAGAAAATTACTAGAGCTAATTAGTGATTTTACCAAAGTTGCAAGATACAAAATCAACACACAGAAATCACTTGCATTTCTATATACTAACAATGAAAAACCAGAAAGAGAAATTAAGGAATCAATCCCATTCATGATTGCAACAAAAAGAATTAAATGTCTATGAATAAACTTACCTAAGGAGACAAAAGAACTGTACAGAGAAAATAATAAGACACTAATGAAAGAAATCAAAGATGACATAAACAGTTGCACCTAGGTAGGAAGAATCAATATTGTGAAAATGACTATACTACCAAACACAATATGCTGATTCAATGTGATCCCTATCAAACTCCCAATGGTATTTTTCACAGAACTAGAAAAAAAAATTCACAATTCATATGGAAACACAAAAGACCCCGAATAGCCAAAGCAGTCTTGAAAAGAAGAATGGAGCTGAAGGAATCATCCTTTCTGATGTCAGATTATGCTACAAAGCTACAGTCATCAATACAGTATGGTACTGGCACAAAAACATAAATATAGACCAGTGAAACAAGATAGAAAGCCTAGAAATAAACCCATGCAACTATGAGTACCTTATTTTTGACAAAGGAGGCAAGAATATACAATGGGGCAAAAGCAGCCTCTTCAATAAAAAGTGCTGGGAAAACTGGACAGCTATGTGTAAAAGAATGAAATTAGAACACTTCCTAAAACCATACACAAAGGTAAACTCAAAATGGAATAAAGAGCTAAAACTAAGACAAGAAAGTATAAAACTCTTAGAAGAAAACATAGGCAGAGCTCTTGATGTCATAAATCAAAGCAAAATCCTCTATGACCCACCTCCTAGAGCAATGGAAATAAAGCCCAAAGTAAACAAGTGGGAATTGATTAAACTTAAACACTTTTGCACAGCAGAGGATACTATCAGTTCAGTTCAGTTCAGTCACTCAGTCGTGTCCAACTCTTTGTGACCCCATGATGTGCAGCACTTCAGGCCTCCCTGTCCAACTTCCAGAGTTCACCCATACTATAAGCAAGGTGAAAAGACAACCCTCAGAATGGGAGAAAATGATAGCAAATGAAACAACTGACAAAAGATTAGTTTCCAAAATATACAAGCAGCTCATACAACTCAATACCAGGAAAATAAACAACCCAATGAAAAAGTGATAAAAAACCTAAACAGACATTTCTCCAAAGAAAACATACAGATGGCTAAAAAACACATGAAAAGATGTTCAGCATCACTCATTGTTAAGTGGAGTGAGTCACTCAGTCGTGTCCAACTCTTTGCGACCCCATGAACTGTAGCCTACCAGGCTCTTCCATCCATGGGATTTTCCAGGCAAGAGTACTGGAATGGGTTGCCATTTCCTTCTCCAGTGGATCTTCCCAACCCAGGGATCGAACCCATATCTCCTGCATTGGACAGGTGCTTTACCATCTGAGCCACCAGTGCAAATCAAGGCTACAGTGAGATATCACCTCCAACTGGTCAGAATGGCCATCATCAAAAAATCTACAAACAATAAATGCTGGAGAGGGTGTGGAGAAAATGGAACGTTCTTGCACTGTTGGTGTGGATGTAAATTGATAGAGCCACTATGGGATGGAAGATGGTATGGAGATTCTTTAAAACACTAGGAATAAACCACCATATGACCTAGCAATTCCACTCTTAGGCATATACCCTGAGGAAACCAGGGTTGAAAAAGACACATGTATCCCATTGTTCATTGCAGAAAAATTTACAATAGCTAGAACATGGAAGCAACCTAGATGCCCATTGACAGATGAATGGATAAAGAATTAGTGGTGCATACACACAATGGAATATTACTCAGCAATAAAAAGGAACACATTTGAGTCAGTTTTAATGAGGTGAATGAACCTAGAACCTATTCAACAGAGTGAAGTGAGTCAGAAATGGATAAATACTGTATACTAATGCACATATACGGAATCTAGAAAAATGGTACTGAATAATTTATTTACAGGACATCAATGGAGAAACAGACATAGAGAACAGATTTATGGATATGGGGAGAGGTGAGGAGAGTGTGAGATGTATGGAAAGAGTAACATGGAAACTTACATTACCATATGTAAAATAGATAGCCAACGGGAATTTGCTATGTGGCTCAGGAAACTCAAACAGTGGCTCTGTATCAACGTAGAGGGGTGGGATGGGGAAAGAGATGGGAGGCAGGTTCAAAAGGGAGGGGATATATGTATATCTATGGCTGATTCATGTTGAGGTTTGACAGAAAACAATGAAATTCTGTAAAGCAATTATCCTTCAATAAAAAAAATAAATTAAAAAAAGTAACTAAATATAATGTTTGCCAAAATATGTTTATATGCCAGTGAAGGAAATGACTGTCAAGTGATCCTAAAATACTGAGGGATTATAACAACCATTACCACATGGGGGAGATATTCCATGGGGAATTAGCATTAACAAATCCTTTATTTCTCCTATTGCTCCAGTGCACATGGGGTACTTATCTTTGAATTTGGATATTTTGCCCTGCTGACCACATCTAAGGTGGATACTGAGTTGAACTAGACCAATCAGATTCTTTCTTCTCAGACTATAGTATTTTTAATAGAGATGGACAGATACTGGGATTTGCTGATAACCAAGTCAAGTTTAACAGTGTAGAGATTGACAAAGACTCCCCTCAACACAACTATAGTCAATCTCCTCTAAACCCTCAAGGACCTAACCATGGGCTCTGTCCTTGCCAGTTTAATCCGGTTTTAGTAATACTGCAGGATCTCTCTAGCAAAAATCATCCAACTTTGATATCTAATTAAATTCCTCATCCACTTCCCTGAAAATCTTATCACCCTGGCCTGCCTTCAGCAAGAATTTTGTTGAACTGGTCTTCAAGAATTCCCTTAGTCATTATGTCCCTTCTAATAATATCTATCCACTGACTTCCACTCTTCTCTTTGGCTATAAATCTTCACCTGCCCCTATATTTGGAGTTGAGCCTGGTCTCTCTCCCTTACTGCAAAGCCCCAATGTAGTCATTTCCCTGAATAAAACCTTCCTTATTGTCTTTTACAAGAATCATGAATATTTTTTTAACATAAATGGTTTTTAACCTGAAAACATTAAAAATTCCTGGCAATGAATCTGAAGAGCTGAACTAGTTCCCAAACTTTATGTGTGTCTGTGTGTTAGTCACTCAGTTCTGTCCGATCTTTGCAAATCCATGGGCTGAAGCCCACCAGCCTCCTTCGTCCATGGAATTTTCCAAGCAAGGATACTGGAGAGGGTTGCCGTGCCTTTCTCCAGGGGATCTTCCTGACCCATGGAATGAACGCAGTTCTCCAGCATTGCAGCCAGTTTCTTTACCATTTGAGTTACTGTTTCTGTTTTGTGCTGTTTTTCTTTCACATTTCCTTAGACACCTGAGATAGTTCTTTTGTGCTTAAATTAAATTAGTTTCAGTTTGTGTCTTAAATATAAAACAGATTTTAAGCAATTCTTGGCAAAATTAAAAAAAAAATACTTTTGTTTTAAGAAGTCACAAGACACATTTTTGTGGCTTAAATGTATATTGGGGGAATTTTGACAAAGAATTTTATTACAGAACTAAAGAGTCAGTGCTCTGTTCAATAAAATGTAAAAAAAAAAATCATTGAAGAATTTCAAGTATGACAATGGTATGACTGAACTAAACTTTAGGGAAGATCATTTGCAGTGATTTATTCAAGTAGAAAACTACAAGTTAGAAGACTGGCTATGAGTCTAGGCCAGTTGTTTAGGTAGTTAGGATTTATAAGAAAGTTGTGCATATTTCTGCAGATTTTGTAGTACACAATACCAGGGAATGAATGCTATTTATAACATATTCTTTGTGAATGACACACTTAAAATTGTGCAATACACAATTTTCTCAACTAGAGTATGAAATAGCGTGGTGGCCATGATGTTTAAAGGAGAGAAAAGATATGAAAGATGTTATCAAGGTAAGATTTGAAGGTATTGGAAACATTTAGAAACAGTTGTTAAAGTACTGAGAGGGCACACATTTACATCCAAATTTTAAATCCAAGTTACTTGGAAGAGTAATGGCAACATTTGTATAAAAGCAGAAGGCAGAAAGAAAGCTCAGTCAAGATTTGGTGGTTTAGTCACTAAGTCATGTCCTACTCTTGAGATCCTGTGGACTGTAACCTGCCAGGCTCCTTTGTCGTCCATGGATTCTCCAGGCAAGAATATTGGAGTGGGCTGCCATTTTCTTCTCCAAGAAGGATTTGAGTGTGCAAAATAAAATTTAAGATCACATTGGTTTTCATGCAAATGAGTCTGAGAGACCTGCATGAAATCCAAGTAGAGATAACCAATAGAAATTTTACATTTGAAAGTCATTTGAACAGCCATACAAATCAGTGAGATTAGAATAAAAAAGGAAAGTGCTAAAAGAGTAAAGAAAAAAATTTAGATACTGCTTAAGTTGAAATCGTAAGTTATTTGAAAAGGAAATAAAGCAAAGTAATGGGTAGAAGAATATAGAATTCAAAAAATGAAAGAGTTCAATAAGACAAACAGGACCAAGAATGTCAAATTATAAAGAGAGATCAGGAAGGAAATTTCAATGACAGCATTTGAATTGAATGATTGAGAAAGTGTTGCTTAGAGTTATCATCAAGATACTTGAGCTCAAAAAAGGAAAATAATACAGAATTGTAAAGATTGTTAATAAAAATAATAGTTGTAAGTTAAAATATTTGTGGTGAAAGTCACTCATTGTGACCTTCTCCAGGCCAGAATACTGGAGTTGGTAGCTGTGCCCTTTTCCAGGGGATCTTCTGAACCCAGGGATCAAATCCAGGTCTCCCACTTTGCAGGCAGATTCTTTACCACTTGAGCCACCAGGGAAGTAAAAAAAAAATGTTTGTAGAGAGGTAAGGAAACATACAAGAACAGAAAGATAAAATAAAGAAATTAAAGATGCAAGAGTAGGAGAAACTGATGGAACAAGGTGTCTCACAGGAGATGGAAAGGAGGGGCAAGGTCAACAAAGAGATTGGATTTATGTGAGAAGAGAGATGAATACCATCGTCACAGAAGTAAGGGTGAAGAGAATCAATAAAATACAGTGATATTGTATAATATAATGCACAAAAGTGGTGAAAGTACATGCAGAATTCAGGTACTTATCGATTTTCTCTGTGAAATACAAGAAGATATCTACTGAAATTGAGGGCTAATGGTAATAAGAAAGGATAAACATGGCACATTTTCAGGGGCAAATTATTATATTTTTATTATCACCAAGAAAGCCATGGGTGATGCATTTAAAACTTTCTCATTTACTTCCAGCACTTCATTACACAGAAATTTGGAAAATAAGGATATATTTTAAATTCTAATTCTTCCTCCTTTTGCTTCTGCTTCTAAAGAGTATTTACCTCTCTTTCTCAGCAAGGTGTACCTCTTGTGTCTTTTGTTCCATTTATTTCTCCAAATCTGAGATCCAGATTCAAAAATGTATTTTTTTGCATTGTGCAACTCTCCTTTATCCTACCAGCAGAGAGTCTGCGTTTTTGAAAATACTATTTCTTTATCCTACCACTTCCTCCAATAATATGTCAGCAATAATAATTCCTAAAAGGTACTGAAACCTTACTATCTTCTGGAAATTAGCTGAATCATTTTATTTCTAGCCATCATATAAACTTCAAAAAATCCTATGAGCTAGATGCTATGATTGTTCCCACTTTACATTTGGGGAGATTACAGTGTAGATTGATTTGCCCAAGATCTTACAGAAATGAGTGGTGGTACCATGAGGCAAACCTATAAAAAACAAATCCAGATCTCATATTCTTAACCATTTTCTTCTCTCTCCTTCATCCCCAACTTCTTGGGAAAAAAAAAAAAAAAAAGTTCTACTCTCAGCTGCTTTCATTACTTTCTATACAATATCTTAACCCACAGTTTCTCAAGGTAGTCTGTAAACTGACCCCTGGGGCACTTTCAGGAACCTGAAAATCCAGGTTCCTGGATCCCCTCTACACAGAGTGATTGAAGATCTAGCAACTTCACCTTAATATGTTTACCAAGGGCCTTTAAGTTTGAGAACATCTCACCTCAACACTTACAATTTGCTTTTTGCTACCGCCTCTAACCTTTTATCAGAGAAGGTGATGGCACCCCATTCCAGTACTCTTGCCTGGAAAATCCCATGGACAGAGGAGCCTGGTAGGCTGCAGTCCAGGGGGTCGCGAAGAGTCAGACACGACTGAGCAACTTCACTTTCATTTTTCACTTTCATGCATTGGAGAAGGAAATGGCAACCCACTCCAGTGTTCTTGCCTGGAGAATCCCAGGGACAGGGAAGCCTGGTGGGCTGCTGTCTATGGGGTTGCACAGAGTCGGACACGACTAAAGCGACTTAGCAGCAGCAGCAGCAGCAGCTAATCTTTTATAATATGTTTGAACAAGTGAATTCTTTACTCATTATTTCCAAAAAAACCTTCTTAAATTCCCCCAAACTCTTTAACATTTCATTCAATTGCTCAATCCTGGACTCTGCCTCACTTCCCAGCATCATAGTCATTTCTTGCTGCTACTTTCCTCACTCTGTGTTCTGTGTTTTAAAATCTAAACACTTCAGACTACTTGACTCCCCACCCTGCATTGTGTGCTTTGGCTTGTTTCACAAACTCTATTCAAACAGCTTCTTTACCTTTCCTTACCCTTTTATCATTCTTCAAGACCCAGCTAAAACAATGTGTATATTCGCAGTACATAGATATCATACATCCTCAATTTATCCTCCATGATACTAAAGCAGTGTTTTATGTCACTAACATAGGTATACTCTGACAGTTAGTTGCCTTTACATTTAGGTATGGTAACACAAACATGTAATATACTCTATGATGGTTTATTGTCTTACTTTGTAAGACTGAGCTGCTTGAGGACAGAAAAATGCTCATCTCGAGTACAATCTAGTAGACAAGAGGGATTGGGGTAAGGACTGGGTAATAGGACCAATCCAGCATCATTTTGAGACATGTCTCCTAAGCCATGCCAGGAGAGTGCTGTGATGGTTTGTAAAGAAGACAGGACAGGAAATCATCTGGTGACTCAAAGGGAATAGAGAATTTAGAACCCAAATGCACTTTTATCACAAAGCCTCAAAGGGTTGGTCTATTTAATGGATGTCTGCATATTAATCCGAGCAAAAGCCTCCACTGTAAAGAAATAAAATGAAGAAATTGAATGAAGGAATCTGTCTATCAATTGTCAAGCATAAAATTAAAAGTATATTGACATTTTCCAACTCAGTATGAATTTCTGTGTGACTTTTTCAGAAGTACTCCAAAATGGGCATAGAAAGATGAAGCTATATGTGTCCAGTGAACTGAGGAGAGATTTTAAAGAAAAATTATGCAGTCATTTCCCATTATAGCCAGGCATTTTAGGATGATGAAAATTTCCACTGAACCAGAAGCATATGAATTACAATTATAGTATCTGTAATAATTTCATTTTCACTACTGATATAATTCTTGGGTTTGAGTTAGCATAAGGCAAATCTTTAGAATGAATTAGGAAACAGTGGTTTGCGGTGTGTGTGTGTGTGTGTGTGTGTGTGTGTGTGCGCACAGAAAACTTAACAGAGTTAACTATGCTGTCTTTTTACCTTCAAAACCTGTGGAAAGGGAATGTAATATACTGATCTGGTCAAGGAGCTCATTAAATTCTTATAAGAGAACAGGCTATGTTAAATACCCTGGCCCTGGATTTTGGATCATTGCATCCTTGTAATTATCTACAGTTCATTTTAAGCCCCATATTTAATAAATAGCTGATTTGAAGATATTTTTATCCTAAAGAAAGATAAAAATATTTATCTTTATTTTCTTTATCTAAGAAAAACCTCTTCTAGAGTCTACCCAG
Source organism: Bos indicus x Bos taurus (assembly GCF_003369695.1). Taxonomy (NCBI): domain Eukaryota; kingdom Metazoa; phylum Chordata; class Mammalia; order Artiodactyla; family Bovidae; genus Bos; species Bos indicus x Bos taurus. The sequence continues at coordinate 80,464,236 of NC_040090.1, read as the reverse complement.
TATCTCTAAATCAAGATTTTTTTCCTTCCTGTTACTGTAACTACTTTCACTCTTTAATCCTACAATATGTGGTTTTTGATACCTTTATTATTGCCAAATCAGGGAAATGCATATATTTTAGGCTTGAAAACAAAACAAAACAAACAAGCAAAAAAAAAAAGCAAGTCTAAGAAAATATATGATAATACCTTTTTATATTAAAACTGTTTTCTACTATTTTGGTTTGAATAGAAATTTGCGTTAAATTAGGAAACAGAATCATGTCTTTTCCTTCCCAATTCCTATCACTGAGAGTTAGCATTCTCTGTTTGATACATAGTCAACAATAAATGTATTTATAATGATAAAAAGAAAACAAAAAAGGAGAATATAAGGAAATAAAAGTAAGTTTGAAAAATAAACAAGTAGAATTTTAGAAATAAAAGCAGCTAAATTAAAAATGCAATAGATGCATTAAACTATTAATTAGACACAGCTAATCTTTTATTTATATCTAGAATTTAAAATGTCCTCTTAAATGATACTGTTCATTTCTGAGTTTACTTTTTTGAAAATTATATTAAATATATAGAATTAAAGGAACAAAACTAACCATCAGTGAATACGTTCCACGTGACCGAGATTGTCAAAGCTGTTTCTTACAGCCTAACATCAGTGCGGTAGAGTGTATTTTACATACTGACATTTTACTGCAGAGGCACCGAGGCTGTGAGATACCGACCTGGGCCATCTGGTCTGGTCGGTCTCTGCTTTCAGCTTGGGCTCCCATGACTGCAGTTGCTACTTAAATCCCAAATTTATATTTGCAGCCTAGAGTCGTATTTTAAGCTCAAAAGAAACATACTGCTTGTTAATGGTCACGGTTTCTGGAATATCACACTGCTACCTCAAATTCGGTGCTGATCTGTTCTTCCCCACCTCCATCCTGTACCTCAACCCTCCCTGCCCAACATCCCTATCTCTTGGGCTCAATTTAACTTCTACTCATACCTTCTGGTCTCATTTCATCTCTTAATCTTTAAAAGTTTATTCATGATCATTAAAGTGAGTCAGTTCCTCTGATATGGGTTCGTCTAGCTCATTCATTTGTTCATTAATTTCTTCAATAAAGAGTTACTGTTAGAGTGGTATAACAAAATGGTTAAGAGCACAAACTGTGAAGCTGGAATGCTTAGGTTTACACCCAGGCATAGCCTCTTAGCAACTATGAAAGCTTGTAGAAGTTTAAGTTCTCTTTCCCTCAATTTCTCCATCTGTAAAATGGAAAATATTTTGATACTTACCTGAAAGATGTTTAGGGCTTAATGAGTGAGTCTGAATATAAAGGTGTCCAGCACAAGTTTGTGACATGTTAATTTTTTATACTGTCACTATTTACCTCCAAATCATCACATCCTTTCAGATGTGATGGAAAACAACGCCACCACCACCAACAAGGCCAGGTCTGTGCTCTCATAGGACTTTTAATCTAAAGGCAAAAAAGCACATGAGTAACAGATTACTGTGATGAGAGAAAGATGCAGGCCACATTGATTATATGATAGGGCTATCCAATGTGAGCAAAGGCTTTTCAAAAAAAGTGACATTTATCCTAAGACCTGAAGGTTGAGTAAAATTCAGTCAAGTAGAGAAGGTAGGAAACAGTTACAAAATACAGCAGTAGCCTAAGGGAGTTCCTACATTTTGTTTCTTCTAGCATTTGGGATGCTTCACTCTTCTGACTTGTCTGGTGCCCATTTCTACTTCACCCCTGCCTGCACCCCTTTCCCAGGAAACAAAACCATGAAACCTGAAACTATAACTCAACAACTATGGGACCTTCACATTTTTCTTCTGTTCTTCATTAATTCTTATTAAATGTATTATAATTAATCAATTGATCAAATACGTAACAAAATCAGTAAACAAATAGCTAATTAAGTAAGTGAATATTTAGAAGAAGGGATATCCATGAAAGAGGATGGAGATGTACTTTTTATGTACTTCTCACATAAATTCTAATGCATGTGCTTTAAATTGGACCTGTTACCAAGTCAAAGCTGCACATTGCACCTCTAACAGCTCCATTTCTTACAGCAGCATAGATCTCTCCCTGTAGGCATTTCAACTGTTTGCTGCAGGCTCTAATATTATGTTCTTTCTGACCAAACAAGTGGGGGACTTTATTTATTTATAGATAACTATTCAGGCTGGGAAATATGCCAGCATTTTCATTATCAGCCAAAGAAAAATTATCGGCAAAGTCTAAATTTTAGACTGAATCAGCTAAGAAAAGATTCTGGTTGTGTTCTTTGAACAACCATTCAGCTGGAATACTTTGGGCTTTGAAGCTCATTCAGCTGGAATACTGAGTAAAAGGGTGGGTTACAATTTACTTCACTGTGTGTTAGTAGGTAGTACCACGTTTGTATTTCTGTTCCTTGGAGACCGTATGGGCTTATTTACACTCATATCTGAAACATGGAAAGTGTTCTCATAATGGAGTAGGTGGTTCCTGGATCTGCAGTTCTTGACTCTTGAGAGCCCACCCCTCACCAGCATTGTTTCTGCATGCTCCTGGCTTTCTGGGACTTCAGAGCCTATCTTTCATGGATTATAGTAAAACTGATTGAGGAACTGGAACAAAAATTCTACCACCAGCATCTGTTAAAATCTGTGACATAGCTGATAGGTTGAATAATCATTTGAAGCTGAAGAGACATATGGTTTTGCCCTTACATTAGAAGGAAGTAAAGATAGGTTGGATGCAGATATTAGGAATCTCTTGCTTCATTTTATTGTAGAAAGAAAAATCTGTCAATGTGAGTACATTGTGGCTAAGAAGAAAATCAAGATTTTTTGGAAGATTCCTAAGTTATTTGTCAAAACTTTAATTCTGAGTTTTTGCATTAGAGTATAGATGCTTGTTTAAGCAACGAAGCTTCCATCTGTTGTGCTTTAATTTAAAAATGTAGTTTGTAAAATAAAACCACAAGACAATGTTCTTTGAAACACAAAATCTTTTTACTTAATCACCCAAGTAAAATATGAATTAAAACAAGCCTAGAAAGATAAAATTTCTACACACAATGACAGTGTCACTTTGTTTGCAAAAATTGTATTTGAAATGTACCTAACCTTTTCAAAATAATTATGTGGCCCAAAATTATGCATAGAAATGATTCTGATCTCAGTTTCAGATAATAGTATCTAGGAAAACACATGAAAAGCAAATTAATTTGCATAGGCATGTTTGCAGTCAGATATTCTCTCTCAAATGATAGGGTAAATAAAAAAGTCTTTGCTATAATAAATCTCATTTTCTTCATGGATATGTGTGATACTTGATAGAACTCAATTTTGGAAGAATATGAAATAAATAAATCGTTCAGTTACATAAAATTGCAACTTTAAAATAATTATTTTCCAGAAAAGCATTATTATCCTTTAAAATTTACATGTTTCTCTTGCAGAAGCTGATTTGCTTAGAAATATTTATCTAATTTTCCATGACTGCTGAGTTGTCTCTAAGGTAGCATTTTCTACACTCTTTGAATTGACTTATAATTTGGTTTTGTTTTTTAATTTTTTTATTATGATTTCTTTTTTTTTTTTTTACTTTACAATATTGTATTGGTTTTGCCATACATCAACATGCATTCACCACGGGTGTACACGTGTTCCCCATCCTGAACACCCCTCCCACTTCCCTCCTGATACCATCCCTCTGGGTCATCCCAGTGCACCAGCCCCAAGCTTCCTGTATCCTGCATCGAACGTGGACTGGCGATTCATTTCTTATATGATATTGTACATGTTTTAATGCCATTCTCCCAAATCAACCTCCCCCTCCCTCTCCCACAGAGTCCAAAAGACTGTTCTATACATCTGTGTCTCTTTTACTGTCTCGCATACAGGGTTGTCGTTACCATCTTTCTAAATTCCATATATATGCGTTAGTATACGGTATTGGTGTTTTTCTTTCTGGCTTACTTCACTCTGTATAATAGGCTCTGGTTTCATCCACTTCATTAGAACTGATTCAAATGTATTCTTTTTAATGGCTGAGTAATACTCCATTGTGTATATGTACCACTGCTTTCTTATCCATTCATCTGCTGATGGACATCTAGGTTGCTTCCATGTCCTGGCTAGTATAAACAGTGCTGCGATGAACATTGGGGTACACGTATCTCTTTCAATTCTGATTTCCTCGGTGTATATGCCCAGCAGTAAGATTGATGGGTTGTATGGCAGTTCTATTTCCAGTTTTTTTAAGGAATCTCCACACTGTTCTCCATAGTGGCTGTACTAGTTTGCATTCCCACCAACAGTGTAAGAGGGTTCCTTTTTCTCCACACCCTCTCCAGCATTTATGGCTTGTAGACTTTTGGATCACAGTCATTCTGACTGGCGTGAAATGGTACCTCGTTGTGGTTTTGATATGCATTTCTCTGATAATGAGTGATGTTGAGCATCTTTTCATGTGTTTGTTAGCCATCTGTATGTCTTCTTTGGAGAAATGTCTATTTAGTTCTTTGGCCCATTTTTTGATCGGGTCCTTTATTTTTCTGGAATTGAGCTATAGGAGTTGCTTGTACATTTTTGAGATTAGTTGTTTATCAGTTGCTTCATTTGCTATTATTTTCTCCAATTCTGAAGGCTGTCTTTTCACCTTGCTTATACTTTCTTTTGTTGTGCAGAAGCTTTTAATTTTAATTAGATCCCATTTGTTTATTTTTGCTTTTATTTCCAATATTCTGGGATGTGCGTCATAGAGGATCCTGCTGTGCTGTATATTGGAGAGTGTTTTGCCTATGTTCTCCTCTAGGAGTTTTATAGTTTCTGGTCTTACTTTTAGATCTTTAATCCATTTTGAGTTTATTTTTGTGTATGGTGTTAGATTCATTTTAATATTTGGCAAAACTAATACAATTATGTAAAGCTTAAAAATAAAATTTAAAAAAAAAGAAAGTGGTCTAGTTTCATTCTTTTACAAGTGGTTGACCAGTTTTCCCAGCACCACTTGTTAAAGAGATTGTCTTTAATCCATTGTATATTCTTGCCTCCTTTGTCAAAGATAAGGTGTCCATAGGTGTGTGGATTTATCTCTGGGCTTTCTATTTTGTTCCACTGATCTATATTTCTGTCTTTGTGCCAGTACCATACTATCTTGATGACTGTGGCTTTGTAGTAGAGCCTGAAGTCAGGTAGGTTGATTCCTCCAGTTCCAATCTTCTTTCTCAAGATTGCTTTGGCTATTCAAGATTTTTTGTATTTCCATACAAATTGTGAAATTATTTGTTCTAGCTCTGTGAAAAATACCGTTGGTAGCTTGATAGTGATTGCATTGAATCTATAGATTGCTGTGGGTAGTATACTCATTTTCACTATATTGATTCTTCTGATCCATGAACATGGTTTATTTTTCCATCTGTTAGTGTCCTCTTTGATTTCTTTCACCAATGTTTTATAGTTTTCTATATATAGGTCTTTAGTTTCTTTAGGTAGATATATTCCTAAGTATTTTATTCTTTTTGTTGCAATGGTGAATGGAATTGTTTCCTTAATTTCTCTTTCTGTTTTCTCATTGTTAGTGTATAGGAATGCAAGGGATTTCTGTGTGTTGATTGTATATCCTGCAGCTTTACTATATTCTTTGATTAGCCCTATTAATTTTCTGGTTGAGTCTTTAGGGTTTTCTATATAGAGGATCATGTCATCTGCAAACAGTGAGAGTTTTACTTCTTCTTTTCCAATTTGGATTCCTTTTATTTCTCTTTTTTGCTCTGATTGCTGTGGCCAAAACTTCCAAACTATGTTGAATAGTAGTGGTGAGAGTGGGCACCCTTGTCTTGTTCCTGACTTTAGGGGAAATGCTTTCAATTTTTCACCATTGAGGATAATGTTTAAATAAAAAACAAGTCACAGGATTAGCCAAGCACAGGATAAATTATCCCAGATATGTATGTGTGTTTGTATAAAGTGTATGTGTGGCATGTGTGTTTGTGTATGTATGTAGGTAACATTTATATGTGTGGTGTTATCATAAGTTAATCATTGTTAAAAATTTAAGAGATGCAAAAATAACTATCTTTTCAAACAAACACTCTTAACTCTTCATTTGTGCTCCTGTCATATTCTTTTCATAATTTTGGGTCACAAATCTATTAAAGAATTTGATGAAATTCATAGACTCTCTCCATGAATGCCTATAAGCAATAATAATAATAATAATGATAATTTGTACCATAGCTGTAAATACTCCATGGATTCCATCAATTCCTTCTTTGGACTTTAGGAAGAAAATTTTTTGATACTTTTTTTTTCTTTTATCAAAAGTTTCATTTTTAATTAAAATCTTTAACCATAGAAATTTTCTCTGGAAAAGACTTTGAAAGTGAAAGTGTTAGTTGTTCAGTCATGTCCAACTCTTTGCAACTCAAAGGACTGTGGCCGCCAGGCTGCTCTGGCCATGGAATTCTCCAAGCAAGGATACTGGAGTGGGTAGAGGTTATCTAATCCAGTTGTCTTAAAGCCCAGAGAGGTAAGGTGGTTTCCACCAGGATACACTGCCAGAAAGCAGAAGAATTGGACTGGCTGTTGTCCATGGGGTCACACAGAGTCAGACACGACTGAAGCACCTTAGCATACATGCAAGCATTCGAGAAGGAAATGGCAACCCACTCCAGTGTTCTTGCCTGGAGAATCCCAGGGACAGGGGAGCCTGGTGGGCTGCTGTCTATGGGGTTGACAGGGTCAGACACGACTGAAGCCACTTAGCAGCAGCAGCAGCAAGTCTCCTACTTGTCCAATGAAATTTCAGTTAAGGTAGGCATTGGTGTTCTAAGAATATGCAGCTGGTACTGTGTGTGTGCTCAGTCACGTCCCTCTCATTGTGACCCCATGGACTGTAGCCCTCCAGTCTCCCCTATCCACGGAATTTTTCTGGCAAGAATACTGGAATAGGTTGCCATTTCCTACTCCAGGGGATTTTCCCAATGCAGGGATCAAAACCAGATCTCCTGAGTCTCTTGCATTGGCAGGTGGATTCTTTCCCACTTAGCCACCTGGAAGGCCCTGCTTCCATCCATGGGATTTTCAAGGCAAGAGTACTGGAGTGGGGTGCCATTGCCTTCTCCAGTAAAGAGTAAATAACTTATAAAGAGAGAGGGAGAGCGGGAGAGCGGGAGAGCGGGAGAGCGGGAGAGAGAGAGAGAGAGAGAAACTAAAGGACACTTAAAATTGCAAATATCCTGACTGCTGTAAGAGCCATCCTTCTGTGTAACAGCTATTTCCCCTTGTGGTTACCCAAACACTAATATTGAGTTACCGCACAGATCTTGTAGGGCTAATCCAAGCACAAAGCTTCCATTAGCATCAAACAGGCTTTAGTTCTTGGCTCAGCTCTGTGGGGATGCTAAACAAGGCATAATGCAGGCCAGTCCTTTTGAGATGAAAACTGGAAGCAAATTACTATATGACACTTAGTTGAATAATAAAAACGAACCTCTTTCCTACACACTACTAAATTTCTCTGACCATGTCCCTTAATCCAGACACTTGAGTCTCATTCTTTCACAATGTCATTTCAATCACAACAATGAAATTTGGGTTATTTCATCTCAGGAAACTTGGATACAATTTGTTAAGCAGCAATTATGTTACCTAAACTATTGATTTGGGCACTTATCCCACATGGAGCTTGGCAAGTGATGAAGTTTGCTTTAGCTGCATTGTCTGACTACTCTACCATACATTGCAGTAAAAACGTTCCTCTTCTTTCAAAGGTAAGTACAAATATTTCTTAGAAAGCTAATGTTCCTCAATCAGATGCTAGCTATTGGCCTGCAAGTTACATAGCCATTGCACAACAGATCAGTTTCAAGCATAAGTACTTTTTAATAAAGAATGACAGGTCAAAGACAAAGTTTGCTATTGCTGTTGTTCAGTTGCTATGTCCTGTCCAACTCCCTGAAACACCATGGACTGCAGTGTGCCAGGCTCCTCTGACCCTCACTAAAAGATCCTCAGCTTCCTTTTTTAAATATTTAATCAAACTAAATCAGATAACAAATAAAGCATTGTTAGATATCTCCCAAGACGGTGTAAAGCAATTGAAATCAGTGAAATGTAAGCATAATGGTTTTCAAATTTTAAAGAGAGAATTGGGAGAACTGCTGCTGCTGTTCAGTTGCTAAATCACAGCTGACTCTTTGCAACCCCAGTGAACTGTAGCCCACAAGGCTTCTCTCTCCATGGATTTCCAAGGCAAGAACACTGGAGTAGATAGCCATTTCCTTCTCCAGGCGATCTTTCTGACTCAAGTACTGAACCCACGTCTTCTGCTTTCCAGGCAGATTATTTACTACTGAGCCTCCTAAGATGCTAGAGATAAAATGAGAATCTGATTTAGTGGGTTTGAGGTGAACCTGCATATTCTACTTTTCTAAGATGCTTATAGGGAACTGAATAGCAACACTGAATAGCAGGGCTTAAGGTAGCTGTGAGCTAAGATAACCAATATTAAAAATTTGTTTTAATATATACTAATGCTTGCCAAGTACCTACTGTGTGCTAAGAACTTTACTTATGTTCAACATTTACAAAGCCTGCTTAAGAAGGTGTCATTGTGCTTAAGAAGGTATGATTACCCCTTTCACAGCTAATAAATAATTGGACTCAAAAAGCTATACAACATGAATAAAGCAAAAATTATAAATGGGTAGGACTGGGCTCTGAACTAAGCATTTCATGTCTCAAAACCTTTTCCTTCATTTATTCATTAAACAAATATGAATAGAATATTTATATGTGCATGATATCAAGTATGAGAACAGCAGTACACAGGGGAAAGAGCCTGAACTCATAGAGCTGATATTACAGTTTAGCTGAGTTCAGTTGCTCTATCTTGTCTGACTTTGTGACACCATGGACTGCAGAATGCCAAGCTTCCCTCTTCATCCCCTAGTGCCTAGTATGATAGGCAATCCAAGTAACAGCATCATAATGCTGAAATCTTCAACTGAGCATCTTTATTTCACTGAATCATTTAATGAATTTCATTGTGCTTTTTAGGGCATATGGCATTTTTATTCATTTTAGTCTCATACAATACTTAGGGACTTTTCTGCTCCATTATTACAACTGTTTGCCATCTGTTAATGCAATCAAGATAAAATATAGACTTTAATTATTTATATTTTGAGCTTACTAGAAACTGAATTTTGTGTATTGACAGTTATAGTGACACTTACAAATGACAAGAAAATTCAGCATATACTGTAGTAGAATAATGCCACCTTCCCCACCTCAAGTCAAAGATGTCCATATCCCAATCCTTAAAACCCAGGAATATGTAAGTTTACATCATAAAAGGTACTTTGCAGATGTGATTACATTTAGGATTCTGAGATAGGAGATGAATATGGATTATCTAGGTGGGCCCAATATAATCATAGACTGATAATTATAATCACCCTTACAGGAGTGAGGCAGGAGAGTCACAATCAAAGAGGATTTAACAGTAGAAGCAAAGGTCAGAGTGATATGGGAAAGAGGTCAAGGGCCAGTTAATATGGATGGCCTCTAGAAAACTAGGAAAGGCAAAGGAATGCATTCTACTTCTAGAGAGTCAGTAGAACACAACTCTGTCATCCCATTTTAGACTTCTGACCTCCAGAGATATAAGATAAATATATGTTGTTTTAAGCCATTTAGTTTGTGGTTATTTGTTACAGTAACAACCAGAAACTAATACATATGGCAATATAGTTCTCAGGATCTTTGACCTTCCAGAAATCACAAGATTTGTACTCCGAATGATATTACAGTATTTAAGTAATGAAGGGTTGTTTTTGTCTTTGTTATATCAACAGTCTACAAAACCTGAAAACACTACAGTACTGCAGCAGAAAGGCTTGCTTTCCTTTCCAAATTATGAAACAATGTAAGCATATCAGTAAGCATAATTATGATAAGAAATGTCATCTATATCCAGACCTTCACTAATAAAATGAAAATATTTTTCCATCCTGACTTCTCACTGTTACTGCCTAATCTAACCAGAATCCTGATAGATCTTCTTGAACTTATTTTTACTCTCCTTCAATTTATTTTCTACACTGAAAACATAATGTTCTTTAAAAATTGTGAACTTGTTCATGCTTGGTCTTTATTTAAACCTCTCCTAGTCTTTCCTTTATTTGTAGACAAAGACCTCCATTGTTAACAAAATCATAAGTAAGGCCTTCAAGGCATCACAGGATCTGGTGCACAGTTTTCCATCAGCCCCATCTCAAGTCCCTTATCTCTGTTTATCTACCCTGGGTTTTGCACATACTATTAATCTGCCTGGGAGGCCTGGTTGTGTGCTAACCCCTTCTGATCAACTAATTAATTTTTACTCATCTTTCTGAGCTCAACTCAAAATGCATTTCTTTGCAGGGTCTTTTTTTTTTTTTTTTTTTTTTACTTTATCTCAGCTTAGGACAGTCTTTACTTTTATAAACTCTCAAAATACCTTTAAATTTTACAGGAATTTAAAAACTTCAATCAATTAATTATTTAATTAACTGTTGAATTTGTTCCTTTAATTTTATCTTCTCTACTGCAATATGTTCAAGCTGGATTTAGAAAAAGCAGAGGAAACAGATATCAAATTGCCAACATCCACTGGATCATCAAAAAAGCAAGAGAGTTCCAGAAAAACATAAACTTCTGCTTTATTGACTAGGCAAGAGCCTTTGACTCTGTGGATCACAACAAACAGTGGAAAATTCTGAAAGAGATGGGTATACCAGACCACCTGACCTGCCTCCTGAGAAATCTGTATGCAGGTCAAGAAGCAACAGTTAGAACTGGACATGGAACAACAGACTGATTCCAAATTGGGAAAAGAGTACATCAAGGCTGTATACTGTCACCCTGATTATTTAACTTATATGCAGAGTACATCATGAGAAATGCTGGGCTGGATGAAAGACAAGCTGGAATCAAGATTGCCAGGAGAAATATCAATAACCTCAGATATGCAGATTGTACCACCATATGGCAGAAAGTGAAGAAGAACTAAAGAGCCTCTTGATGAAAGTAAAGAGGAGAGTGAAAAAGCTGGCTTAAAGCTCAACATTCAGAAAACTAAGATTATGGCATCTACTCCCATCACTTCATAGAAAATAGATGGGAAACAATGGAAACAGTGACAGACTTTATTTTGGGGGGTTCCAAAATCACTGAAGATGGTGACTGCAGCCATGATATTAAAAGATGATTGCTGCTTAGAAGAAAAGTTATGACCAAACTAGACAGCATATTAAAAGGCAGAAACATTAGTTTGCCAACAAAGGTCCATCTAGTCAAAGCTATGGTTTATCCAGTAGTCATGTATGGATGTGAGAGTTGGACAATGAAGAAAGCTGAACATCAAGGAATTGATACTTTTGAACTGTGGTGTTGGAGAAGACTCTTGAGAGTGCCTTAGACTGTAAGGAGATCCAACCGGTCCATCCTAAAGGAAATCAGTCCTGAATTGAAAGGACTGATGCTGAAGCTGAAACTCCAATACTTTGGCCACCTGATGTGAAGAACTGACTCATTGGAAAAGTCCCTGATGGTGGGAAAGATTGAAGGCAGGAGGAGAAGGGGATGACAGAGTATGAAATGGTTGGATGACCTCACCGACTCAATGGACATGAGTTTGAACAAGCTCTAGGAGTTGGTGATGGACAGGGAAGCCTGGCATGCTGAAGTCCATGGGGTCACAAAGAGTTGGGACTGAGCTACTGAACTGAATTGAATTGAACTGAATATTCAGAACTGATAATGGCTCAACAATCCAATATGTTTTGCTCATACAAATGTTCTCCTAATCTATGTTAATGAGATCATGTGTTTCCTTGGAGACCTGCCTTTCTTCAAGGTTCATGTCAGTTGTTTTATGTCCTGGGGTGACTTTGTGCCAATGTTATCTCAAAATGCATGTTGCATGTGAGGGGCCTGGTACCATTCTCTGAGTTTTGAGAAATTTCCTTTCTCTAATTAGCATCCTGCTAGTAGGTATATAACTTCCTGCTAAAGATTAGGGAACATTCTTTCTGCCCTCTTCTGATGTCTATGTCCGAAGCCTTCTCTAGTTCTTTTATACTTTAATAAAACTTTATTACACAACGTCTCTGAGTGATCAAACCTTGTCACTGGCATCAGATTGAATTCCTCTCCTCTGGAGGCCAAGAATCTCAGCATCTTTCACAGCTCAGCAACAGTCTTTCAACTGCAGCCATGAAATTAGAAGATATTTTGCTCCTTGGCAGGATAACTATGACAAACATAGACAGTGTATTTAAAAGCAAACACATCACTTTGCTGACAAAGTTCCATACAGTCAAAGCTATGGTCTTTCCAGTAAACATGTATGGATCAAAGAGTTGGACCATGAAGAAGGCTAAGTACTAAAGAATTGATGCTTTGGAACTGTGATGCTGGAGAATACTCCCAAGAGCCCCTTGGACAGCAAGGAGATCAAACCAATCAATCCTAAAGGAAATCGACTTTGAATATTAATTGGAAAGACTGACGCTGAAGTTGAAGCTCTAATACTTTGACCACCTGATGTGAAGAGCCAACTCATTGGAAAAGACCCTGATGTTATGAAAGATTGAAGACCAAAGGAGAAGAGGGTAGCAAAGGATGAGATGGTTGAATGGAATCACTGACTCAGTGGACAAGAACTTGGGCAAATTCTGGGAGATAGTGAGAAACAGGAAAGCCTGGCATGCTGCAGTCCATGAGGTTGCAGAGTCGGACACAACTTAGTGACTGAACAACAACAACAGCAAATATAAAAATAAATCTCAATCCCCATAAAGTATTTCTTCCATTTCTAAGGCCCATTTTAAATATATTTCAAAGGATTTACCATGAGCAAGACCTTAAAGAGTACAGTGGATACATAAACATTAAAGTCTGATAAGTGCAACAGTTTCAACAAAGAGTTTAGTGTCATAGAAAAGAACATAATACTGTAAGTGTAGAAAAGAAAAAGACACTCAGTCATGTTCAGCTCATTCCAATCCCACGAACTGTAGCCTGCCAGGCTCATGCTGCTGCTGCTAAGTCACTTCAGTCGTGTCCAACTCTGTGCGACCCCATAGACGGCAGCCCACCAGGCTCCCCCGTCCCTGGGATTCTCCAGGCAAGAACACTGGAATGGGTTGCCATTATCCTCTCTTATGTCTATGGAATTCTCCAAGCAAAAGTACTGCAGTGGGTTGCCAATTCCTTCTTGAGTGTAGAACAACTGTCAAAACATGGAGAGTCACTGAATAACCCAGAATAAACCAGGCTTATCTGTGGGTATTTGACTTTTACTGAAAATTACTTAAGTTAGTGAATTTTTTAGCACTTTCTCATGAACATTTTTTTTTTGTATATTTAGGTGATATATAGCCCTAATTATGGAGCTAATGTAAAAATTCTCAGTTAATAACAGATTCAAGTATATGTGAAATAAAATATAGTCCAAGCAAGTAATCATATGCCTAAGGCACTGACCCAAAAATGCATACAATGCAATGCACATCTCCTTTTTTCTTTTGAATTTTCAAAAATTTTATTCCTGGAAGATAACTTTTGCATTATCTTTGGTTAGTGAGTTTAATGAAAATTTAACAAGAAAATAGAGATTTCAGTATAACCTATCTGCTAATTAAGCAGTACTTTCTTCTATAATGCAGAGAAGTAATCAAATCTTTTTAAGAAAAATCATAATTTAATGACATGGTGTTTAGAAAATAACAATTGCACAGAGTCACCAGACATCAGACAATATGTGGCATTTTTTTTTTGGAGCAAGTATTCTATAAATTTTATAGAATTCAGAAAAATAAATTTTATGAGATGTAATCTAGAAAGGATTTTATCCACTAATTCATTCGGTAAACACTTGGTGATAATGGTGGTTTAGTCTCTAAGTTGTGTCCGACTCTTGCGACCCTATGGGCTGCAGTCCACTAGGCTGCTCTGTCCATGGGATTCTCCAGGCGAGAATGCTGAAGTGGGCTGCCATTTCCTCCTCCAGGGTATCTTCCCGACCCAGGGATTGAATCCAGGTCTCTTGCGCTGCAGGGAGATTCTTTACCGACTGAGCTACTAGTAAACACTTACTGCTTACTAATTGCTGGCACTGTTTGAGACCTATTGAGCAACCAAACTTGACCACTACCTCATGGAGATTACAGACTGAAGATAAATGAGGTTACATACGTCAGCAACACTCACATCTAACTAATTTAAAATGTATATGCAATAGAAAAAGCACGGAGCAGTCTTGTTTAATGGAATATGTGAGAAATGTGATGGGCAGTCTGTGGGGCCCTGGGGTGAAGAGGAGATTGGCCATTTTAGAGAAGTGAGAAGCCCAACAGCTCTGTCAAGTGGGGGACATGGAGGATTATTACAGGAGGGGCCTTTGTAAAGTATTCCATCTAGCTTGTTCTCAACTGCCCAAATGAGAAGCAATTTTAAAGACCCATATCTTTAAAAATCTGTCAAATGTAATTATTTTCATATATCAACTTCCTAACATGGGAATTACTGGGTCAAAGCTTGTGGTATATTTTTAATCTTCTTTTTACACAACTCCAAATTGCCTGAGGATAAGGTTATTCTAATACTACCAACAATTATTATTACCTGATGGGTTTTGTAGACATTTTATTTCATGTTGAAGAGGAAAACTTTACTCCAAAAATGTTAAATTAAAGAAAAAATAGTGCTTAAATTCTTTGACATTATTTTCTAGAAGAGTAACCAGCTTACATGTAGAACATATAAATTTGGTATAAACTTATTTCTTCTCAGTTCTTGAATTAGATCTCTCTCGTCCATAAATTGGGTATGTGCTTATCCTCACAAAGTGTGAGTCCCACTGTGACATCCTCAAAAAGTCACACAGACAGATGAGCTTGGCGGGTTACAGTGCATGGGGTCACAAAGAGTCAGGCACGAGTTAACTACTGAACAACAACAGGTGCCACAAAGCTTCTCAGATGTTCACCCTCCTGCTCTCTGTCCTCTTCTCAGAGATACTGTTTATCTTCTTGCAACTTGTATTTTCTAATCTTCATTTCATTTACATTTGCAGAGGTAATAGAAAAGGTCCCATTATGACTGGGTCAGTTCAGTTCAGTTCAGTCATTCAGTCGTGTTCAACTCTTTGTGACCCCATGAACAGCAGCACGCCAGGCCTCCCTGTCCATCACCAAATCCCGGAGACCACCCAAACCCATGTCCATTGAGTCGGTGATGCCATCCAACCATCTCATCCTCTGTCATCCCCTTCTCTTCCTGTCCTCAGTCTTTCCCAGCATCACGGTCTTTTCAAATGAGTCATCTCTTCGCATCAGTTGGCCAAAGTATTGGAGTTTCAGCTTCAACATCAGTCCTTTCAATGAATACCCATGACTGATCTCTTTTAGTATGTACTGATTGCATCTCCTTGCAGGCCAAGGGACAGTCAAGAGTCTTCTTCAACACCACAATTCAAAATCATCAATTCTTCAGTGCTCAACTTTCTTTATAGTCCAAATCTCATATCCATACATGACCACTGGAAAAATCATAACCTTGACTAGATGGACCTTTGAAGATAAAGTGATGTCTCTGCTTTTTAATATGCTGTCTAGGTTGGTCATAAATTTCCTTCCAGGAGGTAAGCGTCTTTTAATTTAATGGCTGCAATCACCATCTACAGTGATTATGGCGCCCAGAAAAATAAAGTCAGTCACTGTTTCCACTGCTTCCCCGTCTATTTGCCATGAAATGATGGGACTAGATGACATGATCTTAGTTTTCTGAATGTTGAACTTTAAGCCAACCTTTTCACTGTCCTCTCTCACTTTCATCAAGAGACTACTTAGTTCTTCTTCACTTTATTCCATAAGGGTGGTGTCATCTGCATGTCTGAGGTTATTGATATTTCTCCCGGCAATCTTGATCCCAGCTTGTGCTTCCTCCAGCCCAGCGTTTCTCATGATGTACTCTGCATATAAGCTAAATAAGCAGGGTGACAATATACAACCTTGATATACTCCTTTACCTATTTGGAACCAGTCTGTTGTTCCATGTCCAGTTCTAACTGTTGCTTCCTAACCTGCATATAGGTTTCTCAAGAGGCAGGTCAGGTGGTCTGGTATTCCCATCTCTTTCAGAATTTCCCACAGTTTATTGTGATCCCCACAGTCAAAGGCTTTGGCATTGTCAATAAAGCAGAAATAGATATTTTTTCCGGAACTCTCTTGCTTTTTCCATGATCCAGTGGATGTTGACAATTTGATCTCTGGTTTCTCTGCCTTTTTAAAACCAGCTTGAACATCACAAAGTTCACAGTTAACGTATTACTGAAGCCTGGCTTCGAGAATTTTGAGAATTACTTTACTAGTGTGTGAGATGACTGCAATTGTGTGGTAGTTTGAGCACTCTTTGGCATTGCCTTTCTTTGGGATTGGAATGAAGACTGCCATTTTCCAGTCCTGTGGCCACGCTGAGTTTTCCAAATTTGCTGGCATATTGAGTGCAGCACTTTCACAGCATCATCTTCCAGGATTTGAAACAGCTCAACTGGAATTCCATCACTTCCACTAGCTTTGTTCGTACTCATGCTTCCTAAGGCCCACTTGGCTTTACATTCCAAGATGTCTGGCTCTAGCTGAGTGTATGTGATCACACCATCATGATTATCTGGGTCATGAAGCTCTTTTTTGTACAGTTCTGTGTATTCTTGCCACCTCTTGTAAATATCTTCTGCTTCTGTTGCTGCTGCTGCTGCTAAGTCGCTTCAGTCATGTCCGACCCTGTGCGACTCCATAGACGGCAGCCCGCCAGGCTCCCCCATCCCTGGGATTCTCCAGGCAAGAACACTGGAGTGGGTTGCCATTTCCTTCTCCAATGCATGAAAGTGAAAGGTGAGAAGTCGCTCAGTCGTGTCTGACTCTTAGCTTCTGTTAGGTCTATACAATTTCTGTCCTTTAGTGAGCCCATCTTTGAATGAAATTGTCCCTTGGTATCTCTAATTTTCTTGAAGAGATCTCTAGTCTTTCCTGTTCTATTGTTTTTCTCTATTTCTTTGCATTGATTGCTGAGGAAGGCTTTCTTATATCTCCTTGATTTTCTTTGTAACTCTACATTCAAATGGGTATATCTTTCCTTTTCTCCTTTGCTTTTTGCTTCTCTTCTTTTCACAGCTATTTGTAAGGCCTCCTCAGACAGCTGTTTTGCTTTTTTGCATTCCTTGTTTTTGGGGATGTTCTTGATTCCTGTCTCCGGTACAATGTCACAAACCTCCATCCATAGTTCACCAGGCACTCTATCAGATCTAGTGTCTTAAATCTATTTCTCACTTCCACTATACAGTCATAAGGGATTTGTTTAGATACTATCTGAATAGTCTAGTGGTTTTCCCCACTTTCTTCAATTTAAGTCTGAATTTGGCAATAAGGTGATCATGATCTGAGCCACAGTCAGCTCCTGGTCTTGTTTTTGCTGACTGTATAGAGCTTCTCCATCTTTGGCTGCAAAGAATATAATCAATCTGCTTTCAGTGTTGACCATCTGGTGATTTCCATGTGTAGAGTCTTCTCTTATGTTGTTGGAAGAGGTTGTTTGCTATGACCAGTGCATTCTCTTGGCAGAACCCTATTAGCCTTTGCCCTGCTTCATTCTGTACTCCAAGGCCAAATTTGCCTGTTATTCCAGGTGTTTCTTGACTTCCTACTTTTGTATTCCAGTCCCCTATAATGAAAAGGAAATCTTTCTTGGGTGTTACTTCTGGAAGGTCTTGTAGGTCTTCATAGAACCATTCAGCTTCAGCTTCTTCAGCATTGCTGGTCAGGGCCTAGACTTGGATCACCATAACATTGAATGGTTTGCCTTGGAAATGAACAGAGATCATTCTGTCGTTTTTGAGATTGCATCCAAGTACTGCATTTCGGACTCTTTTGTTGACTCTGATGGCTACTCCATTTCTTCTAAGGGATTCTGGCCCACAGTAGTAGATATAATGGTCATCTGAGTTAAATTCACCCATTCCAGTCCATCTTAGTTCGCTGATTCTTAGAATGTTGATGTTCACTCTTGCCATCTCCTGTATGACCACTTACAATTTGCCTTGATTCATGGACCTAACATTCCAGGTTCCTATGCAATATTGCTCTTTACAGCATTGGACCTTGCTTCTATCACCAGTCCCATCCACAACTGGGTGTTATTTTTTTCTTTGGCTCCATCCCTTCTTTTTTTCTGGAGTTAATTCTCCACTGATCTCCAGTAGCATATTGGGCACCTACCGACCTGGGGAGTTCATCTTTTTTTCCTTTTCATACTGTTAATAGGGTTCTCAAGGCAAGAATACTGAAATGGTTTGCCATTCCCTTCTCCAGTGGACCTCATTCTGTCAGCCCTCTCCACCATGAGCCATCCATCTTGGTTGACCCCACATGGTATGCCTTAGTTTCATTGAGTTAGACAAGCTGTGGTCCATGTTATCAGATTGGCTAGTTGTCTGTGATTGTGGTTTTAGTCTGTCTGCCCTCTGATGCCCTCTCTCAGTGCCTACCATCTTACTTGTGTTTCTCTTAGCTTGGGCGTGGGTTATCTTTTCATGGCTACTTACCTTGGGCATTGGGTAGCTCCTCTCGGCAGCTCATGATATATTAGAGGTCAAATTAAAGACCCTTGTTGAAATGTTTGGTTTTGTTTTCTACAAAGAGAAAGTACCTCATACATTAATAGGAGAATTTTTTGATTTATTTCTTTCCATGAGACAAATAAAGTTATACTGGGCCACAGATACATACCACCTCATTCTTTTCTGCTTATTACTTATAGGTAGCTGGACAGGGAGAATGACAGTTACATTCATTTCATGCTAGCAAGATAATGCTAAAAATCCTTCAAGCTAGGCTTCAACAGTATGGAAACTGAGAACTTCCAAATGTACAAGCTGAGTGTGAAAAAAAAAAGCAGAGGAAGGATAGATAAAATAAATAGCCAACACCTGCTGGATCATAGAAAAAGCAAGGGAATTCCAGGCAAACATATTTCTACTTCATTGACTAGTCCACTTCTTTGACTGTGTGGATAATGACAAACTATGAAAAATTATTAAAAAGATGGGAATACCAGATTATCTTACCTGCCTCCTGAGAAATCTGTATGCAAGTTAAGAAGTAACAGTTAGAACCGGACATGTTACAATCAACTGGTCCAAAAATTGGAAAGGAATATGTTAAGATTGTATATTGTCAACCTGCTTATTTAACTTATATACAGAGTACATCATGTGAAATACTGGACTGTATGAAGCACAAGCTTGAATCAAGATTGTAGGGAGAAATATCAATAACCTCAGATATGCAGATGACACCACCCTTATGGCTGAAAGCAAAGAGGAACTAAAGAACCTCTTGATTAAGGTGAAAGAAGGGAGTGAAAAAGCTGATTTAACACTCAGCTTTCAAAAACGAAGATCATGGCATCTGGTTCCATCACTTCATGACCAATAGATGGGGAAACAATGGAAACACTGATTTATTGGGCTCCAAACTCACTGCAGATGGTGACAGCAGTCATGAAATTAAAGATGCTTTCTCCTTGGAAGAAAAGCTATGAAAAACCTAGATAGCATATCAAAAACCAGAGATGTTACTTTGCTGACAAAGGTCTGTATACTCTAGGCTATGGTTTTCCGTTAGTCATGGATGGATGTGAGAGCTGGACCATAAAGAAGGCTGAGAGTTGAAGAATTGATGCTTTTGAACTGTGGTGTTGGAGAAGACTCATGAGAGTCACCTGGACAGCAAGTATATCAAACCAGTCAATCCTAAAGGAAATCAACCCTGAATATTCATTGGAAGGACCAGTGGTGAAGCTGAAGCTCCAGTACTTTGGCCAACTGATGCGAAGAGCTGACTCAATGGAAAAGACCCTAATACTGGGAAGGAAACAACAGAGTGTGAGATTGTAGGATGGCATTACTGACTCAAAGGACATAAATTTGAGCAAACTCTGGGAGATGGTGAAGGTTTGGGAAGCCTGGCAAGCTGCAGTCCATGGTGTTGCAAAGAGTCAGACACAACTGAGTGGCTAAACAATAAATTCAATAGAAATATAATATGATCCATGTGCATCATGTATGTAATTTTAAATTACCTACCAGCCATATCAAAAATTTAAAAAAATATATATATAGACCTTACCAATATCCTTAACTATCCCTCCCCACCCTCCCTGCCTCAGCAACCAAATGTCATGTACACATTGCTGTATTATTTAAAGTAGATAACCAACCATAACTTATTATATAGCACATGAAACTTTGCTCAGTGTTATGTTCCAGCCTGAATGGGAGGAGAGTTTGGGGGAGAATGGATATGAGCACATGTCTGTCTGTCTGGATATCTTTGGTGTCTACCTGAAACTACTACAACATTGTTAATTGTATGAGTTCAGCTCAATTCAGTCACTCAGTTCAGCTCAGTTCAGTGACCTGAACTCACTTCAGTTCAGTTCAGTTTACTTCAGTTCAGTGGGGTAATTGGCAATGGCCCAATACAAAATAAAAAGTTTAAAGTTTGGTGGAAAAAAGAAACAGATAAGAGTAATTCTGATAATATATTTTCTTTAACTGAAAGTATCCAAAATATTGTATTTTCTACATATAATCAATATAAAAATTACTAATGAGAAATGTTACATTTCTACTTCTCATGTCTCCAATATCCAGTGTATATTTTAAATTTAAGAACATGTCAATTAAGAAAACTACCTATCAGTTGCTCAATAGCAATATGTGGCTAGCCCATACAGTACAGCTTTACAATGACACAACAGAGAAATGATAACTTAACCATACAGAAAATGAATTGATATCAGAATGATATGTGGTTTACCTTTAACATATACAGCTCTAACAATCAAACAAACTTGACTACATATCATAAGAGAGGACCCAACAGGGTTTTATTGATCTGTTGGCAGCTTGCAAATGGATTCTCAATATATTCATATAATAAAAACTTTTCACTATTAGAGACTCCTTCTTGTTGCTGAATTTTGTGTTACATTGTATATCACTGTATCTGTTGTAGATGAAGGACAAATATCCCACTGATAATCATTCCTTCTTCCATGATAGACTAGAATTTATTTTCTCATAGGAAGACAGTGGAATAAGGCCCATAATTTGCATCAACTATAAATTGATGTACTTATGTACGTGGATATACTTAATGTGGTTCTACCCAGCATATAATGAGCTAACCACAAAGCTATTTTAATTAATCAAGAAACGTGCATTGTTTGTGCCTAAGGACTTCTAGGAACTACAAGATAAAAGTTGAAAATCATGTCTGTAACACAGCTGGTGAAACTTTGTGAGTTATTTCTGTCTTCTCCTTCATACCTCTCTTCATGTAGTTATTCTCCTGATCTTCTTCCAGTTCTCAGCTCAGTTACAGCCTCAGCTGTTCATTACAACAATAAAATCCAAAGCAATATTTTTACAATGTACATATCTTTGATGGCACTTCCTTGCCTAAACAGAATATGATACAAAAACAAAGAGTATTTGTTACCCAACATAGAACAAACAGATAGGCAGCCCTTTTGCACCTCAGGTCATTGCCTAAGGCCTAGACTCAAGAATAGTTACTGAAAATGTGAGTAAGTATGTGCAAGATATTCAAAGTTTTTCATGTGATGTCTGGCACAGTGAAAAATGTTACTTTCTTTTCACATGTTTTACATTTCTAAATGTATCCCTTTATCTAAAATAGATATGTATGAGATATTTTTTAAAGGAAGAGATAATAAGTAAAAGGAACCTGGAATGGAGGAATGGGGGTAAAAAGGAAGATGGAAGGAGCGGAAGAAGTAAAGAAGACTGGAAAGATGGGTGGGAGAGGGGAAAGGAGATAGAAGGAATTATGTGAAAATTCCGGCCTTTCCTAAAAGGATGCAGCATAACATAATGCAACAGCTCAGCTTCTGGTACAATATTTGTCTAGCTGTGAATCCTTAACTCTTTCTTGTATTACACAGTTCACCTGAAATATCTGTCCCTCAGCTTCCCCATCTCTGAAATAAAGATAATAATAATACTTTCGTCAAGATGGTGTCATAAACATTAAACAAGACATTATTATGCACAAAGCATTCATAACTCTGTCACAAACAAATGTTTAGATATTTCCAGTCATTTTTATTACTCAAAGGGACTGTCTTCCAAAAGTACTTCTGGAATACTCTAGGACTCTGGACACTAAAGAGCCATGTGTATATTTGATAGCAGTTATTGCTGGCATTCTGTTTGTACTTGCAGAAGCATACAGCTGGAAGCAGTTGTAGCAGAATATAAGACATCTGGATAGAGAAAATAATAAAAACAAATGAGCACATGAAAAAAGTTATTGGTTAGGAAAAAAAAAAAAAAAAAAACTTTAGAATTGTTTTTGCCTCAGTTCAGTTCAGTTCAGTCTCTCAGTCATGTCCGACTCTTTGCGACCCCTTGAATCGCAGCACACCAGGCCTCCGTGTCCATCATCAACTCCCGGAGTTCACTCAGACTCACGTCCATTGAGTCAGTGTTGCCATCCATACCAGTTATGAAAAGGGATGTAAATTCCTGTTCTTTTCATTGAATTGAGGTAATAGAGGATAGAAGTTTAGATCTGATCTGAATCCATTGTACTAGGGAACCTCAGTGCACATGCTCTGGGGAAGAACCCCAAGGAATCTCACCCCATGGCATTTCCTAGTAGGGGTAAATTATGATGAGAGCCAGTTTCTAGAACACTCTTGCCTGGCAGTAGATGCTCTGTAAGATCAAGTTAAATTTTATTCAAAATGATATAAAGTGTTTCAAATTAAAAAAAAATGGCTGCTAAAATGTGTGCTTCTTCTCTGTAACCATCCCTCTTATCCTTATGCTAATTATATCCTTATCTTCATTCTCAGTTCAGTTCAGTCCTTCAGTTGTGTCCAACTCTTTGGACCCCATGAACTGCAGAATGCCAGGCTTCCTGTTCTACACCGAATCCCAGAGCTTGCCCAAATTCATATTCATTGAGTCAGTGATACCATCCAACCATCTCATCCTCTGTCATCCCCTTCTCCTCCTGCCTTCAATCTTTCTCAGAATCAGGGTCTTTTCTAATGAGTCAGTTCTTCCCATCAGGTGGCCAAAGTATTGGCCACCTTCAGCTTCAGCATGAGTCCTTCCAATGAATATTCAAGACTGATTTCCTTTAGGATTGATTGGTTGGATCTTCTTGCAGTCCAAGGGACTCTCAAGAGTCTTCTCCAACATCACAGTTCAAAAGCATCAATTCTTTGATGCTCAACTTTGCTCAACTTTGTTTATGTTCAACTCTCACATCCATACATGACTACTGGAAAAAAACAGCTTTGACTAGATGAACCTTTGTTGGCAAAGTAATTTCCCTGCTTTTGAATATGCTGTCTAGGTTTCTCATAACTTTTCTTCCAAGGAGCATGTGTCTTTTAATTTCATGGCTGCAGTCGCCATCTGCAGTGATTTTGGAGCCCAGAAAATAAAGTCTGTCATTGTTTCCATTGTTTCCCCATCCATTTGCCATAAAGTGATAGGATCAGATCCCATGATCTTAGTTTTGGAATGTTGACTTTTAAGCCAACTTTTCACTCACCTCTTCCACTTGCATCAGAAACTCTTTAGTTTTTCTTCACTTTCTGTCATAAGGGTCGTGTCATCTGCATATCTGAGGTTATTGATATTGCTGCCGACAACTTGATTCCAGCTTGTGCTTCATCCAGCCCAACATTTTGCATGATGTACTCTGCATATAACTTAAATAAACAGGGTGAGAATATACAGCCTTGATGTACTCCTTACCCGATTTTGAACCAGTCTGTTTTTCCATGTCTGGTTCTAACTGTTGCTTCCTGACCTGCATACAGATTTCCTAGGAGGCAGGTCAGGTGGTATTGCCATTTCTTTAAGAATTTTCTGTAGTTTTTTATGATCCACACAATCAAAGGCTTTGTCAAAGTCAATAAAGCAGAAGTAGATGTTTTTCTGAAACTCTTACTTTTTCTATGATCTATCGAATGTTAGTGTTTTGATCTCTGGTTCCTCTGCCTTTTGTAAATCCAGCTTGAACATCTGGAAGTTCTCACTTCATGTACTGTTGAAACTTCACTTGGCAAACTTTAAGCATTACTTTTCTAGCATGTGAGATGAGTGCAATTGTGCAGTAGTTGCACAATTCTTTGGCATTACCTTTCTTTGGGATTGGAATAAAAGCTGACCTTTTCCAGTCCTGTGGCCACTGCTGAGTTTTCCAAATTGCCCAGTATTTTGAGTGTAGCACTTTAATAGCATCACCTTTTAGGATTTGAAACTGCCCAGCTGGAATTCTATCATCTCCACTAGCTTCGCTTGTAGTGATGCTTTCTAAGCCCAACTTGACTTCACACCCTAGGATGTCTGGATGTGTAGGTGTGGTAATATATAGCAAACCTCCATATTTCCTCTCAATTTTCTTTGTAACTACTTAAAAAGTCAAGTCTTAAGAAAAGAGAGTAAAGCTTTTGCTTGTGTTTGTTTATTGTCTTTCCTCCAGAATTAGAATTTAAGTAATTTAGAAAATTCATTCTTTACTAGTCATTTAGTTCAGTTCAGTTGCTCAGTCGTGTATGACTCTTTGTGACCCCATGAATCATAGCACGCCAGGCCTCCCAGTCCATCACCAACTCCTGGAGTTCACTCAGACTCACGTCCATTGAATCAGTGATGCCATCCAGCCATCTCATCCTCGTCGTCCCCTTCTCCTCCTGCCCTGAATCCCTCCCAGCATCAGAGTCTTTTCCAGTGAGTCAACTCTTTGCATGAAGTGGCCAAAGTACTGGAGTTTCAGCTTTAGCATAATTCCTTCCAAGGGTCAAAAACAATTCAACCTCACCAGCAGCCTTACAACTAAAGAAATATTGAGGACTTTCTTCTCCTGAATTCAGGAGACACTGACTTCTCAACTAAAATTCTCATATTGCTAATTGCTTTAAAAAAGTTATGGTGAAGGAGGAATGCTATCTGAGATTTCAAGAGAGAAAAGTAACCAAATATTAGTGTATAACAGAGGTGGTGGGGAGCCAGAGGATGGGAAAGAAAATATATGTAAATTAATCTTTCATGGACTTCCCTGGTATCTCTGGTACCAGGTAAAGAATCTGGCTGCAATTCAGGAGACCCTAGGTCAAGAAGATCCGCTGGAGAAGGGATAGGCTACCCACTCCAGTATTCAGGGGCTTCCCTGGTGGCTCAGCTGTTAAGAATCTGCCTGCAATGTGGGAGACCCGGGTTTGATCCCCAGGTAGGGAAGATCCCCTGGATAAGGGAAAGGCTACCCACTCCAGTATTCAGGGGCTTCCTGGTGGCTCAGCTGGTAAAGAATCTGTCTGCAATGTGGAAGACGTGGGTTCAGTCCCTAGGTTTGAAAGATCCCCTGGGGAAGGGAACAGCTACCCACTTCAGTATTATGGCCGAGAGAATTCCATGGACTGTATAATACATGGGGTTGCAAAGAATCAGACAGGACTCAGTGACTTTCAGTTTAATCTTTAATATTTTCTGAGATTAATTTAATATTTGGTAAAACCTGAATATTAATAAGCCTTCTTAATTAGTTTTTATAAACACATCAGAAACAGATATATTCTTGTTTCTTTAGGTTATACTTAGTCAACCATCCTTCCAGCAGTTTATCACTGCCCACATGACCATTCCTTTATTATTCTGACTCAACAGCTACTCAAATAATTAATATTGTATGTAAATGATTACATTCCATAAGGTTTTTTTTTTTTTTTGAGGTTATTATATATTTATTACTTTGATTCGTGGCTTCCAATATATGTATGTATATGTCCAAACTCATCAAATTACATATATTATGTATGCACAGTTTTTATACATCAATTATATCTAAATAAGCTATTAATTTTACAATAAGATATGTGTAAAAGTTGTTAGCAGTAAAGAATCATGATACTGAAGGTATATTTCTTTTAAAATTCATAATCAATGTAGACCTCAGAAATATTCAGAGCTCTAGTAATATTCAGAATTTATTTTGCTGTCTGAATTCCCTATTTCTGAACACTTATGCCCTAGCCTTTTTTTCCAGTGCCATTTCCTATAACTTGCCCTATTTTTTTCCATTAACTTTCACCAAGTGTCTACTATGTGCCAGGTGCTTGTGACTTAGCAGAGAAGAAGAAGACCTTGTGCCTGCCCTTTTAGTTCAACCATTTCACTCAGTTCTCCAAACATTCCAAGCCTATTCTGTCTCCTATTTCTCAGTCACTTAGAGACAGAAGGTTCATACTCACAGGAGATAAAGTAAATGGTCTTTGTAAATAATAAAGCAGCATTATAAATTCTGAAGACTGGAGCCTCAGCTCCAACTCCAAACACTAGAAATTATCTTTCAGTTCAGTCACTCAGTCGTGTCCTACTCTTTGGGACACCATGGACTCCAGTACAACAAGCTTCCCTGTCCATCACCAACTCTTGGAGCTTATTCAAACTCATGTCCATCAGGTCAGTGATGCCATCCAACCATTTCATCCTCTGTTGCCCCCCTTCTCCTCCTGCCTTAAATCTTTCCCACCATCAGGATTTTTCCCAATGGGTCATTTCTTTGCATCAAGTGGCCAAAGTTTTGGAGTTTCAGCTTCAGCATCAGTCTTTCCAATGAATATTCAGGACTGATTTCCTTTAGAATGGACTCGTTGGATCTCCTTGCAGTCCAAGGGACTATCAAGAGTCTTCTCCAACACCACAGTTCAAAAGCATCAATTCTTTGGTGCTCAGCTTTCTTTATAGTCCAACTCTCACATCCATACATGACTACTGGAAAAATCATAGCTTTGACTAGAAAGACCTTTGTTGGCAAAGTAATGTTTCTTCTTTTTAATATGCTGTCTAAGTTGGTCACAGCTTTTCTTCCAAGGACCAAGCATCTTTTAATTTCATGGCTGCAGTCACCATCTGCAGTGATTTTGGAATCCCCCAAAATAAAGCCTCTCACTGTTTCCATTTTTCCCCCATCTATTTGCCATGAAGTGATGGGACTAGCAGAGTCAGACATGACTGAGCGACTGAACTAAACTGAACTGAAATGATGGGACCAGTTTCCATGATCTTAGTTTTCTGAATGTTGAATTTTAAGCCATCTTTTTCACTCTCCTCTTTCACTTTCATCAAGAGGCTTTTCAGTTCCTCTTCACTTTCTGCCATAAGGGTGGTGTCATCTGCATACCTGATTGCATACCTGCAATCTTGATTTCAGCTTGTTCTTCATCCAGCTTGGCATTTTGCATGATGTACTCTGCATATAAGTTAAATAAGCAGGGTAACAATATACAGCCTTTATGTACACCTTTCCCGATCTGGAATCAGTCTGTTTTCTTTATCTAGATAAAAAGAACTGAGTCATTCCCCTCATCCTCCCTAGCACCCTTCATATCTGCTCACACATATAAACATTATAGTTCTTAAGAACTTAGGCTTTAGAATCAGAAACCCTCTAGTCATGCTATAAGCTTGAACATCTTATTTAACAGTCTAAGTCTCAATTTTCTTTCTTTCTTTCTTTCTTTTTTTTTTTGGTGTATTTCCTTCATTTTAAAATTTGTATTGATATATAGTTGTTATTAAATGCTGCATTAATATATTATATACATATATATTTTTATATGTTCTTTTATATTTTGGTTTATTAACATATAAAGAATATAGTTTTCTGTACTATACTAATAAGAACTAGTTGTTTATCCATTGCATATACAGTAACTTATATCTTCTAAACCCAACCTCCCACTTCATCCCTCCCCTAATCACCTCCCCTTTGGCAATCACAGTATGTTCTCCACGTCCCTAAATCTATTTTTGAGATAGGCTCATTTGTGTCATATTTGACATTCCACAAATAACTGATGTCATTTGATATTTGTCTTTCTATTTCTTACTTACTTCACGTAATATGATACTCTCTAGTTGAATCTATGTTGCTGCAAAAGGCATCATTTTGTTCTTTTTTATGGCTAAGTGGTGTCCCATTGTGTATATATATCACTTTTCTTTATCCATTCATCTTTTGAATGACATTTAGATTATTTCCACATCATGGCTTTTGTGAATAGTGTTGCTGTGAACATAGGTGTTCATGTATCTTTTTGAATTATAGTTTTGTCTCTATATATGTCCAGGAATGAGATTGTTGGATCATATTATAATTCTATTTTTAGCTTTCTGTGGAATCTTCACAACTGTTTTCCACGGCAGCTGCACCACCTTATATTTCTACCATACTCTCTACTGCTGCTGCTGCTAAGTCGCTTCAGTCGTGTCCGACTCTGTGCGACCCCATAGACAGCAGCCCACCAGGCTCCCCCGTCCCTGGGATTCTCCAGGCAAGAACACTGGAGTGGGTTGCCATTTCCTTCTCCAATGCATGAAAGTGAAAAGTGAAAGCGAAGTTGCTCAGTCGTGTCCGACTCTTCGCAACCCCATGGACTGCAGCCCACGAGGCTCCTCCATCCATGGGATTTTCCAGGCAAGAGTACTGGAGTGGGTTGCCATTGCTTTCTCCATACTCTCTACAGGACCTGTTATTTGTAGACTTTTTAATAATGGTCATTTTACTCTGTGTAAGGTGGTACATCACTGTAGTTTTGAATTGCATCTCTGTAATAATCAGCAGTGTTGAGCATCTTTGTGCCTATTGTCAACATGCATTTCTTCTTTGGAGAAATATCTATTTAGGTCTTCGTCCCATTTTTCAATTGAGTTTTTGTTGTTGTTTAGTTGCATGAGCTTTTTGCATATTTTGGAAATTAAGTCCTATCTTTTGCATCATTGGCAAATATTTTCTCCCATTCTGTAGGCTGTCTTTTTATTTTGTTTATTATTTTCTTTGCTTTGAAAAATATTGTTTGTTGATTGGTGGTGGTGATTTAGTCACTAAGTCATGTCCAACTCTTGTGACCCCATGGACTGTAGCCTGCCAGGCTCCTCTGTTCATGGAATTCTCCAGGCAAGAATACTGGAGTGGGTTGCCATTTCTTCTCCAGGAGATCTTTCTGATCCAGGAATTGAACCCGGGTCTCCTGCATTACAGCCAGATTCTTTTTTTTTTTTTAATTTTATTTTATTTTTAAACTTTACAATATTGTATTAGTTTTGCCAAATATCGAAATGAATCTGCCACAGGTATACCTGTGTTCCCCATCCTGAACCCTCCTCCCTCCTCCCTTCCCATACCCTCCCTCTGGGTCATCCCAGTGCACCAGCCCCAAGCATCCAGTATCGTGCATCAAACCTGGACTGGCGACTCGTTTCATACATGATATTATACATGTTTCAATGCCATTCTCCCAAATCTCCCCACCCTCTCCCTCTCCCACAGAGTCCATAAGACTGATCTATACATCAATGTCTCTTTTGCTGTCTCGTACACAGGGTTATTGTTACCATCTTTCTAAATTCCATATATATGCATTAGTATACTGTATTGGTGTTTTTCTTTCTGGCTTACTTCACTCTGTATAATAGGTTCCACTTTCATCCGTCTCATTAGAACTGATTCAAATGTGTTCTTTTTAATGGCTGAGTAATACTCCATTGTATATATGTACCACTGCTTTCTTATCCATTCATCTGCTGATGGGCATCTAGGTTGCTTCCATGTCCTGGCTATTATAAACAGTGCTGCGATGAACATTGGGGTACACGTGTCTCTTTCCCTTCTGGTTTCCTCAGTGTGTATGCCCAGCAGTGGGATTGCTGGATTATAAGGCAGTTCTATTTCCAGTTTTTTAAGGAATCTCCACACTGTTCTCCATAGTGGCTATACTAGTTTGCATTCCCACCAACAGTGTAAGAGAGTTCCCTTTTCTCCACACCCTCTCCAGCATTTATTGCTTGTAGACTTTTGGACCTCAGCCATTCTGACTGGCATGAAATGGTACCTCATAGTGGTTTTGATTTGCATTTCTCTGATAATGAGTGATGTTGAGCATCTTTTCATGTGTTTGTTAGCCATCTGTATGTCTTCTTTGGAGAAATGTCTATTTAGTTCTTTGGCCCATTTTTTGATTGGGTCATTTATTTTTCTGGAGTTGAGCTGTAGGAGTTGCTTGTATATTTTTGAGATTAGTTGTTTGTCAGTTGCTTCATTTGCTATTATTTTCTCCCATTCTGAAGGCTGCCTTTTCACCTTGCTAATAGTTTCCTTTGTTGTGCAGAAGCTTTTAAGTTTAATTAGGTCCCATTTGTTTATTTTTGCTTTTATTTCCAACATTCTGGGAGGTGAGTCATAGAGGATCCTGCTGTGATGTATGTCGGAGAGTGTTTTGCCTATGTTCTCCTCTAGGAGTTTTATAGTTTCTGGTCTTACGTTGAGATCTTTAATCCATTTTGAGTTTATTTTTGTGTATGGTATTAGAAAGTGTTCTAGTTTCATTCTTTTACAAGTGGTTGACCAGTTTTCCCAGTTCCACTTGTTAAAGAGATTGTCTTTAATCCATGTATATTCTTGCCTCCTTTGTCAAAGATAAGGTGTCCATATGTGCGTGGCTTATCTCTGGGCTTTTTTTGTTGTTGTTGTTCCATTGATCAATATTTCTGTCTTTGTGCCAGATTCTTTTTCGATTGAGCTATGAGTAAAGCCCATAGCTTGTTGATTAGGTCCCATTTGTTTATTTTTGGTTTTATTTCTATTGCCTTGGAAGACTGACATAAGAAAACATTGGTACAATTTATGTCAGAGAATGTTTTGCCTATGATCTCTTCTAGGAATTTTATGCTGTTATGTCTTATGTTTAAGTCTTTAAGCTATTTTGAATTTATTTTTGTTCATGGTGTGAAAGTGTGTTGTAAATTCATTGATCTACATGTCCAACATTCCCAACACTACTTGCTGAAGAGGCTATCTTTTTCTCATTGTATATCCTTTGTCAAAGATTAATTGTGGTATGTGGGTTTATTTCTGTATTCTCCCTTATTCAATTGATCCATGTGACACTTTTTTTCTGTCTATGCTGTTTTGATTATTATAGCTTTGTAATATTGTCTGAAGTTAGGGAAATCTGTGACTGCTGCTTTGTTCTTTTTCTTCAGGATTGCTTTGGCAATTCTGGATCTTTTATGAATCCATATAAATTTTAGGAATCTTTGTTCTAGTTTGTTCTAGTTCTGTGGAAAATGTCATGGATAATTTGATAGGGATTGCATTAAATTTGCAAATTGATTTGGCTCGCATAGCCATTTTAACAATGTTAATTCTTCATTCCAGGAGCATGGGACATCTTCCCATTTCTTTGAATCATCTTCAATTTCACTTATTGTTTTATAGTTCTCAGTGTATAAGTCTTTAATTTTCTTGGTCAAGTTTATTCCTAAGTATCTATTATTTTGGATGTAATTTTAAAGTGTATTATTTTTTATCTTTACTTTTTAATATTTTATTGTTAGTGTAAAGAAATATAACCAATTTCTAGATGTGAATCTTGTATTCTGTTACTTTGCTAAATGTGTTTATTAGTTCTGTTTTGTGTGTGTGTGTGCGTAGAATTTTTAGGTTTTCTATATATAGTTATCTTATCATCTGCATATAATGACAAAATTTCCTCTTCCCTTACAGTTTGGTTACCTTTTATTTCTTTTTTCTTGATTGATTGCTTAGTTAGGACTTTCAAAACTATGTTCAATAGAAGAGAAGAGAGCTCAGATTTTAACAGGAAGACTGTCATCTTTTCACCATTGAATATTGTATTACCTGATAGTCACAAATAGATTTTATGTTGGGATATGTTTCTTCCATACCCATTTTCATAAGGGTTTTCATGAGTCTTGGTTAAATATGATCAGATGCTTGTTCTACATTTATTGAGATGATCACACATTTTTTGCCTTTTCTTTAGTCTATGTGCATAAGTTGAACTATCCACATGAATTTTGGATGAACCCCATTTGGGCATGGTATATGAAATTTTGTATGCATTATTGGATTCAATTTGCTAATATATTGTTGAGAATTTTTTTGCATCTATAGCCATCAAAGATATTGACCTGTAGTTTTTTGTTTTTGTTTAATATAAATTTATTTATTTTAATTGGAGGCTAATTGCTTTACAATATTGTATTGGTTTTGCCATACATTGACATGAATCCGCCACAGGTGTACATGTGTTCCCCACCCCGAACACCCTTCCCACCTCCCTCCGCATCCCATCCCTCTGTTTTGTTTTTTGTTTTTGTTTTTTAATGTCTTTATCTCATTTTGGTATCATGATGATAGTGGTTTTCTAGAATGTCTTTGGGAATGTATCTTCCTCTTCAGTCTTTTACAAGAATTTGAGAAGGGTTGGAAGAAGCCCTTCTTTTTATGTTTGTTAGAATTTGTCTGTGAAACCATCTGGACCTGGGCTTTTGTTTGTAATGGGTTATTTTATTATAGATGCTATTTCACTTCTAGTTATCTATCTGTTCAAATTATCTATTTCTTCTTGAGTAAATTTTGATGGGCTCTATATTTCTATAAACTTGTTCATTCCCTCTAGGTTGTGAAATTTGTTGTCCTATAATTTTTCATAATATTCCACTATATTTTTTCTATTTCTGCATATGGAGTGTCATATCGCACTTTTCATTTATTACTTTGTTTATTTGGGGCTCTCTCTTCTTCTAAATATGCAGATGACACCACCCTTATGACAGAAAGTGAAGAGGAACTAAAAAGCCTCTTGATGAAAGTGAAAGTAGAGAGTGAAAAAGTTGGCTTAAAGCTCAATATTCAGAAAACGAAGATCATGGCATCTGGTCCCATCACTTCATGGGAAATAGATGGGGAAACAGTGGAAACAGTGTCAGACTTTATTTTTTTGAGCTCCAAAATCACTGCAGATGGTGACTGCAGCCATGAAATTAAGAGACACTTACTCCTTGGAAGAAAAGTTATGACCAACCTAGATAGCATATTGAAAAGCAGAGACGTTGCTTTGCCAACAAAGGTCCGTCTAGTCAAGGCTATGGTTTTTCCAGTGGTCATGTATGAATGTGAGAGTTGGACTGTGAAGAAAGCTGAGCACCAAAGAATTGCTGCTTTTGAACCGTGGTGTTGGAGAAGACTCTTGAGAGTCCCTTGGACTGCAAGGAGATCCAACCAGTCCATTCTGAAGGAGATCAGCCCTGGGTGTTCTTTGGAAGGAATGATGCTAAAGTTGAAACTCCAGTACTTTGGCCACCTCATTTGAAGAGTTGACTCATTGGAAAAGACTCTGATGCTGGGAGGGATTAGGGGCAGGAGGAGAAGGGGATGACAGAGGATGAAATGGCTAGATTACATCACTGACTCGATGGACGTGAGTCTGAGTGAACTCCGGGAGTTGGTGATGGACAGGGAGGCCTGACATGCTGTGATTCATGGGGTTGCAGAGAGTCGGACACGACTGAGCGACTGAACTGGACTGAACTTCTTCTTGGTGTGCATGGCAAGATGTTTGTTAATTTTGTTGAAATTTTCAAAAATTTTATTGATTTTAAACTGTTTTTAATCATTATTTTAATTATTTCCTCTCTTATCTCTATTATTCCCTTCTTCTGCTTACTTTAGGTTTGCTTTTTCTTCTTTTCAAAACTCTTAATTGCTAGGTTAAGTTATTTTTTGAGGCTTTTCTTGTTTTATGAGAAATATCTGGGTCATTGTGAAATTTCCTCTTAAGAAATGCTTTTGCTTGCATCACATAGATTTTGTATACTTGTATTTTCAATGTCATTTCTTTCAAGTTACTTTTAAATTTTCTATTTGATCCCATCATTAATCCATTTTTTTTTTTAGAAATGGGTTTCTTTTTTTTTTTTTCCCTCATTTTTTTCCTGTGATTGATTTTTATTAATGCTTTCATGCTGCAGTGGTCAGAAAAGACGCTGAAATAATTTCTATACTCTTAAATTTGCTGAGATTTGTTTTGGTTTTGTACCCTAATATTTTGCCAATCCTAGAGAATGTCCCAAATGCACTTGAAAAGAATGGGTATTCTATCTTTTTTTTTTTTTTAATGCATTGTGGTGAAAATTGCAATTAAGCATAACTGTTCTATTTTACCACTTAAGATCTCTATTGTCTTGTGGAATTTTGTCTAGAAGATCAACATGAATGAGGTGTTAAAACATTATTATTATTATATTCCTGTCAATTCCCCTCTTTGTTTTGTTTGTTGTTTTGTTTGTTTGTTGTTTTTTGGTGTGTGTGTGTGTGTGTGCTCCACTGCTATATTAGGAGGTGATGGAATTTTAGCAGAGTTATCTCAAATCTTAAAGGATGATGCTATTAAAGTGCCACATTCAATATGCCAGCAAATTTGGAAAACTCAGCAAAGGTCACAGGACTGGAAAATATCCGTTTTCATTCTAATCCCAAAGGAAGGCAATGCCAAAGAATGTCCAAACTACCACACAATTGTACTCATTTCACACACTAGCAAAGTAATGTGCAAAATTCTCCAAGCAAGTCTTCAATAGTATGTGAAACAAGAACTTCCAGATGTTCAAGCTGGATGTAGAAAAAGCAGAAGAATCAGAAATCAAATCACCAACATCTGTTGGATCACAGTAAAAGCAAGAGAGTTCCAGAAAAACATCTACTGCTTCTTTATTGACTATGCTAAAGCCTTTTACTGTGCGGATCACAACAAACTGTGGAAAATTCTTCAAGAGGTGGGAAAACCAGACCACTTTACCTACCTTCTGATAAATCTGTGTGTAGGTCAAGAAGGAACAGCTAGAACCAGACATGGAACAACAAGCTGGTTCCAAATTGGGAAAGGAATACATCAAGGATATATATTTTCACCCTGTTTATTTAACTTATATGGAGAGTACATCCTGTGAAATATCAGGCTGGATAAAGCACAGCTGGAATCAATATTGCTGGGAAAAATATCAATAACATTAGATATGCAGAGGACACCACCCTTATGACAGAAAGGGAAGAGGAACAAAGAGCCTCTTGATGAAAGTGAAAGAGGAGAGTGAAAAAGCTGGCTTAAAACTGAATATTCAAAAAGCTAAGATCATGCCTTGCTCTTTGGAAGAAAAGCTATGACCAACCTAGACAGCATTTTAAAAAGCAGGGACATTTACTTGCCAACAAATGTCAAGCTAATCAAAGCTATGGTTTTTCCAGTTCAGTTTATTTCAGTTCACTTGCTCAGTCATGTCTGACTCTTTACAGTCCCATGGACTGCAGCACGTCGGGCTT
This sequence comes from Bos indicus x Bos taurus, assembly GCF_003369695.1. NCBI lineage: Eukaryota > Metazoa > Chordata > Mammalia > Artiodactyla > Bovidae > Bos > Bos indicus x Bos taurus. Next base: position 80,428,903 of record NC_040090.1, on the reverse strand, counting down.
CCCTGTCCATCACCAACTCCTGGAGCTTGCTCAAACTCATGTGCATTGAGTCGGTGATGCCATCCAACCATCTCATTCTCTGTCGTCCCCTTCTCCTCCCACATTCAATCTTTCCCAACATCAGCATCTTTTCTTTTGTGTCAGTTCTTCACATCAGGTGGCCAAAGTATTGGAGTTTCAGCTTCAGCATCAGTCCTTCCAATGAATACTTAGGACTGATTTCCTTTAGAATGGACTGATTGGATCTCTGTGCTATCCAAGGGAAGCTCAAGAGTCTTCTCCAACACCACAGTTCAAGAGCATCAATTCTTCGGTGCTCAGCTTTCTCTATAGTCCAATTCTCACATCCATACTACTGGAAAAACCATAGCTTTGACTAGACAGACCTTTGTTGGCAAAGTAATGTCTCTGCTTTTTAATAGCATATCTAGGTTGGTCATAATTTTTCTTGCAAGGAGCAAGCATCTTTTAATTTCATGACTGCAGTCACCATCTTCAGTGATTTTGGAGCCCCCCAAAGTAAAATCTCTCACTGTTTCCATTGTTTCCCCATCTATTTGCCATGAAGTGGCAAACGCCATGATCTTATTTTTCTGAGTGCTGAGTTTTAAGCCAACTTTCCAGTAGTCATGTATGGATGTGTATGGTTGTGAGAGTTGGACCATAAAGAAAGCTGATCACCAAGAATTGATATTTTTGAACTGTGGTGTTGGAGAATTCTCTTGAGAGTACCTTGGACTGCAAGAAGATCAAATCAGTCAATCCTAAAGGAAATTAAGGACTGATGCTGAAAGCTGAAGTTTTGGCCACCTAATATAAAGAACTGACTCATTGGAAATGCCCCTGATGCTGGGAAAGATTGAAGGCAGGAGGAGAAGGGGATGACAGGGGATGAGGTGGTTAAACGGCATCACTGACTCGATAGTACTGAGTTAGACCAAGCTCCGGGTGTTTGTAATGGACAGGGATGTCTGGTGTACTGCAGTCTATAATGTTGCAAAGAGTCAGACAGGACTGAGCGACTGAACTGAACTGATACTGATGAGTGTAGAATCCTTTTCCTATATTGATCCTTTTATCATTAGATTCTCCTTCTTTATCTTTCTTTACTGCCTTTGTTTTAAAGTCTATTTTGTCTGATATGAGGGTTGCAACCACCACTTTCTTGTTATTTCCATTTGTATGATGTATCTTCTTCCATTTCCTCACTTTCAATCTATGTGTGCACTTTGCCCTAAAGTGGGTCTTTTGTAGGCAGCATATTGTAGGCTCTTTTTTTTTTTTCTTTTTTCATTCAGTCTGCCACTGTATGTGTTTTGATTGGAGTATTTAGTCAACTGACATTTAAGGTAATTATTAACAAATATGTATTTATTATCATTTAAAATCTTGTTTTCCATTTGATACTGTATTTCTTCTTTGTTACTTCATTTTCCTTTTTCTTGTTATGGCTTATTTCTTTCCATTATATGCTTCTGTTCTCTCTTAATTTGGTTCTTATGAATCTATTGCATTTTTTTGATTTATTGTTACTCTGTTTTTGTTTTTTTTTTAAGTATCTTAACCTCTTCCTATATCTACTTGCTTTAGTCTGATAGTCACTGAGGCTCAAGCACATTCTTAATAAAGGGGAGGGGGAAATTTACATTTTCTTGTTTTCCTCCCCCACATTTTATAATTTTGATATCATTTTTACATCTTCATGTTTATCCTTTTGCTGTTCATCATGGATATTATTATTTTCACAAAACTGTTTTGATTTTTTTTAATCTTTCTGCTGGCTTATTTAAATAATTACAATTGTGATTTCCTCTTTCCTTCAGTTTTTTGCTGCTTTCCTGTTTAGAGAAGAATTTTTTCAATATCTTCTTTAGGATAGACTTAGTATTTGCTTTGTTCTTTTGGTTTTTGCTTGTCTGACAAATTCTTTACCTTTTCTTCTATTGTAAATGATAATCTTGCTGCTTAGAGTATTGTCAGTTGCGTAATTTTCTTTTTAGCTATTTGAGTATATGTTGTCACCCCCATCTGGTTTGCAATGTCTCTGGAAAGAAATAAACTGATAACCTTAATGAGGGGGATTCTCTTGTGATTAACTCTTTTTCTTTATCCTTCCTGCCTTTAGAATCCTCTGTTTAATTTTTTGCCTTTTAATTATATTTTGATGGAGGTCTGCTTAGGTTCATCTTGTTTGGGACCCTTTGTGATTACTGTACCTGGATTTCTGTTTCCTCTTTAGTTTTGGAGAGTTTGCAGCCATAATTTCTTCAAATATTTTTGATCCCCTTTTCTCTTTCTTCCCCTTCTGGAATCCCTATTATGTGTAGATTGGCATGGTTTATATTATCTCATAGGTGTCATATTACTTCTCTTTTTTATTTGGTTTTCTTCATTTGACTTTTTGTCTGCTGTTCTGATTGGGTGATTTCCATTATTTTATCATCCATATCACTTATTCATTCTTCTTCATTATTCATTCCACAATTCATTGCCTTTAGTTCAGCTTTCCTCTCAGAAAATGAGCTTTCTAATTTTCCTTGGGTCCTCTTGATAGTTTCTAGTTTGTTTTTACAGTACTCTACATTTTTGTTGATAGTCTTTCTTAATTTCTTTAGTATTTTCATTATCTCTGTTTTGAAATTGCTGTCTATTAGACTGAAGAGGTCTTGTTCATTGTTCTTTCAGGGGAATTTTCTCGATCTTTTAATTGGGAATGATTCCTTCACTTCTTTGTTATACTTATATTTCTTTTATTTTGTATTTAAGAGAAACCATGATCTACTGTGGTCTTGGGGGGCTATTTATATGTGGGAGCATCCCTGTGTGGATTGTGCGGGATTAATATATTTTGTGCAAAGGCTGTTTTAGTATGGATGTCTGCTGCCTCTTCCCGCAGTGTGTGCTGGACATTACACCCTTGATAGGGAGTGTGGAGATGAAGCAGTTGTGCCTACTCCCAGGGCTCTAGGCAGGGATGGTGGCTTCTGTGATGCCCTAGGGCCCACAGTGGAACAGAGGTAGCCTGAGAATATTTCTGGAAATTGTGATGGAGGTGGCACCTGGTTTCTGCTCCTAGAGCTCAAGTAGGCAGTGTCTTGTCACCTGGGAGTCCATGCAGGAAAAAAGGCTGTAATGGTGGTTCCTTCCCCTCCACTCACACACCTCACAAACAATGGCATCTGGCCTCTTAGGTGGAATCAGGCTTTCTATATGTATACCCTGTGAGAGGAGATGAGTCCCACAGATACACTAGTGAGGGAAGGATAGAGTGGGATGAATGGAGCATTGAAACATATACATTACTGTGTGTAAGATGGATAGCCACTGGAAATTTTCTCTGTGATGCAGGAAGCTTAAAGCCGTTGCTATGTGACTGCCTAAAGAGGTGGGATGGGGTGGGAGTTGGGAGGGAGTTTCAAGAGACAGGGGACATTTGTATGCCTGTGGCTGATTCATGTTGATGTATGGCAAAAAAAAGTACAATATTGTAAAGCAATAATCCTCCAATTAGAAATAAAATAATTTTTAAAGCTTTTTGTTTGTTTGTTTGTTTGTCTTTTACTTCTAGTATAGCAGTTCTCAGTAGTAAATCAAGGTACATAGTCAAATAAACACTGGACAGAAGAAATGCAATATGGGGAAAATGTGAGAAAAATCCAAAGAAATTACCAAGTAGCTTCTACAAATTTGGTTTTAAATTGATGGGTGAATGCTCTGTGGTTTAAAAGAGTGGATCTGCATATATAAATATATGTTGCATATATAAATATATGTGTTTCATACCTCCCTGTCTCAGAGTTATAACTTAATAATTAACAACATAGATTTTAGAGTTAGGCAAGAATTTTTCAATTTTTTTTCAACTAATGTATTTTTTTTTTTGAAAGAAAGAAAGTTAAAAGAAAGTTAAGTCACTCAGTCGTGTCCAACTCTTTGCGACCCCATGGACTATAGTCTACCAGGCTCCTCCATCTGTGGGATTCTCTAGGCAAGAATACTGGAGTGGGTTTCCATTTCCTTCTCCAGGGGATCTTCTCCACCCAGGGATCAAACCTGGGTCTCCCACATTTCAGGCAGACCCTTTACCCTCTGAGCCACCAGGGAAGCATTTTGTTTGAAAAAGGTTTTTAAATCACCATTTCCCCAAATACTACAACATTCTTTCTCTGAAATGTATTCTTTTTAAGGTTGACTTCTTAACTAGTTACATAAGATTTCAATTCTGCTACAGATAATCCTCAAAAATTACTACTTCACTTTATGAGTTTAGTTTCTTTATTGATTAAAAAAATAATGATGCTTTCAAAATGTGGTGTTGAAGACTCTTGAGAGCCAACTCTTTAGAAAATACCCTGATGCTGGGAAGGATCAAAGGCAGGAGGAGAAGAGGATGACAGGGGGTGAGATGTTTGGATAGCCTTATTGACTTGATGGACATGAGTTTGAGGAAACTGGGAGTTGGTGATGGACAGGGAAGTCTGGCATGCTGCAGTCTATGTTGGTCACAAAGAGCTGTACACAACTGAGCAACTGAACAACTTTGTACAGAAGTTAAATAAGCAGGGTGACAATATACAGCCTTGATATACTCCTTCACCAATTTTGAACCAGTGCATTTTCCCATGTCCGGTTCTAGCTGTTGCTTATTGACCTGCATACTTTTTTCTTAGGCGACAGGTAAGGTGTTCTAGTATTCCCAACTTTTTAAGAATTTTCCACAGTTTGTTGTGTTCCATACAGTCAAAGACTTTTGGATAGTCAATGACACAAAAGTATATATATATATATATATTTAATTCCCTTGCTTTTTCTATGATCCAACAGGTGTTGGCAATTTGAGTTCTGGTACCTCTGCATTTTTTAAATCCAATTTGTACATTTGGAATTTCTCAGTTCATGTACTACTGAAACCTAGCTTGAAGGATTTTGAGCATTACCTTGCTAGAGTGTGAAATGAGCACAGTTGTAAGGTAGTCAAACACTCTTTGGAATTGGCTTTCTTTGAGATTGGAATGAAAACTGACCCATTCCAGTCCTGTGGCCCCTGCTGAGATTTCCAAATTTGCTGGCATATTGTGTGCAGCCGTTTTAACAATGTCATCTTTTAGGAATGAAATAGCTCAGTTGGAATTCCATCTCCTTCACTAGTTTTGGTAGTAATGGTTCCTAGGACCCACTTAACTTCATACTCCAGAATGTCTGGCTCTAGCTGAAGGACCATGCTCTTGTGGTTAACCGGGTCATTAAGAACTTTTTTGTATAGTTCTGTGTATTTTTGCCACCTATTCTTGATCTCTTCTGCTTCTGTTAGTTCTTTGCCATTTCTGTCCTTTACTGTGCCCATTGTTGCATGAAGTGTTCCCTTGGTATTTCCAATTTTCTTGAAGATATCTTTAATTGTTCCCATTCTATTGTTTTCCTCTATTTCTTTGCATTGTTCACTTAAGGCTTTCCGTATATCTCCTTGCTATTCTCTGGAATGCTGCATTAAGTTGAGTGTTTCTTTCCCTTTCTCCTTTGCTTTTTGCTTGACTTCTTAGCTATCTTTAAGGCTTCCCCAGACAACCATTTTGCCTTGTTAATTTTTTTTTTCTTGAGGATGGTTTTGGTCACAAAAAAACTCCTATTTTTAACTTAAGATAATAAATCATATTAATAAGCTTCTTAATGTTTAACCATCTTCACCTACCCTGATAATGCATAATTAGTCATATTTATCAGTATTTAATTAGCTAGAGAAAGTAAATACATTTTACTAATATTTTACTTAATACTTTAATTCTATACTCATGAGTGGCTCTGGTTTATACTTCTTTGTCCATGACTAAATAGTTAAGCATTATTTTTCTATGTGCTCTAAAAATGCTCCAATAAAACTTAAAGTTTTGCCAGTTTAATTTTAACTCTAAAAATTATCAGCACATACTCTTGTTAATTGTACATTAATCAAGTTAATAATTCATTAGGTCACCAAGTTTTCAAAGCACAATCTAAACTATCTAGAAATAAAGTTAGTACTAAAATTTACCAAAGTGTTTCAACCTTTCTTAATGACTCAAATAAAAAAACTTCAATATTTTCCGAGATTGAAAGGATCCCAATAGAAAAGAGATGGCACACTTAAATTATTATAATTTATCAAAATTTTCTTTGCAAATGGCTTATAAAAAGCCTAAGAATGTGGTATTGAGGAACCACATGGAATAAAGATCCCCAGGACCAGGAGCAGAGGACTATTTCCACCTTCAAGAATCAAAAGGATGAGGGAGGGGAAGGGCCAGGAGAGAGAAAGTCATGTAAAAGATGCCACCTAGTGAAGTCTATGTGTTAACAGACTCAGGCAGCTTGAAGTAATCCCTCAAGGAAGGCAGCTAGAAGCAGGAGAGCTCGGAAGCTGCTGGTGTAGTCTATAGGGGTCAGCTTTCTGAGATAGTAGAGCAGAAATGGAGATGAAGTACATTTATGAACAGACAAAGATATTCTGTTCTGCACATCTTTCCAAGGGATCAGGGACTTCCTGTGCTTTGCTTTTTGTTGTATCCCTACTGCTTACAGTACTGCCATAAATATTTTTGGAATAAATATGTGAACAATTAATTATAAGAAATATTCAGTGGACATTAGGTTAAAACTAAAATTTTAAAAAGCATTCTTACCTGCAAATATTTTCCATTTACCCTCCATATAATTACTTGATTTGTTAAAGCATTGATATGAAAATGTCCAACCCAATAAAATCTTTGTATCTATGTAAACACAAATTAGTAAAAATTTGCTTTTGAAAATAAGTGCATCAGGTGCTTTCTTAACAGATCTCTAATTAATTGAATCTCTTCTCATAAAGTTCTCCCTTGTTCCTGGAAAAACATACTCTGTTGCTTACGACACATGCAACATGAATGGCCAATGGATGGTACCACTCCTACTTCCCCAGTGGAATATGAATTCACCAAGAGCCTGATACTTGCTTGCAAATCTTGTTGTACTTGTCAATATATTATTTAATTAAAATATATGTAAACAGATGATATGTAATACAAAAAAGGAAGTTTTTTTATAAAAATTAAGTTGTATATTAGGAAAAGATAATGAAACTGAGTCACAAAAAAATGGTATTGGTTTAGGTGTAGAAAAGTAATGAAAATCCAGACATCTCTCCATGTAAGTACTGCTTTTCAATATTTTTAAGCATTTTCTCTGTTTTAAATAGATTTAAGTTAAAGATCACTGAAGAAGAGATACGAAAGCCTTCCTCAGTGATCAATGCAAAGAAATAGAGGAAAACAACAGAATGGGAAAGACTAGAGATCTCTTCAAGAAAATTAGAGATACCAAGGGAACATTTCATGTAAAGATGGGCTTGATAAAGGACAGAAATGGTATGGACCTAACAGAAGCAGAAGATATTAAGAAGAGGTGACAAGAATACACACAAGGACTGTACAAAAAAGATCTTCACAACCCAGATAATCACGATGGTGTAATCACTCATCTAGAGCCAGACATCCTGGAATGTGAAGTCAAGTGGGCCTTAGAAAGCATCACTAGAACAAAGCTAGTGGAGGTGATGGAATTCCAGTTGAGCTATTCCAAATCCTGAAAGATGATGCTGTGAAAGTGCTACACTCAACATGACAGCTAATTTGGAAAACTCAGCGTGGCCACAGGACTGGAAAAGGTCAGTTTTCATTCCAATCCCAAAGAAAGGCAATGCCAAAGAATGCTCAAACTACCTCACAATTGCACTCATCGCACATGCTAGTAAAGTAGTGCTCAAAATTCTTCAAGCCAGGCTTCAGCAATACGTGAACTGTGAACTTCCAGATGTTCAAGCTGGTTTTAGAAAAGGCAGAGGAACCAGAGATCAAATTGCCAACATCCACTGGATCATGGAAAATGCAAGAGTTCCAGAAAAACATCTATTTCTGCTTTATTGACTATGCCAAAGGTTTTGACTGTGTGGATCACAATAAACTGTGGAAACTTCTGAAAGAGATGGGAATACCAGACCACCTGACCTGCCTCTTGAGAAATCTGTATGCAGGTCAGGAAGCAACAGTTAGAACTAGACATGGAACAACAGACTGGTTCCAAATAGGAAAAGGAGTACGTCACGGCTGTATATTGTTACCCTGTTTATTTAACTTCTATGCAGAGTACATCATGACTAACGCTGGAATGGAAGAAGCACAAGCTGGAATCAAGATTGCTGGGAGAAATATCAATAACCTCAGATATGCAGATGACACCACCCTTATGGCAGAAAGTGAAGAGGAACTCAAAAGCCTCTTGATGAAAGTGAGAGTGGAGAGTGAAAAAGTTGGCTTAAAGCTCAGCATTCAGAAAATGAAGATCATGGCATTTGGTCCACTCACTTCATGGGAAATATATGGGGAAACAGTGGAAACAGTGTCAGACTTTATTTTGGGGGGGCTCCAAAATCACTCTAGATGGTGACTGCAGCCATGAAATTAAAAGACGCTTACTCCTTGGAAGGAAAGTTATGACCGACCTAGATAGCATATTCAAAAGCAGAGACATTACTTTGCCAAAAAATAGTCCATCTAGTCAAGGCTATGGTTTTTCCTGTGGTCATGTATGGATGTGAGAGTTGGACTGTGAAGAAGGCTGAGTGCCGAAGAATTGATGCTTTTGAAAAAACTGGTGTTAGCGAAAACTCTTTAGAGTCCCTTGGACTGCAAGGAGATCCAACCAGTCCATTCTGAAGGAGATCAGCCCTGGGATTTCTTTGGAAGGAATGATGCTAAAGCTGAAACTCCAGTACTTTGGTCATCTCATGAGAAGAGTTGACTCATTGGAAAAAACTCTGATGCTGCGAGGGATTGGGGGCAGGAGGAGAAGGGGATGACAGGGGACACTACTGAGTGACCAAACTGAACTGATCTGATGATATAGTCAGGGTATGATTAATGCCAGGAAGATGATTTTGAAATTCAGTCATAAGACAACATTCAAAGAAAATCTACTGAACTTCCAACAAAACCTTCTAACTGAATGGTTACAAATAAAACTACAACGTATTGTATCTATAAACTTTATTATAATTCCTTATTTAATAAGAATTTCTAGTTATGTCAGTTAAGAAATATTGTATTAAATTTGGATTTTCACATAAATGAATCAGAAAAGCATTATTTGTCATAAAATTGTACATGACTGTATTTATTTTCATATCCATGCTTATTGATTCAAAATGTATTTGAGTTCAGTTCAGTTCAGTTCAGTCACTCAGTTGTGTCCAACTCTTTGAGACCCCATGAATCGCAACACGACAGACCTTCCTATCTATTACCATCTCCCGGAGTTCACTCAAACTCACGTCCATCGAGTCAGTGATGCCATCCAGCCATCTCATCCTCTGTTGTCGCCTTCTCCTCCTTCCCCCAACCCCTCCCAGCATGAGGGTCTTTTCCAATGAGGTGGCCAAAGTATTGGAGTTTCAGCTTTAGCATCATTCCTTCCAAAGAAATCCCAGGGCTGATCTCCTTCAGAATGGACTGGTTGGATCTCCTTGCAGTCCAAGGGACTCTCAAGAGTCTTCTCCAACACCACAGTTCAAAAGCATCAATTCCTCAGTGCTCAGCCTTCTTCACAGTCCAACTCTCGCATCCATACATGACCACTGGAAAAATCATAGCCTTGACGTATTTAGTAAGTACCTAATATATTCACATCATAATATAGCCAATGAATAGTAATGAATAAAACAAGTTCTGCCTCCTCTCTAAAACCTGCTTGCTAATAGGAAGGAGCAAAAAATATTCATAAATACATACATGTATACCTGCATGGTGCTGCTACTAAGTCGCTTCAGTCCTGTCAGACTCTGTGCGACTCCATAGACAGCAGCCCATGAGGCTCCCCAGTCCCTGGGATTCTCCAGGCAAGAACACTGGAGTGGGTTGCCATTTCCTTCTCCAATGCATGAAAGTGAAACGTGAAAGTGAAGTTGCTCAGTTGTATCTGACTCTTTGCGACCCCATGGACTGCAGCCTACCAAGCTCCTCTGTCCATGGGATTTTCCAGGCAAGAGTACTGGAATGGGGTGCCATCACCTTCTATACATGTATACATGCCATACACCTTCTATATATGCATGTATACAGGTATACCTGCATACATGCATATATAAACAAACAAGCAATGAAAGGAAGGAAGCACAGGGGCAAGGAAGGAAAAATAACATAATCTCAAATATAGAAATGTTATATAATAAAGTAGAGTAAAGGGAGTAGGATCTCTTTTAATGGAAATAATCTCTGAAAATATTTATGGTACATTATAAAAGAATGAAGTTTTTCACTATGTGAGCATAGATTATTACAGAAAAGGACCTGAGAGCATTGATTATTTTACAGAAGGATACAAGCATAGACTATAATAGAGAAGAACCCAGTAAAATAGGCAGTAGGGGATCCAAATTCAACCAATAGGTCAATTATAAATTTTGGAAGCATTTGGAAGCATTCAAAAAAGAAATGTGAGTGTGATTGTGAAGACAAAACCCTGATTATTGTGAGTTAAGGAAAGAATAGATAATGAAGAAGAAAGAGTGAGTATAGATCATTCTATTGAGAATTTTGTTGTCAATATGGAAATAGCACCCTCTTTCTACCACTCACTCAGTTAGGAAAATGTGAAGAAGAGGGAATTGAAAACTTTTTGTAAGTGGAAGCAACTTCCCCTTTTAAGCCAGGAGGTGCTGAGAAGAAAAGTGCAATCACAAATTGAGTCAGTAAACACTGACTCTGCCACAACCCTTTCTCCTTTCTCTTTTAAGTCCTTGAAGGTGTTAACTGTGAAAAGACTTGACTTCAAATAAAATTCAGAAGTGAGAGGAAGCAACCAATTGAATTTTAAAGTAAATCTTAAATTAATGAGCAGCAATGATTTACTTTTCTATATAAGGATCCACAACTATGTATGCAAATAAACATCATATCATTCAATGTGAACATTACACATTTCATAGGTATATAGTTTTACATTTCATATAGCATACAGTTTGTATATAGTCATCATGCTATAATGGCATATGATGTCTACCAAAATAAAGATTTATAAAGCTACTCTGATTTGTGTTATTCTGAGAAAAAAAATCTCCAAATGGTCATTCCCCTGGAAAAATAAAAGTTGGTTTTATAATATGGTGAATTTTCCCTCAGAGGTCTATAAAATTTGAGCAAATCAGATCATAAGACAAATTATAATGAAAATGGATGGCATCATCTTTTCCCAACTGTATGGAATATTGCTGAAGTGGAATCCACTCTAATTTTTCTACTGTCTCAGAATTTTCCAGTAGAAAAAAATGTCCTGTTATATATTACAGTGACAGATATCTTTTATTTCAGATTGTGCGCTTCACTTGACATACATAGAATAAAATAAATCATGACTATATACCTAGTTATCCTCCATAGTTGTTGTTGTTTTATTTTTCCTTCAACCAAGACACATTTTATCGTGCTTTTAAAAAAAGAGTTTAAAATATCCAACTTAAATTCAGTTTAGAAAGCTTAGTCACTTTATTTTTTTTTCCTTCTAATTCTAGTTTATTGAGTGTTTTGTTTTTTTTTTTCTTTTTTTATTGTTTTTTATTATTTTTTTACTTTACAATATTGTATTGGTTTTCACTTTAAATAAACATACAGATAAAAAGGAAAGAAAATTTCTGTGTTTTTAATCATATGAAATCATAAATGACTTTGAGACTACAAAAATTAAAATAATTGCACAAACATGTTAATAATATCTAGATAATATCCCAGGAATGATGGATAATAACACATAATTTATGAGCAAATACTTTCCTCTGAATATTAAATATATTAGATTGGAATACGAGAGCAAATAGCTCTGTCAAACTTGCAAAAATTCTCTTTGTTTTAGAATCGTCTCACAAAGTATTGTTAGTTAAGTACACTGGTTATATCAATAATAAAATAAATGAAGTTATTTTCAGAATAGGGAGCACAAAACATCACAGGTTTGTTCAGAAATATTTCAAATCATAAATATGATCACATCAGGAACAGAAACATGCAGTTTTGTAAGAGTGTGAAGGTCATGAGGAGCCATTTATCTAGAGGAAAACAACTTGGCATCATGGGAAGTTACAAGTTCTGGAGACAGGCAGGGTTTGATATGACCTGGAGACAGGCCATATCACTGTATGGCTTTTGGATTCCATCAGAAGAGGACTCTAAAGTAGGAATTTGTGTGCAAGGAGTTTATTTGGGAGCTAGAAGGTCACTTGCAATGATGTGAGAAAGTATTAGAGCGGGAATTCAGTTCAGTTCAGTTCTGTCACTCAGTCCTGTCTGACTCCTTACCACCCCATGAATCGCAGCATGCCAGGCCTCCCTGTCAATCACCATCTCCCGGGGTTCACTCAGACTCATGTCCGTTGACTCAGTGATGCCATCCAGCCACCTCATCCTCTGTCATCCCCTTTTCTTCTTGCCCCCAATCCCTCCCAGCATCAGAGTCTTTTCCAATGAGTCAACTCTTCACATGAGGTGGACAAAGTACTGGAGTTTGAGCATCAGCATCATTCCCTCCAACGAAATCCCAGGGCTGATATCCTTCAAAATGGACTGGTTGGATCTCCCTGCAGTCCAAGGGACTCTCAAGAGTCTTTGCCAACACCACAGTTCAAAAGCATCAATTCTTCAGCTCTCAGCTCTTTTTATAGTCCAATTCTCACATCTATACATGACTAGTGGAAAGTCCATAGCTTTGACTAGACGGACCCTTGTTGGCAAAGTAATGTCTCTGCTTTTCAATATGGTACCTAGGTTGGACATAACTTTCCTTCCAAGGAGTAAGCGTCTTTTAATTTCATGGCTGCAGTCACCATCTGCAGTTATTTTGGAGCCCCCCAAAATAAAGTCTGACACTGCTTCCACTGTTTCCCCATCTATATCCCATGAAGTGACAGAACCAGATGCCATGATCTTCATTTTCTGAATGTTGAGCTTTAAGCCAAATTTTTCACTTTCCTTTTTCAATTTCATCAAGGAGCTTTCTAGTTCATTTCACTTTCTGCCATAAGGGTGGTGTCATCTGCATATCTGAGGTTATTGATATTTCTCCCGGCAATCTTGATCCCAGCTTGTGCTGCTTCCAGCTCAGTGTTTCTCATGATGTACTCTGCATAAAAGTTAAATAAGCAGGGTGACAATATACAGCCTTGATGTACTCCATTTCCTATTTGGAACCAGTCTGTTGTTCCATGTCCAGTTCTAACTGTTGCTTCCTGACCGGCATATAGGTTTCTCAAGAGGCAGGTCAGGTGGTCTGGTATTCCCATCTCTTTCAGAATTTTCCACAGTTGATTGTGATCCACACAGTCAAAGGCTTTGGCATAGTCAATAAAGCAGAAATAGATGTTTTTCTGGAACTCTCTTGCTTTTTTGATGATACAGTGAATGCTGGCAATTTGATCTCTGGTTCCTCTGCCTTTTCTAAAACCAGCTTGAACATCTGGAAGTTCATAGTTCACGTATTACCGAAGCCTGGCTTGGAGAATTTTGAGCATTACTTTACTAGTGTGTGAGATGAGTACAGTTGTGCGGTAGTTTGAACATTCTTTGGCATTGCCTTTCTTTGGGATTGGAATGAAAACTGACCTTTTCCAGTCCTGTGGCCACTGCTGAGGTTTCCAAATTTGCTGACATATTGAGTGCAGCACTTTCACAGCATCATCTTTCAAGATTTGAAATAGTTCAACTGGAATTCCATCACCTCCACTAGCTTTGTTCTAGTGATGCTTTCTAAGGTCCACTTGACTTCACATTCCAGGATATCTGGCTCTAGGTGAGTGATCACACCATCATGATTATCTGGGTTGTGAAGATCTTTTTTATACAGTTCTTGTGTGTATTCTTGTCACCTCTTCTTAATATCTTCTGCTTCTGTTAGGTCCGTACCATTTCTGTCCTTTATTGAGCCCATCTTTGCATGAAATGTTCCCTTGGTATCTCTAATTTTCTTGAAGAGATCTCTAGTCTTTCCCATTCTGTTGTTTTCCTCTATTTCTTTGCATTGATCACTGAGGAAGGCTTTCTTATCTCTCCTTGCTATTCTTTGGAACTCTGTATTCAGATGGATATATCTTTCCTTTTCTCCTTTGCTTTTCACTTCTCTTCTTTTCACAGCTAATGTAAGGCCTCCCCAGGCAGCCATTTTGCTTTTTTGCATTTCTATTCCATGGGGATGGTCTTGATCCCTGTCTCCTGTACAATGTCACGAACCCCCTTCCATAGTTCATCAGGCACTCTATGTGTCAGATCTAGTCCCTTAAATCTATTTCTCACTTCCACTGTATAATCATAAGGGATTGATTTAGGTCATACCTGAATGGTCTAGTGGTTTTCCCTACTTTCTTCCACTTAAGTCTGAATTTGGCAATAAGGAGCTCATTATCTGAGCCACAGTCAGCTCCTGGTCTTGTTTTTGTTGACTGTATAGAGCTTCTCCATCTTTGGCTGGAAAGAATATAATCAATCTGATTTCAGTGTTGACCATCTGGTGATGTCCATATGTAAAGTCTTCTCTTATGTTGTTGAAGTGGCTGTTTGCTATGACCATTGTGTTGTCTTGGCAGAACTCTAATAGTCTTTGCCCTGCTTCATTCTGTATTCGAGGCCAAATTTGCCTGCTACTCCAGATGTTTCTTGACTTCCTACTTTTGCATTCCAGTCCCCTACAATGAAAATGACATCTTTTTTGGGTGTTAGTTCTAAAATGTCTTGGAGGTCTTCATAGAATCATTCAACTTCAGCTTCTTCAGCATTACTGGTTGGGGCATAGACTTGGATTACTGTGATATTGAATGGTTTGCCTTGAAAATGAACAGAGATCATTCTGTCATTTTTGAGATTGCATCCAAGTACTGCATTTCAGACTCTTTTGTTGACCATAATGGCTACTCCATTTCTTCTAAGGGATTCCTGCCCACAGTAGTAGATATAACGGTCATCTGAGTTAAATTCACCCTTTCCAGTCCATTTTAGTTTACTGATTCCTAGAATGTCAATATTCACTCTTGCCATCTCCTGTTTGACCACTTCCAATTTGCCTTAATTCATGGACCTGACATTCCAGGTTCCTATGCAATATTACTCTTTACAGCATGGGACCTTGCTTCTGTCACCAGTCACATCCACAACTGGGCATGGTTTTTCTTTGGCTCCATCACTTCATTCTTTCTGGAGTTATTTCTCCACTGATCTCCAGTAGCATATTGGGCCCCTACTGACCTGGGGAGTTCCTCTTTTAGTATCCTATCATTTTGCCTTTTCATACTGTTCTTGGGGTTCTCAAGACAAGAATACTGAAGTGGCTTGCCATTCCCTTCTCCAGTGGATCACATTCTGTCAGACCTCTCCACCATGACCTACCCATCTTGGTGTGACACACAGGCATGGCTTAGTTTCATTGAGTTAGACAAGGCTGTGGTCCTAGTGTGATTAGATTGACTAATACAAATCCCTTTTTTATTTCTTTTAAAGCTAATTCAGAACACTATATATTCATGTGCATATGGGCAATGCATTACAAATAAATATATGGATTCATGTATTTAATAAAAATTGAATAAACTGGGTATTACTGATGAAGGCTTCCTCCATTATAGTATGGTCTTTGCCCTAACTTCTTTCATCTTTAATGCTCCTAAAAAATATACTCAGAAATTTCCCTTTACTTTTTTTCTAACTGAATCCCCAACTTCTCTATCTCAACTTACCAAATTCTGACTTTTTCTTTTCAAAAATATGTATAAAAATAAAACTTCTTTCATGAATTGTTTCTTTTCATGTGGTTAGAATTGATCTTACTCTCCTTTGAATCCCTCAGTCTTTTAGTTATTATTGCTGTTATCACACCTATAATTAACAGGTGCATATTCATATGTCTTTCATTAATATGTAAACTCATTTAAGAGCAAAAGTTTACTTGTTTTTTTGTAGAAGTTTCATAAGTTAAAAAAAATGCTTTCCTCTATTTTACTTTGTTTTATTAAAATACAGTTGATTGGGACTTCCCTGGTAGTCCAGTGTTTAAGACTTCACTTTCCAATGCAGGGGTTTGAAGGTTTGACCCCTGGCTAGGGAGCTAAGAACCCATATACCTCATGGCCAAAAAAGCAAAACATCAAACAATATTGCAATAAATTCAATAAAGAATTTAAAAGTGGATCATATTAAAAAAATAGTAATAAAATACAGTTGATTTATAATACTGTGTTTGTTTTATTTTGTTTTCTGATCAACTTTGAATTACCTAGGCATTTAGCATGTGTCCAGATCCATGCAAACATTCCAGAAATGCTTATTTAATTTTGATATTAATTTAAAACCCCTTTCAATATTTAGCAAACTAACTAAACTACTAGGTGTGTAAAAATGTTTATTTAATCAATTGTTTCTCAAGGAGTTAGCTAAACTTATAACACAGGCCATCTACATTGCTTGGTTTCAGTGTGTATGGTTAATAATGCTACTAAGGATTATTTTCATAATGCTTTAAGTTCAAGTTGTCTCATTTTAGACACTGTAATTTTAATTAAAAAAAATTGATTCAGGTTTCCTGAAAACAAAAGAAAAGAAAAGCCTGAAAAGCGCATTTATTTGGGGGGTTAATCATTGAACCATATCACACTATGATGAGGTACTTGTTTCTGTGGCATGAGTACAACTGCATCTTTGGTTCAATATATGCTCATAGAATAAGATTAAAGCAGATAAATAGGCATTTCATGTGATATGCAAAAAATCTTTATTTCTGAGAGTGTGAAGTTTAAAAAATATTCCATAGTTCCACTTTGGCTTTCAAATAAGTGTCTACCTCCTTGATTACATGAGTGTAGTTCTGAATTTCCAGGTTTTTAATGTAGTTTTTTTAGTTGGAAACAATTCATAAGGAAATAATTTTTAATAATACACTGGATATAGCTTATGTATTAATTTAACTGCCATCAGCATCATTCACTTAATAAGCAGTTATTTATCCACTATTCTAGGTGTTGGTTGATGAAGAAATACAGCAGCAAAGGGGAAAAAAAGAAACACAAAACTCCTGCTCTCCTGGAGTTTCTTTCTGCATGTCAGGGAGTGGTCTCTCATATGAACAGAGCAGGGTAAGAGGCCAAAGACTGTCCAACTCAAGGCATGATTATGTTCAGTTTTGGAAAGCTTCATCAGGGGAGCTCATCTGATAAGACGACACTGAAGTAAAACCTTGAAGGAAGGAATGGAGAAAATTGTGGAGATACTATGTATGTAAAGGGTAAGACAAGGGTAATTCCCAAAGAGATAGCACCCATGCAATGACTCTGTTGTAGAAGTCGATTGACATATCTATAAAATAGCAATGTGGTCTTTATGGCTAGAATGCTACAAGTGGAAGGTGGAAAATGACAGAATAAAAGATCAGAGCACTAACAAGAGAACCAGTCCTCTTACAGTGGTCTCTTATAGGACATTTATTTCTTTCTGAATAATAAAAAAAGATACTGCAAGATTCTAAACTGAGGAGTAGCATGACCTAACTTATAGTTTCAAAGATCTCATATTTCTGTGTGGAGGATATTCTGTATAGCAAAGATAGAAGCAAGATATTTTAGAAGACTTTTGGAACTTCTAAGTTGAGAAATTAATGTGGCTAGGTTGCAGATGACAGTAATGGAGGTGGTTAGAAATGGCAAGATGCTGAATATACTTTTGACGTATTTAAAATATTTTTCCTTGCTGGCTTGTGTTTAGAGTGTGAATGAAATTCAAGAGCAACTGAAGGTATTTTGAATTGAGCCAGTGGTAGAATGGAATAGACATTACTAAATCAAGAAGTGGGGAAAGAACAAAAGTGTATGACTGGAGTTTAGGAGTAGATGAGAGTTATTAACATAGTTATGGTACAGAATTCTTTGAGACTGAATAAGATCTCCAAGGAAGTTAGAGAAAATAGACAAGACCAGCTGTCCAAGAACTGAATGTGGAAGATTACAATATTTAGAGCTTGGCAATATGGGAAGAATGGAGAAAAGGAGGCAAAAGTGGCCTGAGAGGAGGAGAAAAAGCTAAATTAAGAAAAGGAGTCAACAACTGATCAACCTTATCAGATGTTGTGGATAACTTGGGGGGCTTTTCTGGTGGTTCAGTGGTAAAGCATCTGCCTGCAATGCAGGAGATGCTGCAGGTTCGATCTCCGGGTTGGGAAGATCCCCTGGAGAATGGCATGGCAATGCAATAAAGTATTCTTGCCTGGACAATCCTGTGGACAGAGGAACCTGGTGGGCTACAGTCCATAGTGTTGCAAAGAGTCAGACATGACCTAAGAGACTGAGTACACACTTATGGATAACTTGAATAAGACAGGGAAAGATTATTGGCAATTGGTTAGATAAAGTGTAGGTCATTAGGTAATACAAAAGGAGAAATTTCATGGAGGGTAGAGAGGAAAACCTCATTGGAAGGAATTCAAAGGACAGGGAGGAGATAAAGTGGATATAGAAAATAGTGACAGCCTTCAAGGTGTTTTGTAAAAAACAAACAAACAAACAAAAAACAAAACAACAAGAAGGTTGTGGGGTGGGCAGAGAACTAGAGTAGCAGGTCATTCAATTGGACATATAGTCAACAGATTAGCTTTTGGTTTGTTTTAATATCACTCATCAATATTAGAATATTTTTATACAGTAACGGCCATT
The DNA here is from genome assembly GCF_003369695.1 of Bos indicus x Bos taurus. Taxonomy (NCBI): domain Eukaryota; kingdom Metazoa; phylum Chordata; class Mammalia; order Artiodactyla; family Bovidae; genus Bos; species Bos indicus x Bos taurus. The sequence continues at coordinate 80,410,167 of NC_040090.1, read as the reverse complement.
ATCCAACTCACGGAAAATGTTACCAGACATTTGGCCCTGCCCAAAACATCCATATGACACTTATTTTATAAATCATTTGGTTTAAGTCAAAAGGTTTCTGAAATTTGATCCTGCCCATAAACATTTGATGGCCCATGCCAAAAGGTCCTTAAGATGGTGTCCTATCCAAAATGTCGTTGAGCATACTTGGTCCATGACAAATGGTTTTGAAAGAACCAAATATTAATGACCCTTTGAAATAGACCAAAGGCCTTCATGAACGTTTTTAAAGGAATCAAATATGATCAAATATCAAGGATCTTTTGGCATGGACTAAATGTCTTATGTGCATTTGGGCAGGACCAAATGGTCTGCAAGTCAAGGAAACTAATGATAATGCAGAAAAAAATTAGAGAATAATTTCAGGATCAAGTTTCTTGAGGAAGTGGACCTCTGAATTCAAAGTTCATTCAGAAGAATTTACCATAGGCAAAACAAATAATCCAGCCATCAAAAATAAAAAGGAAGACAGAGTTTCAGATGTAAGTGTATTAGATTTAGTGGTATAAGCACATCAAGTTTTTCCTGTTTGCTTCTCCTCCTGTTGCTTTTCTTTCTTTCTTTTTTCCCTTCTTTTAAACCAATGAGATTTGAGACCAGGTCACCAGTTGAGAGTTTTAGCCAAGATGTATTGGAGGTTTCAGGACATGTAGGATTGTAGTTGTCTAAATAAGTGGGCAAGTGAAAGAATTAGAGATAAATCTTCAGAGAGTGAAATAAAGGTGTAGATGGTCAGATAGAGATGATTTTTTCCCAGTTGATAGTGGAATCAAGGCCCACAGCCCTGCAGTGAATGCAAAGGGATTACAGGCTGGTAGTAAAGATCTAATGGTAGTATCCTAAGCAGACCATTCTCTGCTGTGCCTGTTCTCCCTTGTGCTAACACTCTTCAGTCGTGTCCAACTCTGTGTAACCCTATAGTCTGTAGCCTGATAGGTTCCTCTATCCATGGGATTTTCCAGGCAAGAATATTGAAGTGGGTGGCCATTTCCTTCTCCAGGGGAACTTCCTGACCCAGGGATTGAACCGATGTCTCTTATGCCTCCTGTATTGGCAGGTGGGGTCTTTACTACTGGTGCCACCTGGGAAAAGCTGGTTCTCTGGCATTCAGGTACACCCTATGATTTACTCAGTACTCTTCCACTATATGACTTCTACTTTTTATGATAACCAGAATTGGTTTCTATTATTTGCAAATAATACCCTATGTTAACTGGCAAATATTAGTTGGAGCTACTCAAGAATCATGGCAAATATCTAGGGCCTTGGAAGGAATTCTATCATAAATTAGTAAACTATGATTATTGTTTACAAAGTTTACTTAATCCAATTAACAGGACATCTTTTTCAGCTGGATGATTCCCTATCACAGTCTGCTTACAATTATCTCTAAAGTTATAATATAACAAGGATATAGGGTGATATATTTAGGAATTTAACCATCACTGTCAGGTATGAAATGACATTTTAATCAAATCCACCAAGAGTATTTTGTAACTAGATCAAGGTAGAAACATATTTTCCTCTAATGAGCTGTATCATGCAAACCACTCCCAAAGGACACACGGGAGGTAGAAGTATTAGCTATTACTGTAAAAGGTAAATGCTCCAGAAGGGAACTCTTGAAAGTTGAATCTCTTGTAGTTTAAAACTGAGAAAACTGAGGAAGGTAAATATGATTCAAGCCTACAACTGTAACATATCCAGGAATAACATTTTCTGAAGACTAGATTGACCTTTAGTTAACTCACGAAACTGTTCCCTATATAGATTATCTGTCACTGGCTCATAGATCACATGTTCTTTATTGTTCAGGACAGCCCAGATTACTTAAGTTTTATCACAGCCCCCCATATTTCCTCTTACACATGAAGAATTTAAAGGGTCTAAAAATTTCTATACCACTTATGTCAAAGTGCATCCCCAGACAGACTCTGGAAACTAGAAAAACACAAAATTCTTTATTACATTTTTTCACCCAACTTAAGAGTTTGAAAAAATGTGATTTTTCCATAAAGATATATTTTATTTAAAACTACATAAGCACACATTCCACTTTAGTATTCAGTAAGGATACTGTTATCAGCTGCTTTTAGTAAAATTCATTTGGTTTTCAGTCATGGTCTCTTAAATTATTCTTGAATGAATATCTTCTTTCAGTCTTTTCCAAGGAAGATAACAGCCTTTTTCATCCCATCATTTTCTTTTTTTCACTTACCTTCCAATCTGTTTATTTACTTTGCTATCTAATTTTAAAAATGCTTATTTTGACAGGAAGGACATTTTCATGTGAAGTGAAATCAGTAGAATATTAATTTGACTTTAATAATAATAACTTTCTTTCATTTTTCTAAGCAAGATCCTCAAAGGAAAAAAAGTGAACCCAGGCAAAATCATAAAGTGAAATGTAATTTGACTCTAATTTGAGGTCAATACTCTATCTGTGACTCCTCCATTGTTGGTGGTTTGGGAACTACCATTATTATACTAAACTGAAGCTTGATCCTCTCAGAGCATTGTCTCATATTCTCGAATTAAGATATATCTTTCTCTATCCCATTCTCACCCATAAGTTAATAATTTCAAGTGACTCATTAAGGTAATAATAATTGTCAACACTGCCTGAGTCCTTTATCTTATGTCTGATACTATTCTTAGTGTTTTACATGAATCAACTTGCTTAAAGTTAAAAAAACACCCTGTGAGTTAGGTCCTATTATTCCTAGTTTACCCATGATGACCATGTGTTCTGATTTACAAAAATGGATGCACGGAAAAAAAAAAAAAAAGAAACTTATTATGATTATTTCAAAGTATAGTATTTCAAATATTAATACTATTTATGAATTTAAATAGTAGTGTGAATAAATAGTGGTGTGAATAAATAAAGATATCACATGAGCGTTTCTGTCTCATCTCTTTTTGCTAAACACATGAAGAGGATTTTAAAAAGAGTTAAAAATGAAATTGCTGTTATGAAAGTTTTTATAGAAATAGCCATCATAGCCTTTCTCTGAGCCATTTGTAAATATATATTAAATTTTTCTCTTCTGTTGTGAAAAAAATGTCAAGTGTTCAAATGCTATGTTCAGACTTAATTGCACTTGCAAAGTTCTTTCTGTATAGGGTTTATGTAGTTTGCAAATAGGCTGATATGGAAGGAAAATTTACTTTCTAGCCAGTATTTCTCTCTAAAAGAGGTCATCTTTCTTTAATTCTCTGAAGATAAAGCCTAAGAAAACTATATTTGGCCAGGCCAACTCAAATGGCAGACCAGAGAGGAAGCTGTAAAACACAGTCTGAAAGGGTTGCCAAGACTCATTTTAGTTCTGTGTACCTCCTTCCTCCCCACCTGACTTCATGACAAAGAAAATCCACAGGAAACCAGATGGGGGGAAAAGTGCTATGGTCTCTGATCATTTGATCTATTCTGTATCAGACTGAGTTAAATTTACTTTTTTACACCTTTACTGAAACCTTTATTAACAAAATGGTTTCTATATTTCTAACCTACATTTGATTCTGGCAAGCAGTACCTGATTTTAGCTATTCCCATGATGTAATCTCGTTTCGACTATAAAAAATGGAAAGATAAAAATGGTTGATATTTTTTTTTCTAAAGCTACATCTGTTGAGCACAAAATATAAAGAGAATCAGCTGCTTCATATGATCATATTTAGACAAATATTTTTAAAGGACCTAAAAATGAGTGTTTTCTGTTTATATTTTTCCTTTATTCTCTAAATTGGCTTGTTGAATTATAGCAAACAATCAAAACAAAATGCCTAATTTGTTCTTTCTCTTTAAGCTAACCTGAGAAATGAACTATTCACACGAATACAGAACCAATTATTGTGTAGAATGAATCATTTTGACAACAAACTCCTTGAATAATATTGATCTGGGCATCTTGTCATGGATAGGTAGGGGCATAGTATTTTTAGTGCATTAGCTATGATCTAAGCGAAGGCTTGATGCTAAAGCTGAAACTCCAGTACTTTGGCCACCTCATGCGAAGAGCTGACTCATTGGAAAAGACTCTGATGCTGGGAGGGATTGGGGGCAGGAGGAGAAGTGGACGACAGAGGATGAGATGGCTGGATGGCTTCACTGAGTCGATGGACGTGAGTCTGAGTGAACTCCAGGAGTTGGTGATGGACAGGGAGGCCTGGCGTGCTGTGATTCATGGGGTCGCAAAGAGTCAGACACGACTGAGTGACTGAACTGAACTGAACTGAACTGAAGGCTTTAGATAACATTAAATATCACGCTTTTTTTTTTTTTTCTTTTAGAAGGTTAAAACACAGAAATAGAAACATTTTTTAAATGTACCATTGTGAAGAAAAACTCAACATTTTTAAGGTAATATTAAAAAAAAAACAAAGATAACTTATAGCAATGATACTATGCTATAAAGATAGCTTAGATGTAGCATTTTAAATTCAATACCCTTGAGTACTTCAAGAAGAAAAAAATGAAACAGAAAAGAAAAATATTTCTTAATGCCAGATTTGCTAGTATTCCAGAAAGTTATCATTTCTCTTTACTTGTGTTTTGTCAAAGCCACATTGTCAAGTCTGGATTAAATGCTCATGTATTATTTTCCTGTTTTCTAGGAATACATGTCGATTTTTTATTATTCTATAAAAATAATGTGTGAACCTATGGACACCTTATCTTTGACAAAGGAGGCAAGAATATACAGTAGAGCAAAGGCAATCTGTTTAACAGGTAGTGATGGGAAAACTGGTCAATTACCAGTAAAAGAATGAAACTAGAACACTTTCTAACACCATATACAAAAATAAACTCAAAATGAATTAAAGATATAAATGTAAGACCAGAAACTATAAAACTCCTAGAGAAAAACATAGGCGAAACACTTTCTGACATAAATCACAGCAGGATCCTCTATGACCCATTTCCCACAATAATGGAAATAAAAGCAAAAATAAGCAAATGGGGCCTAATTAAACTTGAAAGCTTTTGCACAATGAAGGAATCTATAAGCAAGGTGAAAAGACAGCCCTCAGAATGGGAGAAAATAATAGCAAATGAAGCAACTGACAAACAATTAATCTCAAAAATATACAATCAGCTCATGCAGCTCAATACCAGAAAAATAAACGACCCAGTCAAAAAGTGGGCCAAAGGGCTAAACAGACATTTCTCCAAAGAAGACACACAGATGGCCAACAACCATATGAAAAGATGTTCAACATCACTCCTTATCAGAGAACTGCAAATCAAAACCACAATGAGGTACCATCTCATGTGGGTCAGAATGACTGCTATCAAAAATTCTACAAACAATAAATGCTGGAGAGGGTGTGGAGAAAAGGGAACCCTCTTACACTGTTGGTGGGAATGCAAACTAGTACAGCCACTATGGAGAACAGTGTGGAGATTCCTTAAAAAACTGGAACTAGAACTGCCATACTACCCAGCAATTCCACTGCTGGGTACACACACTGAGGAAACAGAATTGAAAGAGACACGTGTACCCCAATGTTCATCACAGCACAGTTTATAATAGCCAGGACATGGAAGCAACCTAGATGTCCATCAGCAGATGAATGGATAAGAAAGCTGTGGTAAATATACACAATGGAATATTGCTCACTATTAAAAAGAATGCATTTGAATCAGTTCTAATGAGGTGGATGAAAATGAAGCCTATTATACAGAGTGAACTAAGTCAAAAAGAAGAACATCAATACAGTGTATTCATGGATATATATGGAATTTGGAAAGATGGTAACAATGATCGTATATGAGAGACAGCAAAGGAGACACGGATGTAAAGAAAAGACTTTTGGACTCTGTGGGAAAAGATGAGGGTGGGATGATTTGAGAGAATAGCATTGAAATATGTATATTATCATATGTGAAATAGTTCACCAGTTCAAGTTTGATGCATGAAACAGGGCACTCAAAGTCTGTGCACTCAGACAACCCTGAGGGATGGGATGGGGAGGGAGATGGGAGGGGGTTCAGGATGGAGGACACATGTACAGCCATGACTGATTCATGCCAATGTATGGCAAAAATCACTACAATATTGTAAAGTAATTAGCCTTCAATTAAAATAAATAAATTTAAAAAATAATATGTGAAATCTTTATAGAAACATGTATAATATCTTATATGAAATGAGTCTCCAGTCCAGGTTTGATGCATGATGCTGGATGCTTGGGGCTGGTGCACTGGGATGACTCAGAGGGATGGTATGGGGAGGGAGGAGGGAGGTGGGTTCAGGATGGGGAACACATGTATACCTGTGGTGGATTCATTTTGATATATGGTAAAACCAATACAATATTGTAAAGTTAAAAAATAAAATAAAATTTAAAAAATCTAATCATGTGGAGGCAAAGTTTGATTCCATAGTTAGGAGACAGAAATCTTTATGAAATAGCCCTTCAATAGATATACATATTTAATTTATAAGACAATCTTCCTTATGAAGTTTCTCTTCCCTGCTGGCTCAGATGGTAAAGCATCTGTCTGCAATGTGGGGACCCAGGTTCAATCCCTGGGTTGGGAAGACCCCCCAGAGAAGGAAATGGCAGCCCACTCCAGTATTCTTGCATGGAGAATCAGATGGATAAGGGACCCTGGTAGGCTAGAGTCTATAGCGTTGCAAAGAGTTGGACACAACTGAGAGACTTCACTTTCTTTATTTCTTTCTTTTCCTTAGTAAAGGAGTTTAAATAACCTAAAAATAATGTATAAAGACAGTCATGTTTGTTATCTTTTTACTGTTTGTAGTATCACCTTACATCCAGAAAATAGATGTTTCTCTTTTCCAAATGTATCTTCCTTTTCCCTACACTAATTCTCTACAAATGTGCAGAGCTTCTCTCCCTCCCATTTTTGAATTGGGTAGAAATAAATCTATATCACAAAATATCTTATTTAAAACTTCTTATTTTTCTAAGAGAACTGCTTTTAAAATTGAGAAGCAATGCATGGGCTTCTCAGGTGGCGCAGTGGTAGAGGAATCTGCCTGTCAATGAAGGAGATGCAGGAGAACCGAGTTTGATCCCTGGCTCGGGAAGATCCCCTGCAAGAGGAAATGGCAACCTACACCAGTATTTCTGCCTGAAAAATCCCATGGACAGAGGAGCCTGGCAGGCTATAGTCAATGAGTTCACAAAGAGTAAAACACTATTGAGCACACATGCTAAATTATAAATTAAATTTTGGGTAGGGAGTGTTGGACAGGATTTTTATGTATGTGTACTCATGCCTTTTTATGCTGCTGTTTTTCTATGTAACATTACTCTTATTAAAAAGAGCTGTGGTCTCAAATCTGCTTGTATATTATATACATCCATGTAGTTTATTTAAATGACATATGGTCATCACACAAAAATAAGAATCACTGGGCATGAAGTCCTGGTGTTGGTACTTTTAAATTGCCTGCCCCCGCACCCAGGGAATAATAAGTGCAAACAGCTTTGACAATCTGTCAGGTCAGTTCAGTCGCTCAGTCGTGTCCGACTCTTTGCGACCCCATGAATCGCAGCACGCCAGGCCTCCCTGTCCATCACAAATTTACGGAGTTTACTCAGATTCACGTCCATCGACTCAGTGATGTCATCCAGCCATCTCATCCTCTGTCATCCCCTTCTCCTCCTGCCCCCAGTCCCTCCCAGCATCAGAGTCTTTTCCAATGAGTCAGCTCTTCGCATAATGTGGTCAAAGTACTGGAGTTTCAGCTTCAGCATCATTGCCTCCAAAGAAATCCCAGGGCTGATCTCCTTCAGAAAGGACTGGTTGGATCTCCTTGCAGTCCAGGGGACTCTCAAGAGTCTTCTCCAACACCACAGTTCAAAAGTATCAATTCTTTGGCGCTCAGCCTTCTTCACAGTCCAACTCTCACATCCACACATGACCACAGGAAAAACCATAGCCTTGACTAGATGGACCTTTGTTGGTAAAGTAATGTCTCTGCTTTTCAATATGCTATCTAGGTTGGTCATAATTTTCCTTCCAAGGAGTCAGATAAGATCAGTCGCTCAGTCGTGTCCGACTCTTTGTGACCCCATGAATCACAGCACGCCAGGCCTCCCTGTCCATCACCAACTCCCGGAGTTCACTGAGACTCACGTCCATTGAGTCAGTGATGCCATCCAGCCATCTCATCCTCATCCAGAGGATGAGATGTACCCTTCTCCTTCTACCCCCAATCCCTCCCAGCATCAGAGTCTTTGCATCAGACCACAGGAAAAACCATAGCCTTGACTAGACGGACCTTTGTTGGCAAAGTAATGTCTCTGCTTTTCAATATGCTATCTAGGTTGGTCATAACTTTCCTTCCAAGGAGTAAGTGTCTTTTAATTTCATGTTTGCAGTCACCATCCTCAGTGATTTTGGAGCCCAGAAAAGTAAAGTCTGACACTGTTTCCACTGTTTCCCCATCTATTTCCCATGCAGCGGTGGGACCAGATGCCATGATCTTCGTTTTCTGAATGTTGAGCTTTGAGCCAACTTTTTCACTCTCCTCTTTCACTTTCATCAAGGGGCTCTTTAGTTCTTATTCACTTTCTGCCATAAGCGTGGTGTCATCTGCATATCTGAGGTTATTGACATTTCTCCTGGCCATCTTGATTCCAGCTTGTGTTTCTTCCAGCCCAGCATTTCTGATGATGTACTCTGCATATAAGTTAAATAAGCATGGTGACAATATACAGCCTTGAAGTACTCCTTTTCCTATTTGGAACCAGTCTGTTGTTCCATGTCCAGTTTTATCTGTTGCTTCCTGACCTGCATACAGGTTTCTCAAGAGGCAAGTCAGCTGGTCTGGTATTCCCATCTCTTTCAGAATTTTCCACACTTTATTGTGATCCATACAGTCAAAGGCTTTGGCACTATACACCAATAAATATGTGAAATCATAGATAAGGGATTAATTTTTTATGATTCTTGCCTTTATTTTCTCTAATTAATTCTCATTATGATCTATATATATTCATGAATATATCTGAAGGAATAAATATATTATGACATTATAGATATTTCTCTTTTTTTCTCTTTTTCTTTGAATGACTTACAAAAAAAAGTCATATAAGCCCTAAAAAAGTCTACCTTAGGACAGTGGTTCCTTAATATAATAAAAAAAAATAATTCTTTATAGAATTTGATTATTAGTACTCTATACCAGTGTTGCTAAAGCTATCATGCTTTCTGGTTTATAACCAAAAGTAAGCACAATTGTGATGTTGGAGAAGACTCTTGAGAGTCCCTTGGACTGCAAGGAGATCCAGCCAGTCCATTCTAAAAGAGATCAGTCCTGGGTGTTCATTGGAAGGACTGATGCTAAAGTTGAAACTCCAGTACTCTGGCCACCTCATACGAAGAGTTGACTCATTGGGAAAGACCCTGATGCTGGGAGGGATTGGAGACAGGATAAGGGGATGACAGAGGATGAGATGGCTGGATGGCATCACTAACTCAATGGACATGAATCTGAGTAAACTCCGGGAGTTGGTGATGAACAGGGAGGCCTGGCGTGCTGCAATTCATGGGGTCACAAAGAGTCAGACACGACTGAGCAACTGAACTGAAGCACAAATTATATGAAGTAAAAAACATTGCTGAGGTTTTGAGATCTGATTCACCAGAAAAACCCTCACTCAAACTCTCAGTCACCACATAATTGCTCCCTTCCTCCAGCCCTGTCTATTCCTCTCTCACACACATTACACACACATAGACACATATTTGATTTTATTTCTTTGACTCTGTCTTTCTACTTGGTATTTCTATGCCAGTATATTGGTATTTCTGTTCCAGTATAAAAAAATCTCTCCTCTTTTTACAATATTTCTATTTCTTTTACTTCAATTGGTGTTGCCATCCAACCATCTCAAGCTCTGTAACCTCCTTCTCATTTTTCCCTCAGTCTTTCCCATCATCAGGGTCTTTTCCAGTGAGTCAGCTCATCTCATCAGGTGGTCAAAGTATTGCAGCTTCAAATTCAGCATCTGACCTTCCAATGAATATTTAGGGTTAATTTCCTTTAGGATTGACTGGTTTGATCTCCCTGCTATCCAAGGGACTCTTAAGTGTCTTAATCAAGCACCATAGTTTGAAAGCATCGATTCTTGAGCCCTCAACCTTCTTTTTGGTCCAACTCTCACATCCATACATGACTACTGGAAAAACTATAGTTTTGACTAAACAGAGCTTTGTCAGTGAAGACTCTGCTTTTTAATATGCTGTCTAGATGGATCATAGCTTTTTCCAAGGTGCAAGCATCTTTTACTTTCATGGCTGCAGTCACCATCTGCAGTGATTTTGGAGCCCAAGAAAATAAAGTCTGTTGCTGTTTTCATTGTTTCCCCATCTAGTGCTGGGACTGGACACTATTATCTTCATTTTCTGAATATTGTTTTAAGTCAACTTTTTCACTCTCCTCTTTCAACATCATCAAAAGTCTCTGTAGTTCCTCTTCACTTTCTACCATTAGAGTGGTGTCATCTGCATATCTGACATTATTGATATTTCTCCCAGAAATCTTGAGTCATCAAACCTAGATAGCATGTTAAATAGCAGAGACATCACTTTTGCTGACAAAGGTCCATATAGTCAAAACTATGGTTTTTAAGTGGTCATATACGGATGTAAGTGTTGGTCCATAAATAAGGCTGAACACTGAGGAATTGATGCTTTCAAATTATGGTGCTGGAGAAGACTGTTGAGAGTCCCCTTGGACTATAAAGAAATTGAACCAGTGAATCCTAAAAGAACTCAACCCTGAATGTTCATTGGAAGGACTGATACTGAAGCTGAAGCTCCGGTAATACGGCCATCTGATGCAAAGAGCTGACTCACTGGAAAAGATCTTGTTGTTGGGAAAGATTGAGGGCAGGAGGAGAATGGGGTGGCAAAGGATGAGATAGTTGTAGGCATCACTGATTCAATAGACATGAGTTTGAGCAAACTCCAAGAGATAGTGAACGACATGGCATGCTGAATTCCATGGGGTGCAAAGAGTCAGACATGACTTAACAACTGAATGACAACAATAAATACTTCCTTATGAATTTGACAAAAAAAAAAATTCACCAAAGTCTAAACTTTTCCATGAGGGTGCTTGAATCTTTCAAATAGTTCTTAAATGGTTACCAGACTAGAATAGCATTTATCAACTATTGTGCTTAGCATGAATTAAGACCTAACCTATTCCACTACTGAATCTGACAATAAATATATAATTTATCATTCATACAGTAAACTCTTAAGAGTGAAATGGGATGCTATTAATAATTATGCTGGGATAATAGAAATAAAATGTCTGTCTTTCACAAACAAGAATTGATGTCTCCTCATCTATTAATCTGCATTCTACACTTTTTCATCTTTCATTAGTCTTCTTAGTTCATGAGAGGTTTGATATATACAAAAGAATCCCATATGCAACTCACTTTCATTTGTGTAGCAAATGTGTACTGTATTTAGGCAAGTATATTATTAATAACAATAACAACCAAGTGTCACCTTTATTGAAGACCTTCAAATGACAGGCACTTGACATTCATTATCTCTAGTCCTCACATGGACACGGTAAGAAATTCAGAGTAAGAGAACTGAGATTCATTGATAACAGGTGATTGACTAAGCTATAACTGATAAAAAGTGTGAGACTAAACTATGCCTGATTTCCTCATATGCTTTTTAAAAATTATAGGATAATTCAAATATTCAGAAATAATAAAGAATAATACAGTATGAACATATGTATGGTAGATCATAATATTTATCTATAATCATAATATTTGTCATCTGCCACAGATATATTTTTTATTAGAAAACAGAGACACAGGTGAAACTCCTCTGAATTTTTCCTAAATTATATTCACTACCACCTTCCCTAAAAGTAACCACCAGTGTTTGTTATTTACTTGTTCCATGAAATTCTATAGTGCCTTTTGAGCTTTGTGACATTATATAAATGAATTATGCTTTCCACATTCCTTAGCATTTTGTATTTTTTCAACTTCATAGTGCTATGATTATGCATTTAATACTTGATGTTGCATTCTACTCTTTTTTTCTGTATTTATTATCTTGTTGAACTTTTAAGTTAATTTCAATCTTCAATAATTGTACGATGGCACGGTAAGTGTCCATATACATCTCCTATTGTAAATGGGACAAATTCTCACCCTTAATCTTTCAAAGACATGACAAAACCCTTTTACACTCTGTCTTATAGTTCTGTAGTTGTGATTCCAGGCTCCCTTACCCCTTTATTTCTGCCAACATGAGGAACTGGCAAAAGATTTGGAATGGAGCAGAAAGAAGGAAGGGAATATGCTTCCTACATCTCTACAGCAACAGAAAATTTGAGAATGACTCCAGTCTTGAACATCTTACCACTTTCCCAGCTCTAAGTAGAAGCAGCTGCTCTGCAGGGAACCTTCAACGGTCATAGAACCAGTCATGCTCACCCTCAGCCACAGTATTTGGAGTACAACCATACCATAATTTATATTCCAAATTTATAAAGAAAAGTTATCTTATTGGATAGAGGTTATTCCAAACACAGGCAAGTCCATAAATTGACATTAGTTCAGTTCAGTTGCTCGGTCGTGCCCGACTCTTTGCGAACGTATGGACTGCAGCATGCCAGGCCTCCCTGTCCATCACCAACTCCTGGAGTTTACTCAAATTCATGTCCATTGAGTGAGTCATGCTATCCAACCATTTCATCCTCTGTCATTCCCTTCTCCTCCTGCCTTCAATCTTTCCCAAAATCAGGATCTTTTCAAATGAGTCAGTTCTTCACATCAAGTGGCCAAAGTATTGGTTTCAGCTTCAACATAAGTCCTTCCAATGAATATTCAGGACAGATTCCCTTTAGAATGGACTGGTTGGATTCCCTGGCAATCCAAGGGACTCTCAAGAGTCTTCCTTAACACTACAGTTCAAAAGCATCAATTCTTCAGTGCTCAGCTTTCTCAACTCTCACATCCATACATGACTGCTGACACATTCCTACTTTCTGTAGTTCTCAATGTTTCTACATGGTCTTTGTTAAGAATAAGCAAATTATTTGAACAAGGGATTATTCAAGATGCAAAATTACAGGATTCACTAAAATAAATCACCTTAAAATTCAATACATCAATTTATGGAAATTTTCTTTCTATCCATTGCCTGAATGCTAATGAAACAGAACAATGAGTATTCTATTTATTTATGCTACTAAGAATAGATTCAAGAGATATATTTGTCACTTTCACTGTATAATCATAAGGGATGTGATTTAGGTCATACCTGAATGGTCTAGTAATTTCAGACAAATAGATTCGAAGGATTAGATATGATAGACAGATTGCCTGAAGAACTATGGACAGAGGTTCATGACATTGTACAGGAGACAGGGAGAGAGATCATCCCCAAGAAAAAGAAATGCAAAAAATCAAAATGGCTGTCTGAGGAGCCCTAACCAACAGCTTTGAAAAGAAGAGAACCCAAAAGCAAAGGAGAAAAGAAAAGATATACCCTCAACTTGAATGCAGAGTTCCAAAGAATAGCAAGGAGAGATAAGAAAGCCTTCCACAGTGATCAGTGAAAAGAAATATAGGAAAACGAGAGACTGGGAAAGACTAGAGATATCTTCCAAAAAATTAGAGATACCAAGGGAACACTTCATGCAAAGATGGGCTCAATAAAGGACAGAAATGGTTTGGACCTAATAGAAGCAGAAGACATTAAGAAGTGGTGGCAAGAATATACAGAAGAACTATACAGAAAAGATCTTCACAACCCAGATAATCACAATAGTATGATCACTGACCTAGAGCCAGACATCCTGGAATGTAACATCAAGTGAGCCTTAGGAAGCATCACCACGAACAAAGCTAGTGAAGGTGATGGAATTCCAGTTGAGCTATTTCAAATCCTGAAAGATGATGCTGTTAAACTACTGCACTCAAAATGCCAACAAATTTGGAAAGCTCAGCAGTGGCCACAGGATTGGAAAAGGTCGATTTTCATTCCAATCTCAAAGAAAGGCAATATCAAAGAATGCTCAAACTACTGTACAATTGTACTCATCTCACATGCTAGTAAAGTAACGCTCAAAATTTTCCAAGCCAGGCTTCAACAGTAAGTGAACCATGAACTTCCAGATCTTCAAGCTAGTTTTAGAAAAGGCAGAGGAAACAGAGATCAAATTGCCAACATCCGCTGGATCATCAAAAAAACAAGAGAGCTCCAGAAAAACATCTACTTCTCCTTTATTAACTATGCCAAAGCCTTTGACTCTGTGGATCACAACGAACTGTGGAAAATTCTTAAAGAGATGGGAATACCAGACCATCCTACCTGCCTCTTGAGAAACCTATATGCAGGTCAGGAAGCAATAGTTAAAACTGGGCATGGAACAACAGACTGGTTCCAAATAGGGAGAGGAGTATGTCAAGGCTGTATATTATCACCCTACTTGTTTAACTTATATACAGAGTACATCATGATAAACGCTGGGCTGGATGAAGCACAAGTTGGAATCAAAACTGCCGGGAGAAATATCAGTATCCTCAGATATGCAGATAACACCACCATTATGGTAGAAAGTGAAGAAGAACTTAAGAGCCTCTTGATGAAAGTGAAACAAGAGAGTTACAAAAGTTGGCTTAAAACTCAACATTCAGAAAACTAAGATAATGACATCTAGTCCCATCACTTCATGGCAAATAGATGGAGAAACAGTGGAAGCAGTGGCTGACTATATTTTCTTGGGCTCCAAAATCACTTCAGATGGTGACTGCAGCCATGAAATTAAAAGATGCTTGCTCCTTGGAAGAAAAGTTATTACCAACCTAGACAGGATATTAAAAAGCAGAGACAATATTTTGCCAATAAAGATCGGTTTAGTCAGGGCTATGGTTTTTCCAGCAGTCATGTATGGTTGTGAGAGTTGGACTATAAAGAAAACTGAGCACTGAAGAATTGATGCTTTTGAACTGTGGTTTCAGTCAAGACTCTTGAGACTCCGTTGGACTGCAAGGAGATCCAACCAGTCCATCCTAAAGGAAATCAGTCCTGAATATTCACTGGAAGGACGAATGTTGAAGCTGAAACCAGTACTTTGGCCACCTGATGCAAAGAGCTGACTCATTTGAAATGACCCTGATGCTGGGAAAGATTGAAGGCAGGAGGAGAAGGGGATGACAGAGGATGAG
This sequence comes from Bos indicus x Bos taurus, assembly GCF_003369695.1. Classification (NCBI taxonomy): domain Eukaryota; kingdom Metazoa; phylum Chordata; class Mammalia; order Artiodactyla; family Bovidae; genus Bos; species Bos indicus x Bos taurus. The sequence goes on along the minus strand of NC_040090.1, from coordinate 80,394,927 downwards.
ATGGTTGGATGGCATCACCAACTCAATGGATATGAGTCTGAATAAATTATGATTGTTGATGATGGAACAGGGAAGCCTGGTGTGCTGTAGTCCATGGGGTCACAAAAGAGTCCGTCATAACTGAACGACTGAACTGAACTGAACTGATGTTACTAATATTTCACACTCCTTAAAACCATTCCAGAATATGACAGGCACATTAATTAAGCTGGTAAATAACATTTTCTGCATGCTGATATTTTAAAAATGCCACATGATGAGATGTGTGTTATTAGCTTTCTAATGAAAAGAATAAGAATTACATTATTGTTAAAAATGACTGCTGGACCAGTGTTATTTAGTTTTCTTGAAAAGTAAATTTATATTGGCATATAATGTCTAGAGATGACTAGATTTAAATAAAAAACAAAATGCCTCGTGAAAATTATATTCATAATGTTTTTTAATGACATTAACTATGCCATGACAGCTAAGTCATCTCCTCTTAGATGAGCTTTAAGGCATAATTATCTATAGTTTTGTCTCTCCCATGTGAGGACAGGAAAGTCCTTACATACCTCTCAATGGCAGTATGAGACTTATAAATGATAGTAACTAGTCAATAGATATTTAATGAGATTTTGTTGAAAATCAGTGATTAGACTTAAAAAGAATATGAAGTTGCTATGAGGTTTTGGATCTTCTGAAAGGGTTTGTTTGAAGATGTATGAGGTAAATTTGTGGCCTAGCAGAAGACATCTCTGTTTCTGCTACTTTTGCAGGAATGTTTTTTTCACACATTGGATCTTTAATCATCTAGCATAAACATATCTGTTCATAATTTTGTAATTTGATCCTGATCCTGTTTTGCATCTGTCTAGCTCTGCTTTATATATCTCATTACCTAAAGGAACTTGAAATTTGGATATTTACATTCTTTTAAAGGATTCTGCTTGCTTGGACAGGTTTTTTGTTGAGACATAGGGTTTTGGTTATGGTAAATCAGTGTGTGTGTCAGGAGAGCAGAGCGAGGTTGGAGGAAGTAGGGCAGGTAGAAGAAAAAGAAAGAAGTTACTGTGTAATGTGTTAATCCATGTCAGTTTCCTACTAGTAAGTGATGGTCAGTCTGGATCAACATATATTCCCCTTTGTGCTTATCAAAAGCAATATGTAAAGGATCATCTGTTTATAACAAGGAAAAAAAAGATGTGCAAGACATGAAAGAGAACAAAAATTAAATATTTGCAGACTTTTTTTTTTTTAATAAGCTCTTAAAGAATATTTGTTCAATGGTGAATAAGAGGAGGACCAGTGGAAGAAATATTACTAAAATGGAAACATTTTAGGTCAGAAAATTGCCTAACCTAAGAGTGTCTTGGGTTCTAACCCCAGTCTTCCCTTAAATATCAATGGGGTTTTGCAACAAGTTGCTTTTTGGGATCAATTTCCCTAATCTGAAATTAAAGCAGATCAGAGAAGATTTCTAAGGTACCCAATTCTGACACTACTGTACTTCTTCCTGCAGGATAAGAGTTTGTAAACAGAAAATATGGTGAAACACAAATATTTTATAATCAGGCCAAGAAAGGATAAGGAACAATCAAATAGAAAAAAATTTAGCTCAATGGGCTAACTAACAAGTGAAGAACTCAGAGACACCCACCATAGTACATTCACTTCAATTGACCTCAATGACTTTTTGGTTTTGTTCTTTACTTCCTTTCTACTCAGTGTAGGGGAAGAAATGAAAGGCTTAATATTGTATTAAATCCTAAGCAATCTAATGCAAGATAGTATTCAGATCTTCCCATATCTGTTCTTTCAGCAAAAACTCATGAAATTTTTGGGAAAAAAATCAGCAGTGATTTATTTCATATTACATCATAATAACCCAAGCTTAGCATTTTAGATGATTTACAAATGTCACCAAATGATGTGAGAAAATGAAGAAGAGATTGATGGTTTGGAAACTTCAATTGTAAACAACTCCCAATGAAATATCATCTCCTAAAAATCTCTTTTATAATGACTAAACAGCAGTAGCTCATGAGAAGGAATTATACTCAAATTGAGAGCTTCAGATTTTAATAGAAAATCACTACACTTCAAATTAATTTATAAAATATGTTGTTAAAATGCTTTTCCAGGTCTTTAAATTTTATGATAATTTCATTACTATAATCTTTCTTTGCTAATTAATGATTGCAATTTCCTTTGGGTGATTGACAATCCTTTTTAAAAATTCATGCTAACTTGAATATTTCTAAAAACATGGTTATATTATCATAACTAGCATGCAATGCAATAGTGGAAAATACTGACAATGCTTACTGTAATATCATAAAAGTTAATATTTAAAATGACCTAATAAGTCTTTCTTTTTCCCCCTTGCTAGTGTAAAAGGGATTTCTAGTGATGCTTTAACATCTGACCTTAGGTCTTTATGGTGACCTTGCTACAGTTTGAAAACAGATAATGCATATTAGCTTGAAATGATAATTTGAGAACTTTTGTTCTAAAAATGTCTTACACATACTAAGTAACAACTTTATAATGAATCCCAATGTATTCACTGCAAACTTTGTGACACCTCACACTTAGATCATCATGAAGAAAAGGGTAAATAGTACTTTGAAAGACAGAACATGTCTATCAAATGTACTTGGATTTAGGAAATTAACATAGCAAGCACCATGCAGTGAAAGGAACACTAGACCAGAAACCATGAGACTGGGGTTCTGGGATTGGAGTCATTTCAAAATACTCTGGACTTAAGAGATTCCTGTAACCTCTCAGTGTTCATCTCTGTATATTGAAGGCAATATTAGCATCCTATTGACATCATACTGTTGCTAAAAAACTGAACTTCATAGCATTATAGGAGTGTATCCAAACTAGTGCTTAGCAAACTGCATTACATTTAATTCTTACCTGACTTCCCCAAAAAGCAGAAAATTTCTTGAGCTCAGAGTTATATCCAATGTTTCTTTCTATCCCAACACATTGCCAGAAATACAATGTTATTTTTCAATCTCTAAGTCCTGTCTAAATCTTTGTGACTTCATAGACTGTAGCATGTCAGGCTCCTCTGTCTTCCACCACCTCTGAAAGTATGCCCAAATTCGTGGCCATTGATTAAGTGATGCTATCTAATCATCCTCTGCCATCACTTTCTCCTTTTGCCCTCAACCTTTCCAGCATTTGGGTCTTTTCCAGTGAATCAGCTATTCACATCAGGTGGCCAAAGTATCAGAAGTTCAGCTTCAGCATCAGTCCTTCCAATGAATATTCAGGATTGATTTCCTTTAGGATTGACTGATTTGATCTCTTTGCTGTTCAAGGGACTCTCAAGAGTCTTCTCCATCACCATGGTTCAGAAATATTAACTCCTTGTTCCTCAGCCTGCTTTTTGGTCCAACTCTCACATCCGGTACATGACTACTGGAAAAGCCATAGCTTTGAATATATGGACCTTTCTCGGCAAAGTAATGTCTCACTTTTTTACTATGCTGTCTAGGTTTGTCATTGTTTTTCTTCCAAGGAGCATGCATCTTTTCATTTCATGGCTGCAGTGACCATATTCAGTGACTTTGGAACCCATGAAAGTAAAGTCTGTCATGGTTTCAACTTTTTTCCCCATCTGTTTACCATGAAGTGATGGGACCAGATACTGTGGTCTTCATTTTCTGAATGTTGAGGTTTTTTTTAATAAAAATTTATTTATTATAATTGGAGGTTCCTTACTTTGCAATATTGTATTGGTTTTGCCATACATCAACATAATTCTGCTACAGGTATACATGTGTTCCCCATCCTGAACTCCCCATCCTCCTCCTTCCCTATACCATCCCTCTGGGTCGTCCCAGTGCACCAGCCCCAAGCATCCAGTATCATGCATCGATCCTGGACTAGCGATTCATTTCATATATGATATTATATATGTTTCAATGCCATTCTCCCAAATCATCCCACCCTCTCCCTCCCTCACAGAGTCCAAAGACTGTTCTATACATCTGTGTCTCTTTTGCTATCTCGCATACAGGGTTATCATTACTATCTTTCTAAATTCCATATATATGCATTAGTATACTGTATTGGTGTTTTTCTTTCTGGCTTACTTCACTCTGTATAATAGGCTCCAGTTTCATCCATCTCATTAGAACTGATTCAAATGTATTCTTTTTAATGGCTGTGTAATACTCCATTGTGTATATGTACCAATGCTTTCTTATCCATTCATCTGCTGATGAACATCTAGGTTGCTTCCATGTCCTGGCTATTATAAACAGAGCTGCGATGAACATTGGGGTACACGTGTCTCTTTCCCTTCTGGTTTCCTCAGTGTGTATGCCCAGCAGTGGATTGCTGGATCATAAGGCAGTTCTATTTCCAGTTTTTTAAGGAATCTCCACACTGTTCTCCATAGTGGCTATACTAGTTTGCATTCCCACCAACAGTGTAAGAGGGTTCCCTTTTCTCCACACCCTCTCCAGCATTTATTGCTTGTAGACTTTTGGATCGCAGCCATTCTGACTGGCGTGAAATGGTACCTCATTGTGAATGTTGAGTTTTAAGCCAGCTTTTTCACTCTCCTCTTTCACCTTCATCAAGAAGCCCTTTAGTTCCTCTCCACTTTCTGCCATTAGAGTGGTATCATCTGCATAGCTGAGGTTATTGATATTTCTTCTAGCTATCTTGATTCCAGCTTGTGATTCATCCAGCCCAGCATTTCACATGATGTACTCTGTATATAAGTTAAATAATCAGGGTGGCAATATGCAACCCTGTACTCCATTATCAATTTTGAACCATTCCATCGTTTCATGTTTGGTTCAAAATGTTATTTCTTGACATGTGTATGGGTTTCTCTGAAGACAGGTAAGGTGGTCTAGTATGTATAGTATTCTTTTCTCTTTAAGTATTTTCCACAGTCAAAGACGTTAGTGTAGTCAATGAAGCAAAAGTAGATGTTTTTCCAGGAAATCCCCTGCTTTCTCCATGATCCAATAAATGCTAGCAATTTGATGTTTGCCACTTTGAAAGCCAGTTTATACCTCTGGAAGCTCTTGATTCACATATGCTAAAGCCAAGCTTGAAGGATTTTGAGCATAACATTGCTAGTATGTGAAATGAATACACATGTGCAGGTTTTGTTGCTGTTGTTGTCCAGTTGCCAAGTTGTGTCCGACTCTTTGCAACCTCATGGACTGCAGCATGCCAGGCTCTCCTGTCCTTTACTAGTTCCTGGAGTCTGTTCCAATTTATGGCCATTGAGTTGGTGGTGCTATATAATCATCTCATCCTCTGCCACACTCTTCTCCTTTTTTCTTCAATCTTTCCCAGCATTAGGGTATTTTCCAGTGAGTTGGCTCTTTGCATGAGGTGGCCAAAGCATTGGAGTTTCAGCTTCAGCATCAGTCCTTCCAATGAATATTCAGGGTTGATTTCTTTTAGGATTGACTGGTTTGATATTCTTGCAGTCCGAGGGATTCTCGGGAGTCTTCTCCAGCATCACAATTAGAAAGCATCATTTCTTCAGTGCTCAGCCTTCTTTAGTTTCAACCTTCTTTGACATTGGCCTTTTTTGGGATTGGAATGAAAATTGACCTTTTCCAGTTCTGTGACTACTGTTGAATTTTCCAAATTTGCTGACATATTGAGTGCAGCACTTTAATAGAAACAACTTTCAATATTTTAAATAGCTCATCTAGAACTCCATCACTTCCACTAGCTTTGTTCATAGCAATGCTTCTTAAGGTTCACTTAACATCACATTCCAAGATGCCTGGCTCTAGATGAGTGACCACACCACCATGGTTATCCAAATCATTAAAACCTTTTATATATACTTCTTCCGTGTATTCTTGCCACCTCTTCTTAGTTTCTTCTTCCTCTGTTAGGCCCTTACTGTTTCTGTCCTTTATTGAACCCATTCTTGCATGAAATTATCCCTTGATATCTCCAATTTTATTGAAGAAATATCTAGACTTAACCATTCTATCGTTTCACTCTATTTTTTGCATTGTTCGCTTTAAAAGTCTTTCTTATCTGTACTTGCTATTCTGTGGAACTCTGCATTCAGTTAGGTGTATCTTTCCCTTTCTCTCTTGCCTTTCACTTCTCTTCTTTCTTAGGCTTTTTGTAAAGCCTCTTCAGCAACTTTTTTGCCTTCTTGCATTTCTTTTTCTTTGGGATAATTTTGGTCACTGCTTCCTGCACAATGTCATGAACCTCTGTCCATAGTTCTTCAAGCACTCTGTCTACCTCATCTAATCCCTTGAATCTATTCATCACCTTCACTGTATAATCATAAGGAATTTGATGTCAATCATACATGAATGGCATAGTGATTTCCCTTCTTTCTTCAATTTAATCTTGAAATTTGAAATAAAGAAGCTCATGATTTGAGCTATAGTCAACTCTTCAGTCCTGTTTTACTACTGTATAGAACTTTTGCATCTTTGGCTCCTTCATGGATCATAGCCTTGTCATGGAGAAAGGACTTGCATAACTTAATGAAGCTATGAGTCTTCCCATGCAAGGCCACTCATGGTGGATAATCATATTGAAGAGTTCTGACAAAACATGGTCCACTGGAGGAAGAAATGGTAACCCACTCCAGTATTCTCATCTAAAGAATCCCATGGACAGTATGAAAAGGCAAAAATATATGACCCTGGAAAATGAGCCCCCTAGTTTGGAAGGAGACAAATATGCTATGGGGGAAGAGTGGAGCATGATTACTAATAGCTACAGAAAGAATGAAGAGCCTGGACCAAATCAGAAATGAGACTCAGTTGTGGATTCTTCTAGTGGAGAATATAAAGTCCAGTGCTGTAAGGAACAGTATTGCATAGTAACCTAGGATGTTAGGTCTAAGATAGAAGTAAATTGGAAGTGGTCAAGCAGGAGATTGCAAAAGTGAACATTGACGTCTTAGGAATCAGTGAACTAAAATGGACGAGAATGGGCAAATTTAATACAGATGACTATTGTATCTACTACTGTGGGCAAGAACCCCTTAGAAGAAATGGAATAGCCCTCATAGCCAATAAAAGAGTCGAAAATGCAGTATTTGACTGTAATCTCAAAAATGATAGAATGATTTTAGTTCGTTTCCAAGGCAATCGATTCAACATAACAGTAATCCTAGTATATGTTCCAACTACTGATTCTGAAGAAGCTGAAGTTGAATGAAACATAGTAGGTTTGATAAATAGCTATTGAATTAGAAAAACTTTAGTTAGATAGGTATTACAGAGCAGACTATCGAAATTTTATAAGAACACCAAATTATTTTCCAAAATATAAGCTCTCGTGTTAGCACTACTGAAGCTTGGATGCTGGAAGGGTTTGCCAGGCCTCCTCATTTATGAAATTTGCAAACACAAAGTGAAGTAGGAAATATTAAAACTCTAAATTTTTTATCTCGACTTTTATAAAGAAATTTTGATGACATTTAACAATCTGATTGAAAGTTGATTCCTCTTTTAGCTTCAAATAAAGACACATCCCACTAGGCTCAGGAAAAATTGTCATTCCTGAATGTAGGCCCTCACACTGTCACATATTTTCTGCATATTGTCACATGTTGCAAATCATTAAACAGACTTACACATCTTTTCATCAAGTTTAGTAAAATTAATCATCCAAAAATGCATGATCAGTTACCCATTCAAAAAAGAATGATTAGCTATAAAGTACTTTTTTGATAAACTACATATTAAAAACAATTTCTAGCAATGCAAGTGAAAATAAACAAGAGATAGAAATTATGCTTCTTTTTGTCCTAAAATTAAACTTGTCAAATTATGATTTGAAAACAATAGTTATGTAAAAGCTGTATAAAGTTAAGCAAAAATATTCTAAAATATCTAGGGAGCCATTGGAAATATAAATTTACACTCACTGATGCTGGGAGGGATTGGGGGTAAGAGGAGAAGGGAACAACAGAGGATGAGATGGCTGGATGGCATCATTGACTCGATGGACATGAGTCTGAGTGAACTCTGGGAGTTGGTGATGGACAGGGAGGCCTGGCGTGCTGGGATTCATGGGGTCGCAAAGAGTTGGACACTACTGAGCGACTGATCTGATTTGATCATTGATTCAGTTCAGTTCAGTTCAGTCACTCAGTCGCGTCCAACTCTGTGACCCCATGAATCACAGCACACCAGGTTTCCCTGTCCATCACCAACTCCCGGAGTTCACTCAGACTCACGTCCATCGACTCAGTGATGCCATCCAGCCATCTCATCCTCTGTCATCCCCTTCTCCTCCTGCCCCCAATCCCTCCCAGCATCAGAGTCTTTTCCAATGAGTCAACTCTTTGCATGAGGTGGCAAAGTATTGGAGTTTCAGCTTTAGCATCAGTCCTTTATAAGAAATCCCAGGCTGATCTCCTTCAGAATGGACTGGTTGGATCTCCTTACAGTCCAGAGGACTCTCAAGAGTCTTCTCCAACACCACAGTTCAAAAGCATCAATTCTTTGGTGCTAAGCTTTCTTCACAGTCCAACTCTCACATCCATACATGACCACAGGAAAAACCATAGCCTTGACTAGATGGACCTTTGTTGGCAGAATAATGTCTCTGCTATCATTGATTATGTTCCATTAATTTATAAAGTTTATTCATTTAAAATATTGTTCATTTCTTTTATAGATTTTATATTTTTTTATATTTATAACATATGCAGTATGTTAGCATACTATAATTTTTACATTACTGGTACTGAGATGGCTGAGAGATAAACACATTAGGATAGTGTGTAAAAGTTGTTTTTATTGATAGAGTTAAAAGCTTTCAGACCTCTGAGAAAAAATTGATAGTAATAGTTAATATTTACTGGGCTTGTACTATATGAAGCTTTACAATATTTTCTCTCTGTTTATAATCTTTAAGGATTTCTATAAATATTACCATTTTATTTTAAAAATATATAAAATGTGATGCACCATAATCACACTTATATTAATTAGATAAGTTATGCATTATAATGATGAAACTAATATTCATTAATGTAATACCTAAGAAAAATAATATTACGTAAGCCTTTAAATCACCATTATGTTCTTCCCTTACCCTCAGATCCCAAAGATGATCTCCATCATGAAATTCAGTTCAGTTCAGTTGCTCAGTCGTGTCCGACTCTTTGCGACCCCATGAACTGCAGCATGCCAGGCCTCCCTGTCCATCACCAACTCCCAGAGTTCACTCAAACTCATGTCCATCAAGTAGGCAAAGCCATCCAGCCATCTCATCCTTTTCCTCTTGCCCCCAATCCCTCCCAGCATCAGAGTCTTTTCCAGAGAGTCAACTCTTCACATGAGGTGGCCAAAGTACTGGAGTTTCAGCTTTAGCAAGCATTGATAAGTCCTGTGCCACCTTTAAAACACATATATGCTTATTTTTAATCACCGTGTTTAATTTTGTGTGCTAAGCATGCTATGTGTAATCCTCTGTGACTTGCTTTCATTTAAAATTATGTTCCCACAATCATTTCATATATATATAACTCATTTATTGAGTGCTATATAAGACTGTGATTGTATGTACCAACAGGGATTTCTTCCCATTTTTTTCTGTTTCCATTTTTTCAGTTACATTCAGTGCTGATATTAACATTTTTTTGGTATGTAAATATGACAGCAAATTTATGTTCCATTTCCAATAAAGAAGTGAACAGAGAGTAAGAAATATGCATGTTTAAATTTACAACATAATACCAAAGTATTTCAGACTTGGTTAGACTGATTTACACACTAACAAAGTCAGGGGCTTTTATTTTTCCTTATTGAGTGGTTCTCACAATGGTGCTAATTTCATATTTCTTTCAGGACTGACAAAATTTAGTATCCTTTCAATGTATGTTTCATTTTTTTACCATAAAATTTTTCAGAGAGTCTTATTAACTTTTAAATTTCTATTACATCAGATTATTGCTAATATTGTTTCTGTTTCTCTCTCTCAATTCGTTTTACCATGCATTTCAATTTCACCTGTTTCAATCTTTAGTTGTATTATTTTCTTCTAATTTCTTTGATTTTATGATACTATATTGGTCTTCCCAGGTGGCTCAGTGGTAATGCAGGAGACGCAGAAGATGTGCATTTGATCCCTGGGCCAGGAAGATCCCCTGGAGGAGGAAGTGGCAACCTACTCCAGAATTCTTGCAAGGAAAATCTTATGGACATAGGAGCCTCGCGGGCTCCAGTCCATGGTGTCCTAAAGAGTTGGACAGGAGCAATGCCAGGGAAGTTCTCAATGGGTACAGGGCTCTTTAAGGGTAGTGAAAATGATCTGGAACTAGAGAGAGGAGTAGTTATACAACATGGTGAATACACTGACTGTTATTTGGCTGCTAACGTTAATTTTTTTAATTTATTTTTTAAATTTATTCATTTTAATTGGAGGCTAATTACTTTGCAATATTGTATTGGTTTTGCCACACATCAACATGAATCCGCCACAGGCGTACACGTATTCCCCATCCTGAACCCCGCTCCAGCCTCCCTCCCTGTACCATCCCTCCGGGTCATCCCAGTGCACCAGCCCCAAGGATCCTGTATCGAACCTGGACTGGCTGCTAACTTTTAAATGATTAATTTTTGTTATCTAGATTTCATCTAAAAAAAAACTTAATTTTGACTATTAGTCTATTAATTTTTAATTTTTATGTTTTCTAACATAGTCATTAGAGACATATCTATATCAATGTCTATATTCTGCTTTTGTTGTATCATCTCAGTTTTCAATGTATTATTTTTAGTATAATAAAGTTCTAAGTATTTTCAAAACTTCTATTATAACTTATTATTTGACCAATGTATTTAACCACTGGAACATCGACTATTAAAATATTAAAATGCATGCACTAGATCTTTATTTCCTGAAAAAATACTACAAGATAAGTATTATTTTCCTTATACAGAGGCCTACATACAATAAACCTCCCATCTATAGTTTTTTAAAACCAGAAATTTTACCCTATGAAATCCCAAAGTTTGACTGTACATACATATAGAAATTATTGAAATAATTAAATGAAAAGGGAAATTATTGTACAACTAAAGTTCTGTTTTGAGGGAATTTACATTTTCCTGGCATAAAGCTATAGTCCCACTATCTTAATATAAATGTAAATGCTCTCAAAGATACCTAGGAAATATTTCTCAGCTATCTTCTTGCTGCTGCTGTAGTTGCTAAGTCGCTTCAGTCGTGTCTGACTCTGTGCGACCCCATAGATGGCAACCCACCAGGCTCCCCCATCCCTGGGATTCTCCAAGCAAGAACAATGGAGTGGGTTGCCATTTCCTTCTCCAATGCATGAAAGTAAATAGTGAAAGTGAAGTCGCTCAGTCATGTCCTGTTCATCGCAACCCCATGGCCTGCAGCCTACCAGGCTCCTCTGTCCATGGGATTTTCCAGGCAAGAGTACTGAAGTGGGGTGCCATTGCCTTCTCCGAGCTATCTTCTTAGAGTTACTGAATTCACCTTTAATCTAAACAAGATTAAAATGTACCAAATATAGTGTACATATTTAATAAATATGCATTGAATTCATTAGGTAATGTAGACCAACAAATAATTTCGTACTCTGAAAACTGAACATTGATTGTTCAGGCTTAACCACTAAAACACAAGACCCTTAACAACAAATGTAAAAGCAAAATTTAAAAATACCTTAATTTCTTTATTTCTCCTGTATTTATATTTTGAAAGACAAATTTTATTTTGTTTTCTTGGTAGGAAGGACCATGGATTTTAGGATTCCTCATGATGATATTGAAAAGAATTTATTAGATCCTTTGCTACCAATGTTGCACTTGACTATGACTAAAGATAGTTTGATACAAAATTTGCCTTTACATTTACTCCTTCTGACTGTTGGTTCTTTCAGTGCAAATTTTCTTTACCAGATCATTAATCTCAGCGGGAGCAGTGAAAACAGTTAGAGCAGAAATAGGGTAAGTAATTGAATAATTGAATTATTTTCTCCATAAGAAGTTTCTAAAAGTATTGGTGTTAGCTCTAGATGTGATTATGACTAATTTCTCCTCAAAGCTAATATTGATATTAAATTGTTCATTGAATGAAAAATGTATAAATTCTATATTAAGTCAACTCAGATTACACAAAGAAGAGAATCACAAAGTTGATTTAATAAATAGGTAAATTCAAAGCACTATAGGTAAATTAGATAATATCTATTCAGAAAAAAATATCTTTTTTAAAGTTATGGAAAAATTTGGCTAAATATCATTCATAACCAGGTACATAATTTCATTTATTTACTTATTTATATACACATATTTGCTTATTCAGTGATAAGTATACTTCTCCAATAGAAAATCAAAACTATTGTGAAAATTTATTTGAGAAATCAATTCTAATTTATAATCTATAATTAAAGTTTGCTAGTCTATAAAATAATGTTAAGTAATGACTAATAATGATTTTGTTTCTAGCATAAATCAATAAGAAACACAGTTACTATATTAAAGTCACTGTGCTAAACACTGCATTGCTCAATCCTTATATTCATTTATAGAAAGAAACAAAAAATTACTCCTTACCTGGAAATAATTTTTTTCAATACAGTCTACATTTTTCAGAGCCTCAGGTTTTGCAAACTTGTTTGTTTGAAAGCACATAATGTGGAACCATTTTTTGTCATTGCTTGCTCATGATTAATTTGTTTTTTCCAGTTTTTGAAAACATCTGCAACACTACCAAAAGACAACATATGTGTTGTTGAATTTAATCTCATAGCCATGCACTTACAAAAGCAACTTTCTGGAATAACTGTGTCTAAAAATTAGCCCCAAATGAAAAGAACATGAAAATGCTATCAACTTTAAGTTTTAAAAAATACCTTAGAAAGGATGATCACACCAAATGCTTCCTTCAGTTTACAGGTAAGGAAACTTGACTCATCTATATCATGTTTTGGTATAGACAAACTTTGTAAAATCTTATGCAATACTCCTCCTTTGGCATCAGAAGTTTGCTTCTTTTTCTTAGAATGTCCTGGTTTATACTGAGGAAGTATTTCCCCAGTATAATTTTAAATCACAAACATTTAAAATGTGGAGCCTGACTAGAAAGAAAAACACAGTAGCTAGATATAATTGTGTTACTGCATCATAGAATTACATATGCATACACATATATACATAAATATAAACAGCTGATAGATGATAGATAGCTAATACATAGGTAGATAGCTTTAACCAAGATAAAGTTAAAAGTTTCTTGGAAACAGTTTAGGTCTTTTGGGTCTTGTTGTTAAGCCTTGTAAGTAGGAGTCAGTGATCTTTAATCTAGAATTAATTTGCCTTCTTACTGAGGCAAGACCCTTTTGAGCTTTCTACCCAATGCCCCGTGAGTATGAAGTTCCACTCTATGTGGTAGGAATCGGTACTTTTACAGAACCTGTGGGCAAGTCGGTATTGTTTCTTTTAATCCTTTTGGGTGCTTGCTGCACTGGTCCCAGGTAATTTCCTTACACAGAGCAGTAGTCAGAATTCTGCAGAAGACTCAGGGGGTGCTCTGCAGATTGCTGAAGTTCCCTCCCTGCACAGCTCCCCCCTCTCCACTGTGCCCTGTACTCTCAAATCCCACAGCAGAAAGGAGGTGATTCGGTCTCTCCATCCTCACTGCTTCCTCTCCTCGGCTCAGGAGACCACCAGAGTCCAACAAGTTTCTGTCTCCTGACTCTGTGGTCTTGGAACTTTCTGGCAGAGACTTGGGACAATCCTAGAGCATGTGTCATTTGTTTCTTGTTTCTTAGGGATTACTATCCTTCATGGTCTAATGTCCAATGTTTAGAAAACTATGGCTTCATAATTTTGCATTTTTTTTTAGTTGTTTCTCATGGAAGGGTAAATCTGATCCCTGATACTTCATTTTAGGTAGAGTGCATTCAGACTTTTTAACTCTTCTTATTCTTACAAGTGAACAACTCAATACTGAATATTTTACTAAAAAACTCTTTTGTGCCAGATTCTGGGAAATGACAATGAGAACAGCACAACACCTTGCCTTAAGAAACACGGAGTTCATTGTGTGCAAGACACATAGTAGTTCCTAACAATATTATATGCTCAGTGCTCTAAAATAAGCCTGAACAAAGCTCAATGGGAACATAAGATGCACTGCTCTCTTTAGAAGGTAAATTGCTTATATACTTTTGGATTCAGGCCTTTAACAGTGCCTCTTACACACTTGTTACTCAATAAATGTTTGAACATTTAACAAATCTGGAGGTTTCCCTCCTGATAAGCCTTTATGATATAACATATGATATATAACCAAATCCTGAGTTTGCTGAATCTCATTTGTATGTTCAAATAAACCACACATTGTAAAGTATATCTGCATAACTCTATGACTGTGTTGATATTGTAAGCAATAAAAGTACATTTTGTAAAAAAACAAAATTACATACTAATTTTTGTCCCTCTTAAAATTTTAGAATTTACCTTTTTACTTATTTTTGGAAAACTTTCAAAGTTTTTGGGCTTCTCTTATGCCTCAGATGGTGAAGAATATGACTGCAGTGCAGAAGACCCAGGTTTGATCCCTGGATCAGGAAGATCCCTTGGAGAAGAAACTGGCAATCCACTCCAGTATTCTTGCCTAGAGAATTTCATGGACAGAGGAGTCTGGCAGGCTAGTGTCCATGGGGTTGCAAAGCGTCAGACACAACTGAATAACTATGCTTCCAAAGCTTTTAAACTGTAGTTTTCAATTTGAGAGATACAGTGAGTTACTAGTTGTGACTAATCATTGAGACTGAATTAATGAATGTGTGTGTGTGCTCAGTCGTGTCCACAGTAATGTTCAGGAGGTTGAATCAGGCCTTCACTAAGTAAATTACATTTTTTGTTACTACCTAAGTTGCTTAACAGAAGGAGGTGGGCTGGCCAGGTCAAGACTCACATTCAGGAGTCCCCAGGTCAACAGTAATCTGAAGGCAGCACAGAATCACAGCTTAAAGACAGTTTATGTGAAATTTCCAAAGAGAGTCAAAGAAAATCAATCCCATTTAGATGGAAGAAGCAAGGAAACCAAAGAAGCTGTATGAACAACTTGTAAGGAATGTGCCAAATCTATGTTTCTGCATCATCAGCAACTATATCGATTAAAAGGTCAGGCTTGACTTACAATGTGAAAGTGGGAAGTGAAAACAACACAATGAATGTTTGCTCCTAGGTTAATGGTTAGTGCCTATTAAATGACTAATCACATATTTATTGAATTAACCGTGTGAAAATATATACAGAAGAAGAAATGAAAAGTTCAGAAAAGTATTTTAAAGGTTTTATTTTGAAGTAATAGAGAGAGAATTTTTTTCTACCTTTTTCCTGTATTTTCCAAGTTTTCAGTGTTTCCATTGAAAGAATTTGTTCTACAAAAATATACATTGTATCTCAAAATATATATGAGCTCATTTCCCAAATAAAGGAGAGAATGCTAGAACTAAACAAATAAATGGTATCAAGGCTATGGTTTTTCCAGTGGTCATGTATGGATGTGAGAGTTGGACTGTGAAGAAAGCTGAGCACCAAAGAATTGATGCTTTTGAACTGTGGTATTGGAGAAGAGTCTTGAGAGTCCCTTGGACTGCAAGGAGATCCAACCAGTCCATTCTGAAGGAGATCAGCCCTGGATTTCTTTGGAAGGACTGATGCTAAAGCTGAAACTCCAGTACTTTGGCCACCTCATGCGCAGAGTTGACTCATTGGAAAAGACCCTGATGCTGGGAGGGATTGGGGGCAGGAGGAGAAGGGGATGACAGAGGATGAGATGGCTGGATGGCATCACTGACTCGATGGACATGAATTTGAGTGAACTCTGGGAGTTGGTGATGGACAGGGAGGCCTGACATGCTGCGATTCATGGGGTCGCAAAGAATCGGACATGACTGAGGGACTGAACTGAACTGAACTGAATGATGCATTATGCTAGAATAAAAACAATTTTTAAGTAAGAAAGAATTCTAAGGATAAAAGCATAAATTGCATTTTATTGAAGATATACTGTGTGCTCATCATGATCCCAAGCACTTGGCATTATTAATATCACTTACTCTCTATCCATACTGGAAGGTAGGGTTAAGTACCATGGTTTACAGATGTGAATTTATAGATTCTAAGTGTTCAATTTGCCCAAGCCATGCAGCCAATAAGCTGTAGAGACAAGGTTTAAGCCTATGCTTTTCAGACAGAGGTCTCCATTTTAAGGAGATAATACTATTTTATCTAATCAAGACTAGTTTGTTTATGGAAAGACCAGTTTAAGTTTCAACAGTTTCTCAATTCTCTGTGGTTTGTTCTAAACAATGCACACGCCAACGTTCTCATATGATTTTCCTTTGTGATTCAAAAACTCATATAAATCGATGATTAGAGGCCTTAAGCAGTTTCATTCTGGGTTCTAAGTTGCATTGCTTTTAAGGTTTTTAGGGGTATTTAACTTCAAAGACTTCTAAAGCAGATCACTGTGGTCTAATAAAATCATGGTTGTACTCTTAAAGTCCTTTGAGCATCCTTTTGAAGCTGAATTCTGTTCCTTTATGCTTTAACAAAAAAAATTGATACTGTTTTTATGTATTATTTTTTTATATTTTGTTATGTCAGTGCATTGAGTTTTTGAAGTGTTGCTTTATCACTATATTTTTCTGAGACATTTGAAATTTTGTTCACTTAAAACCACTCTTTGAAAAATATCTGTAATATCACTGGGAGACATCAATGAAGGGTTAATTAACAATTTATTTCCCAAACTCAGTAATTGGAAGAATTTATTTATTTGTAAGTAATGTGACCAAAGTTATACATTTGAATTTTTTATACTATAAAGTAAATAATATCTGTATTTTCACTACAATTGTGAAGACCATGGGTTTCAAAATGAATCATACAGACTTGTGTTCAAATTTCAGTTTTATAGTTTACAAACCAAGTGGCTTTAGGCAGTAGACTGAGGGCAATGGCATTGCCTCATATATTATTTTAAGCATTAATTAAGCTAATACGTTTACAGTGATTAGCAAGCTCCTGACACCTGGGCTCAATCAAGGATCGCATTTTTATCCTTATTGTTATTGTCATTATTTTTGTTGTTGACTGATATTTCATGTATTTTCTCCTCACATGACATGGCATGAAATAGAGGCTTAAAACTAAAATTACTGTCTGCTGCCGCACTTGTGTGTCTTCCTTTCACATGCCACAAGTGACTTCAAAGTATGGCTGCTTTCCTGGACCTAGAGAGTCAATTGCATTGGACACAATTAGTTTATTTTAAATCCTGAGGAAATGGCCTTCCTGCCTGAGAATGCAGAACAAGGAAGAGGGTATCCCTCTCCTTTGTCAGGAGAACAAAAAACCTCCCGTTTTTCAAATGTCAGAGTTTTAGGGAAAAGTGTTGGGCCAGTTGCCTAAACATTAGCAAATGCCTGAGTAAGTGCAAAAGGGACAGTCAAATGCACGGGCTGGCCACACTAACATAATAATGATAGGCAATTCATGAGATCCAAGAGAAAATCACAGCCTGCAGGTTGAAATTTGTACTAAAGTAAAAAATCCATGCATGAATTAGAACTAAGCAAAACACAGAACCATTCCTTAGATTGAGGAGAGATTATGTAATGTAATTAACTTAACAATGACCGACTAGAGCTTTCAGAGTAAAAGTGTGTGTGTGTGTGTGTGTGTGTGTGTCTATCTATATACAAATGTATATGTGTCACGCTATATAAATATATATGGAGAGAGAGAGAGAGAGAGCTGCTCAACTGTTCACCACAATCTTATCATATATGTGTTGAGTAATAGCTTTGAAATGGAAAACACAAGCTTTGTGAGGACAGCAGGTACTGTGCAGCCTCCCAAGTGAAATGTGAGAACCAGGATTTAGACTTATTTCTCAAGCTTCAGACCATCATCATCACTGGAAAACAGATGAACAATGAGCAAGCAGCTGGGATACTGAAGGATCCTGAAACACTCCTAAGAGGGAAGGAGATCAAAATAACAATGTAGACTCTAGTGAGCTTAAGACAAAACAGACTGTGCTTATAATCATAGGCCAGTAGTACCTGACTCCAGGTCCTCCTGTAGAAAAATTGATCAGGAAATGCATGGTTCTCAGCTAAAGCTCCAATACTTTGGCCACCTAATGTGAACAGTGGACTCAGAGGAAAAGATCCTGATACTGGGAACAAATTGAAGGCAGAGGAGAAGAGGATGGCAAAGGATGAGATGGTTGGATGGCATCACTGATTCAATGAACATGAACTTGGGCATATTCTGGGAGATGGTGAGAGACGGGGAAGCCTGGCATACTGTAGTCCATGTGGTTGTGAACAGTTGGATATGACTTGGCGACTGAACAACAACAGCCTAATGAGACCCAGCACTCTGTACCACATCAGATATTTCTTATAACATCTTTCTTTTCCTGTGCCAAAATAAAATTACTAGATAGCATATTCTAACTACCCACTTCATTTTTCAAAGAAAATAAACATTATGGTCTTACTGCAACATCACTGGAAGGACTGTTGATGAAACTGAATCTCCAATACTTTGGCCACTTGATGGGAAGAGCCAACTTGTTGGACAAGACCCTGATATTGGGAAAAATTGAAGGCAAAAGGAGAAGGGGTGGCAGAGAATGAGATGATTAGATAGCATCGCTGACTCAATGGACATGACTTTGAGCAAACTCTGGGAGATAGCGGAGGAGAGAAGAGCCTGGCATACTCAGTACTTGGGATTGCAAAGAACTGGACATGACATAAGTGCCTGGACAACAATTGCAAACTAGAGGAGAAATTAAAAAAAAAAAACACAGTTAGAAAAAAATGATATGGACTACATTGTGTAAATTATCAGGCATGACTATCCTAGACAAACTGATGGAACAGTCAGATTCTTGCCCCTACGGGTAGATTCAGAGGGATGTGACAGCTCCAAACACAGAATTATATAAAGGAGCCTCATTGACAACTTAAATGTCATGAGTGGCTTCCTACCTATGGATAATCTTTGGCAAGATCCCAACCTCTCAAAAAAAGCATGCTATCCCTTCATTGGTATGGTCGTTGCATCCTTGAAATTTTAGTGTATATCAAAGGCATGAAAAAAAAGAAAAACATTGGGCTTATATGTGAAGTAGAATTAGATTTTGGCTCAGTTAATAGAGAAAATGAGTTTCACCTCATGCTACATACATCTGATTTTTGATATTCAGCAGGTCACATGGAAGTTTTTGTTGCATGAAATTGTCTCAACAATTGCAGGAATTCTAGAACCCTTGCCAAATACTCCTTTCTACCAATAGCAATAATATCAGATTCATCCCTTACACTCATTGTTACAAGCAAAAAGCCATCCACATGTCTACAAATCACCATCTAAGAGACCAGACCAAAACTCTCATTTTCCTTTTATATCATAAAGCAATTTGTAGCTTTTAGATGATTCAATTAGCCTAGTGTTTTACTGATCAGAAATCAAGAGAAAATGGATTTTGGAGTACACAGTTCTAAATTCAAACCCCAGCTCTTGAGTCCACGTTCTTATGATCTTGGGCTAGTTGTTTTACCTTTCCTAAGATTCTTCATTGAAAAATGAGAATAATGCAGAATTTGAGAATCTCACAGAATTTTTGTGATGGCTAATTAAAACAAAACATAGTGATTGGCACAATGACTACACATTATGATTGCTTACTAAATTATTTTTGCTATACTTGCACATAACTATTATACCATCTGACAATAAAATATTGAAAATATCTTTGGTTAGCGTGAAGAGGTAAGCTAGATATAGAGTGTTTGGAGTCTCTTCCTAGCTTGGGCTGGTGAAGTAGTCTGGCATGAAGAAGGGGCATTTGAGACAAAGTAACAGGATCGTCAATTTAAGTTAAGAAGTTACAGCAAGTCAACTTTGTCTATGTCCCATAATTTAAAAAACCCCATATGACTGGCATAACTTCCTACTCATATGTCTGCTTCTCTTTAAGAAGGAAAATTGGTTTCATAATGCAGCTTCTGTTTTTTATTACTTTCGTGAATTTTCCTAAATTAAAGCATTTTGATAGGGGATTAGAATGCATTTTGAAGTAAACAGTTATTTCCAGAAACAGCAGGAGTAAATGTGTAAAATCTATAAACCATGGACATGCATATAGACACAGGGAAATACCTAATTATATTTAAACTGCTAAAGCCTTCAAAATAACCTGACAAAATGTGCTTTAAAATGTGTTGTTTTATTTTATAATTGGCTTTAGGATGAATATAACAGACTTCTTTTCTCATTCCTTTGAAAATTAGCATTCTTTCCCATACAATAGAAATCTCCATTATTCCTTTTATCTTAGGGCTTCATTGTAAAATCATTAATAGAAACAATAGGAAGTTACTTAAGATGTTAAAACAGACAACTAAACTAGGAAATAATGAAGAGACAACTGAAATAGTCATATCTGAATAGGTCAAGCTTAAATTTTTTAATGAACTTTAATAGTATAGTCAGTATTTGATAAAATTATTTCCATGTTATTACAATATTAAAATACTTAATAACATAGGGTCTTGATCCTAAAACTTCATTGTATTGTTGCTTTAACATATAACAATGTAAGCAATCTATGTATACAATAGGAAAGTAACATTTTAGTTAAATACATTATACAGAAAATATTTTTTTTTAAATACTTCCCAAATAACCCATATTTGAAGTAATACAGCCACCTTAGTGCATTCACAAGCGTGAAGGGTAGTTTGTGGGGTTAGGAAGGCAGGATTGTAAGTTTCTGGAGAGTCACAAAGATGGTTGTAGAAATAAGAAGACAAGTTATGCACTGATATCCTGGGAGTTTTTAGTTAAACAAAGCATACATCCTATTCAACAACTCAACAGACCATAAAAATTAATTTTCAATTTCAGTAACATTGTTTTATAATCAGAGGTATAGCTATGAATGCAAGATAAATGATTATTTTGTGTCCTACAGCAGCAGACATGTAAAACTTATGTTTTTACTTTTTTTTTTTGTATAATGTAACATTATATATGATTGTATGTGGAACCTATAAATATGCCAATTGTATATTATCAGTAAAAGAGCAAAGTCCCACATTACCTGTTTGCCTCAGGTTAAGGCATGAAGTCGGAGAAGGCAATGGCAACCCACTCCAGTGTTCTTGCCTGCAGAATCCCAGGGACAGAGAAGCCTGGTGGGCTGTCGTCTATGGGGTCACAGAGTTGGACATGACTGACGCGACTTAGGAGCAGCAGCAGCAGCAAGGCATGAAGTAAGATATACTGAGGTCAGTTAAGCTTTATCGCTTAATAAAGCTTAACAAATAAGACAGTGTTTCTGCCTATTTGGTGCTTCTTTTGCTCAACATTTGAAAACAGGAAGACAAATTATAAAAGGCATTTAGGAAGAGAAATAGATTGAATCATAAGATACACTGCTTTTGAACTAAGAGCAATATAAAATGAAAATTAAAACTATTTAACAACTAGTATTTTTCCTTATTATAGTGTGATGTGTGATTATTTGGCATTTTTTCCACAGACTTTTTTCATGTATGTGAATTGATGACAGATCAAATTTCTAATGATCTTCAAATCTATCTTCAAAAGTACTAACGTGCTTCCTAAATTACTGAATTAACATCTTCAAAATGTCTTAAAAGACATTTTGAGAAACATGTCATAAGAAGAACAGAAATGCATCTTCATATATACAACAACAATCTCATATATGCAGATGATTCCACTCTAATGGCAGAAAGCAAAGAGGAACTAAAGAGTCTCTTGATGAGGGTGAGGGGGTAGAGTGAAAGAGCTGGGTTAAGGCTACCCATTAAAAAAAAAGTAAGATCACGGCATCTGGCCCCTTTATATCATGGAAAATAGAAGGGAAAATGGGAAAATGTGGAAATAGTGACAGATTTCCTCTTCCTGGGCTCCAAAATCACTGCAGATGGTGCCTGCAGCTATGAAAGCTGAAGATGATTGTTTCTTGGCAGGAAAGCAATGACAAACCTAGAGAGTATGTTGAAAAGCAGAGATATTAGTCTGCCAACAAAGGTCCACATAGTCAAGACTATGGTCTTCCCAGTGGTTAAGTATGGTTGTGAGAGCTGGACCGTAAAGAAGGCAGAATGCCAAAGAATTGACACTTTCAAACTGTGATGATGGGGAAAATTCCTGAAAAGTCCCTTGAACAGCAAGGAGATCAAGCCACTGAATCTTAAAGGAGATCAACCCTGAATATTCACTGATAGGACTGATATCAAAGCTTAAGTATTTTGGTCATCTGATACGAACAGGCAACTCATTGGAAAAGTCTCTGATGCTGGAAGAGATTTAGGGCAGAAGGAGAAGAGGGAGTTAGAGGATGAGATGGCTGGATGCATCACTGACGCAATGAACGTGAATGTGGGCAAACTCCGGGAGATGGTGAGGGACAAGGAGGCCTAGCGTGCTGCAGTCCATGGGTAGCAAAATGTCACAACACGACTGGGTGACTGAACAGCAGCAACATATGCACTATGTACTTTAAAGCTGAATGAGCCACATAAAATCTAAGAATATTGTAAAAACAAGGTTTTAAACCCAAAGATCAAGTCCACTCCGATTGTGCTCATCCACTGTTCAGGAAACCTAGAAAATGTGTTTCTAGGTTTCTCATTACAATGAACTGTATTTTATCTTTTATACTTCTGCCGCCAGGAATGATATATTTTCTACAACTGATTCTTAGAGCTACAAAGGAATTGTACCATTATACAAAGGAAACAAGCTTTTTCATTTAGAAGAATGAAATTTCTTTCACACTATCAGTTCAAACACACCATACACATACAAAGGGACCTTGGCTACCTCTTTGGTTATAGAACTTGGAAACAGGAACATGCTGTCTCAGTTTGCCTTTAATTCTGACTAACTGCTCAGTCCAGGAGAACTCAATTAACAAATCTGGGTCTCAGTGTTTCCCATGGAGAAGAAGGCACTTTTTAAAAAGGCTTTAAAAACTTACACAAAAGTCTTTTTTGCACTTCCTTATTTAGACAATTTCTCAGAACTTATCAAAATATTAATTATCAAAATTAATCTAGATTTCCACAAATCAGTAACATCCCAAGACTCTCTTTAGTTTATGGCTTTTTTATCCTATCTAAGGAGGATAGCTTATAAAAAAAAAAGTAGTCCTAAGATGAAGGAGAGTGGTAGAAAGTGATCAAGCAGCAATATTTAATGAGATTTGTTAAGTGAATAAAAATCCATCCTGTAGTCATCAAAATTTCTACTGCTTAGTAGAATTAGATTAGGTTCACAAAAGTTATGAAGAATATTTGGAGCATGAATTAAAATAGGGAGATAGACTGAAGAAATAATATCACTGAATAGGCAAATGGCTCAGTCTGTAATGCAGTCTACAATGCAGGAGACCTCGATTCTATCCCTGGCTTAAGAAGATACCCTGAAAAAGGAAATGGCAACCCACTCCAGTATCCTTGCCTGGGAAATCCCATGGACAGAGGAGCCTGGTGGACTACAGTCCATGGGGTTGCAAGAGTCAGACATAACTTAGTGACTAAACCACCACCACAGTCTAAGCAAGTGAGGATGATGTCAAAGCTAGAACAGTAAGATAAGAGTGAGGAGTTCCCTCTTTTCAACAGACACATGGTAAAGCAATAATTAGTTAGCCTCAAGCTCAAAAGAATTTTCTGCTCCACCATTTATTATAAAATATAATATACCACAGTACCTTTTCAAATAATCTGCATGTGACATTGTAAAATTGTTTTGCTAGAGACTTTCCTTCATAACCTGGCTCTGAATCTGATTGGAATTTTTCATTATTGCTTTAAGAAATCAAAGGGATAGGAAAGACAATTTATCTATAACTGTAAATCTCAGCAATGAAGAAGGTCCCATCAGTTACCACTGTCCCTAACACATGCTGAATGAACCTTTCAAGTTGTGTCTCTCCTGCTCTTGTATTGCTTGCATTATCTAATCTTACTTGTGGTCACATTTCCAACAATGATATTGTACAGGACCCAGGGAAATGACCACTGGATAAATCTGGAATATCTGTTTCTCTCTTTGACCCACACTAACACAGATTACCACATTAATCATTCAAGTCAGCATTCAGAGGCCAGCACTCCTACTGCCCTGGAGCCCTGGCCATGGAACCCTAAACTTACTTTGGCCTGAAGGAGAGTGCTCTGTAGAATGCCAGCCTGCCATAATCCTGTCAGACTGAGGCTCCTGGATCACTGCAGTTTTCAACCCTTCAGAATTGAGAAGCTAGTTCTTAAAAAAAAAAAATTGCTCAAAATGATGTCTCCACAAAAATGTATTGAGTTCACCTTGTTTATCTCCCAATTAAATTCTGCCATATTTTTCTTCATTTTTTTAAAATGATTTTACAGTTATCATGCACAAATGAGGCCCCAGAATCCTTAAAACTCTGATCTTATTTTCCAGACTAAATACTGGTGCCGTGACAGACTTCCTTAGTATTTGACCCTCACATATGCTAATTTGTCTTTATAATTCCCCTCTAAAAACTAATAAATTACAACAACCTTATTCTTCTGTTGAAACATTATAACCCCCTGTCTCTAATGGATCTTTGGGTTCTGACTGGTTAAGATGAAATGAAAAGCTCCCTTTACCTTTTAAGTCTACTAGAAATGTTTCTGTGAATACTCACCTTGGACTTCTACCTTCTCTGTGAACTACCTTCAGCTAATGACTCAAAAACAACAAAAAATTATTGAGTCCCAATCCTGTGTCTTGGATTGTCTGAGGCATTGAGAGCGAAAAATGTGAATAAGATAGAGACTCTGACCTGAAAGGGTAAATACACATGGAAAGCAGTATACAGAGTTACAAATATATCAGTGAGACCTAACTATTGGGTTCAGAGAGTAGATACCCAATCTCTGTGTTCATGGAAGTCTCTTGGAGAAAATTACAAAATGAGTTGAATCTGAAATAATGAGTAGAAGAAAAATATTGGCAGTAGAAAAGACAGCATGATTGTCAATGCTAAAGCAAGGAACGGCAGGGAAGCTGTGGAAATCTCTATATGGTATTCAGTTCAGTTCAGTCGCTCAGTCGTGTCTGACTCTTCGCGACCCCATGAATCGCAGCACCCCAGGCTTCCCTGTCCATCACCAACTCCCGGAGTTCACTCAGACTCATGTCCATTGACTTCAGTGATGCCATCCAGCCATCTCATCCTCTGTCGTCCCCTTCTCCTCCTACCCCTAATCCCTGCCAGCATCAGAGTCTTTTCTAATGAGTCAACTCTTCGCATGAGGTGGCCAAAGTACTTGAGTTTCAGCTTCAGCATCATTCCCTCCAAAGAAATCCCAGGGCTGATCTCCGTCAGAATGGACTGGTTGGATCTCCTTGCAGTCCAAGGGACTCTCAAGAGTCTTCTCCAACACCACAGTTCAAAAGCATCAATTCTTCGGCACTCAGCCTTCTTCACAGTCCAACTCTCACATCCATACATGGCCACTGGAAAAACCATAGCCTTGACTAGACGGACATTTGTTGGCAAAGTAATGTCTCTGCTTTTGAATATGCTATCTAGGTTGGTCATAACTTTCCTTCCAAAGGAGTAAGCATCTTTTAATTTCATGGCTGCAGTCACCACCTGCAGTGATTTTGGAGCCCCCAAAAATAAGGTCTGACACTGTTTCCACTGTTTCCCCATCTATTTCCCATGAAGTGATGGGACCAGATGCCATGATCTTCGTTTTCTGAATGTTGAGCTTTAAGTCAACTTTTTCACTCTCCACTTTCACTTTCATCAAGAGGCTTTTGAGTTCCTCTTCACTTTCTGCCTTAAGGGTGGTGTCATCTGCATATCTGAAGTTACTGATATTTCTCCCGGCAATCTTGATTCCAGCTTCTGTTTCTTCCAGTCCAGCGTTTCTCATGATGTACTCTGCATATAAGTTAAATAAACAGGGTGACAATATACAGCCTTGACGAACTCCTTTTCCTATTTGGAGCCAGTCTGTTGTTCCATGTCCAGTTCTAACTGTTGCTTCCTGACCTGCATACAGATTTCTCAAGAGGCAGATCAGGTGGTCTGGTATTCCCATCTCTTTCAGAATTTTCCTCAGTTTATAGTGATCCACACAGTCAAAGGCTTTGGCATAGTCAATAAAACAGAAATAGATGCTTTTCTGGAACTCTCTTGCTTTTTCGATGATCCAGCAGATGTTGGCAATTTGATCTCTGGTTCCTCTGCCTTTTCTAAAACCAGCTTGAACATCAGGAAGTTCATGGTTCACATATTGCTGAAGCCTGGCTTGGAGAATTTTGAGCATTACTTTACTAGCGTGTGAGATGAGTGCAATTGTGCAGTAGTTTGATCATTCTTTGATATTGCCTTTCTTTGGGATTGGAATGAAAACTGACCTTTTGCAGTCCTGTGGCCACTGCTGAGTTTTCCAAGTTTGCTGGCATTACTGGGACACAAAATGTGAGGGAGGGTAGTAAGTGATAGGACAAGAGTAAATCAGAAAGAACAATATTATGCTAGGGCATCAACTGCTATGACAACTTCAAGAGCCAAAAAAAAGGATAGAAATCTCGCTTGGTAGAGTAACATGGCTTAACAGGTTGTCTGTAGCCTCAAAACTGTCTGTTGATAACTGTACATTTTGGTGAGACAAAACTTAAGTTATAACTTTAAATCTATTATTTCTATATTTGCTTTTCTAGTTATCAAACTTGTGGTATGATAATTGATCTGCTAATAGTAATTACAGTGGGTTATAACCTCTCTAAAGGCTTAAAGCAAGGTTGTATTAAGTGAACATTTTATACAATCTGTTTTTCTCAGGAATACATGACAAGCCACAAGAATCCTGAAAGCTGGTCTTACAATATGCTTCTAGTTCTCCAGGAAACTCTTCCAGCTCTTTGAGCTATGGGCATACTTGTAAATTCCTGAGACAAATATTTAGATTTTTTTTCTAAATTTTATTTTATTTTTGAACTTTACAATATTGTATTAGTTTTGCCAAATATTGAAATGAATCCGCCACAGGTATACCTGTGTTCCTCATCCTGAACCCTCCTCCCTCCTCCCTCCCCATACCCTCCCTCTGGGTCATCCCAGTGCACCAGCTCCAAGCATCCAGTATCATGCATCAAACCTGGACTGGCGACTCGTTTCATACATGATATTATACATGTTTTAATGCCATTCTCCCAAATCTCCCACCCTCTCCCTCTCCCACAGAGTCCATAAGATTGATCTATACATCAGTGTCTCTTTTAAATTGCTGATTGCTTATGACTATGTTCTGGAAATACAAGTTCTAGCAGATATTGGGCCAAACATATGTAAAAGCTTACCAAATACTTGAAATAATGATGTGCAAGAGAAGAAAGATCTCCATGCTAAATTAGCATAGTGTTATGAACTATACTGGGCCAAAAACAAAGTTCAAGCAGTAGCAGAATGAAAAAAGTTTCCCCTCATGACATATCATGTGCATAAGGATCAGAAAATTACTCTGATGCATTATTCATTACGTTAATACAGATGAAGAATCAATCTTAGATTTACTCTTTCTCATAAAATATTAAATCTTCAAAATAGAACTTAAAATCCATATTTACATTTGTTCTGTATATTCATCATCATTTATTACATGCCAACTAGAACCTCCCTCTGATCCATCCAGTTTTTTACTTACCTAAGCCCATTCATCTATAATATACATGCAAGCCTATACACACACACACACACACACATACACAAACATATACACACACATACATACACAACAATACTAATTCCTTTCACTTTGATATATTACATGTTTCATAATTTTCTTGTATTCATTTGTTTAATCAAGTGGTGCAAATATGAATGTTCTAATTGAGACTTCCTTTTCTATGAGCATTTGAAATTCTTTCATGTTATAGGAAAAAAATAAGAAATCTTGGGTTACATCATTTTCTTTTCTTTTCTTTTTTATTTTTTATTTTTTTGGTATTTTATTTATTTATTTTTCTTTAATAGAAAATTATTTAATTAGTATACATGTGTTCCCCATCCTGAACCCTTCTCCCTCCTCCCTCCCCACACCATCCCTCTGGGTCGTCCCAGTGCACCAGCCCCAAGCATCCAGCATCATGCATTGAACCTGGACTGGCATCTCGTTTCATACATGACGTTTCACATGTTTCAATGCCATTCTCCCAAATCTTCCCACCCTCTCCCTCTCCCACAGAGTCCATAAGACTGTTCTATACATCAGTGTCTCTTTTGCTGTCTCGTATACAGGGTTATCATTACCATCTTTCTAAATTCCATATATATGCGTTAGTATACTGTATTGGTGTTTTTCCTTCTGGCTTACTTCACTCTGTATAATAGGCTCCAGTTTCATCCACCTCATTAGAACTGATTCAAATGTATTCTTTTTAATGGCTGAGTAATACTCCATTGTGTATATGTACCACAGCTTTCTTATCCATTCATCTGCTGATGGACATCTAGGTTGCTTCCATGTCCTGGCTATTATAAACAGTGCTGCGATGAACATTGGGGTACACGTGTCTCTTTCAATTCTGGTTTCCTCAGTGTGTATGCCCAGCAGTGGGATTGCTGGATCATAAGGCAGTTCTATTTCCAGTTTTTTAAGGAATCTCCACACTGTTCTCCATAGTGGCTGTACTAGTTTGCATTCCCACCAACAGTGTAAGACGGTTCCCTTTTCTCCACACCCTCTCCAGCATTTATTATTTGTGGACTTTTGGATCGCAGCCATTCTGACTGGTGTGAAATGGTACCTCATAGTGGTTTTGATTTGCATTTCTCTGATAATGAGTGATGTTGAACATCTTTTCATGTGTTTGTTAGCCATCTGTATGTCTTCTTTGGAGAAATGTCTATTTAGATCTTTGGCCCATTTTTTGATTGGGTCTTTTTCATCTATGAATTTGCCCTATTTTATGTTCTGGGGATGTTATTTAAAACTATATGATCTATTTTTCCCTTTCTATAAAAGGAGGCTAACAGTATTGATTCATGGGAAGAATATGTTAAACACTGATTTGGTAAATGACTGAGAAGCTGCTTTCCACTGGGACTGCAACCTGCAGAATGTAGAATAAATGTTAGATGAATAAGAATGTACTATCTGATTTTAAAATGGCATTTATTCATTTAATAAGCATGTACTGAGGGTACCTGTTCTATGCCAGGTACTGTGCTAGATGCTAGGATATGCTTTCTGCCTTCAAAATTATTCACTTATTTTGGCTCATTCAGTTTTAAAAAAAAGTGTGTTTTTATAAATACATATGGATAAAAGAGAGATTTGTAATATGAATGCATTTTTAAAATTACAGTATTTTAAATTCTGATTCATAGATTTCTAGAATGAATATAAATTGAATATTCAAGGAGGAAAAAATTCAGAGGGTAATACGGCTTGCTTTTGATTAAAATTGTTTCACTAAGAAACTGTCTATTATTGTTTGCCACAAGCTATCAACTATTAGAAACCACAAGTCAACTTAAATCTCTATTGCCCTGTTCTCCCTAATTCACCCTATTTCAAATGGCTACTAGGAATAACATCAAAGAATCTTCTTCCTAGTGGAGCATGAAATTAAAGCTCAGCACACTGAAACAGGCAGTGGGTCTCTTGTTTGCTAAGGGCCAATCTGTGAAGTCAATAGAGAATGCAATAGGAGAAAGTAATCTCTAGGAAAATGTTTAAGTTTTGATATCAGGAGAGCCTAATGATAGGGAAAGGCAATCAAGGGTAATCAGAGTAAAGCCTTGAGAGTTTGAGTAGGGTACTCGAGGGCAGATGAAAAAAACAAAAAACAGGAAATTTACTTACCTTTGTTTATATAATTTCTAAATAATAAAAATGACCTCTTTCCAGGAAAAAAAAAAAAAAAAGAGCTTTTATATGAAATCTCTGTTCTGGTCATAGAGAAATGTCTTCTCTCTAATAGCCCATGGCAATTAGGACTTTAAACTTTTGGTATTTGTGTATAAGATCATGATACCATTTACCATCTTCTTTTTATTTATAAATTCAATTTTACAATAATAGAGAATTGTTTTATAAACTATTAATATTCACTGAGCTCTCATCTTAGGCCCTGTTCTAATCACTTTATGTACACATATTCACTCAATTTCTACTACAACACTATAAAATAGGCATTCAGTTATCCTTATTTTATCAAAGTGGACACTAGGTACAAGAGGATAAAATGAGCAGTCTACAGTCACACATCTAGTATACAATCAAACCACTATTTAAACCATGGCAATCAAACTTCAGTGTAGTTCAGTGATGAAGAATCCACCTGAGAGTGGGATGATTTCAGAGAATAGCAATGAATATGCATATATTACCATATTTAAAATAGATGACCAGTGCAGATCCAATGCATGAAGCAGGGCACCCAAAACTGGTGCTCAGGGAAAACACAGAGGGATGGTTTGGGGAAGGATGCGAGGGCAGAGTGTTCAGGGTGGGAAAACATGCATTCTTCTGGCTGATTAATATCCATGTATGACAAAAACTATCACAATATTATAAAATAATTATCCTACAATTAAAATAAATATTTTTTTTTTAAATTTGCCTGATCAGGAGGGATTTCCTTTAGGATGGACTGTTTGAATATCCTTGCAGTCCAAGGGACTCTGAAAAAAGTAAATTAATTAAATAAAAAAAAAGAATCTGCCTGAAATGCAGTATTGGGTTGCTCAGTCCCTCAGTCATGTCCAACTCTTTGCAATGCCATGGAATGCAGCAAGCCAGGCTTCCCTGTCCTTCTGATCTCCTGGAGTTTGCTCAAACTTATGTCCACTGAGTCAGTAATACCATCCAACCATCTCAACCTTTGTCATCCCCTTCTTCTACAGCCTTCATCTTTGCCAGCATCAGGATCTTTTCCAACAAGTTGGCTGTTCGCATCAGGTGGTCAGATATAGGAGCTTCAGCATCAGTCCTTCCAATGAATATTCAGGGTTGATTTCCTTTAGGAATGACTGATTTGATCTCCCTGCAGTTCAAGGGACTCTTAAGAGTCTTCTCCAACACCACAGTTAAAAAGCATCAATTCTTTAATGCTCAGTCTTCTTTATGATCCAACTCTCACATCCATACATGACTACTGGAAAAACCATAGCTTTGACTAGATGGGCCTTTGTTTGCAACATATTGTCTCTGCTTTTTAATATGCTATCTAGGTTTGTCATAACTTTTCTTCCAAGGAGCAAGCTTCTTTTAATTTCATGACTGCAGTCACCATCTGCAGAGATTTAGGAACCCAAGAAAATAATGTCTGTCACTGTTTCTATTGTTTTCCCATCTGTTTGCCATGAAGTTATGGGACCAGATGCCATGATATTCATTTTATGATAGTTGAGTTTTAAGCCAGGTTTTCACTCCCTTATTTCACCTTTATCAAGGGGCTGTTTAATTACTCTTCACTTTCTGCCATAAGTGTGATGTCATCTGCATATTTGAAGTTCTTGATATAGCTCCCAGCAATCTTGATTCCACCTTGTGCTTCCTCTAGCCTGGCATTTCTCATGATGTACTCTGCATATAAATTAAATAAGATCGATGACAATATATAACATAAAATAAGTATAGATTCTAGTCTACTTTATCATGCCCTAGCATAAAATATGTACACATCTGTTATTAAGTTAAAACTTATACATACTTATATGTATGTATAAGTATGTATACAGGACAGGGAGGCCTGGTGTGCTGCGATTCATGGGGTTGCAAAGAGTCGGACATGACTGAGTGACTGATCTGATCTGATCTGATCTGATACATACTTATGCACATAAACTCTTATAAACCATAAGCAGCACCATTCCCAGTCAAGAAAAACATACACAAATGTAAAGATGCAGTATTAAATCACAACTGCATAAAATTACTCTAGCACATATGATTCTACAGAAATAATTTCATAGTATCCTCTTATTGCTTTTGTGGTTAGCTCAAGTGTTATATCTGCTTAAAATGCTGTGTGATGCCATGAATAGTTCATCTCTCTGGTAAATTGCATATCACAGTAAAAAGTGATCTCTTATGATTCTTGCATATTTTTCATGTATTTAGTTCAATTCACCAATAATGGTGAATAATAATATGGGACCCATAGCAAGGGCCACCAGTGATGCTGGAAGGGTTCCCAAGGAGCAGAGAAAAGGCACGGTGTGGTAAGAAAATGTTAAATTGCTTAATATGTACTATAGATTAAGATCTGCAGCTGCGGTGGCCCACTATGTCTAGATAAATTCATTGTTTAAATAAAAGAAGAAGAAATAAAGAAAAGAAAAACAGTTGATGCAGTTACCCAATCTGGTGTAAAAACCTTGCATTTTTTTGTAAAATAACTTTTATCTCATATTAAAAATGCAGCTTTTGGCAGAATTGACATAAGAAAGACATGCCTATAGACTTATATGATTAAAAAAAAAAACATTATATGAAAACTTAGAGCAAAAAGAAGGAGAAGAATCTAAAGCTGGAGAACTAAATGCCAGAAAAGGATAGTTTGATAATTTAGAAAGACATTTGTTTTTAAAAATGTCAAGAAAATAGGAAAAGCAGCTTCTGCTGACCAAGAGTCAACAGACAAGTTCCCAGATGCCATTAAGCAAATCATTAAGGAAAATGGATATCTTCCTGAATAGGCTTTTCTTTTTAATTAATTTATTTTTTGTTGAAGGATAATTGCTTTACAGAATTTTGCTGTTTTCTGTCAAACCTCAACATGAATTACCCATAGGTATACACATATATCCCCTCCCTTTTGAACCTCCCTCCCATCTCCCTCCCCATGCCACCCCTCTTTTTTCACTCAAACAGAGTACCTGTTTGAGTTTCCTGAGCCATACAGCAAATTTCCATTGGCTATCTATTTTACATATGATAATGTGAG
The DNA here is from genome assembly GCF_003369695.1 of Bos indicus x Bos taurus. Lineage (NCBI taxonomy): Eukaryota > Metazoa > Chordata > Mammalia > Artiodactyla > Bovidae > Bos > Bos indicus x Bos taurus. The sequence goes on along the minus strand of NC_040090.1, from coordinate 80,361,913 downwards.
TCTCTATGTTATTTTTTCCATACAACTCACCCTCTCCTCCACTCTCCCCATGTCCATAAGTCTATTCTCTACATCTGTTTCTCCATTGTTGTCCTGTGAATAAATTCTTCAGTACCATTTTTCTAGATTCCGCATATATGTGTTAGAATACGGTATTTCTCTTTCTGACTCACTTCACTCTGTATAACAGATTCTAGGTTCATCCACCTCATCAGAACTGACTCAAATGTGTTTTTTTTTTTTTTTATGACCAAGTAATATTCCATTGTGTATATATACCATCATTTGTTTATCCATTCATCTGTCGATGGACATCTGGGTTGCTCCCATGTTCTAGCTATTGTAAAATATGACCCAGCAATCCCACCCTAGGCATACACCCTGAGGAAACCAAAATTTAACAAGACACATGTATCCCATTGTTAATTGCAGCACTATTTACAGAGAAGCTGAACAAGTTTTAATAAAGATAATTTCCCTATTTGGAAAAAAAAAAGCCACAGAGGAAATTTATTAGTAAGAAAGAGGAGTGAGCACTAGGATTTAAGGCAAGGAGGTACAGGCTAACTCTATTGTTTTCTGAAAATGTAGTTGGGTTCTGATCAGAACTGCCCTTATCCATAAAGTTGCTAACACTTGAGTGTTGAAGGGAAATTATACTCACAAGCTGCCTGTCTTCTGGTTGCACAATAAGAAGATCTGGACAACCAGAACCCTTTATCTGTATTGCTTCCATTGATTCTTTGTTCCTGAAGTTAGGAAGCAGTTTCCTAGTAAAGCACTGCCTTTTAAAGTTCTTTTAACATCGGAAAATACCCCTCATCACCCATAAACCCATGGATTCAATACCAAAGGCATTTAAGTGGTCTACTTGCCCCCAAACACAATGTCTCTAATTCAGCCTCTAGAACAGGGGACTTCAAGGACTTTTAAGGCTCATTGTACACAGTACTCTATGGAAAGGACTGTCAACACAATAGAAAATAAACCTATAGAAAATTGTGAAAGTTTGGAACGATTACACCATTGAATAGGCCATTGTTGTTGTAGAAAAAAATCATTAAAGCCATCAGGTTCAAGATAGCATATTTCTGTTGGAGAAAACTGGGTCCAGATGTTGTCCAAGACTTCACATGATTTACTCAGAGCTAATTAAGGAAATCATGCAACACATTGTGGATATGGCAAAAAAGAGTAGGAAATGAAGGATTTCAAGATATGGATCCTAGAGAAATTCAAGAGATAATGAACACCACATTTAGTCGTGTCATTTAATTGTGTCCATCTTATTGTGAACCCATGGACTGTTGCCTGTCAGGCTCATCTGTCCATAGGGTTTTCCAGGCAAGAATACTGGAGCAGATTGCTATTTCCTCATCTATGGGATCTTCCTGTCTCAGGGACTGAACCTACATCTCCTGTGACTCCTGCATTAGCAGACACTTTCTTTACCATTGAGCCATCTGAGAAGCACAAAACAGCACACTAGAGGGATTAACAGGAGACAACATGATGGAGATGAGTGTTTTCAAGCCAGATGAAGAGGTAGAGATAGAGAAGAAGCAGTTCCAGAAAACAAATTGACATTAGACAGTTTGACAGAAGAGTTCTGATGATTCAGAACCGCATTTGAGGTCTTTTACAACACGGACCCTGCTATGACATGAGCACACAAAGTACAGAAAGTGGTGAAAGAAAGACTGGTATTGTATGGAAATATTTCTAGAAAAATGAAAAAGCAAAAATGTCAGACAGAAATTACAATATATTCCTCATAAATTTACACCAAACGTGCCTGTGTCTCCTGCCTCCCCTTCCACCTCCTCCACCTCTCCCCTTCTACCACCTTGAAACAGCAAGACCACCCTTTCTCTCTGCTCCTCCTCCTCAGTGAAGTCAAGGTGAAGATATTTATGATGATTCACTTCCACTTAATGAATAGTAAATAACCGTCATGAGGATTTGATGGAGGAGCATTACACAGTCAGTAACAACTACCCCTGGAGCTGACAGTGACTCAGGTCATGAGCTCCTTATTGAAAAATCCAGGCTTAGATAGAAGAACATAGGGAAAGTCAGTAGGCCATTCAGTATAACCTAACTAAAATCCCATTCAATTATCAAGTGACGGTAACAAATAGATTCTAGGGATTAGAAATGATAGACAGCGTGCCTGAAGAACTATGGACAGAAGTTCATACCACTGTACAGGAGGCAGTGACCAAAACCATCCCAAAGAAAAAGAAATGCAAGAAGGCAAAATGGTTGTCTGAGGAGCTTTACAAATAGCTTCGGAAAGAGAAGTGAAAGGTAAGGGAGAAAGGGAAATATATATCCAATCGAATGCTGAGTTTTAGATAACAGCAAGGCAGAAAAGAATGCCTTTCTAAATTACCAATGAAAAAAATAGAGTAAAAATTAGACTGGGAAAAACTAGATTTCTCTTCAATAAAATTGGAGCTATCAAGGGAATAGTTCATGCAGGGATGTGTACTATAAAGGACAGAAAGTGTAAGGACCTAACAGAAGCAGAAGAGATTAAGAAGAGGTGGAAAGAATACACAGAACTGTTAAGTATGGTCTAAATGATGCAAATAACCATGATAGTGTGGTCGCTCACCTGGAGCCAGACATCCTAGAGTGTGAAGCCAAGTAGGTCTTATAAGGCATTAATATGAACAAAGCTAGTGGACATGACATAATTCCAGCTGAGTGATTTAAAATCCTAAAAGATGATGCTGTTAAAGTGCTACACGCATTATATTAGTGAATTTGGAAAACTCAGCAATAGCCACAGAACTGGAAAAGGTCAGTTTTCATTTCAATCCCAAAGAAAGGCAATTGCAAAGAATTTTGCAACTACTGTACAGATTGTGCTTATTTTACATCCTAGTAAGTTTATGCTTAAAATTCTCCAAGTTAGCCTTGAACATGAACCAAAAACTTCCAGATCTAAAAGCTGAGTTTCAGGGAGCAGAGGAACCAGAGATCAAATTGACAACATTTGTTGGATCATAGAGAAAGCAAAGGAATTCCAGAAAAACATCTAATTCTGCTTCATTGATTATGCTAACACCTTTAACTGGGTGGATCATAAAAACTGTGAAAAATTCTTAAATGTGAGTACTTTCTACCTTACGTATCACCTGAGAAACTTGTATAAGGGTCAAGAAGCATAAAACCCAGACATGGAACAACTGACTGGTTCAAATTGGGAAGTTTTGCCACCTTGCTTATTTAAGTTATATGCTGAGTACATCATGTGAAATGCCAGGTTGGATGAATCGCAAGCTGGAATCAAGTTTTCCAGGAGAAATATCAACAACCTCAGAAATGCAGATAATGCCACTTTAATGGCAGAAAGTGAAGAGGAACTAAGGTGCCTCTAGTTAAGAGGAGAGTAAAAAGCTAGCTTAAAACTTGGCATCAAAAGAAATAAGATTTTGGCATCTGGCCCCATCACTTCATGACAAATAGAATGGGAAAAAGTGGAAGTAGTGACAGATTTTATTTTCTTGGGCTCCAAAATCACTGTGGCTGGTGACTACAGTCATGAAATTTAAAGATGATTGCTACTTGGTAGAAAAAATATGACCAAACTAGACAGCATATTAAAAATCACTTTTCCAACAAAGTTCCATATAGTCAAAGTTATGATTCTTCCAGTAGTCTTGTATGGATATGAGAGTTGGACCATAAAGAAGGCTGAACACTGAAGAACTGGTGCTTTTAAACTGTGGTGCTGGAGAAGACTCTTGAGAATCCCTTGGACTGCAAGGAGATCAAACCTGAACCCAGTTAATCCTAAAGTAAATCAACTCTGAATATTTATTGGAAAGACTATTGTTGAATCTGAAGCTCCAGTACTTTGGCTATCTGACACTAAGAGCTGACTCACTGGAAAAGACTCTGATGCTGGGTAGGCCTGAAGGCAAAAGGAGAATGAGGTGGCAAAAGGTGAAATGGTTAGATAGCATCACTGACTCTTTGCTTTACTTTGCCTTCTTGCAAATTTTTTTCATTGGGATGATTTTGATCACTGTCTCCTGTGTGATGTTACAAATCTCTATCCATAATTCTTCAGGCACTCTATCTTTCAGATCTAGTCCATTGAATCCATTTGTCACTTCCACTATATAATCATAAGGGATTTGACTTAGGTCATACCTGATTGGCATAGTGGTTTTCCCTACTATCTTCAACTTAAGCTTGAATTGTGCAATAAGGAGCTCATGGTCTGAGCCACGGTCAGCTCTAGGTCTTGATTTTACGGACTGTATAGAACGTCTCCATTTTTGGCTGCAAACAACATAGCCAATCCTGTGCAATATTGCTCTTTCCAGCACCAGACTTTACTTTCACCACCAGGCGCATTCATAACCAGGCATCAGTTCTGCTTTGGCCCAGCTGCTTCCTTGTTTTTGGACCTATTAGTTATTGCCCTCCACTCTTCCCCAGCAGCATCCTGGACACCTTGCTACCAGGGGGTCTCATCTTCCAGTATCATATCTTTTGCATTTTCATACTATTCATGGAGTTCTTGCAAAGAATACTAGAGTGGTTTGCCATTCCCTCCTCCAGGGGACCACATTTTGTTAGAAACTCTGCACTCTGATCTGTCCATCTTGGATGACCCTTCATAGTATGGCTCATAGCTTTTTTGAATTATGCAAGCCCCTCGCCGTGACAAGTCTGTGATCCATAAAGATTATTCTTTTTATATATCTTTAAAAAATGAATTTTGAAATAATATTCACAAAGTGCTAACAGGTTATTTCTTGGTGATGAAATTTCTTTATCACTATTATTTTTTGGCCTCTGTGTATGCATTGGTTCTCTGTTCCCTATGCTCAGTATTGTAAGCATGTTTCGCTGAGAATGTATTAATTGATTTATTTCATTTTAAGGAAAAAATTATATAGTGTTTACTATATTCCAAGCATCATTCTAAGTGACTTATAAACATTAACTGTATATTTATATCTATACTATAAATATTATTATTATACACATTTCTTAGAAATGTGATATACAATAGATATATGTATCTATACAATAGATATATGATATACAATTGAGGGACAGAGAGGCTGTGTATCTTGCTCAAGGTCACACATGTAGAAAGTGGCAGAATCAGGATTTAAACCCAGGCATCTGGCTCTGAAGACTATATTTCTACCTGTTATATAGAACTTCCTTCAATAAATTATTTCAATAAAGTCTCTAGTTTTAAAAAGTGATGAAAAAGGCTATAATTCGAAAAGTCAGCATTTTAAAATTCTAATGAAAAGGATTATAGTATTAATCAGTCATCTCCAATGCCTTGTGACAAATTTTAATTCCCTTGACATAGCCTTTGTGAATAACAGTTACTATAAATTCTAAAGAACTGCCAAGTTTAACCCCAATTGGCTAGTGGTAATTCCTTGATAAAAAGTTGATATGCAATTTGGGAAGTAGTAAAGCAACCTAAATAACCAGCTGCATCCTGATGAAGGACAAGTAGTCCGATATTCTGGAGATACCTACACATACAAATCGATTTGACTCAATTCTGGTAAAATAATTAGTTTTTAAACGTGTTTGAATTTAATTTTTTACATGGATGCAGCATAATGACTGAATGGTTGCATTTTTTTCCATTAGTTGTTTTAATGTAGATACCACCTCATATAGGAGGGAAGAAAGCTGCTTTGACACATCATCAGTCAGTTACTATTTATTAAATTTTCACTAAATGCAGAGTATTACACTGCACTAATTTCACCAATGATTTCAGATCCTAAAACAGGAATATGCTCCTCAAAATAGTGATGAAGATACTGACAATATTGAGAATTATTATACAAATAGTACAAAATCTTTATCTTTTGAAAAATTTTAAAAAGACTTCTTTATGTTTTTGTGCTAATTGAAAATATATTGTAAAAACTGATATTTCCTGACTGTTTTACTTCTGAATTAGCTAGTGATTTTCTTAATTAATTAGTTATATTTATTAGCTTTCAGTTGGCATTAATGTATACCTTATTCTGTGGAGTATTAAAAATGCTACAAAGAATGAAATGAAGTTCATTCAGCTTTGACATGGGAACTATGTCTGATAATATGTGAGAGCTTTTAAACTTTGTTTCCATTTAGAAAACTCATAAGTTAAACAAAATATACTTTAGAAATTGAAAATAGAACTGACTGACTGAGTGAATAGAAAAAAAAGAAACCTTGTCTAAATCAACATCTGTCTTTCTGTCTTGTATGTAAATTGGAAATGGAATGACCAGGTTTGTTATTGATATCCACGAGATGAAAACACAGTATCAATTCCAAACATTTGGCTCCTGTTTATATCAGTGGCAGTTGTCTTTGCCACGTTTAATCATAAAAAAATCAAAATACAAACAAAAAAAGTAGCTTAATAGTGATGTTACCAAACTTAAACACTTGATGTTCAAAGCAGCCCCAAGATACCCTGAATCCAGAAGATCCAGTCAAATATATCCAAAATGAACATTTTTTTAAGAAGCAAAGAGTTAAAATGGGAACGATTGTTATGAAAACTATAAATGAGAGAGTAAGCAAGAATCTAGAACACTGAGTCAGGATAAGAGTGAAACATATACAGGTTAGGATTGATCAAGAGAGGTCTAGATACATTACATAGGTACATTGAGCATTAGTTATCCAAGGCTTGGTTTAAAGTGTATTCATTATAGAATGCGTGATTTCACAGATGTATTGTTGATATACACATTTAAACCTTCCTTCCATGCTTCTTTGTCCTGGAGCCTGACTCAAATCACACAAATGTACAACTTGTATGCAAGCATTATATGAAACTACTTGCATTTGACTAAAGAACCAAGTTGTTTCATACTTTTGTGCATGTTCTATCTTTCCAGTTAAAATTCTCTACCTTATCTGTCTGGAAAATTGCTGGTCATTTTTAAATTGTGTAAGTGCTGCTTTGTAAACTCTATGAAAACTCCATACTCCTGAATTTGAGAGGCTCCTTTCCTTCTTTATGCACCCACTGTAACTAGCATATACCTTTTTATTATAACTGCTAGATCATGTTTCAGTTCAGTTCAGTTCAGTCACTCAGTCGTGTCCGACTCTTTGCGACCCCGTGAATTGCAGCACGCCAGGCCTCCCTGTCCATTACCAACTCCCGGAGTTCACCCAGACTCACGTCCATCGAGTCAGTGATGCCCTCCAGCCATCACATCCTCCGTCGTCCCCTTCTCCTCCTGCCCCCAATCCCTCCCAGCATCAGAGTCTTTTCCAATGAGTCAACTCTTTGCATGAGGTGGCCAAAGTACTGGAGTTTCAGCTTTAGCATCATTCCTTCCAAAGAAATCCCAGGCCTGGTCTCCTTCAGAATGGACTGGCTGGATCTCCTTGCAGTCCAAGGGATTCTCAAGAGTCTTCTCCAACACCACAGTTCAAAAGCATCAATTCTTCGGCGCTCAGCCTTCTTCACAGTCCAACTCTCACATCCATACATGACCACTGGAAAAACCATAGCCTTGACTAGACGGACCTTTGTTGGCAAAGTAATGTCTCTGCTTTTGAATATGCTATCTAGGTTGGTCATAACTTTCCTTCCAAAGGAGTAAGCATCTTTTAATTTCATGGCTGCAGTCACCATCTGCAGTGATTTTGGAGCCCCTAAAAATAAAGTCTGACACTGTTTCCACTGTTTCCCCATCTATTTCCCATGAAGTGGTGGGACCAGATGCCATGATCTTCGTTTTCTGAATGTTGAGCTTTAAGCCAACTTTTTCACTCTCCACTTTCACTTTCATCAAGAGGCTTTTGAGTTCCTCTTCACTTTCTGCCATAAGGGTGGTGTCATCTGCATATCTGAGGTTATTGATATTTCTCCCAGCAATCTTGATTCCAGCTTGTGTTTCTTCCAGTCCAGCGTTTCTCATGATGTACTCTGCACATAAGTTAAATAAGCAGGGTGACAATATACAGCCTTCACGTACTCCTTTTCCTATTTGGAACCAGTCTGTTGTTCCATGTCCAGTTCTAACTGTTGCTTCCTGACCTGCATACAGATTTCTCAAGAGGCAGATCAGGTGGTCTGGCATTCCCATCTCTTTCAGAATTTTCCACAGTTTATTGTGATCCACACAGTCATATTTAGAATTATCTATATCCTGCCTCCCCTATCATGCTCTGAAGTATTAAATATTATATATCTACTTCATTTACCTCCACATTCCGGGTGCCTGAAACATTAGTTGGCACATAAGAGTCACTTAATATGTGAGAGAAGAATGATTAGTAAATTTGGTAAAATCTCTGGTGAATCTCTATTGAAAATTAAATAAAAGGGAAAGTTTGTTCATCATCAATAGCCTGAACCAATCTCTTTTACATATCTTGATAAATAAATGATTCTGTATTTTAATAGTAGAGATGCAAATAGTAGAGTGGAGTAAAAATTTTATTTTTACTATATAATGCAGAGTTTTGCATAAATATGTGGTTCAGTGTGAGTGCTTTACTCAGCCCTAAGATCATGGCAGACACTGTATTGAGGCCTCAGGATTCTGAGCCAGAAGCCTCTGTCCTGGTACCAGGACTTCCAGGCTCCTAAAAGGCTAGGGTTTGGGATCTGTACTTGCATAGTTCACTTCACAGTTCTGGCTCCTTGAAGGTCACACCATGAGCCCCATTTGTGCCAGAGCTTCTTCCACACTGAGCCAGGCCTCTGGTGCCAGATACCATACCACAGTGACTCTAACTTTGGAGGGGAGAATGAAGAGTCCACAGGCACTGGGGACTGTGAGCTCAGGGGTGTGAGGCAAACTACCCAAGGACAAGGAAGGAAGGAAGGGCCTTGGCACAGGGGCACCCAGGTGTTTCTCATCCCAGGACCCCTCGCCACCCACAGAGCTCCAGATACCCTCTAGTTTCAGGCTGTCTCTGGACAGGGGTTGTGGCTGCAGGTCCACAGCCTTGTTCTGCCACTCTCTGAGCCTCCTGACCCGGAGCAGCCTAGCCCATCCTCTCCCTGCCCCTGCATCAGGACAGGCACTTACTCCCCCAAACACTGGGAATCATGTATCACACCCTGCCAGTTGAAACTGCACCTTGTTTGACTTCCTAGGAAACTTCATGCTTCATTCACCCCAACCAAGCCAGACCTTCTCCCCTGAGATAACTCCCATGATCTCCAAAATTTAGAATAACCCCTGGTGAGGAGGTTTGGCTAAGAGGGTCATTTTTCTCTACACAGGATGCTAATAGATGGGCTCTGTCAGAAGTAGAGGAATGCCCTGAGGCTGCTTTTCATGGCAAATGTTCCAAGAACAAGCAGAGACAGTCTCTGGGATGAATTTTAGATCCTGCAGCTGCTCTGGAGGATGTTCATGAGTACTTGGTGTGTCTCCTTGTTGTATTTTTGTCTTCATGTGAAAAAAAAAAAAAAAAAAAGGATGACTAAATGTATTCTTCAATGACTTTCTGAGAAACAATGTATGGAGGCTAAATGTTTGGAAGTTTTCTTCCCTAAAAAATTACATTAGTTTATCCTCACTCACATTTAATTGATAGTTTTCACAAGGAATTATATATAATAGCCTGTGATATACCATAATAGAAATATTCCAATACTTTGGCCACCTGATGCAGAGAGCCAACTCAATGGAAAAGACCCTGATGCTGGGAAAGGCTGAAGGCAAAAGGAGAAGGGGACAGCAGGGGATGAGTTGGTTAGATAATTTCATTAATTCAATAGACATGAATTTGAGCAAACTCTGGGAGAGAGTGGAGGACAAAGGATCCTAGAGTGCTGGAGTCAATGGAGTCACAGAGTTAGGACTCAGTGACTAAACAACAATAGAATGAAAAAAAAAAATGTATATATAGTGTATATTAGCAGCCTCTGGAAAAACCTCTAAGTCTTCCTCATAAACTTTTTACTTGAGTTCTTTATCTCTCTTCTGTACATATTTTTTTTTATTTTTATTTTTTTAACACTGTCAGTCATAGAACGTTTATTTTAAACTTGCCATTCAAACTTTCAAAAGTATATTTTTTTGTTTCTGATAGTTCTTCTACTTATTGTTTTTAGCAGCCTACTGTTCTTATTTTAAAGCCAAAATACCCTTTCTTATTTCTCTGAATAAATGATGATTGTTCTGCTTTTCATATCAAGGCATTTCTTCTTTCTTTTTATATATTCTAATTCAGGTAGTTTAACATTTTGTACAAGTGTAGGGCTTTTGAATAATGGGCTGCAGTAAAAGTTAGTAGTGTTGTATCAATTATTTGGAAACAAACAGGCACACTATAATCTTGCTTCCAGAGTTATCTGGTTCTACCAATTTATAATCCTTTGGAAATTTCTGCAATGCAAGTTAGGATATATCTCCATTTCTTCACTGGGATTAAACTTCCTCTGATTTGCTACACTACTGACCATTCATTTTTTAGCTTTATAGATACAAAATGCTGCTGTTTTTCTTTTAAAGAGTGTAGTATGAATTTGGAGTAAAGAATATCTTTATAATGTAGAAACCTAACAAACAATGATTAGGCAAGTGATCAAAGTCGGCATCAATCAGTTCAGTTCAGTTCAGTTGCTCAGTCATGTCCAACTCTTTGTGACCCCAACCTCTTGGGACTGCATTACGCCAGGCTTCCCTGTCCATCACCAGCTCATGAAGCCTACTCAAACTCATGTCCATCAAGTTGGTGATGCCATACAACCATCTTCTCTTCTGTCGTCCCCTTCTCCTCTTGCCTTCAATCTTTCCCAGCATCAGGATCTTTTCCAATGAATCAGCTCCTCTCATTAGGTGGCCAAAGTACTGGAGTTGCAGCTTCAGCATCAGTCCTTCCAATGAATATTCAGGACTGATTTCCTTTAGGATGGACTGGTTGGATTACTTTGCAGTCCAAGGGACTCTCAAGAGTCTTCTCCAATACCACAGTTCAAAAGCGTCAATTCTTCGGCACTCAGCTTTCTTCATAGTCCAACTCTCACATCCATACATGACCACTGGAAAAACCAGAGCTTTGACTAGACAGACCTTTGTTGGCAATGTAATGCCTCTGCTTTTTAATATGCTGTCTAAGATTGTCATAGCTTTTCTTCCAAGGAGCAAGTGTCTTTTAATTTCATGGCTGCGGTCACCATCTGCAGTGATTTTGGAGACCAAGAAAATAAAGTTTCTCACTATGTCCACTGTTTCCCCATCTATTTGCCATGAAGTGATGAGACAAAATGCTGTGATTTTAGTTTTATGAATGTTGAGTTTTAAACCTGCTTTTTCACTCTCCTCTTTCACTTTCATCAAGAATTTCTTCAGTTCCTCTTTGTTTTCTGCCATAAGATTGCTGTCATCTGCATATCTGAGGTTATTGATATTAATTTCTTAGTCAATTGATATTTTGATTCCTGCTTGTACTTCATCCAGCACAGCATCTTGCATGATGTACTCTGTATACAAGTTAAATAAGCAGGGTGTCAATATACAGCCTTGACGTACTCCTTTCCCAGTTTGGAACCAGTCCATTAGTTTTAGTCATGTTGACAAGGTACATGCTTATATAATATAATGAAAATGACACTTGACCCCTCTGATATTCTTCTCCAAAACCCAAACCCCAGTCCTGTCAGAAGCAACACTAGACAAATACCAATTGCTTTCACCAGTGTTCTTCACAATTGTCAAAATCAATAAAAACAAGGAAAGCTTGAAAAACTGTTACAGTCAAGAGCAGCTTGAGGAGACATCATTACTAAATGTAGTGTATTATCCTAGATGGACTAGAAAAGAGACATTAAGCAAAAATTAATGAAATCCAAATTAAGCATGGACTTCAACTAATGACAATGAGTGAATATTAGTTTCTTACTTGTAATAATGTGCCATACTAATGCAAGATGTTAATGATAGGGGAAGCTGGGTATGGGGCATATGTCAGTCTATGTACAATCTTTGTAAGTTTTTGGTAAATCTAAAACTGTTCTAGTAAAGTGTATTTTAAAATTTCAGTATCATTCTTCTTTGTCCTTTCTTTACTTGTGATTTTCTATAATAAAAAGTTTTACATTACTGTTATTATGTAGAAATAGCTAAAAATACATTTTAATTTATCTGTTCTATGAATCTGTGATAACCCCATGACTATCACTGGATATCCTTAAATGCAAGCACAACATCCTTCCATGAATGAAAATGGAGAGAGAGAGTGAATCATCATAATGAAAAGAGTCATAGTCCATGGAGAATTCACACACAGGGCATGGTAAACCTAGAATAGTATGTTGTAAATTAAGAAATGAGAAATCTGCAAACTGGAAAGCTAACCAGAAGTTACTATGTGAAACAGAAATACACAGAAAATTTTTTAAAAGAGACAGAGAAAGAATCTTGGAGAATGATAGTAAATCTTGGACAGGCATTTAATATAGTTTCAATAGGATTCAGGGTCAGAGTGACCTTGCTTACTTAGTGTGCTTAAGTCCATCATCCTTAAGTCTTAGAATAGCTATGGTAGTAAACTTTATTGCAGTCACAACTTTGTCTTCTATTTCATTTATATAATCTCTTGATACTGAGTTTGCACCAAAATAGATATATTAAAAATCCTTCTGATTTAATGATAAATGACAACTGCTCCTAGAATTAAGAATGTACTTTGTATTTATTCTGCCCTGAAGTGCAGTGAAAGTCACTCAGTCATGTCTGACTCTTTGAGACCCGAGGGACTGTATAGCCTGTCAGGCTCCTCTGTGCATAGAATTCTCCAGCCAGAATACTGGAATGGGTACCTGTTCCCTGTTCCTTTCTCCAGGGGATCTTCCTAACCCAGGGATCAAACCCAGGTCCCTCACATTGCATGTGGATTGTTCACCATCTGAGCCACCAGATAATCCCAAGAATACTGGAGTGAGTAGCTGATCCCTTCTGCCAGGGATATTCCCAACTCAGGAATTGAACCGGGGTCTCCTGCATTGCAGGTGGATTCTTTACCAACTGAGCTACCAGAGAAGCTCAGTTCTACTGCTCTAGGACTTAGTTAAACATCCTGACTTCACAGTTCTGGCTAGGTGCACTTCCGTCCAGTAAAAGGACAGATTCACCAATTACTTTTGAAAGAATTTCTTAAGTGACAATTAAAAGCTGATTGTCTTGCTAAAATCTAATTAAAATTATTTCTGCAAAAACAGTCCTAAATAATGTGCTTTGAGTGACTTGATAGATAAGCCTAAAATAGCCAGTAGTGCTACAATTCAATGGCAGTTTCAAATAGCTTCCATCTGAAAACAAATCCCAACATTCTAGCATGACCCTAGCCAGAATTCCAAATAGGAAAACAGTTGGTACCACTTCACTATAATAAAGTTTCTTAAAGGTGCATTCTAAATTTAACTTTTTATTATTGCATTCCTCTGTTCCAGATTCAATTTCATAGTTTCATGATGCATTTTGCTGTGTCACACCTTTTGATTCCTACCAGTTTCCCATCTCACCTGTCCCCTTACTCTAAAAGTTAGTTCTTTCCTTTGTTCTATGTGTGTGTGTTAGCTGCTTAGTCACATTCAACTCTTTGCAACCCCATGGACTGTAGCCCACCAGGCTCCTCTGTCCATGGAATTCTTCAGACAAGACAAAAATACTGGAGTGAGTAGCCATTCCCTTCTCCAGAGGATCTTCCCCACCCAGGGATCAAACCCAGGTCTCCTGCATTGCAGGCAGATTCTTTACTGTCTGAGACATCATGGAAGTCCCTTACTCGATACATATACACATATATATCTCATATCAAGACCGTTTGTTTCCCATGGATCAGTCCATCATTTTACATGTACCAAGTAATTCTCTTTCCTTATATTTAATTCTAACTTCCTATTTTCTTCATCTGAAGAATCTGAATTAGCTATCTCAACAGAGGTTAAGATCTTGACTGATCAAAAATAAAACTTTCAGAGTTTACAACAATAAAAGTCCTACAGAATATAGTATTATATTTGAAATCTATATGATTATATTTGAAAATAAATAGAAGAAAGGGGACTTTTCTTAAGCATATGATCTATTTAAAACTTGGCAAGTTTTAAAGCTATATGAGTCTTAATAAGCTGTAACACCGTGTGCTGGTACTGAGTTCAAACTCACTGTGTATATGCTGCGCCCTAGGTTATGGTTAAACTTTCTAATCCCTTGCTTTTCTCTAAGGAAAGATATATCTTAACATGCAATAATTCGGGAAAATTCCTAGATCCAAAAGAAAACGGTATTATATATGTGTGCCCAATTGATCTTGGCTGAGGACACTTTGCAAAAGAATAAATTTTAAAAGATAATTTTTCAGGCATTAAAATTTATAAAGTAGGATGTAATTCTGATCATATTTCTTTTATGCCACTTACTAAACTATCCCCAGAATCTTTAATCCCAAATCACACCAGCTTTTGAATTCCTGAAATCAGTTGCTACCAAGAGTTCAACCAGATGCTGGTCTCTAACAAAGGTTCTCAAAGGAATGTTGTTGAGTCACTAAGTTGTGTCTGACTATTTGTGACCCCATGGATGGTAGCCCGCCAGACTCTTCCATCTATGGAGTTCTCCCAGCAAGAACACTGGAGTGATTGCCATTTCCTTCTCCATGAAGGAATAGTAAGGAATAAATTGCACTTTATTTTAGCTTTAGTTCTAATCTCATCTTTAAGGATTATTAGGAGTTGAGTCATATTCCCTCTCTCTGCTCAGAGATACATCTGTTTCTCATTATCTAGAATTGCTTCCATTGAAACTGAGGGTTCAGAACTGCCCACAAAGAATAGGTCATCCTCAGCAAATGCAAAACTTAAAATATGGCAGAATTTTAACCAGGAAAAAAAAAAAGTTATTGGCCACGTTCTCACTAAGAGACAGCTCTCAAGAGTGATTTCCTAAATCCAGAATATATTTTATATCACCTTTATTCAAAATAAGTAAGTCCTATAACTTTCAAAGTATCTGACAGACTGGAAGTTCTACGTCTGAGGCTTCAGAGGTCCTAACAAAGACAACATGTGTTATTGGCAGCTATTACTTAGACTGTGAGCATGTAGGGTTAAAAAAAACCTCAATATGATGACAGTGTTAGGAAGCTCAGGAAGAGGGTAAGTTAAGTCTTAGATGGGCCTAGTGTCAACTCTACAACATGAGCCTCCCATATATAATAACATTTAATACTCAGAACAATAGCAAGAGATAAGTACCACTGTAGCCAGTTTACAGTAGTGAAAACAGTTCTGGAAAAGCTAAATAGCAATTTATGAATCAGTATAGTTGATTTCCATGATTCATAGTATTAAGAGTTATGTTCTATAAAGCTACTGTGACCAATGAATTAACAAATATCAAACCCTTGCTACTAGGGAAATAGAGTTTTATTCCTACAAGCCTCAAGTCACAACATTTTTGTCAACTGACTTATATATAACATGGTTTTATATGAATTTTTATTTTTTTTTTTGATGTTCAAGCTGGTTTTATTTTTATTTTTTTTTTATTTATTTTAAATTTTTAAAAGAAAATACATCCTGAACCCTCCTCCCTCCTCCCTCCCCATACCATCCCTCTGGGTCATCCCAGTGCACCAGTCCCAAGCATCCAGCATCGTGCATTGAACCTGGACTGGCATCTCGTTTCATACATGACATTTCACATGTTTCAATGCCATTCTCCCAAATCTTACCACCCTCTCCCTCTCCCACAGAGTCCATAAGCCTGTTCTATACATCAGTGTCTCTTTTGCTGTCTCGTATACAGGGTTATCATTACCATCTTTCTAAATTCCATATATATGCGTTAGTATACTGTATTGGTGTTTGTCCTTCTGGCTTACTTCACTCTGTATAATAGGCTCCAGTTTCATCCACCTCATTAGAACTGATTCAAATGTATTCTTTTTAATGGCTGAGTAATACTCCATTGTGTATATGTACCACAGCTTTCTTATCCATTCATCTGCTGATGGACATCTAGGTTGCTTCCATGTCCTGGCTATTATAAACAGTGCTGCGATGAACACTGGGGTACACGTGTCTCTTTCCCTTCTGGTTTCCTCAGTGTGTATGCCCAGCAGTGGGATTGCTGGATCATAAGGCAGTTCTAGTTCCAGTTTTTTAAGGAATCTCCACACTGTTCTCCATAGTGGCTATACTAGTTTGCATTCCCACCAACAGTGTAAGAGGGTTCCCTTTTTTCCACACCCTCTCCAGCATTTATTGTTTGTAGAATTTTTGATAGCAGTCATTCTGACCCACATGAGATGGTACCTCATGGTGGTTTTGATTTGCAGTTCTCTGATAAGGAGTGATGTTGAACATCTTTTCATATGGTTGTTGGCCATCTGTGTGTCTTCTTTGGAGAAATGTCTGTTTAGCCCTTTGGCCCACTTTTTGACTGGGTCGTTTATTTTTCTGGTATTGAGCTGCATGAGCAGCTCAATAAATTAAATTTTTATTTAAAAACATCTTAAAAATATATTATTGGCTCATTAACTTTGAATTCACAACCAATAGTACAAGAACTATACCTTAACTAACATATTTGTTTTCTGTGTAGGATACATCACAGCCTAGAGAACTATCTTAGGGCCTAAAAAACAAGGTGCTCAACAAAAAGCTCAAGATGAGAAAAATAGACCAGACTAAATATACCAGAAAATGGACATTTGATTACAGTGTGAGATGAAATGAGAAAGCAGAGTGTCACCTTGTTGCACCTCAGCTGGGATCATACTTTTCAGAAAACTCAATTTTTCATCACCTTTCACATGTCTACAAAAGACCTAAAAGTGTGGTGAATATTGATTTTCAGGTTGCAAATACATTTTAGCAAGTAGGCATATTCACAAATAGTGAAGTTGGCTGTATTTAATATCAGTTTTCTGTTCTCCAGCTTATTTTTCCCTTGACTTTAAAAGTAATGCTCTCTCATGCCAAAGAATTAAGACATACAGAAAGTATTTTTAAGAAAAATTTTAATCAATAAAATTTCATCACCAGAAAGCAATGATGCCATTATATATATAATGGAAGTCACCATTAACCCCAACATATATATAAGTTGTTGTTGTTCAGTCACTAAGTTGTATCCAACTCTGTGACCCCTTGGACTGCAGCGTGCCAGGCTTCCCTGTCCTTCTCTATTTCCCAAAGCTTGCTCAAACTTATGTCCATGAGTCAGTGATGCTATCCAACTGTCTCATCCTCTGTCACCCCCTTCTCATCCTGCCTCAGTCTTCTCTGGTATATACATATATGTGTGCGCTTGTGTGCTAAGTTGCTCTAGCCGTGTCCATCTCTTTGTGACCTTATGGACTGTAGCCTACCAGGCTCCTCTGTCCATGGGAATTCTTCAGGCAAAAAGACTGGAGTGGGTTGCCATATTCTCCTCTACAGTATCTTCCTGACTCAGGGATCAAACCTGTGTCTCTTCCATCTCCTGCACTGGCAGGTGGGTTCTTTACCACTAGCGCCACCTAGGAAGCCCATGTTTATATATACATAATGCTTTTAAATCTACCCTTAAATGGTGGAGTAGAAGGGCATGAACTCATCTTCTTCTGTGAAAATTCCAAAATTACAACTCATTGCTGAACAACTATTGACAGGAGAATATTGGATCCCACCAAAAAAAGATACCCCACATCCAAGAAGAAAGGAGAAGCCCCAGCAAGATGGTATGAAGGGCAAAATCATGTTTAGAAAAATCAAACCCCATATTGGTCAGAGATGATCGGAGGGCTCAAACGAAACCTTGTGCACACCAGGACCCAGGAGAAAGGAGCAGTGATCCCACAAGAGATTGACCCAGACTTACCTGTGAGTGTCCAGGAGTCTCCGGCAGAGGCACAGGTCAGTGGTGGCCTGCTACAGGGTTGGGGACACTGAGTGAGGCAGTGCATGCAAGGTGCCTTTTGAAGGAGGCTGACATTATCTTCATTACTTCCACCATAGTTTGGTCTCAGGTAAAACAACAGAGAGGAGACACAGACACTCCCAACAATAGAAAATTAGGTTCAAGTTTTACTGAGCATGGCCCCACCAATCAGAACAAGATGCAGTTTCCCCCTCAGGCAGTTCTTCCCATCAGGAAGCTTCCATATGCCTCTTATCCTTATCAGACAGAGGGCAGAGAGATTGAAAACCACAATCATGGAAAACTAATCAAACTGATCATATGGACCACAGCCTTGTCTAACTCAATTAAACTATGAGCCACATCATGTAGGGCCACCCAAGATGGACAGGTCATGGTGTAGAGTTCTGACAAAACATGGTCCACTGGAGAAGGCAATGGCAAACCACTTCAGCATTTCTGCCTTGAGAACCCCATGAACATTATGAAAAGCCAAAAAGATATGACACTGAAAGATGAATTTGTCAGGTTGGGAGGTGCCCAATATGCTACTGGAGGAGAGTGGAGAAATAACACCAGAAAGAATGAATGGATGGAGCCAAAGCGAAAACAATGCCCAGTTGTGGATGTGACTGGTGATGGAAGGAAAGTCTGATGCTGTAAAGAATAATATTGCATAGGAACCTGGAATGTTAGGTCCATGAATCAAAGTAAATTGGAAGTGGTCAAACAGGAGATGGCAAGAGTGAATATCGACGTTTTAGGAATCAGTGAACTAAAATATGCTGGAATGGGCAAATTTAACTCAGATGATCATTATATCTATTACTGTGGGTAAAAATCCCTTAGGAGAAATGGAGTAGCCATTATAGTCAACGAAAGAGTCAAAAATGCAATACCTGGGTACAATCTCAAAACCAATAGAATGATCTCTGTTCGTTTCCAAGGCAAACCATTCAATATCACAGTAATCCAAGTCTATGCTCAAACCAAAAATGCCAAAGAAGCTGAAGCTGAATGTTCTATGAAGACCTACAAGTCCTTCTAGAGCTAACACCCAAAAAAGATGTCCTTTTCTTGATAGCGGACTGGAATGCAAAAGTAGGAAGTCAAGATATACCTTCAGTAACAGGCAAATTTGGCCTTGGAGTGCAAAATGAAACAGGACAAAGGCTGACAGAGTTTTGCCAAGAGAATGTACTCGTCATGGCAGACACATTCTTCCAACAACACAAGAGATGACTCAACACATGGACATCACCAGATAGTCAATACCAAAATCAGATTGATTACAGTCTTTGCAGCGAAAGATGGAGAAGTACTATAGAGTTAGCAAAAACAAGACTGAGAGCTAGCTGTGGCTCAGATCATGAACACCTTATTGCCAAATTCAGACTTAAAGAAAGTAGAGAAAGCCACTATACTATTCAGGTATGACCTAAATCAAATCCCTTACAATTATACAGTGGAAGTGACAAATAGATTCGGGGATTAGGTCTGATAGAGAGAGTGCCTGAAGAACTATGGACGGAGGTTCGTGACATTGTTATAGGAGGCAGTGATCAAACCATCCCCATGAAAAAGAAATGGAAAAGTCAAAATAGTTGTCTGAGGAGGCCTTACAAAGAGCTGAGAAAAGAAGAGAAGCTAAAGGCAAAGGAAAAAAACAAAAGATATACCCATTTGAATGCTGAGTTTCAAAGAATAGCACAGAGACATAGAAAGCCTTCCTCAGTGATCAATGCCAAGAATAGAGGAAAACAATAGAATGGGAAAGACTAGAGATCTCTTCAAGAAAATTAGAGATACCAAGGGAACATATCATGTAAACATGGGCACAATAAAGGACAGAAAGAGTATGGACCTAACAGAAGCAGAAGATATTAAGAAGAGGTGGCAAGAATACACAGAAGCTATACAAAAAAGATCTTCATGACACAGATAATGACGATGGTGTGATCACTCACCTAGAGTCAGACATCCTGGAATGCAAAATAAAATGGGCCTTAGGAAGCATCTCTACCAACAAAGCTAGTGGAGGTGATGGATTTCCAGTTGAGTTATTTCAAATCCTAAAAGATGATGCTGTGAAAGTGATGCACTCAATCTGTCAACAAATTTGGAAAACTCAGCAGTGGCCACAGGACTGAAAAAGGTCAATTTTCATTCCAATCCCAAAGAAAAGCAATGCCAAAGAATGTTCAAACTACCACACAATTGCACTCATCTAACACACTAGCAAAGTAATGCTCAAAATTCTCCAAACCAAGCTTCAACAGTATGTAAACCATGAACTTCCAGATGTTCAAGTCAGATTTAGAAAGGGTAGAGGAGCCAGAGTTCAAATTGTCAACATCCGTTGGATCATCAAAAAAGCAAGAGAGTTCCTGAAAAACATCTATTTCTGCTTTATTGACTACGTCAAAGCCTTTGACTGTGTGGATCACAACAAACTGGAAAATTCTTCAAGAGATGGGAATACTAGACCACCTTACCTACCTCCTTAAAAATCTATATGCAGGTCAAGAATCAGAACTGGACATGGAACAACAGACTGGATCCAAATAGGGAAAGGTGTACATCAAGGCTGTATATTGCCACCCCACTTATTTAACTTATATGCAGAGTATATCATGTGAGATGCCAGGCTGGATGAAGCACAAGCACGAATCAAGATTTCCAGGAGAAATATCAATAACGTCAGATGCTCAGATGACACCACCCTATAGCAGAAACCAAAGAAAAACTAAAGAGCCTCTTGATGAAAGTGAAAGAGGACAGTGAAAAAGTTGGCTTAAAACTCAACATTCAGAAAATTAACATCATCCTATCCAGTCCTATCACTTCATGAAGAATAGATGGGGAAATAATGGAAACAGTGGCAGACTTTGTTTTTTTTGGTCTCCAAAATCACTGCAGTAGGTGACCACAGTCTTGAAATTAGAAGACACTTGCTCTTTGGAAGAAAAGCTATGACCAACCTAGACAGCATATTAAAAAGCAGAGATATTACTTTGCCAACAAAGGTCCATCTAGTCAAGGCTATGGTTTTTCCAGTAGTCATGTATGGATGTGAGAATTGGCCTATAAAGAAACTGAGCATTGAAGAATCGATGCTTTTGAACTGTGGTGTTGGAGAAGACTCTTGAGAATCTCTTGGACTGCAAGGAGATCAAACCAGTCAATCCTGAAAGAAATCAGTCCTGAATATTCACTGGAAGGACTGATGCTGAAACTGAAACACCAATACATTGACCACCTGATGCAAAGAACTGACTCATTGGAAAAGCCCCTGATGGCGGGAAAGATTGAGGGCAGGAGGAGAACAGGATGACACAAGTTGAGATGGTTGGATGGCATCACCAAATGGATGGACATGACTTTGAGCAAGCTTAGAGTTTGGTGATGGACAGGGAAGCCTGGCATGCTGCAGTCCATGTGGTCACAAAGAGTCTGACACACTGAGTGACTGAACTGAAAGCTTTTAAAAATATCATTCTGGTTTAAGAATTATGGAAAAATAATAATTGTAGAGCTGTTTCCCTTATGTATTGAGTATAGCTATCTATCGTCATTTAGTCTCCTAGTGATGACCATAGAAATTATTCTAAATATCTATTATGAACACTGCTGAAAACTCTCATCTGTTTCTGTATGTTTATTTTTGAAAAAAATTCCACAAAGCACAAATTATACTTACATGCCTATTATATTGCATTCAAGAAATGGTTTCCCAAATTTAAGCCAGATTCTATTGTCCTTTGTGCAACAGTGTCAGCTTCCCTGTTTATTTTGATGCTAAGACTTCATAATTAAGTGGACAATATATTCAGTAACTATGGGAAGAAAGATAATTATCTGACACAATTCATACAACCAAATGTCTGTATGTGATACAGTACTAAAACAGTAAGCACTGGAAGAATTGAAAGGGTATACAAGCTTAAAGAACCAATATTGGTGGATTGTAGAAGGTGTCAGTTGTGGCAACACAGATTGTAAATTTCTACAAAAATAGAAAAGGGAAACAAAATTCCATGGACAGCATAAATAACAAAACTAGGGAAAAGGGTATCAAAATTCAAGCAGATTCTCAGCTATAAGACCTGAAAGTTATTAACATTTGTATGGGTAAAAAACAGGAAATCAAACAAGCAGCTTGATTGACCTGAAATGGAAGAAACCAAAAATAGCAACATATCTTTACTGGAAAGCATCCCTGGTCAATTTGAGAAAGACAACTGAAAAGGGAGGAACTTCCCCCACTCCAACAGCAGATGAGTGCAGGGGACCCAAGATAAGGCCATATGATGAAAAGACGTCTGCTAGCTTTTATGAAGCTTAAAAACTTGCTTTGTCACCTCCTTTCCAGAATAGGACTTAACACTGAGGAAACCCTACTCAGAGTGGATTCAAAATTTAGCATGTTAGGGGTCACGGAGATAGAAGAAAGAGAATGTTCACAGAAAAGGAGGAAAACAGAAGTGAAACAGGGCTCAGATTTTCACAAAATAGTCATATTCTGAACAAGGGAGGAGAGAGAGAGTGTGTGTGTGTTCTGGTATATACTGTAGTAGAGGCTTCCCACCTGGCTCAGTGGTAAAGAATCCACCTGCCAAAGCAGGAGATGAGGGTTCAATCCCTGCATCAGAAAGGTCTCCTGGAGAAGGAAATGGCAACCCACTCCAGTATTCTTGCATGGGAAACCCTATGGACACAGAAACCTGAATGGCACAGTTCATGGGGTCAGCAAAGAGTCGAACGTGACTTTGTGCCTAAACAACAACTGTAATAATAAATCAGTAAACTACAGAGGTTGTGGAAAACTGTACTGATATAACACCCTGTAGATAAAGGATCAGATGGAGACCTAAGGATATATTAGATTGAAATTTTTAAATGGAAAAGTTAAAGTACGGTGTCTATGAGTGCATGCCTGGATTTAATATACACAGACACACACGCACACAGACATATGCAGGCACACATGAAAGCGATTATTATAAAAGTCAGGATACCATTTATGTATGGGGATGAAAAAAGGTAAAATCTAGGATGGATCACAGGAAGGGAGCTTCTAGAGTGACTGACAAAGTTTTATTTCTTGACTAATTAGTTTCACCATACATTCACTTCATGTGGTTTTGTTTGATCTTCCAATAAATGGTTTTAAAAGGGGGCTATTTCTTCCAGTGCTGTGCTGTGCTTATCCACACAGTCTTGTCTGACTCTTTGTGACCACGTGGATTGTAGCCCTCCAGGTTCCTCTGTCCATGGAGATTCTCCAGGCAGGAATATTGGAGTGTGTTGTCATGCCCTCCTCCAGGAGATCTTCCCACCTAGGTATCGAACCCAGGTCTTCCAAATTGCAGGTGGATTCTTTACAATCTGATCCACCAAGGAAGCCCAAGAATACTGGAATGGGTAGATTATCCCTTCTCTAGGGGATCTTTCTGACCCAGAAATTGAAATGCAAGGGGTCTCCTGCATTGCAGGCAGATTCTTTACCAACTGAGCTACCAGAGAAACCCATTTTTTCAAACCATATGACTAATTCCCCAAAAGATCTGGAAAATAACATGAAGGAATATGAATATTGATCTAATATCTGTTGCAATTACATACTTTTAATACAGAATGCAGTCATTGATTTAAACCATTTAGCCTTACAAGATGCCAAAACAATTAAATGAACTGTAAAAACTTCCACCAAAGATGGCATTTTATCCAATCTTGCCAAATAGTGATCTAACCAAATCTCATGAAATTAATTATATTTTGCTGAATTGAATGAATTACTTATTATTTGGGCTTCCCAGGTGGCTCCAAGGTTAAGAATCTGCCTGTCAATCCAGGAGACTTTGGAGACAATGGTTTGATCCCTGGGTGGGAAAGATTCCCTAGAGGAGGAAACAGTAACCCATCCCAGTATTACTGCTTGGAGAATCCCATGGACAGAGGAGCCTGGCAGGTTACTACTGTTCATAGCATCACAAAGAGTTGGACATGACTGAGCACACACACACATGCATGACATATTTAAGACAAAGATTCAAGAGCTTGACTAAACTGCCTTTAATAACATTGTCTAACTCTGTTTTTTTGAAGTGAAAAACACAAAAGATATGACAGGAATTAACATCACAGTACATGTAAAAATTGATAACATGCAAAAAGACCCCATTATGAGAATTCTCACAAAGATCATCCAATAAATGTCTTCTTAATCTATACTTCTTCAACTCTGTTTATCTAAAGTAGACAAGGCTGATATGGTTGTCATCCTCAAAGTCTGCAGAGAATATTTCCATCTTCAAGGTTAGTTATTACACAGAATTATATTTTGAGGAATTAATTATAATTATATTAAGAGTTCAGTTCAGTTCAGTCACTCAGTCAAGTCCAACTCTTTGTGACCCCATGGACTGCAGCACTCCAGGCCTCCCTGTCCATCACTCTAACTCCAAGAGTTTACTCAAACTCATGTCCATTGAGTCAGTGATGCCATCCAACCATCACATCCTCTGTTGTCCCTGTCTCCTCCTACCTTCAATCCTTCCCAGCATCAGGGTCTTTTCAAATGAAACAGCTGCATTAAGTGGCCAAAGTATTGGAGTTTCAGCTTCAACATCAGTCCTTCCGATGAACATTCAGGACTGATTTCCTTTAGAATGGACTGGTTGGATCTCCTTGCAGTTCAAGGGACTCTCAAGAGTCTTCTCCAACACCACAGTTCAAAAGCATCAATTCTTCAGTGCTCAGCTTTCTTTATAGTCCAACTCTCACATCCATACATGACTACTGGAAAAACCATAGTCTTGACTAGATGGGCCTTTGTTGGCGAAGCAATATCTGCTTTTTAATATGCTGTCTAAGTTGGTCATAACTTTTCTTCCAAGAAGCAAACGTCTTCTTATTTCATGGCTGCAGTACTTTTGGAGCCAAAAATAAATAAATAAATAAAGTCTGCCACTGTTTACACTGTTTCTCCATCTATTTGCCATGAAGTGATGGGATCAGATGCCATGATCTTTGTTTTCTGAATGTTGAGCTTTAAGCCAACCCTTTCACTCTCCTCTTTCACTTTCATCAAGGGGCTCTTTAGTTCTTCTTCACTTTCTGCCATAAGGGTGGTGTCATCTGCATATCTGAGGTTATTTACGTTTCTGCCGGCAATCTTGATGCCAGCTTGTGCTTTATCCAGCCCGGCAGTTCTCATGATGTATTAAGAAAATTTATATTAATTACATTAAGAAAAAGTAATGTGTTTGCTTCCTTTTCATTCCTCCACTCCTCACCATCTTCATTCCCACCGGCTGGAGTCCCAGTGGCAGGCAGTCACGCAAACTGAAGCCCAAAGTTGTGTTTTGTAGGACTGGGGAAGGGCAGAGGGGCAATCAGCTAAAATAATCAGAACAGTCCAGTCATTGTGGGAGCATTGGAATTGTTAGCCTCAGGGAGAGCCTAACTACAATCCCAGATTAACAGCTATGGTCCCTCATTAGGGATCTACTGAAGCTCTGATGGAGATAAGGAAGCATATTAGCAAGGAGAGTCCTACTCGAGGACAAATTAACTTGTGGAATCTTGCAAGTTTCTCCAGTGGTCTCAGCCTGCAAAAGAGTATGAAGCAATTTGCACAATTCTGACTTCTCCACAGTCTAGTATTTTATTTTATTATGGAGATTTTATATTATTTAGTCTACATTTTTAATATAAATTTATCTATTTTAATTGGAGGTTAATTACTTTACAATATTTTATTGGTTTTACCATACATCAACATGCTAAATTTCTATTCATTATGCCCTGCTGGAGCTGACTGTGGCTCAGACCATGAACTCCTTATTGCCAAATTCAGATTTAAATTGAAGAAAGTAGGGAAAACCACTAGACCATTCAGGTATGACCCAAATCAAATCCCTTATGATTATACAGTGGAAGTGAGAAATAGATTTAAGGGCATAGATCTGATAGATAGAGTGCCTGATGAACTATGGAATGAAGTTCGTGACATTGTACAGGGACAGGGATCAAGACCATCCCCATGGAAAAGAAATGCGAAAAAGCAAAATGGTGTCTGGGGAGCCTTACAAACAGCTGTGAAAAGAAGAGAAGCGAAAAGCAAAGGAGAAAAGGAAAGATATAAACATCTGAATGCAGAGTTCCAAAGCATAGCAAGAAGAGATAAGAAAACCTTCTTCAGCGATCAATGCAAAGAAATAGAGGAAAACAACAGAATGGGAAAGACTAGAGATCTCTTCAAGAAAATCAGAGATACCAAAGGAACATTTGATGCAAAGATGGGCTTGATAAAGAACAGAAATGGTATGGACCTAACAGAAGCAGAAGATATTAAGAAGAGATGGCAAGAATACACAGAACTGTACAAAAAAGTTCTTCACGACCCAGATAATCACGATGGTGTAATCACTCATCTAGAGCCAGATATCGTGGAATGTGAAGTCAAGTGGGCCTTAGAAGGCATCACTACGAACCAAGCTTGTGGAGGTGATAGAATTCCAGTTGAGCTATTTCAAATCCTGAAAGATGATGCTGTGAAAGTGCTGCACTCAATATGCCAGCAAATTTGGAAAACTCAGCAGTGGCCACAGGACTGCAAAAGGTCAGTTTTCATTCCAATCCCAAAGAAAGGCAATGCCAAAGAATGCTCAAACTACTGCACAGTTGCACTCATCTCACATGCTAGTAAAGTAATGCTCAAAAGTCTCCAAGCCAGGCTTCAACAATATGTGAACCATGAACTTCCTGATGTTCAAGCTGGTTTTAGAAAAGGCAGAGGAACCAGAGATCAAATTGCCAACATCTGCTGGATCATGGAAAAAGCAATAGAGTGCCAGAAAAACATCTATTTCTGCTTTATTGACTATGCCAAAGCCTTTGACTGTGTGGATCACAATAAACTGTGGAAA
Organism: Bos indicus x Bos taurus; assembly: GCF_003369695.1. Lineage (NCBI taxonomy): Eukaryota > Metazoa > Chordata > Mammalia > Artiodactyla > Bovidae > Bos > Bos indicus x Bos taurus. Next base: position 80,335,098 of record NC_040090.1, on the reverse strand, counting down.
ATTCTGAAAGAAATGGGAATACCAGACCACCTGATCTGCCTCTTGAGAAATTTGTATGCAGGTCAGGAAGCAACAGTTAGAACTGGACATGGAACAACAGGCTGGTTCCAAATAGGAAAAGGAGTACATCAAGACTGTATATTGTCACCCTGTTTATTTAACTTATATGCAGAGTACATCATGAGAAACGCTGGACTGGAAGAAACACAAGCTGGAATCAAGATTGCCAGGAGAAATATCAATAACCTCAGATATGCAGATGACACCACCCTTATGGCAGAAGGTGAAGAGGAACTCAAAAGCCTCTTGATGAAAGTGAAAGTGGAGAGTGAAAAAGTTGGCTTAAAGCTCAACATTCAGAAGACCAAGATCATGGCATACGGTCCCATCACTTCATGGGAAATAGATGGGGAAACAGTGGAAACAGTGTCAGGCTTTATTTTGGGGGGCTCCAAAATCACTGCAGATGGTGACTGCAGCCATGAAATTAAAAGATGCTTACTCCTTGGAAGGAAAGTTATGACCAACCTAGATAGCATATTCAAAAGCAGAGACATTACTTTGCCAACAAAGCTTCGTCTAGTCAAGGCTATGGTTTTCCCTGTGGTCATATATGGATGTGAGAGTTGGACTGTGAAGAAGGCTGAGTGCCGAAGAATTGATGCTTTTGAACTGTGGTGTTGGAGAAGACTCTTGAGAGTCCCTTGGACTGCAAGGAGATCCAATCAGTCCATTCTGAAGGAGATCAGCCCTGGGATTTCTTTGGAAGGAATGATGCTAAAGCTGAAACTCCAGTACTTTGGCCACCTCACGTGAAGACTTGAATCATTGGAAAAGACTCTGATGCTGGGAGGGATTGTGGGCAGGAGGAGAAGGGGACGACAGAGGATGAGATGGCTGGATGGCATCACTGACTCGATGGATGTGAGTCTGAGAGAACTCTGGTAGTTGGTGATGGACAGGGAGGCCTGGTGTGCTGTGATTCATGGGGTCACAAAGAGTTGGACATGACTGAGTGATCTATCTGATCTGATCCTTCCTATTCTTGGATACCATAAATTCATTCTTGCCTTATAGCTTTGACTTTTAAATAGCTTGCCACCACTTAGTTATTGCTTATTCATATTGTGATTACTTAGCTCTGCTTCTTTTAAGTCACTCTCATTATTGCCTTAATTGTGGCAGTTGTGCTTCTGTCAATCACTATCCTACCAATGTCAACACTGGTAGTAAAGTACTGGATCTCAGGGATAATTATTGTTTGACATTTATATTATTATTATTTTTCACTTATATAGGCTCTTTATTAATCTGAAACTTTATTCACAACAAGCATTGTTTTTTGGTCATTCTTGCTAAACAAAAACAAACAAAAAAAGCATTGCATAAAGAAGTGCAAGAGGAGATTTCATGCATCATCTTACTTTATTTCTTAATTTTTAGATGTGGAAACAGAGTCCAGTAAAGTTTGACTGAATTGCCCAAAGGCTCTTGTCTGTAGCAGAGCCAAAATTAAGCAACAGTTTTCTTGACTTGGCCAGCACAAACTAATTTTGAGAAAAGGCAAAATATAAATGCATTAATAAATAAAATTTTAAAAATATGACTCAGAATCAAGAGTAAAAGCTGTACAATTGTAGGTGCTGCTTGCTGAATAAGACTTATTAAAATACATCCTCTGAGGTCAGTAGTTAACCTAAAATTTGTTGATAGGCTTGATAGATGAGTTCACCCAGATACAGATTCATACCTATAACAAGTCTCAGGATGGGACAGGGCAGTATGGAGAATTGCTCACTTTAAGGATAGCAAGACAAAGTTCCTTCTGTTGTCCCACACATTCTGTTCTGTGTTCATCTCTTTATGGTTGCCTTCCTACTAAAGAGATGTCTAGGTTTTCTCCAGTTTTCAAATCTTACATTGTAAATGAGTTTTTTTCACGTCTTCATTATGTTATTTAAAAGTGCTTGCTACCTGCTTTGCTTGTTAACTTTGTGAGGAATTTTATTTCCTTCTTCATGCAATTTTCTACAATGTTTTCTTAGCAGGCAGGTATTTATTTAAAAATTAAAATTACTGAAAGGGCAAATTTCTCATGAGGCTCAAGTTTCAAGCAATTTCTCACTGGATAAAAATATGATGCCATCGTCCTTTGATGTATAACACTTAAAATTTTACTTGATTGAAACAGCTAAAGGAAAATGTCCGGTTAATTATTGCATTTCATTATGTAGCAGGCAAAAGAAAACTATAAATGTCACTTTTTAAATTTGGATATTAGATAAATTATACTTTATCTCTGAAAAAGTAAAATAGGTGCAGTTCACAAATTATATGCTTACGGGTAAAATATCTGATTCACTTGTTGTATCATTTTGGTGTGCTGAAAGCTAAGACATTAACTAGGTAATTAGGATTGTCATTTACTAGGTATCTATTGTGCAACTTTTGCAAGTTCTATGAATCTGCAAGAGATATAGGATATAATTTATGACCTACAGGTATTTACAATCTAATTAGGAAACCACATAACTGAAATAATTAAAGAGAAACTGAAGAGTAAGGTGACAAATTCAATCTGGTTTTGTGGAGTAGGATAGTCCAAAGTGGGAAAGATGTGAGTTGTGCCCTGAGGTAGAATAAGATTTAGATGATTAGGAAGGATGAAGTAGGCATGCCAGAAAAGGAAGATTCTACAGGAAATAATAATAATAATAATCACAAGGAGGGTAAACAAGTTGTTGTATGTTAGAAATAGTGACATGCCCTACCCAAGTGAAGCTATATTCAATAGAATAGTGAAGAATTATTAATGCCCTTGAAAGCATGCTGATGACTTAGAGAATTCCAGGCATCTTTGTATTCTCTGGCACCAGGCTGCTCAGTAAATCCTCACTGAGTTAAATGATCTAAGAGATACATTAGTCCTTCTTATTCATTTACAAAAAATGAAACTGAAGGTCAGAGAGACCAGGATATCAGATGTCGCTGGTAGTGCACTGCACACACTCGCCACTACCTCTTAACTCCACAAGAGAAAGTTCCAGAGAGGAGAAGTCATGTTTAAGTTCACCCACGCCGAATCCACCCGATGCTTCTAAAGTTTCTGTGGAAGACCATATGTAGGCAGGAAAAGTCAGATTTCTTTGGAAGCTCTTGTTCAAGTGGAAGTGAAAGGGAAGTCGCTCAGTCGTGTCCGACTCTTTGTGATCCCACAGACTGTAGCCTACCAGGCTCCATTCGTCCCTGGATTTTCCAGGCAAGAGTACTGGAGTGGGTTGCCATTGCCTTCTCCAGAGGATTTTCCCAACCCAGGGATCAAACCCGGGTCTACCTGCATTGTAGGCAGGCGCTTTACTGTCTGAGCCACCAGGGAAGCCTTCAAATGGAAGGGATCCTCTTCAAATGAGATGTAACTCTGAGTTAATTTTCCACATGATCAAAGAGGCTGAGACTAATAAAACTGAGAATTCAAGCTTCTCTATCATCTTTTCTTACAAGGAAAAGAGAAAAAACACTTCAGTTAAACTCATGTATGTTAAGTGATGGAATGACAGGGTGAAAGTCATCTGGACAGAATTTGGAGGGGAGTCTTTCATTGTAAACCTTTATTTATATGCCTTCTCAAGAAAATTTAAATGCATCAGTGCAAATTGGAAAATGCCCTTCAATCATTTGCTAATTGTTCCATATCCCTCAAGACATCAAGCTTTTCAATTTTTAATTTTTTTTAACTTTACAATATTGTATTGGTTTTGCCATATATCAACATGAATCCGCCACAGGTATACACGTGTTCCCCATCCTGAACCCTCTTCCCTCCTCCCTCCCTGTACCATCCCTCTGGGTCCTCCCAGTGCACCAGCCCCAAGCATCCAGTATTGTGCATCAAACCTGGGCTGGCAACTCGTTTCATATATGATATTATACATGTTTTAATGCCATTCTCCCAAATCATCCCACCCTCTCCCTCTCCCAGAGAGTCCAAAAGACTGTTCTATACATCTGTGTCTCTTTTGCTGTCTTGTATACAGGGTTATTGTTACTGTCTTTCTAAATTCCATATATATGCGTTAGTATACTGTATTGGTGTATTTCTTTCTGACTTACTTAACTCTGTATAATAGGATATCCTCCACTTCATTAGAACGGATTCAAATGTATTGTTATTATTGGCTGAGTAATACTCCATTGTGTATATGTACCACAGCTTTCTTATCCATTCATCTGCTGATGGACATCTAGGTTGCTTCCACGTCCTGGCTATTATAAACAATGCTGCAATGAACATTGGGGTACATGTGTCTCTTTCCCTTCTGGTTTCCTCAGTGTGTATGCCCAGCAGTGGGATTGCTGGGTCATAAGGCAGTTCTATTTCCAGTGTTTTAAGGAATCTCCACACTGTTCTCCATAGTGGCTGTACTAGTTTGCATTCCCACCAACAGTGTAAGAGGGTTCCCTTTTCTCCACACCCTCTCCAGCATTTACTGCTTGTAGACTTTTGGATTGCAGCCATTCTGACTGGTGTGAAATGGTACCTCATAGTGGTTTTGATTTGCATTTCTTTGATAATGAGTGATGATGAGCATTTTTTCATGTGTTTGTTAGCCATCTGTATGTCTTCTTTGGAGAAATGTCTATTTAGTTCTTTGGCCCATTTTTTGATTGGGTCATTTATTTTTCTGGAATTGAGCTGTAGGAGTTGCTTGTACATTTTTGAGATTAGTTGTTTGTCAGTTGCTTCATTTGCTATTATTTTCTCCCATTCTGAAGGCTGTCTTTTCACCTTGCTAATAGTTTCCTTTGTTGTGCAGAAGCTTTTAAGTTTAATTAGGTCCTGTTTATTTATTTTTGCTTTTATTTCCAATATTCTGGGAGGTGGGTCATAGAGGATCCTGCTGTGATGTATGTTGGAGAGTGTTTTGCCTATGTTCTCCTCTAGGAGTTTTATAGTTTCTGGTCTTACGTTTAGATCTTTAATCCATTTTCAGTTTATTTTTGTGTATGGTGTTAGAAAGTGTTCTAGTTTCATTCTTTTACAAGTGGTTGACCAGATTTCCCAGCACCACTTGTTAAAGAGATTGTCTTTAATCATTGTATATTCTTGCCTCCTTTGTCAAAGATAAGGTGTCCATAGGTGCGTGGATTAATCTCTGGGCTTTCTATTTTGTTCCATTGATCTATATTTCTGTCTTTGTGCCAGTACCATACTCAGACATCAAGCTTTTCAAAACTCTAGCTGAATGTGACAAAAGTAGTAGTTCCCAGCTTTCTTGATATTTCCACTACATGTATCAGGCTGATGAACTGAATTTCTCAATTTATAGCCACATTTTTTTCATAATGTAGGATGTGTCCATTTCTGTCAACCTAAATATCATGTTACTACTGCTATTTCAAATTAACAGCTTCTTTAAGTTAACTATATTTTTGTTGTACTACTATTTTGTTTGTGGCTTTCTCTATTTCAGCCTTACTAAAATTAATGAATTAATACAGAAACTAATGAAACTATAATGCACTGAAACTTGACAACATCCACATACTATCTCTTGCTAAATGGTCCTTTCTGTGTTTAGTTTTGTCCTTTTTTATCCTGATTTGCTGTATCCACAGTGCTAGAACCAGAAGATAGTCAGAGCTATTTGTTGAATGAATAATTGAGTGCTGTCTTCTTAAAAAGTAAAGAAAAAGGAATGCTTAAACCAGGATAGAAACTGTAACATAAAAAAAACTGAAATATTTCATTCAATGGGTAAAAAGAGAACTAATTTGCTACATACATTAAAAACTTGTATGTCTACTGTTTCTTATAGACTTTCCAATATCCCTATCATCCAGGGAAAGCAGGTACTTCATTGGCCAAATGCATTTATTGACTTATCTAAAGGTTACATATTCAGTAAATAGAAGTGTTCAGACTCTTGACTCTGAGTTTACTGTCCGACCTATTATAAAATGCTACACTCTGAATTATTTGGGGTTTCACAGACATCACAGTAATAATTTGTCCAGTTACTCAGTATTTTCTCTTTAGAAGAATTAATTGATATGAAAGCTAGCAGCTTCTGGATTGTGACCTGCTGGGGGAGAGAGTAACTGGAGTTCTGAACACTTTTTAATAAAAAATACAAACAAGATTTAGCAAGAAGGGCCATGAGTCAAAAACATCAGTAAAATATTTCCACAACTATTTTGGTTCATTTATTTTTTCCTATAAGAAATGCAAGCCTTTGTTTATTTAAAGATATGCAACTTTCCATTTATTAATATCCTTTTTAGTCAGACCACATAATGTAGGCAGGGAATGTTAGATAAAACATCTGCAGAACAGACTTGCTTTCCATGACTGATGTTGTTCCACAGAGATATGTCATAAGCAATATAGCTGCTGGAAACTCAAATAGCAGCATAAATAAGATATATCCATGGAAAGTTTTGAAAAACCTTAAAATAATTCTCCTGTATTTTTAGTTTCCTAAGCTTATAATCAAGGCATCGTATTTATCTTACTATTACAGACTTGTGCGTCCTCTACCAAAATGGTTTGCATGGAGACAGATGCTCTGCACTGAGAAAATATCAAGAAAATAATGAATTGGAAGTTACAAGTGCCTTCAGCCAAAAGTCCAAAGGGAATTGTCACCTTGAAATTATATGTAGCAGAAGGAGCCAAAGAAAACAATGAAATGGCAAAAGTGCCAGTGTTAATCCAGAAATTAATCTCAGGGGTGTTTAGGCCAGGTTAATTGAACCAACAATAGTCTTTCTTTCATTTTGAACCAAAGCATGTCCAAAAGGAGAGGGGAGGCCAAAATATCTTCAACTAGATTAGGTGAAACAGGACAGCTGAATCAGCAGCATAATCAAGAAATATTTGAAAAAGTGACATGTATTTATTGGGCAAGATATATAAATGTAGCTCCATCACTTGAGTTTACAAATTAGAAATGACAGCACTTACCTGGGAAAAGGAAACCATCAAAAACAAAGTACTGATTGAGTGACATTAAGCTACATGCAGTTTAAACATTCTGTGCATAAATAAAATTCATTCCTGCCTTCCAGAAACTTAGATTCTAAGAAATATAATAGCAATATTAGAAACAACAATAACCTCTATCATTATTGGTGCCATTTCTTGAGCTACTGGTTAGTGCTAACTAATATGCCAGGGGCTCCTTTGGTGGCTCAGTAGTAAAAGAATCTGCCTGCAATGCAAGAGATGCAGGAAACATGGGTTCAATCCCTAGGCCTAGAAGATTGCTTGGAGGAGGAAACGACAAACTGTTCCAGTATTCTTGCCTGGAAAATTCCATGGACAGAGGAACCTGATGGGCTGCAGTCCAAGGGGTCACAAACAAACATGACTAAGCAACTGAGCATGAAAATAATATGCCAAGTACTTTACAGGCAGTATCTCTCCCAATCTTCACAATCTAAAGTGTTAATATTGTCTCCATTTTAATGTTAGATAACCTGAAGCTTAGAGATAATAACCCACCCCATTTCCATAACTAGTAATAGGTGAGTGGATGAACAAAAATAACACTCCAAAGCCTGTGCACTCTTCCTCTGTATTCAGTTCAGTTCAGTTCAGTCACTCAGTCGTGTCCGACTCTTTGTGACCCCATGAATTGCAGCACACAAGGCCTCCCTGTCCATCACCAACTCCCAGAGTTCACCCAAACTCATGTGCATCAAGTCGGTGATGCCATCCAGCCATCTCATCCTCTGTCATCCCCTTCTCCTCCTGCCCCCAATCCCTCCCAGCATCAGGGTCTTTTCCAATGAGTCAACTTTTCCCAGGAGGTGGCCAAAGTATTGGAGTGTCAGCCTCAGCATCAGTTCCACTGTGTCCTAAATTAGCCACATCTAAAATGTTTCCCTGGTGGCTCAGATGGTAAAGAACCTGCCTGACAATGCAAAAGACATAAGAAACACAGGTTCAATCCCTGGGTTGGGATGATCCCCTGGAGTAGGACATGGCAACCCACTCCTGTATTCTTGCTTGGAAAGTCACATGGATAGTGGAGCCTAGTGGGCTGCAATCCATAGCATTGCAAAGAGTCGGACATGACTGAAGTAACTTAGCACAAATGCAGGCAGAATGAATGAAGAGAAGCATGTTATTTGTCCTAAATGGAATTGGACAGTGAAGACAAGATAATGATTATGCCACACACACACAAAAAAAGAACAAACAAGATATTTATTTTTAAAAGTACAATGATTGCATAGAGAAGAGATAGCTAGCATACACATTCAACCTCAACTGTAAGTGCATAATTTGAAGTTTCAAGAAATGTAAAATGAAGAATTTGACTCTATTGTCTCTTAATGTCAGGTGCAATGACTACAGAGAACTAAGATTCACTGGAGAAGGAAATAGCAAGCCACTCTAGTATTTGTGCCTGGAGAATTCGATTGCCAGAGGAGTCTGGTGGGCTGCAGTCCATGGGCTTGTGAAGAGTTGGACACGACTAACAAGCTGGAGTGACTAATGCACACACACACACAAAAATAAGTCTTAATACAGTCAGCTAGTGTTTGATAGCTACAAAAGGATGTTAAGATGATCTTATTAATAAAATTCATATTAATTTATTTTTATTTATAAATCTCCATAGGATTAAGCAATGAGAGAAACTCTAATTCTAAATTAAATGTAAGCATAATTTGTTACATGGGACATACATTTGGACATGGGACAAATGACTGGTTGAAAACAGAAAGGAGTGCAACAAGGCTGCATATTGTCACTCCGATTATTTAATGTATATGAAGAGTATAACATATGAAATGCTGCATTGGATGAATCACAAGGTGGAGTCAAGATTTGTGTGCTTAATCACTGATGCTGGGAAAGATTGAAGGCAAAAGGAGAAGGGGACTAAAGAGGATGAAATGTTTAGATAGCATTACCAACTCAGTGGACGTGAATTTGAGCAAGCTCCAGGAGATAGTGGTGACCAGAGAAGCCTGACATGCTAAAGTCCATGGGATCACAAAGAGTCAGACATGACTTAGTGACTGAACAGCAACAACAGATAATTTGTTCTCGAATGGCAATACATGTGAGATACACGATTAATTACAACAGTCAATAACTATTTGAATAAATACAAAGCAATAGTGGGAATGCTTAAAGAGCCATAAATGGAAAAAAAGAAACAGTAATTCATCAGTCAAGCCTCCAAAATAAACTCTATTGGAACAGCATATGTAAAAATCAGATATATCTTTATTAAGGAGAAAATACAAGTAGGTAATAACCCTCATATTTATTGTTCAATACACTTGCATGTGCATGAGAAGTCACTTCAGTCATGTCTAACTCTCTGCAACCCTATGGACTATAGTCCTCTGGGCTCCTTTGTCCATGGGATTCTCCAGGCAAGAATACTGGAGTGGGTTGCCATGCCCATCTCTAGGGGATCTTCCAGACCCAGGGGTCAAACCCGCATCTCTTATGTCTCTTGCATTGGAAGGTGGGCTCTTTACAACTAGAGCCACCTGGCAATTAATACTTATCCTTTGCAAGCTGTCTATCAGACTGTTAGAGTAAGTAAATCATCTCATTTGAGGGATGAAGAAAGTGAGCTTTAGGGATACTAAGTGATTTTACAAAGATGAGACAACCACTGATGGTTGGCATGGTATTTTAGCTGTTTTTTTTTTTTTTTTTTTTTTTAATTAAAGCTGGTTGCCTTCAATGTGAAAGAGAAGGAGAAAGTAAAAGAAAACAGATATAACAGTTCTATTTTTAGTTTAATGAGACTATCTGTTGAAATTGTGGAAATCTAAAAAGTAGGTCAACAGAATCTGTTTTGCTGAGTAACTTCTGCTTTGAATCATATATGTATCTGAGATTCATATGAAGCTGCCATACTTGCTTCATCGGTGTTAAAAACATCATTTTGTACAAAAGTCACTTGGCATTTCTGCAGACTTCTATATTTGTCTAACCCCTCATGCTGAAGATCACCTTAGTACACAGAGAAAGAGTTTATCACCTTTTTTGACAAAATAAATCCTTTTCCATCTGCCACTAGAGTGGAGTAGGAAATGTATTCATTCCTAGAATCCTAAACTGATGTAAAGCAGATTTCTGCTGCTTTTTGTGGGGAGGAGGCTGCAGTATAGGAAGAAAGAATTGAAATCCTCTCTATCCCCTACCCTGTTAAGCTAAATCACTTCAGTCATGTCCAACTCTGTGTGACCCCAGAGATGGCAGCCCACCAGGCTCCCCCGTCCCTGGGATTCTCCAGGCAAGAACACTGGAGTGGGTTGCTATTTCCTTCTCCAATGCATGAAAGTGAAAAGTGAAAGTGAAGTCACTCAGTAGTGTCCTACTCCTAGTGACCCCGTGGACTGCAGCCTACCAGGCTCCTCCATCCATGGGATTTTCCAGGCAAGAGTGCTGGAGTGGGTTGCCATTGCCTTCTCCATCCCCTACCCTACAATTGTATAAAATATAGATGGGTTGCACTGAGGAAGAGTAGAAGACTTGCCTGCTCTCTGGACTCTGGACTCTGGACTGAGTGAGAGATAGAAATTACTGGCATTTCAGGAAAAGCAAGAATGCTGAAAAAAGTCTCTCCCTGGAGTTTACATGCAAATAGCCTACCCTAGACTAAGGCAAGAGCAGAATAACTAAGAAACACCTCTGCCCCCATAATATGACTTCAATTGACTGTGAAGTGTTAGCAATATACCTTGGGAAGAGTGACAGGAGTATTGCACCGATATAAAGAATCTGATGAAATAGGAAGGTAGAACAAAAACACTGAGAGAAAACCTGTAGCATCCAAGATCTCACATTTAGCTCAAGATGCCTACAAGTCACTCTAGGAGGTGTTTGAAAACTGTAATGTCCTTAATGTAACTAAAGCAACAACAAGCCAAATTCAGTTCAAATTAAAAAAAAAAAATTTTTTTTGAGTCAGTCCTTCAGTCTGGCAGGAAAAGAGGCATGTTCAGAAAAGTCATTATTGACATCAATCTCTATTATTCTTATACGACATGTTCAGAATTCAATCAAAAAATTGGAATACACAAGACAAGAAAAATACCTCTGTTGTTAAGAGATAAAGTAGTTATCAGAATTAGGCTGCTGCTGCTAAGTCACTTCAGTCGTGTCCGACTCTGTGCGACCCCAGAGACGGCAGCCCACCAGGCTCCCCCATCCCTGGGATTCTCCAGGCAAGAACACTGGAGTGGGTTGCCATTTCCTTCTCCAATGCATGAAAGTGGAAAGTCAAAGTGAAGTTGCTCAATCGTGTCTGACTCTTAGTGACCCCATGGACTGCAGCCTACCAGGCTCCTCCATCCATGGGATTTTCCAGGCAAGAGTACTGGAGTGGGGTGCCATCGCCTTCTCCCAGAATTAGGCTAGAATTTCTGATTCAGAACTTGGGTCAGGAATTTCATCCAAATGTGATCAAACAAGTAGATACTTTAAGGTTATGTTAAAAGATCTAAGGCAAATGTGAACAACATGTGTGAATATGTGGAAACTTCATTAGAGAGAAGCAAACAATAAAAAAAGGAAATGCTAGAGATGAATAACACAGTATCAGAAATGACAAATGACTATGGTGGGATTATTATTAACAACATACTGTATGCATGAGATGGAAAAGGAAATGGAAACCTTTCTAGCAAAATTCTAGCAAGATTGCTAGATGGTGAGATTCTAGCATTCTTATCTAGAAAATCCCATGGACAGAGGCAAAAAAAAAAAAAAAGGTCAGGCACAATCTTTGGGATGACAAAGAGTCAGACAGGATTGAGTGACTGAGCATGCAAGCACACAAGAGAAGAAATAATTTACAATCAGTAAAATAAATCAATAAAGATTGTGCATGCTTATAGCAAAAGAAAAAGATGAAAAGAAAAATTCAAAACAGAATCGAGGATCTGAGATTTTAGAACATTATCAATCTAATATATGAGTATTTGATGTCCCAGAAAATTGTGACAAAATAGAACATAAAAAATGGGACAAAATAAATATTTGAAGAGATAAAGTCCCATTTTTTGCTAAATTTAAGAGAACAAAGATCTTAATAGCTTCAGTTCAGTTCAGTTCAGTCACTCAGTCGTGTCTGACTCTTTGTGACCAAATGAATCACAGCACGCCAGGCCTCCCTGTCCATCACCAACTCCCAGAGTTCACTCAGACTCACATCCATCAAGTCAGTGATGCCATCCAGCCATCTCATCCTCTGTCATCCCCTTCTCCTCCTGCCCCCAATCCCTCCCAGCATCAGGGTCTTTTCCAGTGAGTCAACTCTTCGCATGAGGTGGCCAAAGTACTGGAGTTTCAGATAAATTCATAGGAAGAACGTAAAGAAAAATGTAGGTGTATTGTATTTAAATGTTAAAATCAAAATGAAGATAAATTTTTAATGGCAGCTGAGTAAAAAAATATATGCACATTACATGCTGCTGCTGCTAAGTCGCTTCAGTCATGTCCGACTCTGTGCGACCCCATAGACGGCAGCCCACCAGACTCCCCCGTCCCTGGGATTCTCCAGGCGAGAACACTGGAGTGGGTTGCCATTTCCTTCTCCAACGCATGAAAGTGAAGAGTGAAAGTGAAGTCACTCAGTCGTGTCCGACTCTTAGCGACCCCATGGACTGCAACCTACCAGGCTTCTCCGTCCATGGGATTTTCCAGGCAAGAGTACTGGAGTGGGGTGCCATTGCCTTAGAGGGAAGCAAATATAACAAGTTCAGCTAACTTCTCATCAGGAAAAATAAAATCAAGGAGTCAATGAAATAACATCTTTGATATGTTGAAGTTTTAAAAATAAAAACAAGCTCTTAGAATTCTACCAGTAAAAAAATCCTTCAAAAATTAAGGTAGAATAGAAACATATTTAGAAATGCAAATTTAAAGCTAATTCATCTTTCATAAAACTTCAAGACAAGAAGTACTAAAATAAATTCTCTAGGTTGAAGCAAAATGTTATCAAAAAGAAATTATTCTACTTTTAACCTATGAAGTTTCATAAAGTATGTTACTTATTAAAACAACAGCTACAACAATACAACTTATAGTTGACTCTTGCTTTTTTAATGTCAATTATATATTAAATAATTTTCAATTTTAAAAAAGTTTAAATCTTTTATTAAATTTTAAAGTTTACTTTACAGTTATTGATACAATTATTGCAAATTATTGGCTATATTTTCTGTGTTCTACAACACATCCTTGGGCCTATCTTAAACCAAAAAAGTCGGCTCCTCCCACTCCTCCACTCTTATAGTACCCTTCCTACCACTTTCCAGTGGTAATGACTAGTTCATTCTCTATGTTTATGAATCAGCTTTTTTCTTTTTAATTCACTAGTTTGTTGTATATTTTAGATTACACATATATCATAGAGTATTTACCTTCCTCTGTCTGAATTATTTCACTGACATAATGCCCTCCACGTCCATCCATGTTGCTATAAATGGCAAATTCTCATTCTTTTTATCTGGTTGAGTAGTGTTGAATTGTATATATGTACCATGTCTTCATTATCCATTCATCTGATGATGGACACTTAGATTGCTTCTATATCTTGGCAAATTTAACTAATGATACTATGAACATGGGGGTGCATCCTTTCGAACAAGCGTTTTCATTTTTTCCAGATATCTACTTGAGTGGAATTTCTAAGTCCTTTGTTAGTTCTACTTTTAGTTTTTTGACAAACACCCAGGCTGCTGTCCACAGTGGCTATACAAATAAGTAATATATATAATATATATTATGTTATGTATATCATAATTTTATAATTATAATATATAATATTATAATGATATAGTATATCATAAATAGTATAATTTTATATTCTACAAATTATATGTTATAAATTTATTATATATTATATTACATGCAATATATTTATATACAATATTATATAATATATATTATATAATGCTGTAATTAACATATTATATATTATATAATATAATATAATTTATATTATATCATATATATTATTATAATATATACAACATATATATAACATATGTTTTATATATAACATATATACTCTAATATTATATATTATAAGGTAATAATTTATATATTACATAATATGAAATTTATATATTATATACTGTATATAATATAATACAGTATATAACATATATTATACATATGATATAATATGTTCATTATTATATTTATTAATTATATGTAATTATATATACTATATATAACAATATATAATTATTGAATAGTAAAAGAATATATAATTTTATACATGATAATAATATATTATGATATAATGATATAATATACTTATATATAATATATATACTATTATGATACATGATATAATGTATGTAATAATAGATATTATATTATATATTGTAACCTTACAATAATATATTATTAAATATTATATTTATATATTATTCATTCATATAATATATATATTACATAATATTATATATTATATTTATTATATATTATATTGTTACATTATATTATATTTTATTAATTATGTTATATAATATTATATGTTGTATATAAATATATACATGAAAAATATTATAAATAATATATGATTATAATATATAATTATATATTATATGATTATATATCATACATATAATTATATATTATATTTTTATAATAATATTATATATGACATATTAGATATTATTATAATAGTATATGCATTATAATATAACATATAACATATTAAATACAATATCATAATTTATATATAAATAATATTATAATCCATTGTAATATATAATTATACACTAAGTAAATTATATATTATATTATATAATTTCATATTTTATTATAATATGTTATAATACATAGTATACACTAATATATAATATAATATTGCATAATATTATATGTATTATATGCATATACATATATATTACACATAATATATACATATATGTATATATTAATCACTTATGTTCATGTCATTGGCAAATATTTTTCCTTCTTGGTAGGTTGTCTTTTTGTTTTGTTGATGGTTTCCTTTCTTATCCTAAAGTGCTTAAATTTAATTAGGTCCCATTTGTTTATTCAATATTATATTATATTAATATATAACATAATATTGCATTATATTATATGTATTATATGCATATATGTATACATATATATTACACATAATATATACATATATGTATATATTAATCACTTATGTTCATATCATTGGCAAATATTTTTCCTTCTTGGTAGGTTGTCTTTTTGTTTTGTTGATGGTTTCCTTTCTTATGCTAAAGTGCTTAAATTTAATTAAGTCCCGTTTCTTTATTTTTGCTTTTATTTCCTTTACTTTAGGAAACAAAGCCAAAAAGAAATCTTTCTGTGACTTCATTGCAAAGAGTCTCCCAATGTTTTCCTCCAGAAGTTTTATGGTATTTGGTTTTAACTTAGTTCTTTAATCCACTGGAAATTTATTTTTGCATGTAAGGTGAGAAATTTTCTAATTTCATTTTTTACATGTAGCTGTCCAGTTTTCCCAGGATCACTTATTGAAGAGACTGTCTTTCCTCCATTGTATATTCCTGCTTTCTTTGATGTAGGTTAATTGATCATATGTGAGTGGGTTTATTTCTGGGCTCTCTATCTTGTTCCATTGATCTAATTCTTTCTAATGTGGGGGCTTCCCTGGTGGCTTAGTGGTAAAGAATCTTTCTACCAATATAGGTGACATGGGTTTGATCCCTGGATTGAGAAGATATCCTGGAGAAGGAAATGGCAACACATTCTAGTCCTTTGCCTAGGAAATCCCATGGACAAAGGAGCCTGGTGGGTTACAGTCCACTGGGTTGGAAAAGAATCAGACATGACAGCAACTGAACAATTCTTATATGTATATAGTGATATCTCACTGTAATTTTAATTTGCAAATCTCTGACAACAAATGAAATTGAACAACTTACAGTTGGCTTCCTGGCCATGTGTATACCTTACTTGGTGAAGTTTCTGTTCATTTTTGTACATTTTTAATTGAGTCCTGGACTTTTTTTAAAATTAAATTGATGAATTTGTTATAATTCTGACCATGCTTTATAAAGAAGTTATCCTACTCTGCAGCTTTTCATTCCATTTTCCTAACAGTAAGTTTTAAACAGGAGGAATTTTTAATTTTGATGAAGCAAAGCTTGAAATTTTTTCTCTTATGCTTCATGATTTGGGGAGTTATACAGGAAATTGTTCTCTAATAAAAAGTCAAAATTATTTTCTTCTAAGTGTTTTGCTAGAAAATTTATAATTTTAGATTTTTAAGTTTAGAGCTATGATCCATTTCAAGTTAATATTGTGAAGTAGGAGTTGAGAATAATTTTTGTGTATAAATATTGTTTCTCTAGGATCAGTTGTTAGAAGGATAATCATATACCTACTAAACAACCTAAAAACAATTATTAAAATCTTTGGGAATTGTCCTCAGGGCATATAGTCAGTGGAGAAACATTCATTCACTAAAACCTACTAAGTCTCAGTTAATAATGGCTTATTGTGATCCACACAGTCAAAGGCTTTGGCATAGTCAATAAAGCAGAAATAGATGTTTCTCTGGAACTCTCTTGCTTCTTCCATGATCCAGCAGATGTTGGCAATTGGATCTCTGGTTCCTCTGCCTTTTCTAAAACCAGCTTGAACATCAGGAAGTTCATGGTTCACATATTGCTGAAGCCTTACTTGGAGAATTTTGAGCATTACTTTACTAGCCTGTGAGATGAGTGCAATTGTGCCATAGTTTGAGCATTCTTTGGCATTGCCTTTTTTTGGGATTGGAATGAAAATTGACCTTTTCCAGTCCTGTGGCCACTGCTGAGTTTTCCAAATTTGCTGGCATATTGAGTGCAGCACTTTCACAGCATCATCTTTCAGAATTTGGAATAGCTCAACTGGAATTCCATCACCTCCACTAGCTTTGTTCGTAGTGATGCTTTCTAAGGCCCATTTGACTTCACATTCCAGGATGTCTGGCTCTAGGTGAGTGATCACACCATCGTGATTATCTGGGTCTGTGGAAAATTCTGAAAGAGATGGGAATACCAGACCACCTGATCTGCCTCTTGAGAAATTTGTATGCAGGTCAGGAAGCAACAGTTAGAACTGGACATGGAACAACAGGCTGGTTCCAAATAGGAAAAGGAGTTCATCAAGGCTGTATATTGTCACCCTGCTTATTTAACTTATATGCAGAGTACATCATGAGAAATGCTGTACTGGAAGAAACACAAGCTGGAATCAAGATTGCCAGGAGAAATATCAATAACCTCAGATATGCAGATGATACCACCCTTATGGCAGAAAGTGAAGAGAAACTCAAAAGCCTCTTGATGAAAGTGAAAGAGGAGAGTGAAAAAGTTGGCTTAAAGCTCAACATTCAGAAAATGAAGATCATGGCATCCGGTCCCACCACTTCATAGGAAATAGATGGGGAAAGAGTGGAAACAGTGTCAGACTTTATTTTTCTGGGTCCCAAAATCACTACAGATGGTGACTGCAGCCATGAAATTAAAAGATGCTTACTCCTTGAAAGGAAAGTTATGACCAACCTAGGTAGCCTATTCAAAAGCAGAGACATTACTTTGCCAACAAAGGTCCGTCTAGTCAAGGCTATGATTTTTCCTGTGGTCGTGTATGGATGTGAGAGTTGGACTGTGAAGAAGGCTGAGCACCGAAGATTTGATGCTTTTGAACTGTGGTGTTGGAGAAGACTCTTGAGAGTCCCTTGAACTGCAAGGAGATCCAACCAGTCCATTCTGAAGGAGATCAGCCCTGGGATTTCTTTGGAAGGAATGATGCTAAAGCTGAAACTCCAGTACTTTGGCCACTTCATGCGAAGAGTTGACCCATTGGAAAAGACTCTGATGCTGGGAGGGATTGGGGGCAGGAGGAGAAGGGGATGACAGAGGATGAGATGGCTGGATGGCAACACTGACTTGATGGACGTGAGTCTGAGTGAACTCCGGGAGTTTGTGATGGACAGGGAGGCCTGGCCTGCTGCTATTCATGGGGTTGCAAAGAGTCGGACACAACTGAGTGACTGATCTGATCTGATGGTATTAGAGCAACAACCAGGTCCCTTACCACCAGAACTTCTGTATTATGAAAGCTCAACCATAGCCATTGTACTCCAGGAAAGTCTGACCAAGAGCACTGAAGTTCGTTCTCATAATAGCTGTCAGTCTGGGACTACGATTTTGCCCCCAAAGGGAAAGATTTATCAGAAAGCTCTATACTAAGTGTAGCAGACCCAAAACTTTGGGGCACTATTATCACCACCTCCAACTCACTAACAGACTAGGAAATGCAAAAGTAAGATCATAAGGTGCCAACCACCCATTCAAGTACACACTCATAGAGTAGGACTATCATTCCAGGAAAAGCTGTTCCCAATCCTCAGCTTCAGTGCAAAGCATAGGGCTTCTACCCAGGTGGAAGCATAAGCTATAGGGACAAAGAATTCCACAGTTCTATCTGAGGGGCCTGACTTTATCTGGGAGAAACTGTGAGAACTCCATGCTTAAGGGGCTTGTCAAAAAAATAAATAAATAACAACATTGAAGATCTTATTGAAAAGCAATTAAAAGAAGGCTGACAGCCCTGGGGTACAAGAAAAACAGTAGAGCAGTTAGAAGTTTAATAGCACCAAGACAAGAAACAACCAAGAAGAACACTCCTATAATCAGTTACCCTGGGGATCAGGAAATCTATATACATGCACTAGACTGCACCTACTCAGAAGCAATCACTGCAATATGTGGAACAGACTTGAAAGCATTCCATAAACTGAAACAGACCCATCAACTTAGAATGAACCCTCACTGGCATAAGTATAACAAAACTCATGATGAATCTCCAGTCATCCCTGACAATTTTGAAGATTATTTGCTTGCCCAGTGAAACATCCTCTCATGAAAAAAGAGAAGAAGTAAGCCAGAAGGAAAAACACCAATACAGTATACTAACGCATATATATGGAATTTAGAAAGATGGTAACAATAACCCTGTGTACGAGACAGCAAAAGAGACACTGATGTATAGAACAGTCTTATGGACTCTATGGGAGAAGGAGAGGGTGGGAAGATTTGGGAGAATGGCATTGAAACATGTAAAATATCATGTATGAAACGAGATGCCAGTCCAGGTTCAATGCACGATACTGGATGCTTGGGGCTAGAGCACTGGGACGACCCAGAGGGATGGTATGGGGGGGGAGGAGGGAGGAGGGTTCAGGATGGGGAACACATGTATACTGGTGGCGGATTCATTTTGATATTTGGCAAAACTAATACAATTATGTAAAGTTTAAAAATAAAATAAAATTTAAAAAAAAGAAAAAAGAGAAGAAAACAGAGCAGGAGTGTCCAAACTAGTCATCACTGGCTGAATGTGAGGCAAAATAATAATAATAAACTCCCTAATCAGGCTTCAAACAACATTTATACATGTAAAGATCAAGGGTAAAAATCTAACATTGAATCAATAACTGGCATACCCAGGAAGCAAGAACTGGCATACCTAGATGGCCAGATCAAAACCTGAAAACAAGGAAAAGCAAATATGAGCAGCAATATCAGAAGGCACACACTGGTATGGAAATAGGTAAGCTGAGTCACTAAATAAACAAATGTCTGTGCAAGCAGTAACCAAAACAGCTCCTGAAGATGGAGGTCAGCATCCAGTATTTTTTTTTTATAGTACACTATTTAGTTTTCAACAAAAATATATGAAGCATACAAAGAAACAGGAAGAACATATGACCCATAAACTGAAAATAAGCAGGTAATAGTAACTACCCACATGGCAGTTGAAAGGGTCTACAAGGTGGACCTATCAATCAAGACTTCAAAACAGGATAATAAACATGCCCAAGGAAAAAAGGAAGCCATATTTAAAGAATTAAAGGAAGGTATAAAGATGATGCCTCAACAAATAGACATTAGAAAAGAGTCAATTGAAAATTCTGGATTTGGAAGTACAACAATTGTAAGGAAATTTTCACGAGAAGGGTTTTTACAGCAGATTTGTGCTGGCAAAAGAATCAACAAACAAAAATAAATCAGTAGAGATTATACAATAAAACAAAGTCTTTGCCAACAAAGGTCTGTATAGTCAAAGCTATGGATGTGAGAATTGGACCTAAAGAAATCTGAGCACCAAAGAATTGATTCTTTTGGACTGTGGTGTTGGAGAAGACTCTTGAGAGTCCCTTGGACTGCAGGGATATCAAACCAGTCAACTCTAAAGGAAATCAATCCTAAATATTCATTGGAAAGACTGATGCTGAAGTATTGATATTGCTCCAATACTTTGGTAACCTAATGCGAAGAACTGACTCCTTAGAAAAGACCCTGATGATGGGAAAGATTGAGGGCTGGAGGAGAAGGGGATGACAGAGGATGAGATGGCTGGATGGCGTTACTGACTTGATGAACATGAGTTTGAGCAAGCTGCAGGAGTTAGTGATGGACAGGGAAGCCTGGTGTGCTGCAGTCCGTGGGATCACAAAGAGTTGGACATGACTGAGTGACTGAACTGAACTGATACAATAAGAAGAACAGAAAGGAGAAAAAAGGTTAAAATATATGAATAGAGTCTTAGAGAAGTGTGGGACACTATTAAGGTCACTAATATATGTGTAATAGGGGTATCACAGGGAGAATAAAAAGAGAAAGAAATATTAAAAATATTTCAAAGGAATAATGACTGAAAACATCCCAAGTTTGATGAAAAACCCTGACCTACACACCCAAGGTGCTCAATGAATTCCAAATAGGATAGACACAAAGGGATTCACAAATAGACACTTTATAGCCAAAATGAGAGCCAGAGATGAAGAGAAAAATCTTGAAAGTAATAAGAGAAAAGTGACTCATTATTTATAAGATGTAGAGGCCAGAAGGGAGTAGGAGAACATATTCAAAATGTTGAAAGTAAAAAACTTCTAATAAAAAACCTAATGTCCGGCAAAACAAACTTTTAAAAAATAAAGACTAAATAGGCTAAATAAAGACATTTCAAGATGAACAAGAGAGTTTATTGTTAGTAGGCAACAAGATTCCAAAAACTACTTACAATGCTCTTCATCCAGCCCATGTCGGCAATTGTCTTGCTGTATCTCACTGTGCACAGTGTTCGTTGAACCCTTGGTAGACAAGGTGGAAGCTAAGAGGCTGGAAGAAGACTCAGGGAGCATAGGAAGTAGGAACTACAGATGGGTTTATTCTCTCCTGGCTGATGCAGTAGCCATAGGAGCAGCCACGCTATATTCTCCCCTTTTGTGGGTGACCCAATGAACTCAGCTGGGACAAGCAGTAATGTGGCCACTTTCTTAGGTGAAGCCCATACATGTGTCCTGCACAGAGCAACCCGTGACCAAAAAATACCTCATGCTGTGCGTGCTCAGTGCTGTAAGTGACCTCAGCTCTTACACAGTTACTATTTACACAGTGTGGGGCAAGAAAACCTGAACACGCCATCTTGGCTAATTTGGTCTCCTCACACTCCACCCCTTCAGGGTCTCTCACCTCACATTCTATGTGCAGTCCATAGTCTGTGATATTCCCTTGGTGAGTAACACTGACCCATGGATTTACATCTTGCAACAGCAGTATCTACAACACAGTTACATCACCAACACATAACAAAACCCAGTTAGGTATCACCAGGAACTCATGTTGCAGTCCTTGCCCTTATGGGACTTGAAGAGTCACCCACTGCATGTGGGGTGCCTTTATCTTCCATGGCCAAGTCCAGTTCACCGCCTGTCCTTGTGAAATTTGAGGAAAGCTCCCACAGGGGCAACTTCACCCCTATGGGATTTCTCACCAAGGACCTGCAAAACCCCCCACAGGTGTGGGGCCAACCCCTTCAAAGAGTGGACTTTATGGCATTCACAGCCCACCCATAAGATTGTAAATGCTTTCACATGTTCTAAATCTGCAAGAGAATCAGAACTTAGTAGCACATCATGGGACACAGCCTTTATCCCAGGATGTAGCCTTTATAGTACATTGTTCTAAATCTTCAAGGAAGGACACAGACTTTACAGCACACTGTTCTACATGAGGCCTCTGGTCCCTGCTTGGGCTCTTCAGGAGGACACCTTGATCTGAGCCCTATTCAAATTGGCAAAAGGCATCATCAAAAGGATCATCCTAGGGCACCGTGTAATCTTTTAACTGAACTGCCTGTATCTCTTGCTGTGGGTGCTTCCCAAGCTTGGTAAACTGCTGCTCTGGTCTCAGTTGCCTCCACAGCTCTAGGAGCAGAGCATGGGGCTGTCTATCAGTTTGATTTCTGCCTACTCTCACTGCTAGCAAACCAGCCCACATTTGCATTATCATCATCTAGACAGGGTCTTTACCAGCTCGGGCCACTTTTGGGGTCTTCACACTTCTAATCCCCTTTGACTGCCACTCTTTCTCTACTTCTTCCAAACTAGCCACCATCAAGGTCACCTCATAGATGGGGTGCCCCATATAGGATGCAAGAATAGCAATCAGAGATCCAAAAGCAGTAGACAGGGCATTGTTCAAAATGGCATCTCAAATGTTGCCAGTAAAACGCTCATCACTTGGGCCTCAGGTATTTGGATTAAATATCGACTGTTTCATGCCTAGTTCTCTCACTACTTGGGTCAACTCGCCATAAGTATGTCACTTCCTCACAGTATCTGGGAGCTCTTTGGCATTGGACCACATGGTGAGGATGGCAGCATTAATCCGTTCCATGAGGGTGTGTGATTGGTTACGCGCACACTGCATGGGTCGCCTAGTTTTCTGCAACCTTTGTCCCAACGAGGAGTGAGTCGTTATAGATGCCAATAGTTCTACTTTGTCCCCAGAAAACAGGATACTGTCCACCCCTATGTCCCAAATTCGCAAGAGCCGTGCTGCCAAGGATTTCCCTTGCTTTGCCAACATTGCTTACACAAGTTGACCAACTCCACTGGAATATATGGTTGATATGTCATGACCTCAGTCACATGACATGGGGACCCCTTAAGGATGCCCTCCCTGGACCATAGGCTGCTCATGCTTCACTTTCTGCTGCACAACATACCTCTCTGCCAAGCGGGGACGTGACATGTCACAATGTGCATCATCACCATCACTTCCTGCCTCCTTGTTAGAGATGCTGGGTTCTTCAGGACCATAGGGTTCCTATGTATTTGGGCATTTCTTTTTTGCCTTGCTGAATCAGCTAAAGACTTAGCAATGAACTTAATTTGTCTTTTCAAAGAACCAGATCTTAATTTTATTGACCTTTTCTATTTGTTGTTGCTGTTGTTAGTTCTAACGCCAATGTATGTCGCTCTAGTTCCTCCAAGCACCTCTGCACACTGTGTACCGGTGCAGCATTGCAAACGGCGCTATTCATATTTGCCTTCAAGGGAGTCAGGAAAATCCACCCCACAGTGCCAGTGGCAGTCCCTGCCACCTTGTTCAGAAAATGAGAATGCACATCCTGTAACATCTTTTCAATACTATCTGGTGAACCATCTACTGTTTCACAGTCTTCCACTGGAGCCCACACCAAGAAGATTGCAGCCACCTGGTACCACGTGCTATATGGTGGCCACTGGCTTCCTCCATCCAATGGCACCTCAGGCTCCCCAACCTGCTGGGTATCCTGCTGACTAAGCCAGTTGTAGTGCTCTTCATCTTGTCCGCATCACCAGCTGTACAGCTGTATCTCACTGTGCACACTGTTTGTTGAATCCGTGGTAGACAAGGTGCAAGCTAAGAGTCTGGAAGACTTGAGGAGCCATAGAAATGACAGACAAGTTTATTCTCTCGTGGCTGATGCAGCAGCCATAGCATAACCTAACAAAACACAACCTGTCTCCTGACTCACACAGAAGCCATAGCATGTTCTCTCCTGGTTGACGAAGCACCCATAGCAGCACCCACACTGTATTCTGTCCTCTCATGGGTGACCCATAGACACAGCCGTGACAGGCAGCAACGCTGCAGCTTTTTAGATGGAGGCAATATGTGCACAAAGCCACCCGCGATCAAGCAAGTGCATTGTGGCCTGTGTGCTCAGTGCTGTAAATGATTTCAGCTGCTGCTGCTGCTAAGTCACTTCAGTCTTGTCCGACTCTGTGCGACCCCATAGACAGCAGCCCACCAGGCTCTGCCGTCCATGGATTTTTCAGGCAAGAACACTGGAGTGGGTTGCCATTTCCTTCTCCAATGCATGAAAGTGAAAAGTGAAAGTGAAGTCGCTCAGTCGTGTCCGACTCTATGCGACCCCGTGGACTGCAGCCTACCAGGCTCCTCGGTCCATGGGATTTTTCAGGCAAGAGTACTGGAGTGGGGTGCCATTGCCTTCTCCGCAGCTGTTATATAGTCATTATTTACAAAACAAAGGGCGAGAGAGCCTAAGTACACCATCTTGGCTAATTTGCTCTCTCCCTACACTGCTAAAGAAAGTTCTTCAGGCTGAAAGCAAGTGACCTAAACAGTAACTTAAATCCATATTAAAAAATAAATAAATAAAAATAAGGTAGGTAATTACAAAATATAGTATAATTTCATATTTGTTCTCTTCTTAACTGATTTAAAATTAATTATTTAAAGCAATATGTATATAATTGTATTATAAGGCCCATCACAGAAGTGATATATTTGACAGTAAAAACACAAAGTGGGGAGGTGAGAGTAAGCTTCTGAGTAAGGAAATGATACAAGGTGGCAAGAAGAATCCACAGGAAGAAATTAAATAAGAGAACTAGAAACGGTATATAAGACATTAAATTTATAAATATGCACATTCTTTGTTTTCTCTCTAAACTGCTTTAAAAGATATACAATTTTGTAAAGTCATAATTATAAAAAGAATTTTAAGTGTTTACCATATATAGGTGCAATATTAATATTATTATTAATATTTATTTCTGTTGATATTTTACCATTTAAATTTTTAATCATTATGATTATTTGATTATTTTTCATATTAACAGTATTAATATAAAGAGATTTGCAGGAGTGGAAAAATTCAGAACTAAAATTTCTATATTTAACTAGAACTAAGAGAATACAAGTTTGAAGCCAATTCCAGTGGTTCAGATATTCATTGTTAGACCTAAATAAATCACTAAAAAACAATTCAAAGCTATAATAAAAGGTTTCTAACTTAAATTGGACTTCTCCAGTGGCTCTGGTAACAAATCTACCTGCAATGAAGGAGACATGTCAGGAGCCGTCTCCTGCCGTGGGTTGGATCCCTGGGTGGGGAAGATCCCTTGGTGAACAAAATGGCCAACACACTCCAGTATTGTTGCCTGGGAAACCCATGAATAAAGGACATGGGGTCTCAAAAGTTGGAAATGATTGTGCGATTAAAGAGCAACAACAAAAAAACTGTGTTACCCTCTAAGATAAATACAATAATTACTTTAGAGCATTATTCCTTTTACTTGGAATTCTGAGAGCCAAGATATATTGAATTTACATTCTGATATAGAAAGGGTAGAAAAGTTTGTGTCTAACTAACATGATAAAACTATTGTGAGAGAACTCTTTTTGGAATATCTTAAGATATGACTAATATTATCAACAAAACATTATTCTACTGTGTACATAAAATTGAGTAATTTTGGACTGAATGTTATGAAATATGTTGGCCATTTGGTTTAATTGATTCATCTGATTTTGTATTGCATTCATAGGCTTTTTGTTTTAAAGTCCAGTAAATATTTTTCACTTGTATGCCAAATGGCTAGCTAGGTGAAAAAAAAAATATTCCTTGAATATCATCTACTTTTAGCATAATTAGAAGCATGAAACAAAATGAATAAGTCAAATTTATTTCCAAAAGAAGGCTAATGTTGAATTTTTTTCCCTTACCTTTGGGTTTTCATATTATTTTGATTGTGTAATTTCAAGATGAATCATTCATTTGAATGTTCCATTGTATAAGATTGTTTCTTATAATGTCTGTTTCCTTGAATAAAATAAACATTTTAGCATTATATGAAGGATTTTTGGTTTTTTATAACTTATAAAGGGCTTCGCTGTGGCACAGCTGGTAAAGTATCTGTCTGCAATGTGGGAGACCTGGCTTCAATCCCTGGGTTGGGAAGATCTCCTGGAGAAGATAAAGGCTACCCACTCCAGTATTCTTGCCTGGAAAATTCCCATGGGTGGAGGAGCCTGGCAGGCTACAGGCTCACAAAGAGTCAGACACAACTTAGTGACTAAACCACTAATAAATTATGAATATCTTATTCTCACATGACTTTATATCAATTTTTATTTTAATTTTATTTTATGTCCTATGATCAGAAGTAATGATATAGAAAGAAGAATAATTTTCCATGTCCTTATGTAGTTTGAATTTAGTCATAAAAATATTTTTGCTTTGATTATATCAAAATTAATTCATTGTATTCCCCAGTTGCATCTTTATGTGAATAAATAAATAAACAAAGACATGGATTGTGGTGTCCACTTGTGTTATTAACATCTAAGCAGCAACTGAGCATATGAAAGAGAGAAATATTTTTGATACACATAAAACTCACAGGACTTTAACTGTGAATTTTGTTTTTGAAATGAAAGAATCACTATCCCGTGAAAATTATATTGATACAAATTTTTAAAATATCTGAATTAAACACAATATTGTTCTTATGTTGTATTACTCTCAAATGGATTTTATTCAGTTAGTAGATAAATATGATTCCTTGGAGTAAAATGAGATGATATATAATTCCCAGAAATCACCCTAAAGATAAAGTTATTGCAAAACTACAGCTTTTTCTTGTTAATGAGAGTATTTTCCTCTAATTCTCTCTATATGCACATATATAAACATGTATATAACATGTAAACATATATAAATATATATAACATATAAAAATAGAATAAACATATATAAACATGTATATGTATATAAACGTGTGTGTATATATATATATACATATATGTATATATAAACAAAAACAACAAGAAGTATATCACTTTACTTCTTGTTGTTTATTCACTAGGTCATGTTAAAGTCTTTTGGGACCCCATGGACTATAGCCACCAGTCTCCTCTGTCCAAGGGATTTCCCAGGTAAGAATATTGGAGTGGGTTGCCATTTCCTTCTCCAGAAGATCTTCCTAACCCAGAGATCGAATTTGCATCTCCTACATTGGCAGGTGTTTTCTTTTCTTTTTTTTTTTTAACCACTGAGTCCTAAGCAAAATACCAGGTGCTAATAATAAAACAATACAAGAGATAGACATAAACCCAACATTCCAAAACCTTAAAGGTTAGCACATTCCACTAAACTGAATTTTGAAGGACTTTCTGAGATATGGACATGTGACAACATGACTGAGGTTTTAACAAATACATCAAAGTATAGAAGTGGTGTTTACCTCTATGTAACATGCATTTAGTCCAAAGAGGAAGCTAAAAGTCACTTGCCCCTATCCTTCGGAAAATTTTTAGAATTTATTTTATGTTCTTTTAAATCTCCTGTGGTCTCAAATTTAACCCTTGGAGATAAATTTGACTTTATAAGTAAGTAATAAACAGTAGAAATTTTAAAATATTTTTAGCAACAAAATAGCAAAGTTAAACATATTTAAGTTAGAATTGGTTGAAAATAGCATTCTCACTATTTGTACCCTATACTCTTTCCAGGAGAACAAGGTTATTATATTCTTGAGGCATCTATTCCATGGTCTCTAACCAGTTTAGGAATTTTATTTTCTCTAAGCTCAACATGCCCTCTACGGAATAAATTAGAATGATTTTATATGCAAACTGCAGTTTCACAGAATGTCATATTCTGTCAGAATGAGTGTACTTACAATTTGATTAGTTACTCTATCAATATGATAACATATTGAATAAGAACTGAACATATTAGAGCAAAAGGGCCTTTATAAAAGTAATGCTTAATTTTTTTATTGTAGAGAAGGCAATGGTACCCCACTCCAGTACTTTGGCCTGGAAAATCCCATGGACCGAGGAATCTGGTAGGCTGCAGTCCATGGGGTCGATGAGAGTCGGACACGACTGAGTGACTTCACTTTCACTTTTCACTTTCATGCATTGGAGAAGGAAATGGCAACCCACTCCAGTGTTCTTGCCTTGAGAATCCCAGAGACGGGGGAGCCTGGCGGGCTGCCATCTCTGGGGTCGCACAGAGTCGGACACGACTGAAGCGACTTAGCAGCAGTAGCAGCAGCAGCAATAATTTACAAAGGAGTCAATATAACTTTGAGTTTTATCAGAATTCTTCCTGTGACCTTTAATTAAGTGATAGTTGCCATGTTAAAGGGTCATGTCCTAAATCAAATCAACCTAGATTTGAATGTTCACCTGTAAGATTTACTACTTGTGTGACACTAAGCACCTTTTTCTTAATCCTATCATGACTCAGCTTCCTCATTCATAAAATGATCACAATCATACCTATGAATTTGTTTTGGATTAAAAGAAAAGTTATATAAAATATTTGAATAGAACATGCTTTATTCAATCAAAATTAAATTGAAGAAAGTAGGGAAAACCACTAGACCACTGAGGTATGACCTACATCAAATCCCTTATGATTATACACTGGAAGTGACAAAAAGATTCAAGGGATTAGATCTGATAGACAAAGTGCCTGAAGAACTATGGACGGAGGTTCATCACATTGTACAGGAGACAGGAATCAAGACCATCCCCAAGAAAAAGAAATGCAAAAAAGCAAAAGTGTTGCCTGAGGAGGCCTTACAAATAGCTGTGAAAAGAAGAGAAGTGAAAAGCAAAGGAGAAAAGGAAATATGTACCCATTTGAATGCAGAGTTCCAAAGAATAGCAAGGAGAGGTAAGACAGCCTTCCTCAGTGATCAGTGCAAAGAAATAGAGGAAAACAACAGAATGGGAAAGACTAGAGATCTCTTCAAGAAAATTAGAGATATCAAGGGAACATTTTAAGCAAAGATGGGCTCAATAAAGGACAGAAATTGTATGGACCTAACAGAAGCAGATGGAGAAGGCAATGGCACCCCACTCCAGTACTCTTGCCTGGAAAATCCATGGTAGGCTCCAGTCCATGGGGTCGCTAAGAGTTGGACACGACTGAGCGACTTCACTTTCACTTTTCCCTTTCATGCATTGGAGAAGGAAATGGCAACCCACTCCAGTATTCTTGCCTGGCGAATCCCAGAGACAGAGGAGCCTAGTGGGCTGCCATCTATGGGGTCACACAGAGTCAGACATGACTGAAGGGACTTAGCAGCAGCAGCAGCAACAGAAGCAGAAGAGGTGGCAGGAATACACAGAAGAACTATGCAAAAAAGATTTTCAAGACCCAGATAATCACGATGGTATGATCACTCACCTAGAGCCAGACATCCTAGAATGCATAGTCAAGAGAGCCTTAGGAAACATCATTACAAACAAAGCTAGTGGAGGTGATGGAATTCCAGTTGAGCTATTTCAAATCCTAAAAGGTGATGCTGTTAAAGTGTTGAACTCAGTATGCCAACAAATTTGGAAAACTCAGCAGTGGCCATAGGACTGGAAAAGGTCAATTTTCATTCCAATCCCAAAGAAAAGCAATGCAAAAGAATGTTCATACTACCACACAATTGCACTCATTGTACACATTAGTAAAGTAGTGGTCAAAATTATCCAATGCAGGCTTCAATAGTATGTGAACTGTGAATCCCAGATGTTCAAGTTAGATTTTGAAATGGCAGAGGAACCAGACCAAACTGCCAATATCTGTTGGATCATAAAAAAGCAAGAGAGTTCCAGAAAAACATCTACTTCTGCTTTATTAACTTAGCCAAAGCCTTTGTTTGGATCACAATGAACTGTGAAAACTTTTTAAGGGATGGGAATACCAGACCACCTTACCTGCCTCCTAAGAAATCTGTATGCAGGTCAAGAAGCAACAGTTAGAACCAGACATGGTACAACAGACTGGTTCCAAATTAGGAAAGGAGTTTGTTAAGGCTTTATAATGTCACCCTGCTTATTTAACTTATATGCAGAGTATATCATGTGAAATTCCAGGTTGGATGAAGCATAAGCTAGAATCAAGACTGCAGGGAGAAAAGTCAATTACCTCAGATACTCAGATGACACCACCCTTATGACAGAAAGTGAAGAAGAACCAAAGAATCTCTGGATTAAAGTGAAAGAATAGAGTGAAAAAAGCAGATTTAAAACTCAACATTCAAAAAACTAAAACAATGGCATCTGGTCCCATCATTTCATGGCAAATAGATGGGAAAACAATGGAAACAGTGACAGACTTTATTTTGGGGACTCCAAAATCACTGCAGATGTTGACTGCAGCCATGAAATTAAAAGACACTTACTCCTTGGAAGAAAAGCTATTACCAACCTAGACAGCATATTGAAAATCAGAGACATTACTTTGCCAACAAAGGTGCATCTAGTCAAGGCTATGGTTTTTCCTGTGGTCATGTATGGATGTGAGAGTTGGACTGTGAAGAAAGCTGAGTGCCAAAGAATTAATGCTTTTGAACTGTGGTGTTGGAGAAGACTCTTGAGAGTCCCTTGGACTGCAAAGAGATCCAACCAGTCCATTCTAAAGGAGATCAGCCCTGGGTGTTCTTTGGAAGGAATGATGCTAAAGCTGAAACTCCAGTGCTTTGGCCACCTCATGCAAAGAGTTGACTCATTGGAAAAGACTCTGATGCTTGGAGGGATTGGGGACAGGAGGAAAAGGGGATGACAGAGGATGAGATGGCTGGATGGCATCACCGACTCGATGGACGTGAGTTTAAGTGAACTCCGGGAGTTGGTGATGGACAGGGAGGCCTGGTGTACTGCAATTCATGGGGGTCTCAAAGAGTTGGACATGACTGAGTGACTGAAATGAACTGAACTGAAGAATCTAGGACAAGTAAGAAGACAGGAGAGAAGTTCTTCAGCCATAAAAAGTGCTTTAAAATTCAACATTAATAAAGGATGAGCTCATTCTTCAACAAAGACACTCTCAGAGTGACATATGCTAAAATATCATCTATCACAAGTTGTAAGAAACAGAAACACCTTATTCCTTCATCCCCGGAGATTCATTTTCATTTTCTGTGTTTCTTTAACAACCCTTAAGACCCAAAAGACAGTTACCACAAAAAGGTCTTCATGCCCTAGAATATTATTTCCATCATTTTTTTTAAATTTTAAGTTTAACATATATATATATATATTTTTTTTCCTCCCAGTAGAGACCATCAAATTCATAATTGGTCATATATCACAGAGGTTTCACTATGTGATTGATGCCAGCAGGACATGGGTTTGGGTAGACTCTGGGATTTGGTGATGGACAGGGAGGCCTGGAATGCTGCAATTCATGGGGCTGCAAAGAGTCGGACAGGACTGAGTGACTGAACTGAACTGAACTGAGCACTGAAGAATTGATGTTTTTGAACTGTGTTGTCGTAGAAGACTCTTGAGAGTCCCTTGGACTGCAAGGAGATCAAACTAGTCAATTGTAAAGGAAATCATTCTTGAATATTCATTGGAAGGACTGATGCTGAAGCTGAAACTCCAATACTTTGGCCACCTGATGCAAAGAACTGACTCATTGGAAAAGACCATGAAGGTGGGAAAGATTGAAGGCAGGAGGATATGGGGATGACAGAGGATGAGATGATTGGAAGGTATTACTGACTCAATGGATCTGACTTTGAGCAAGACCCGGGAGTTGGTGATGGACAGAGTAACTAGGGCTGTTGCAGTCTTTGGGGTTGCAAAGAGTTCGACAGGACTGAGCAACTGAACCAAACTGAAATAATAATATCTCACCTCTCTGAGTAAACGTCCCTTTTCTGTGTGTTTTTCAATAGCAAAATTTTCAGGTGAATACCTTTTTTTTCACCTCTCCATTTTTTCCCATTTCCCTCCAACATGGCTTCCATTCCCATTGCTAAGAAAATTGTGTAGATCCGTGTCATCCAAAACTTCCATATTGCCAAAGCCATAAGACTCTTGTGCATCCCTTTTTCTAATCTTATTTCTTAATTTCTACTTATCAATACACAGAATATTTTTCCTTAGACCTTTTTAATCAGTCTTCAGCATGATATCTGCATTCTCAATCTCCTCTCTAAAATTTCAATCACCTTAAATAATTAATTAAACCCAGTCTGTTAGTGACAACACTTCTTCCTTTAGGCCTCTCATAAAAATAACTACTCTCTCACTCCCCTCTCATTTCTGATCTGGATTATGGTAGGTGTCCTTTTTTTTTTTTTTTTTTTTTTTGAATCGGTAGTTATATATTTAAGGCCCTTTAACACAATTGATTTGCTTTTACAACTGCTTACAGTGGTTTAAAAAAAATTGCTAGAAGATGTTATAACCCAGAGGATAAAATTATGCTACAAATATCACAGCCTGAAATTCTAAGATTTGAAAGCCCTATAATTTTTCTGAAAGCTTTGTATACAAGATATGCAGCCTGGTATGATAATACAAAAAATTAATGTGTTATACAATTGTGCTTTTTGTTATCATTATGGGTTTTTTTTTCCCTGTACATTGTCTTTGGTTTTAAATTTCTTTATTTAAACAGCCCTATGCAGAGACATCACTTTGCCAACAAAGGTCTGTCTAGTCAAGGCTATGGTTTTTCCAGTGGTCATGTATGGATGTGAGAGTTGGACTGTGAAGAAAGCTGAGCACCGAAGAATTGATGCTTTTGAACTGTGGTGCTGGAGAAGACTCTTGAGAGTCACTTGGTCTGCAAGGAGATCCAACCAGTCCATTCTAAAGGAGATCAGCCCTGGGTATTCATTGGAAGGAATGATGCTAAAGCTGAAACTCCAGTACTTTGGCCACCTCATGCGAAGAGTTGACTCATTGGAAAAGACTGATGCTGGGAGGGATTGGGGGCAGGAGGGGAAGGGGACGACAGGGGATGAGATAGCTGGGTGGCATCACCGACTCGATGGACGTGAGTTTAAGTGAACTCCGGGAGTTGGTGATGGACAGGGAGGCCTGGCATACTGCAATTCATGGGGGTCTCAAAGAGTCGGACATGACTGAGTGACTGAACTGAACTGAACTGGAGGCTTTTATAGTGTCCCAAGTGCTGAATCCAAGGTACTTTTATAGAGTCATACCTAACCTCAATCCCTGGGTCATATATTTACTGATAACACTGATGAGGTTCATGGTTATATGTGATGGACTTGTCACTCTTTTTGTAGTGACTTTGTTGTGTATTCACTAAAAAACAAAGATGACAGAGTCTCAATCCCTGTTCTCAGGTTAGGAAACATAATTATATAGGAGAAGTGAAAAGTGAAGTCATTCAGTCGTGTCTGACTCTTTGCGACCCCATGGACTCTAGCCTACCAGGCTCCCGTGTCCATGGGATTTTCCAGACAATAGTACTGGAGTGGATTGCCATTTCCTTCTCCAGGGGATCTTCCCTACCCAGGGATCGAACCCAGGTCTCCTGCATTGTAGACAGACGCTTAACCATCTGAGCCACCAGGGAAGTCCCTTAAGGAGAAGTTCCCTTAAATAAACCTACACTTAACAAGCTAACTCTCCATTCCTTTAAAACAACTACTAATGCTTATCCATCTGCAATGAAGGAGACTGGGGTTTAAGCCATGCATTGGAACGATCTCCTGGAGAAGGAAATGTCAATCCACTCCACTATTCTTGCTCGGAAAATCCCATAGACTGAGGAGCCTGGCAGGCTACAGTCCATGGGGTGGCAAGAGTTGGACACAACTTGGCACTAAACCACCACTAATGTTTATAACATTGTGAAAGGTTGTGGTTAGTAGACTGATCTTGTAATTCAAACTGTAATCCAAGGACCAATAGCATCAGTTACATCTGAAAACGTTAAAAATTCTGCATCTCAGGCCACCACTCTAGACTTGCCAAATCAGAATACGCATTTTAACAATATCCCCAGGAAACTTCTAAGCAGGCTGAATTTGAGCAGCACTGCTTTACCCACTTACATATGCTCCTTCTAGCTGGGGTGTATGCTCACCAAATGTCAGTTGTGTTTCATCCATATGCACCGCTACTTACACTAATTGATGTATGTGTCTGTTCTTGTAATGCAAAATGATAAAATGAGAACAAAGACAAAGATAGTGTTTTTATGAACTAAGCTGAATCCTTTGTCAAGATTCAAAAACTGAATTGCTACTATTATTGTCATTGGATAACTTTTAGACAAACAACAATTAAAGAACAGGAGAAAATATACTATCTGGAAGGATTCTGAATTGTTTCAAATACACATTTAAGTCCAGACTTTAATGTAAATATGCCAATACAAGAAATCACAGATTTTGCAGGAAACACAACTTGAAACTCTGGCTTAGATCAATATCGGTAAACAAATTGCATCTGTATGGTTTAAGTAATCATGGATCACAGCCCTGTCATGGTGAAGGACCTTGCATAACTCAGTGAAGCTATGAGCCATGCCACGTAGGGCCACCAAAGATGGATGAGCCATAGTAAAGAGTTCTGACATAAAAAAAAAAAAAAAAAAAGAGTTTGACCCTTGACTTGGAAAGATCCCCTGGAGAAGAAGGAAGAATACCTACTCCAGTACTTTTCCTGGAGTAACCCATGGACAGTATGAAAAGTCAAAAATATGTGGCCCTAGAAGATGAGCCCCCCAGGTCATAAGGTATCCAATATGTTACTGGGGAGGAGCAGAGGGCACTTACTAATAGCTCCATAAGAATGAAGTGGCTGGGCCAAATTGGAAGTGATGCTTAGCTGTGAATGTGTCTGATGGGTGAAAATAAAATCCCACACAGTAAAAAACAATATTGCATAGGAATCCAGAAGTTTAGGTCCATAAATCAGGGCAAATTGGAAGTGGTCAAGCAGGAGATGGCAAAAGTGAACATCTACATCCCAGGAATCAGTGAACCAAAACAGACAGGAATGGGCATGTTTAATTCAGATGATCTTTATATCTACTGTGGAGGGCAAGCATCCCTTAAAAGAAATGGAGTAGTCCTCATAGTCAACAAAAGAGTCTGAACTGCAATACTGGGGTTCAGTCTCAATAAGCCAAAATAACCTAGATTCATTCCCCTGAAGAAAGAAATGGCAACCCACTCCAGTACTCTTGCCTGGAGAATTCTGTGGACAGAGGAGCTGGACAGGCTACAGACCATGGGATCACAAAGAGTTGGACACGACTTTACAACTAACTTTCACTTCACTTCATTTCCAAGGAAAACCATTCCACATCACAGTAATTCAAGTCTATACCACACTTACTGATACCAAAGAAGCTGAATTTGACCATTTCTATAAAGATCTAAAACACCTTCTAAAAAAGTTTCCTTTTCATTATAGGTATTTCATTACAGGGGTGGTTGTTCAGTTGATAGTCATGTCCCCCTCTTTCAATCGCATGCACTACAGCACTCCATGTTTCACTGTCCTTCACTATCTTCTGGAGTTTGCTCAAATTCCTGTTCATTGAGTCAGTGATGCCGTTCAACCAAGCATCGTTTGTCACCCCCTTTCTCTCTGATACTCAGTCTTCCCCAGCATCAAGGTCTTTTCCATTGAGTCAGCTCTTCCCAGGTGGCCAAAGTATTGAACATTGACATCATAGGAATCAGTGAACTAAAGTGGACAGAAATAGATGATTTAATTCAAATAGATTCAAGGAATTACTTCTGGTAGACAGAGTGAAGAACTATGGATGGAGGTTTGTCACATTGTACAGGAGGCAGTGACCAAAACCACTCAAAGAGAAAGAAATGCAAGAAGACAAAATGATTGTCTAAGGAGGCTTTACAAATAGCTGAGGAGAGAAAAGAAGCAAAAGGCAATGGAAAAAGGGAATGATATACCTAATTTGATGCAGAGTTCCAAAGAATAGCAAGGGAAGATAAGAAGGCTTTCCTAAATGAGCAATGCAAAGAAATAGAGTAAAACAACAGGATGGGAAAGACTAGAGATCTCTTCAAGAAAATTGGAGATATCAAGGGAACATTTCATATAAGGCTGGGCAAAATAAAGGTCAGAAATGGTAAGGATCTAAAAAAAAGTAGAATAAATTAAGAAGAGGTGGCAAGAATACACAGAAGAACTATACAGGAAAGGTTGTAATGACACAGATAGCCATGATATTGTGGTCATTCATCTAGAGCCAGACATCCTGTAGTGTGAAGTCCAGTGGGCCTTAGGAAGCATTATTGTGAACAAGCTTGTGGAGGTGATAGAATTTCAGCTGAGCTACTTAAAATCCTGAAAGATGATGTTGTTAAAATGCTGCACTCAGTATGTCAGCAAATTTGGAAGACTCAGCAGAAAAGGTCAGTTTTCATTCTAATTCCAAAGAAGGGCATTGCCAAAGATTCTTCCAGCTACCATAATACTACATTCATTTCACATGCTATTAATAGCAAGATTATGAGTAGGAAACAGCAACACAATCCACTATTCTTGCCTGGAGAATCACATGGACAGAGGAGCCTGACAGGCTACAGTCCATGGGGTCACAAAGAGTCAGACGTGGCTGAGTGACTGAGCATATGCTTAAAATCCTTCAAGCTGGGCTTCAGCGGTATGTGAACTGAGAACTTTCAGATGTACAAGCTGGGTTTAGAAGAGGCAGAGTAACCAGAAATCAAATTGCCAACATTCACTGGATCATGGAGAAAGGAAGGGAGTTTCAGAAAAATATCTATTTCTGCTTTATTGACTATTGTATAAACCTTGACTCTGTGGATCACAAGAAACTGTGGGAGACCATTTACAATAAACATGTTCTTTTCCTTAGTGAAATTTTCCAAACTTATTTAGTTCATTCTGAGGCATTTGTTCCCATTTCTACCCTACCAGATCCACTCTCCAATTAACTGAGTAGCTTTATCCTTGAAGTGTATTACTCATGCATGCAAACAAAAAGCATATAAAATCTCTGGACTATTTCTTGCACCTGGAATGGCATCTTCTTTGTGATATATTGAGATGAATATTTTCTTAAAATTAATTTAGCCACATATAGACAAGGTCCAATTATTTGCAGTCACACCTAAACAGTTTGCCCGTTGCTTTCAGTACCACAATGAAACAGCCTCACAATGAACAACCTCACCCTTCACTACAGGCTCCAAAATCCTTATGTCACTACAAATGCCTTTGTAGAATCTCTTTCAGCAGCTCTTATCTTTTCACAAGTTTTTTTTTTTTTTCCATTGATAATAAATCAATGGATTTTATCCATTGATAACAATAATCATATAATCATCTTCTTATTGTGTGTATAGTCATTAGGAAAGGAAGATATTTATTTCAATTAAGCCAAATTTCTTAATAATTTAAGGACTAAGCAATATAATTCATGATTCTGAGAATTTTAAGAAATTAATAAAATAAAATTAAGCTTTCTATTTCTTAAGATTTAAAAAAAAATACTAGAAAGACTGAGTCAACTTATCCTTCTGCAAAATGCCCTGCTTGGTTATGTTATGCTTATAATTCTATGACTACTTGAGCACATACTGCTCTTATGCACTCTTTGAATCCATTCTTTCCTTGAAACTTAAGAGTCCAATGGTTCCCCCATGTAACTGCTTTGTCTGTTTCCTATTTGCAGTGTCAAAGCAGATAAATGGTTATATCTACCTCCAGTTCTGAATAATTATAGAACCAGGAAATGAATCAACTCAAAAGCAGTATTCTCTTAGGAGTATATTAGTTATAGTTAACAAATTAACTCATAAATATAGGCTCAGGTGGTTTGTGAAGAAAGGAAGCAATATTATAGGAGTGCCCTGGACGGACAGACCTCAATGTGTTTCCAGGTCTAATAAAAGTACAGTGTTAACCAGGGCAAAGAAATATCTTCAACCTTCCAAAATTCAACAAAATGGACAATACTAGAGGGAGTCACAAAGAGGTCTTTGAGGATTAAATGTGTAGTTCCAGGCACACATTGTAGATTCCAAATAAATAATACTTATTGTTGTGATTTTATTTATTCCTTTTAACTGTTTAGTGATTTAATATTCCTATTTCTCCTCTTTGACTTTAATCTTAATCTCTTGGAGGAGGAAAAAGAAAGAAGAGGTTGATTTCTGTCTCTCTACCACAGAGTCAGGAGCCTAGTATATTTCCACTATGTATCTCAGCTCTATTTATTATTCATGTTTCCTCCTTTCATTCATT
Organism: Bos indicus x Bos taurus; assembly: GCF_003369695.1. NCBI lineage: Eukaryota > Metazoa > Chordata > Mammalia > Artiodactyla > Bovidae > Bos > Bos indicus x Bos taurus. Next base: position 80,296,935 of record NC_040090.1, on the reverse strand, counting down.
TATAAAATATTTGAGCACCTGTTAAATAGTTAGCCCTGTGCTTGTTTCATCTTCCATGCCATACAACAGAGACATTTTTTCTGCAGCATATTTCCTCAACACTAGCACAATGAAGTAAGTTCCTGAAAAGAAAAATCCATTATCCACTCCACTTATGAATACATATACTACTACAGACAAGGTTTACCTTAGAATGAGTGCAATCCACTGAATATGTATGTAATTTAAATGTGTGTACTCTACGGAACACTCATATGTTCTTAACTCCTAAAAGCTATAAGCAACAGCTACATGTACAGCATTTGGCAAAACGTGGTAACAAATGAGAATACAAATATTACTGACAATCAAAATTTTCAGTAGAACCCGAGGTAGATTTGGTTATTGTCAAGAATGCCAAAACACATAATGCCAGTTTTTTTTTATTTCTATTTTTATTTTAAGCAGTCAGATGGTTAGAATAATAAATATATCACAAATTAAACATATATCACAGATTAAGCAACAAACATTAACCATATGGTTAATATGAATCAACACAACTACTTCTCATTTAAATTAAAACTTCTTTACAACTCAAAATTTAAGAATTTAAGTTCAACAGGATAAAATTGGCAAAAGCATAAAATGAATTTGTATACTGAATAAAACGAAATTCATGAAGATTCACAAGCAATTCACAATCAAACAAATTATTTTGGATTTAAGAAATAATGCTAAACCATGATTTATTCTCGTTGTTTTTCTTTTATATTGTTATTAATATGGTTATTAAAGTCAATAAATATTTTACAATTAAGCTTCACACTTGAGTCTGCACATGTCTATTCATTCTCTACTTTATAACAAATCATTAAATGAAAATACACTGCCAAAATTCTTAGCAATTTGAATGCAGATTAAATCAATATAATAACTTAGAAGGATTTGCCCTTGGAAGGAGTGCCTGTTCAGGCATCTGCTCAGGATCTTCATTTTGTTTATTCAGTCTCTAGCAGTATAACTATACTCAAGGCATGTACTTGAAAAATTAAGCATTAGTATATCATTTCGTTCTAAACCTAAAAATATGAAATTCAATTGTTGAATTAAATAGGAAGTGCTTTTGTCTGTGCCAATAATTTATTCATGTAACTAACACTGAATGAGCACAGTTAGAGTTTAAAAAGTATAGTTTAGCCATAAAGGATTTTTTTTTTAATATTCTATTGAATAATCCCAAAAGATAAACATGTTATTCTAGGAGCTTGTTTTCAATCTATAGCTTTTCCTACAAGAAAAATAAACACCAAAGAAGAAATAGCACTACAAAGACAAATTCCAAACATTAAGTAGGAACTGAAATGTGTTTTGAAATAATTTTTAGTGACATCAGCATTTTAATATGTATCACATTTATGGAATAGCAGTATTACTAGATAAGTTAGAAGCTTATTTTTTTATCTTTTTCTTTTTTTAACATAAATTTATTTATTTTAATTGGAGGCTAATTACTTTGAAGGATAATTGCTTTATAATATTGTGTTGGTTTCTACCACACATCAGCATGAATCAACCATAGGTTTACATATGCCCCATCCCTCTTGTAAGCAAATAAGTTCAGACATTGTTATAATTAATTTAATCAACATATAATGTTGAACACTTATTAATATCCAGGCTTTTGAGCCAGAAAGGCTTTGGGAATATAGAAATGAATATAGCACTCATTTTGTATGGTGTGGTGAGTGTGGGCACATGTGTAAACAACGAATAAATGTACAATGAGGCTAGACACATACAGATGTGGGCATGACTCGTAGGAAGAAAGAAAAAAAATCCCTAATTGTGCCTTAGAAAAAGTCTAGGTTCTCTGTCTGACTTCTTTCAGTTAGCATACTACCCTCCAGATCCATCTATGTTATTGCAAATAGCAAAACTTTCTTTAGAAGGAATGATGCTAAAGCTGAAACTCCAGTACTTTGGCCACCTGATGTGAAGAGTTGACTCATTGGAAAAGACTCTGATGCTGGGAGGGATTGGGGGCAGGAGGAGAAAGGGACGACAGAGGATGAGATGGCTGGATGGCATCACTGACTTGATGGACGTGAGTCTGAGTGAACTGCAGGAGTTGGTGATGGACAGGGAGGCCTTGGGTGCTGCGATTCATGGGGTCGAAAAGAGTCGGACACGACTGAGCGACTGATCTGATCTGATCTGATTATCCCATTCTATACTGATATGCCACATCTTCTTTATCCATTCATCAGTTGATAGGCAAGACAGAGGTATGCAATTAAGAAGTACACACTACTACATATAAAATGAATAATATACAAGGATGTAATATGCAGCCAATATTTTATAATAACTTTAATTGAGTATAATCTATAAAATATTGAATCACTTGTTGTACATCTGAAACTAATATAATATTGTAAATTATAGGTTAATTTTATTTATTTTTTTAAATTAATTTTATTTTATTTTTAAACTTTACATAATTGTATTAGTTTTGCCAAATATCAAATTGAATCCACCACAGGTATACATGTGTTCCCCATCCGGAACCCTTCTCCCTCCTCCCTCCCCATACCATCCCTCTGGGTCGTCCCAGTGCACTAGCCCCAAGCATCCAGTATCGTGCATTGAACCTGGACTGGCATCTCGTTTCATACATGATATTTTACATGTTTCAATGCCATTCTCCCAAATCTTCCCACCCTCTCCCTCTCCCACATAGTCCATAAGACTGTTCTATACATCAGTGTCTCTTATAGGTTAATTTTAAAAATAATAAAAAATAAAATTAAAAAGTCAAGATACTTTTGAAAGAGTAAATAAGAGACACAGATGTATAGAACACTCTTTTGGACTCTGTGGGAGAGGTAGGGGGGGATGATTTGGGAGAATGGCATTAAAACATGTATAATATCATATAAGAAACAAATCGCGAGTCCAGGTTTGATGCAGGATACAGGAAGCTTGGGGCTGGTGCACTGGGATGACCCAGAGGAATGGTATGGGGAGGGAGAGGGGAGGGGGGTTCAAGATGGGGAACACGTGTACACTCGTGATGGATGCATTTTGATGTATGGCAAAACCATTACAATAATGTAAAGTTAAAAAAAAAAATAATAAATTAATTAATTTAAAAAATAGTGAAAAAAAAGAAAGTAAATAATTGTGTTGACAGGAGAAAAGAACAACAACCAAAAAATAATAATAATAATAATTTCATTCTTGCTTCAAAATTATGAAGACTGTGAAATACTCCAGAAGCTCCCAAAGTCCATAGACCACCAGTGACAGATGAGTGAGTTCAGTTCAGTTCAGTTCAGTTCGGTTGCTCAGTCGTTTCTGACTCTTTGCAACCCCATGAATCACAGCAAGCCAGGCCTCCCTGTCCATCACCAACTCCTGGAGTTCACTCAGACTCACGTCCATCGAGTCAGTGATACCATCCAGCCATCTCATCCTCTGTCGTCCCCTTCTCCTCCTGCCTCCAATCCCTCTCAGCATCAGAGTTTTTTCCAATGAGTCAACTCTTCGCATGAGGTGGCCAAAGTACTGGAGTTTCAGCTTTAGCATCATTCCTTCCAAAGAACACCCAGGGCTGATCTCCTTCAGAATGAACTGGCTGGGACTCCTTGCAGACCAAGGGACTCTCAAGAGTCTTCTCCAACACCACAGTTCAAAAGCATCAATTCTTCAGCCCTCAGCCTTCTTCACAGTCCAACTCTCACATCCATACATGACCACTGGAAAAACCATAGCCTTGACTAGATGGACCTTTGTTGGCAAAGTAATGTCTCTGCTTTCGAATATGCTATCTAGGTTGGTCATAACTTTCCTTCCAAGGAGTGTCTTTTAATTTCATGGCTGCAGTCACCATCTGCAGTTTTTTTGGAGCCCCCCAAAATAAAGTCTGACACTGTTTCCACTGTTTCCCCATCTATTTCCCATGAAGTGATGGGACCAGATGCCATGATCTTCATTTTCTGAATGTTGAGTTTTAAGCCAACTTTTTCACTCTCCACTTTCACTTTCATAAAGAGGCTTTTGAGTTCCTCTTCACTTTCTGCCATAAGGGTGGTGTCATCTGCATATCTGAGGTTATTTATATTTCTCCTGGCAATCTTGATTCCAGCTTGTGCTTCTTCCAGCCCAGGGTTTCTCATGATGTACTCTGCATATAAGTTAAATAAGCAGGGTGACAATATACAGCCTTGACGAACTCCTTTTCCTATTTGGAACCAGTCTGTTGTTCCATGTCCAGTTCTAACTGTTGCTTCCTGACCTGCATACAGATTTCTCAAGAGGCAGATCAGGTGGTCTAGTATTCCCATCTCTTTCAGAATTTTCCACAGTTTATTGTGATCCACACAGTCAAAGGCTTTGGCATAGTTAATCAAGCAGAAATACATGTTTTTCTGGAACTCTCTTGCTTTTTCCATGATCCAGCGGATGTTGGCAATTTGATCTCTGGCTCCTCTGCCTTTTCTAAAACCAGCTTGAACATCTGGAAGTTCATGGTTCATATATTGCTGAAGCCTGGCTTGGAGAATTTTGAGCATTACTTTACTAGCGTGTGAGATGAGTGCAATTGTGCGGTAGTTTGAGCATTCTTTGGCATTACCTTTCTTTGAGATTGGAATGAAAACTGACCTTTTCCAGTCCTGTGGCCACTGCTGAGTTTTCCAAATTTGCTGACATATTGAGTGCAGCACTTTCACAGCATCATCTTTCAGGATTTGAAATAGCTCAACTGGAATTCCATCACCTCCACTAGCTTTGTTCGTAGTGATGTTTTCTAAGGCCCACTTGACTTCACATTCCAGGATGCCTGGCTCTAGGTCAGTGGTTACACCATCGTAATTATCTGGGTCGTGAAGATCTTTTTTATATAGTTCTTCTGTGTATTCTTGGCACCTCTTCTTATATCTTCTGCTTCTGTTAGGTCCATACCATTTCTGTCCTTTATCAAGCCCATCTTTGCATGAAATGTTCCCTTGGTATCTCTGATTTTCTTGAAGAGATCTCTAGTCTTTCCCATTCTGTTGTTTTCCTCTATTTCTTTGCATTGATCACTGAGGAAGGCTTTCTTATCTCTTCTTGCTATTCTTTGGAACTCTGCATTCAGATGCTTATATCTTTCCTTTTCTCCTTTGCTTTTTGCTTCTCTTCTTTTCACAGCTATTTGTAAGGCCTGCCCAGACAGCCATTTTGCTTTTTTGCCATTTCTTCATATGGGGATGGTCTTGATCCCTTTCTACTCTAGGGATCTTGATCCCTGTCTACCCTGTCTACTATTAGGGGGGTAAACAGAGGTAGTGACTCCTTTGTAAGTAGCCCATTCACAGCTGCGGGGTCCACTTGCGGGTCTAGTCTATTGATTAGAAATATTTGACTAGCCATATGAAAATCCTATAAGCCTGGACAATTGTGCCCATGAGCTATGGATTTGACACATGGGTGAGTTCTGACTATGCAGGGTCAATACCTACTTTAACTGTTTAATTGACAAAATGTATTCTGGATTCTTTGTCAGAACCAAGGCTGAATACTCTTTCTTCATCTTCATACCAAAATGCTCACAAAGGGCATGTATTTTCCCAGACGTTTTCCTAATTAAAATCTCTCTCTCCACTTCTCGTAACTTCAGCAACCTTGTGAAACTCCAGGAGGTGTGAGACACTGAAACAGTCTTTGCTACAGTTATTTTCTCCCTGGGATTATAGAAAAGAGAGCCAAGTCATCAAATTCATGGCCAGAAAACAAGTCAAAATGTTCTTGGAGAACTGACCTTTAGGACAGAGGAAATGAGAGATATTTGGCCAAAAAAAAAAAAAATGGGCTAAGGCAGAATCCAAAGTCAGATGGATTAACATAATCAAAGCCAAAGAGACACAGTACTGATAAAAAATAATGTAATTAGAAGAAAAAGTACAAGTATATATAAGGTAATAGCCACAGACAAATCATGACCTTTTGAAAAGTAGAACATCTGTTCCAACTTCTTAAAAAAACAGAGTTAAGACACTTAAAACATAATCTAGTTTTTTCTGGCTGATCTGCTAACAGTTGTGTTAATGGTGGATATTTTGCTTAGAAATACGTATATGTTTGAATCATTACTAAATCTTGTTGCAGTAATTTCAAGCAAAAAATGTAAGCAGATAATAAAGAAATTTTTAGATAAATGATACTTTTTCCATCCTTAAAAAAATAGTAGTTCTCTCTGGGTGTCAAGTTCCCCAATAGCTATTTAATGCATATAGGTTCCCATGAGAGGAGTAGAAGAATAGAGTATGGAGTAAACATTATCTAATGTTGATTTTAAATCACAAAAAATAAATATACTTACTAAGAGAAGAGCTAGAAATCTATATAAACCACATGAAAACGGTTTTCTCTCTTTGTTCTGTTTTCATCTGACCAAGGGTTGCCTCAAATGACTTTCAGTTGACAATGAATCTCAGCAGAAATGATCCTATTATATAAATAACAAACTAATGTATTTAGTTATATACCATGCACATAAGTCACTGGTTCCAGATAAATGAAATATAAATGTGGTCTCTTTAATATTGCATTTAATTTGTATGTCCAAGCAAACTAAGCTGTTACTTTAAAACAACACACTTCAAGAGTATTGAAAAAGAGCCTTAGAACTGTTACATCTAGCTTTTATTATTTTTTATTTTATTTTATTTAACTTTACAATATTGTATTGGTTTTGCCATATATCAAAATGAATCTGCCACAGATATACATGTGTTCCCCATCCTGAACCCTCCTCCTTCCTCCCTCCCCATACCCTCCCTCTGGGTCGTCCCAGTGCACCAGCCCAAATCATCCAGTATCATGCATCCAACCTGGACTGGTGGCTCGTTTCATATATGATATTATACATATTTCAATGCCATTCTCCCAAATCATCCCACCATCTCCCTCTCCCACAGAGTCCAAAAGACTGTTCTATACATCAGTGTCTCTTTTGCTGTCTCGTATACAGGGTTATTGTTACCATCTTTCTAAATTCCACATATATGCGTTAGTATACTGTGTTGATGTTTTTCTTTCTGGCTTACTTCACTCTGTATAATAGGCTCCAGTTTCATCCACCTCATTAGAAGTGATTCAAATGTATTCTTTTTAATGGCCGAGTAATACTCCATTGTGTATATGTACCATGGCTTTCTTATCCATTCATCTGCTGATGGACATCTAGGTTGCTTCCATGTCCTGGCTATTATAAACAGTGTTGCTATGAACATTGGGGTACATGTGTCTCTTTCCCTTCTGGTTTCCTCAGTGTGTATGCCCAGCAGTGGGATTGCTGGATCATAAGGCTATTTCCAGTTTTTTAAGGAATCTCCACACTGTTCTCCATAGTGGCTATACTAGTTTGCATTCCCACCAACAGTGTAAGAGGGTTCCCTTTTCTCCACACCCTCTCCAGCATTTATTATTTGTAGACTTTTGGATTGCAGCCATTCTGACTGGTGTGAAATGGTACCTCATAGTGGTTTTGATTTGCATTTCTCTGATAATGAGTGATGTTGAACATCTTTTCATGTGTTTGTTAGCCATCTGTATGTCTTCTTTGGAGAAATGTCTATTTAGTTCTTTGGCCCATTTTTTGATTGGGTCATTTATTTTTCTGGAATTGAGCTGTAGGAGTTGCTTGTATATTTTTGAGATTAGTTGTTTGTCAGTTGCTTCATTTGCTATTGTTTTCTCCCATTCTGAAGGCTGTCTTTTCACCTTGCTTATAGTTTCCTTTGTTGTGCAGAAGCTTTTAAGTTTAATTAGGTCCCATACATCTAGCTTTTAAAAAGTCATAATATAACTACCCCCTTCTCTAGATGTGTGTTCATGAGAAATGCGTACACAACCCATGCATCACACAAGATGTCCCATGTAGTAGCTTCATGATATAAGTCATGATATAACTACCCCCTTCTCTAGATATGTGTTCATGAGAAATGCATATACAACCCATGCATCACACAAAATGTCCCATGTAGTAGCTTCAGCAAACTCAACTCTTGATGTATGTCCTCCTTTAGGCCTTTGTAACTGGCTCATCAGAAGGTGTTTTATATTGGAAATGAAACTCACTCACTAAAGAATTAGTTTGGTTCAGAAATAGTATCCATTCCATGAGTTAAGAGGTCTAGGCCAGTACTAAATGTGAAGAGAATGGAAATCCATGGACAAGTTCTATTGTAACATATTCCTATTTCACATCATAATCACAAACATACCCATACATAACACTTTTACACAGAAAGAGGCTAGACTAAAATAGCTATTTTACAGTATCTATTGCATGTCTGTGGAAAATATTACCATAAAATTTTATTTTTTAAAGGAGATTGAACTTCTAAGTTCAGCAGGAAACTTATTTTCTCTCATCCAGTAAATTTATTTTCCATAAATTAAGTTTAAATAAATCCAGAAATTTATTTTCATCTCATCTCACAGCAAAAGAAAATTCATCCATTACTCTGAATTGTGGAACCACCCAAAAAGGCCCTACTTCTGGTTCACCTTAACTAGTTTATGAATATAGTAAGCTCTGTTTCCATTCATATCTGGTGACTGATGACTTTATCCATCTGAAACAAATCAGAGATTTGAGTCAAATTATTGAGTTGACCAGAAAATCAACACAGTAAAGGTTAGTTCTAGATAAGGAATAAGTAAGAGAATCATTTATGAGCTTTAGTGTTACTTTCCTGGTAGCTCAAGAGAAGTACACATTGGAAGCTGAAATTCCAGAACAATGTCCCTGAGCCAAACCACAGATTTCCTCCCACTATGTCTGGTGTAATGGGAAAAAGCAGATTTCCACAGCAGGACTTTTAAACAGGGTGCTCCATTAATTCTTCATTGAACCATGTTACTACTTAGAACATATCAAAGAATTTTCATTTTAAAAAACACTCAAGTGAAAGAACAAACTAGAATTACAACTGGTCAATGTCCCTTTTTTTTGCCCCCCAAGGTGATTCTTTAAATGTATGGGATGAATGGACATTGTGTGGAAATTTGTAAAGGAGCCATACTTTGCCTGACTGATATGAAATAAAGTGAGATTACTTGCAGGAGAATGTCTACCAAGGCAAAGAAACCATAGGTCATGGAGGAGGGGATATTGGAGAAAGCTTACATTGACAAAAGACAGAGATTATGGACAAAACCTGGGCTGTCTGAGGAGAGTATGATTCATGGCTAGAAAGAAAATAAAAATAGATTTTGAGTCACAGAGTTCTGCTTTGATTTCCGAGTAAGTAATTGTTAAAATATATCATATATGATTAGTTCATCCAATAATTCAGTTCAGTGCAGTCGCTCAATCGTGTCCGATTCTTTGTGATCCCATGGACTGCAGCACGCCAGGCCTCCCTGTCCATCGCCAACTCCTGGAGTCCACCCAAACTCGTCTCCATTGAGTCGGTGATGCTATCCAACCATCTTATCCTCTGCCATCCCCTTCTCCCACCTTCAATCTTTCCCAGCATCAAGGTCTTTTCAAATGAGTCAGCTCTTCAGATCAATTCAGTTCAGTTGCTCAGTTGTTCCAACTCTTTGCGACCCCATGAATTGCAGCACGCCAAGCCTCCCTGTCCATCACCAACTCCGCATCAGGTAGCCAAATTATTGGTGTTTCAGCCTCAGCATCAGTCCTTCCAATGAACACTCAGGACCAATCTCCTTTAGGAGGGACTGATCAGATAGCTTTGCAGTCCAAGGGACTCTCAAGAGTCTTCTCCAACACCACAGTTCAAAAGCATCAATTCTGGGGGGGCTTAGCTTTCATTATAGTCCAACTCTCACATCCATACATGACTACTGGAAAAACCATAGCCTTGACTAGGCAGACCTTTGTTGGCAAAGTAATGTCTGTGCTTTTTAATATGCTGTCTAGCTTGGTCATAAATTTCCTTCCAAGGAGTAAGCATCTTTTAATTTCATGGCTGCAGTCACCATCTGCAGTGATTTTGGAGCCCCCAAAATTGAAGTTTGCCACTGTTTCCACTCTTTCCCCATCTATTTGCCATGAAGTGGTGGGACTGGATGCCATAATCTTAGTTTTCTGAATGTTGACCTTTAAGCCAAATTTTCATCCAATAATCACCACTCAGTTTAACAAGAACCAGGATCTCTTGTTAACTCAACTTTCTTTCTCTAATAGATAATTCTTTTCATATCTTCCTGTTGCATAGATTACCTTACACAACCTTAACTACCTTACACAACAATTAACTACTTTGAGAAGAAAGAATAAAACCTCTACCAAGAGTGTCTAAAATACGAACTACTACACCAAAGCTTAATGTCTACCAGGGCTGTGCTATGGTCTAGAGATATAGGTTTTGTGGGGATAAAAAATTAGGGTGAAGTTCTAAAAAGTATAAACAAAAAACCAAAATCACAAATGCAAAATTATATATTATATATATGAATTAAATATATGCATTATATTCATAAATTATATATATATATATGTTCAGTAAAAAAGATAACAAATAGCGTATTTTAAAAGCTGACAAATATAACATAAAAATTCAAGGAAATAATATTTTATTAGTTGTCTAATATCCTCTATGCTAGTCTCTTTCCTACAGTTTTCTGGCTGAACACTCTTGATCTTCTCTTCGAATAATGATAATATCATAATATAATTTTATATAGAGAAAAAAGTTGATTGAGCTATTCTTCAGTATGCCTAATTGTCATTTGTTTTCACTTACTGATAATTTAGAACCTTAACCTGAAACTAAGGACTTCCCTCGTGGCTCAGATGGTAAAGCGTCTGTCTACAATGCGGGAGACCCGGGTTCGATCTCTGGGTTGGGAAGATCCCCTGGAGAAGGAAGTGGCAGTCCACTCCAGTAGTATTGCCTGGAAAATGCCATGGACAGAGGAGCCTGGAAGGCTACAGTCCATGGGGTCACAAAGAGTCGGACGTGACTGAGCGACTTTACTCACAAAGACATACAAGAGTAATTCAAAAACATTTCAAATTGTTGCTGTTATGTATTGAGCTACATAATATGGAATAAAATTACTCTTATGTTATACACATTGATTTATTGATGATTATGTTTGGGAGTTTTGTTACCAGATCCCTTGCTTCTTCAGATAATTTAATTGCATGGTGATTTTGCCTGTTTTCTCTGGAAGTACTAGACTTAATCACACACACACACACCAAAGCTGTGCCAAATATACTAAGAAGAAGTTCTGTAGGTTTGCATATAGAATTAGCAACTTCACATAAAGATAAACAGTTGTGTATACAAAGATATAATTTGCATACAGAATTTGCCACTTCACACAAATGTATATTGGATATTTATAGAAGTGCAAGAGGTTTGTTCTCTAGATATGAAATTATACTCTTTTAAGAATGCCCTTGTAAAAACTATGATATTTATATTTTTAGCATATTTTATGCATTTAATTGAGTTACAATTGACTTATGATACTATAGAAGATTCAGGTGTACAACATAGTGTTTAAAATGTGTAAAGATTGTATTTTATTTATAGTATTATAAAATACCAACTATATTTCCTGTGCTGTACAATATATTCTTGTAGCTTATTTATTTTGTTCATAGTAATTGGTACCTCTTAATCCCCTAATTCTGTCTTGCTCTTCTATCCTTCCCAACCTCATTGATACCTTCTAGTTTGTTCTCTATATTTGTGTCTGTTTCTTTTTTGTTATATTCACTAGTTTATTTTATTTTCTAGATTTCACATATAAATATTAACATATAGTGTTTGTCTTTCTCTGACTTATTTAACTAAACATAATACCCTCCAAGATCATTCTTTTTTATAGCATCATATATATGTATTACAGAGAAGGCAATGGCAACCCACTCCAGCACTCTTGCCTGGAAAATCCCATGGATGGAGGAGCCTGGTGGGCTGCAGTCCATGGGGTCGCTGAGGGTCAGACACAACTGAGTGACTTCACTTTCACTTTTCACTTTCATGCATTGGAGAAGGAAATGGCAACCCACTCCAGTACTCTTGCCTGGAGAATCCCAGGGATGGGGGGAGCCTGGTGGGCTGCCATCTATGGGGTCACACAGAGTTGGACACGACTGAAGTGACTTAGCAGCAGCATATATGTATTAACACATTTCATGTGTGTATATATATATATATATATGTACACATATATATACACACATTCATTATCCATTTGTCTGTTGGTAGACACTTGGTTTGCTTCCACACCTTCCACATGGAGAATAATGTTGGTATGAACATTGGAAATATGCATTTTTTTAAATTAATGTTTTCATTGTCTTCAAATATATGCCTAGGACTGGCATCACTGCATCAGTTTCTTTTTAGTTATTTGATGAACCTCCATATTGCTTTCCACAGTGGCTGCACATATTTACATTCCCACCAGCAGTGCACAAGTATTCTCTTTACTCAACATTCTTGCACATAATTGTTATTTGTGGTGTTTTTGATAGTAGCCACTCTGACAAGTTTGTGGTAATATATCCCTTTGGTTTTGATTTGCATTTCCCTGATGATTAGAGATGTTGAGCACTTTTTCATATACCTGTTGACCACTTGTATATCTTCTGGGAAAATCATCTATTCAAACCTTCTGCCTAGTTTTTAAAGAAGTTGTGTGTATATATATATATATATATATATATATATATATATATATATATACACACACATATTGGAGAGGTAACTGAGGAGATATTTAAGAACTAAAATAAATGAATTTCAATTGCCACAAGTTCAGGAGATAAACTATGGAACATACTTGGCCATGCTTTTTAATGAGAGAATGGGCTCATCTACCTTGAAGAACTAGTATATATTGATATTCTAATGACACAATCTTGTTTCTCCTTACTAAAGTATTGGTGAAAGCCCGTTGGGCAAGACAAATCAAGCCTTAATCTACCCTGGGTTATTTTTTAGTTTGATTTAAGAGCTTCTATTGAGAGCTTCAGTTCAGTTCAGTTCAGTTCAGTTGCTCAGTCGTGTCCGACTCTTTGCGACCCCGTGAATCACAGCAAGCCAGGCCTCCCTGTCCATCACCAACTCCAGGAGTTCACTGAAACTCACGTCCATCGAGTCAGTGATGCCATCCAGCCATCTCATCCTCTGTCGTCCCCTTCTCCTCCTGCCCCCAATCCCTCCCAGCATCAGAGTCCTTTCCAATGAGTCAATTCTCCCCATGAAGTGGCCAAAGTACTGGAGTTTCAGCTTTAGCACCTTTCCCTCCAAAGAAATCCCAGGGCTGATCTCCTTCAGAATGGACTGGTTGGATCTCCTTGCAGTCCAAGGGACTCTCAACAGTCTTCTCCAACACCACACTTCAAAAGCATCAATTCTTTGGTGCTCAGCCTTCTTCACAGTCCAACTCTCACATCCGTACATGACCACAGGAAAGACCATAGCCTTGACTAGACAGACCTTTGTTGGCAAAGTAATGTCTCTGCTTTTGAACATGCTGTCTAGGTTGGTCATAACTTTCCTTCCAAGGAGTAAGCGTCTTTTAATTTCATGGCTGCAGTCACCATCTGCAGTGATTTTGGAGCCCAGAAAAATAAAGTCTGACACTGTTTCCACTGTTTACCTATCTATTTCCCACGAAGTGATGGGACCGGATGCCATGATCTTCATTTTCTGAATGTTGAGCTTTAAGCCAACTTTTTCACTCTCCTCTTTCACTTTCATTGAGAGCTTACTATATGTCAAATACTGTACTTAATGGCTTTGATTACAAAGTGAATAATGTTTAGTCTTTCTCCTCATGAAGCTTATAATCTCTCTTCATTTAAATAATTAATGCCTGTAAATATTATGACAGTGCTTGATTAATAAGTACTAAGTATCTGTAGGCAATAGCAATGGCAGCATGACAAGCAATATTGGTAGTTGTAGTATACGCTCAACTTCTGGTGGTCTTCTCCTGTACTGCTTTTAACCAAACTGACAGCACTGGGATTTTCATTTTGTTTTCTTTCACATATTCAAATATCAATTATTTATGCAATTTCATTCTACCAGTTTTTCCACACATTCATATTCAAAGATGGGCAATTATGCTCTGTTCCTTTTGGTAAAAAGAATAACTTCGTGGATTTGATCTGAGATGAAATACATTCCTGAATATCTGTCCTTAGGGAAAAATGGTGGTGGTGGTGGTGGTTTAGTGGCTAAGTCGTGTCCGACTCTAGCGATCCCATGGACTGTAGCCCACCAGGCTCCTGTGTCCATGGGATTCTCCAGGCAAAAATACTGGAGTGGGTTGCCATTTCCTTCTCCAGGAGGGAAAAATGGTAAATGAAATATAATCCAACATACTCCAATTGATTGAATCAGCGCAAGGGTACTGCAGTATTGGCAGCTCTCTCTTTTACTGTCTCTTATTCAAGACACTGAAAATCAGGGTGCTATGTCTTTCTTAATAATGAGTTCATGAATGTTCTTGATCATCTAGTTTCTCTTTCCCTTCTTCCAGTTATGTCTCCTTTTTCTATTACATCTTTTAACTCTTGTAGGATTAAGGCTTATAGTAACCATAACACTTTCTTGACAGAGGCTTTTATTTACAATTTTGCACAAGTATTCTGAGGAGTAGACAACACGAATTCAGTTTATTCCGGACTTTAGGACTTTCACACTGAGATTGGCCAAATATTCTGTTAACTTAGAGAGTTACTCACATCTAGTAAAGTTCTTTTTTATCTTATGTCCACTGTTTCATACACAAGCAAAATATAATGTATCTAAAAGAAAATGCATGGAAAGTCTTTTCCAAGATCCCATGGCAAGTTACATTATTGCTTATGAAACTTTGATGATGTAATTTGATTAATATTCAGAGACTAAAAAGTGATCTCTTAGATTACTTTAGAGAAAATATGAACATTTCTTACCATTTAAATGCACATGATTCTGAATTTTGATAGAGCAAGCAAGTTTGGACTGTGAGGAAAACTACATGTCCCCTTGGGTTTCTTCCTGTTTTAGAGAGCCAGAAACATAACTTTAGTGAGTCCTTTTTTTCACTTTCTCATGATGCATATATGCAGGTCAGGAAGCAACAGTTAGAACTGGACATGGAACAACAGGCTGGTTCCAAATAGGAAAAGGAGTATGTCAAGGCTGTATATTGTCACCCTGCTTATTTAACTTATGTGCAGAGTACATCATGAGAAATGCTGGGCTGGAAGAAGCACAAGCTGGAATCAAGATTGCCAGGAGAAATATCAGTAACCTCAGATATGCAGATGACACCACCCTTATGGCAGAAAGTGAAGAGGAACTAAAAAGCCACTTGATGAAAGTGAAGGAGGAGAGTGAAAAAATTGGCTTAAAGCTCAACATTCAGAAAACAAAATCACGGCATCTGGTCCCATCACTTCACAGGAAATAGATGGGGAAACAATGGAAACAGTGTCAAACTTTATTTTTGGGGGCTCCAAAATCACTGCAGAAGGTGATTGCAGCCATGAAATTAAAAGACACTTACTCCTTGGAAGAAAAGCTATTACCAACCTAGATAGCACATTCAAAAGCAGAGACATTACTTTGCCAACAAAGGTCTGTCTAGTCAAGGCTATGGTTTTTCCTGTGGTCATGTATGGATGTGAGAGTTGGTCTGTGAAGAAAGCTGAATGCCAAAGAATTGATGCTTTTGAACTGTGGTGTTGGAGAAGACTCACGAGAGTCCCTTGGACTGAAAAGAGATCCAACCAGTCCATTCTAAAGGAGATCAGCCCTGGGTATTCATTGGAAGGACTGATGCTAAAGCTGAAACTCCAGTACTTTGGCCACCTCATGCAAAGAGTTGACTCATTGGAAAAGACTCTGATGCTGGGAGGGATTGGGAGCAGGAGGAGAAAAGGACGACAGAAGATGAGATAGCTGGATGGCATCACCAACTCGATGGACATAAGTTTGAGTGAACTCCGGGTGTTGGTGATGGACAGGGAGGCCTGGCATGCTGTGATTCATGGGGTCACAAAGAGTCGGACATGACTGAGTGACTGAACTGAACTGAACTGATATCTCTCTAAAGGGCTTCCCAAGTGGTTCAGTGATAAAGAATCTGCCTGCCAATGCAGGAGCTATAAGAGACATGGGTTCAATCCCTGGGTCCAGAAGATGCCCTGAAGGAGAGCATGGAAACCCACTCCAGTATTCTTGCCTTGAGAATCTCATGGACAGAGGAGACTGGTGGGTTACAGTCCATGAGGTTGCAAAGAGTCAAACGCAACTGAATGACTGAGCATGCACTCACATATATCATTCTACAAACCAGCTTTTACAAAGTCATCAACCCATTGACATTGCCTAGAAAGATGAAGCTAAAGCTCCAATACTTTGGCCACCTGATGCAAAAAGCCAATTCATTGGAAAAAATTTTAATGCTGGGAAAGTTGGAAGGCAAAAAGAGGAAGGGAGTTGCAGAGGATGAGATGGTTAGATAGAGTCACCAACACAATGGACATGAATTTGAGCAAAGTTCAGGAGAGAGTGAAGGACAGGGAAGCCTGCTCTGCTGCAGTCCACGGTATCATAGAGAGTCAGACATGACTTATTGACTGAAGGACAACAACAAATCTTACATCAGCATTTGACACAGTTAATTACTCTATGCTTCTTGATATAAGTTCTATATTTGGCTCTCTTAATACTGTCTGCCTACATTGCTGGTTTCCTCTTTTAAGCTTCCGTTACTAGCCCTCCAGAAACTTCACAACATCCAAATGTTAGACTTTCCAAGATTCAGCCTATATACCTCTCTCCTTCTTTATTACCATCTTTGCCTTAGCTACATCATCAGACTCTTACAGGATTATTGTCTTTCACAATTCCAGTGGTCTTAATCGTTATGACATTTAATGTGAATACTATTCTGAGGAACCAAAAGTAAGTGGTACTTCTTAAAAGTATACTGTGTGGAGGAAGTGGTCTCATAATGCCACCTGTACCTTGACAATCCCCAAATCTATAACTTAAGCCTGGGTTCCCTGACCTCTATATTCATTGTTTGCCCCAAATTTATTTGCCATCTTCACTTAGATATCTAAGAAGTAACTCAAATTCTATAAGTAAAAACACCAAAATTCTGATGGGACAGCACCCCACCTTATGCCTCTTTTCACCCCCAATTCCTACTCTAATGTAAAGAGCCTTCTCCATCATAGTAAGTGGAAATTCCATTTACAGATGTTCAGGCAAGAGTACTCGTGTCATTCTTGACACGTCTCCAGAGTCTTTCCACTATGCATCTAATCCAATCCATCCATAAACATACCTTCTTTACCTTCTGCATATATTTACTTCTCACTCTACTGCATGCTACCACCATGGTCTGAAACACCCATCACCAAGATAATTACAATGGCTTCCTAATTCTTTCCTTCCTCCCTTGTCCTTCTATAGTACATTTTATAAAGTATATGTGTGTGTGTGTGTGTGTGTGTGTGTGTGTGAATAGATACCATTCCTTTGCTATAATCCTTCAAAAGCTACCCAGTTTACTCAGTATTAACTCCAACAGCCTTACCAAATCCTTCAGAGCCATATGTATTCTTTATACCTACTACTTCTCTGACTTCATGTAAAACCACCCCCTTCCTCATCCATTTTCCCCCTATAGCCACACTGGCTTTCTTGTTCTTCCTCAAAAAAACTCCACAAACTTCTGCCCAAGGATATTCCTATCTGAGATCTTTATATAGTACGTCCTCCCCAGCAATCCACACAGTCCAATCACCCTCCTCATTTCAGAATTTGGTTCAAACGTCATATTGTCCTGTGGTCTTGTCTGATCACTCTATACAAAATCATAACACATGTCATCCAGCCTGCTCCCTGAAGCTTCCAGTTCCCAAATGGCCACTATTATCCTGAATAATTTTTCTTCAAAGTTGTTTCATTTATGGGACTAGACAGAATAAATTATTTATCTCTCCTATATTTATACATGCTGGAATAACTAAATACACCAAAAATTAGCAGCATGAAATAACAAACATTTTATTATCTCATAAATTCTATGAAGTAGGAATCCAAGCATTGCTTTGGAGTCTCTGGCTCAGGGATTTTTAGAGGCTATAATCAATTTTTTTGGCAAGGACAATAATCATTTCAAGGCTTAACTGGAGGAGAAGCCACTTCTAAACTCATCACTGCTGTCTAGCCTCAGGTCCTCACTGGCCAGCTTCTTGCCACATGGGACTCTGTATAGCATAACTCACCACATGGCAGCTAGCTTCCCTGACATTGAGCAAGAAGACAATGAAAGAAAAGAGGAAAGATAGAAATCACAGTATTTTGGAAACCTAATCTCTGAAGTGACATCCCATCACTTTTGACGTGTTATCATTAGAAGCAAATCACTAAACCCAGTCCACACTTAAGGCTGAAAGAATTACATAAGCAGATAATTTCCAGGAGATAGGGCTCATCGCAGACTGCCACTTTGCAGACTGCCCTTGTGGCTCAAATGGTAAAGAATCTGCCTGCAATGCAGGAGACCCAGGTTCAGATCCTATGTTGGGAAGATCCCCTAGAGAAGAGTATGGCAACCCATTCCAGTATTCTTGCCTGGAGAATCTCATGAAAGCCTGGACGGCTACAGTCCATGGGGTCACAAAGAGTCAAGACACAACTGAAGCCACTTAATACCTTCACACCACATCCTCTACTAGAATACAAGGTTCATATTATTTTTGCTACCATATATCAGCATAGAATAATACCTGGATACAGAGTAGTCACCTGTTAATTACATGACCTAGCATTACTCTCCCACTGCTTTCTTGCCTAGGCCTTCTGTTCCCACTAAAATGTAGAGATATTTTCTGTGATGTCTTACATTTAGAATTTATACATACCTGATGATACATACCCACTGATGGGCTTCCCAGGTGGTGTAAGTGGTAAAGAATCCAGCTGCCTATGCAGGAGACATAAGAGACACAGTTGAGTCCCTGGGTCCAGAAGGTCCCCTGGAGGATGGCATGGCACACCACTCAAATATTCTTGCCTGGAGAATC
The DNA here is from genome assembly GCF_003369695.1 of Bos indicus x Bos taurus. NCBI lineage: Eukaryota > Metazoa > Chordata > Mammalia > Artiodactyla > Bovidae > Bos > Bos indicus x Bos taurus. Next base: position 80,277,869 of record NC_040090.1, on the reverse strand, counting down.
GCATGGACAGAGAAGACGACTAAGTTACAGTCCATAGTGTCACAAAGAGTCAGACATGACTGAAACGACTTAGCATGCACACGTCCCCACTGAGTTTTCTCCTTCCAACCCTAGCATGTTATGGCTCTGCTCAGCACTTCAGATCTCAGGTCAGATGGTGAACCGCTATCCTCTCTGTCTCCTGCTCCTCCCCCCAACCCCCATGACTCCCTTTAGCTTCTGTGAGTTCATGTGGTACTTGTACTACTTAGCTGTGTGGTTACTTATATATGTCTTATTCATTCAGACTGTGAGCTTCATGATAACAAATGCCATATATTCACCCAATATAAACTCAGCCAAGTTTGGTGCAGTATCTGTCTATATAGCTGTCATACATACCTGGCAGAGTCCTTGCATACTTCAAGCACTCAACATATATTACTGGCAAATACTCTATTGGTTTCATTATTTGTTATTTCCAGTCCCAACTAAATGTACATATATATTTGCAAAATAGCTGAATTCAAGTTCTTGAATCATTTATGAATGAACAGTTTGAGCCTCTGTTTTCCTCTTGACTCTAACATTTATATTGGTTAAATGCCATGACTTTAATTTTAGTTCTAAAATGGAGTTTTCTGCCACTCTATGTATCTCAAGTGAAGTGGAAGAATGGTCAGAGAGAAAGAAGGTAGAATAGAAAGAAAAATAGAGGCAAACTAGAACTCAAATGGATTAGACAGCAAAGATTCTTGGACCTTAGCTTTCCCAGCAGTGAAAATGACAAAGCAGGCAGCACTTGTATAAGAACTAGAGTAGTTTCCTTTATGTTCTAAATTGCTGCCTTCATAGATAGGCTCTTTGGAAGTTCTTCAAAGCAGCTGAAATTGCCTGGACTCACATTTTCTTTTAATTTTACCCACAAATTCTTAAGCACAACAGCAAGAAAGGCTCAAGCCAAACTAATCCAGTTGCTCATTAACTACATCATTTACAGAGACTAATTGCTCACTGCCCCTGTTTCCACCCAATATTGGCTTATGTAGAGAGAGTAATTCAAGCTCTGCTCCCAGATATGGGGATTTGTTATCCAAAAGGACATCCTTCAGAACACATAATTAAAGACTATTCATGTAGGGCAGAATAACAGGGATCGTTTTCCTAATTTCACAAGATTCATTAGAAGAGAATAGTAATAAGAGGATGCTTTTTGATGACATGGGAAGAATTTGTATAAAATCAAGCCAAGGATTTTATGAAGACATATCATAACTACCATATTTGCCATGTTGACCTAATTATCAAAATATCATATTCCATTGGGCCAACTATGGCAGTCCAATAAAGCGTCTATCTAACACCTCTAGAGTTCAATAAATGTTCCTTTACCTGAATCTTAGAGAGTCAACACATGATACCTGAACAGTGTTCATCTCAAAATTTGATACAAATCTGGAGTTACAACCCAGCTAGCTTAGTGCATGTTCTCCAGAAGGATGGAAGCAAGAACAGATTTGAAGACATATTTTACTGCCTCTTTGGATGTAAGTAGAATACCTTCTAGTGAGAAAGTTTTCTGGCTATTTTAGGGCATTCAGGTTGTACTAAATATGTAAGACTGGGCTCAGAATCAAACCAAAAGTTAAAACACATTTTTGAGTATGATAATAGTTTTCATTAGAAGTCAAGCAAACAAGTTTTATGTCTAAAATAAGCATGTATATTTGGCAAAACTAATACAATTATGTAAAGTTTAAAAATAAAATAAAATTTAAAAAATAAAATAAAAATAAAATAAGCATGTAACACTTTAGTCGCTTGATGTTTCAAAGGTCAATAGGCAGTGCCATATGGTGCATGGTGTGTGTGTGTGTGTGTGTGTGTGCATGTGTGTGTGCATAGGCACACAGGCCAGCATGCCTTAAAACAGCAAACTATATTTGTCTCCTCTGATCCATCTGCTCTAACAGCAATAAAGAGTTTACAGAAGCTTAAAGCAATGTGGACTGCAGGGTTGATTTGACTTAAGGTTAAAGCATTTGTCCAGAGTTTTGAAGGCTTTGCTAAAATGTTTCAGAGCTTCCCTCATTGTACTGAACAGCATTTACCACAACTGCTGGAATATCACAGAGGGCAATTCTTATGTATAAAACCAAATGGCCTTTCTGTTCACATGCTATATATTTTTGGCTTATTTGTTTGTTTTTTTCAGCTGCCCAGAATAGTGAAAATACAAAAAATAGTTTTAGTTTTGGTTTTTATTTATCTGGAGAGTCAATTACATCTTGGTGAGTGCAGTGGTCATGACATATAATAAGATAATAATCCAAACTTTATCTGTCTATTGTGGAATCCTGTTCAATAACACAGAAATTAATTTACATTGCTCATCTCCAGGCTGTGGACTGCATAGGTTGGGTGGGTACAGGATGGCTGTGATTTAGGGAAATGGAAATCATTTTCATGATAAAGGTGAATGAGTATTTCTCTTGTCCTTGCTTTCTTTTGCCATTTTCTTTTTTCTTGAATGCTACTTACTCAGATCCATGCTCCAAAACAATTTATAGATTCAGTGCAATCCCTATCAAGCCACCAACGGTATTCTTCACAGAGCTAGAACAAATAATTTCACAATTTGTATGGAAATACAAAAAACCTCAAATAACCAAAGCTATCTTGAGAAAGAAGAATCAAAGTGGAGGAATCAACCTGCCTGACTTCAGGCTCTACTAAAAAGCCAGTTATCAAGACAGTATGGTACTGGCACAAAGACAGAAATATAGATCAATGGAACAAAATAGAAAGCCCAGAGATAAATTCACGCACATATGGACACCTTATCTTTAACAAAAGAGGTAAGAATATACAATGGATTAAAGACAATCTCTTTAACAAGTGGTGCTGGGAAAACTGGTCAACCACTTGTAAAGAATGAAACTAGAGCACTTTCTAACACCATACACAAAAATAAACTCAAAATGGATTAAAGATCTAAACGTAAGACCAGAAACTATAAAACTCCTAGAGGAGAACATAGGCAAAACACTCTCCGACATACACCACAGCAGGATCCTCTATGACCCCCCTCCCAGAATACTGGAAATAAAAGCAAAAATAAACAAATGGGACCTAATTAAACTTAAAAGCTTCTGCACAACAAAGGAAACTATAAGCAAGGTGAAAAGACAGCCTTCAGAATGGGAGAAAATAATAGCAAATGAAGCAACCAACAAACAACTAATCTCAAAAATATACAAGCAACTCCTACAGCTCAATTCCAGAAAAATAAATGACCCAATCAAAAAATGGGCCAAAGAACTAAATAGACATTTCTCCAAAGAAGACATACAGATGGCTAACAAACACATAAAAAGATGCTCAACATCATTCATTATCAGAGAAATGCAAATCAAAACCACTATGAGGTACCATTTCATGCCAGTAAGAATGGCTGCAATCCAAAAGTCTACAAGCAATAAATGCTGGAGAGGGTGTGGAGAAAAGGGAACCCTCTTACACTGTTGGTGGGAATGCAAACTAGTATAGCCACTATGGAGAACAGTGTGGAGATTCCTTAAAAAACTGGAAATAGAACTGCCTTATGACCCAGCAATCCCACTGCTGGGCATACACACTGAGGAAACCAGAAGGGAAAGAGACACGTGTACCCCAGTGTTCATCACAGCACTGTTTATAACAGCCAGGACATGGAAGCAACCTAGATGTCCATCAGCAGATGAATGGATAAGAAATCAGTAGTACATATGCACAATGGAGTATTACTCAGCCATTAAAAAGAATACATTTGAATCACTTCTAATGAGGTGGATGAAACTGGAACCTATTATACGGAGTGAAGTAAGCCAGAAAGAAAAACACCAATACAGTATACTAAAGCATATATGTGGAATTTAGAAAGACGGTAACAATAACCCTGTATACGAGACAGCAAAAGAGACACTGATGTATAGAACAGTCTTTTGGATTATGTGGGAGAGGGAGAGAGTGGGATGATTTGGGAGAATGGCATTGAAATATGTATAATATCATATATGAAACGAGTCGCCAGTCCAGGTTCGATGCACGATACTGGATGCTTGGGGCTGGTGCACTGGGACGACCCAGAGGGATGGTATGGGGAGGGAGGAGGGAGGAGGGTTCAGGATGGGGAACACATGTATACCTGTGGCAGATTCATTTTGATATATGGCAAAACCAATACAATATTGTAAAGTTAAATAAAATAAAATTTAAATTAAAAAAATAAAGATAAATGAGAACTAAAAATGACCAAAAAAAATGCTTGTCTCTACTTTTCACAACAAGGTCGTATATTAGGCTAGTAAGAATTAGCTATTCATGGTACTGATTAATTTTTGAACAAAACCTCAAAAAAGAGGCAACCAAATAAATTAATCTCTATTTGTATTTTTTTATTTTAATTGAAGTATGGTTGATTTAAAATGTTGTGTTAGTTCAGCTGCAGTGTATTTCTATATGCATATAGATAGATAGATAGATAGATAGATAGATAGATAGATTTCACTTGCTGCCCATCTACTCTGTACATAGCAGTGTCTGTATGTCAATTCCTAAATCCCAATTCATCCCCTCTTTTTCCCCCTTGGTAGTCACAAGCCTTCCTTCTATGACTGTGAGTCTATTTCTGCTTTGTAAATACCTTCATTTGTATCATATTTTTAAGTTTCCACATATGTGATGCCATATGATGTATATTTTTTTAAATTTAGAAGATGTAGAACCTCTAAGATCTGTGAAGATCTATGTGAAGAAGAGAATTAAAGGAGACAAGGCAATCTCAGTATTTTCCAGCTTATATCATCTCTCCCTAGAGAGGAAACTAATTTGCTCATGACATTCTCTTCTTATATATTAAAATACATTTTAAAATATTTAAATGTTCATAAGCTTGAAAAGTTATATCTAACAGGAGAAATATATCTATATATAACTATACATAGCTTTTGTTTTGGTGTGAGCAGAAAGAAAACCACCACAGTTGAATACATAGTCTGGTGGGATGGATATTATAAAGTAGACAGGACGACAGTTTGAAAATTCTGGTTTGAGATGTCAGAACAATATTACAAATAGTAGAGTGAGTATTTGTCCCAGGTATGATCATTAAAAAAAAAAAAAAAAACAAGATCACCTTGAATGCCTAAAGAAACCTATGCCAACTTGATTTTATTTAGCTAGAGGTCTTTCCAAGTCTACTGAGATTGCAAATGGTAGCAAGACTGGACATTGGAGTAGAGAGCCTACCAATTCCTGTCTTATACTATTGATGACATATTTTATGTCAGTTCAGTCACTCAGGCATGCCCGACTCTTTGTGACCCTAAGGACTGCAGCACGCCGGGCTTCCCTGTCCATCACTTATTCCCGGAGCTTGCCCAAACTCATGTCCATTGAGTTTGTGATACCATCCAACCATCTCATCCTCTGTCGTCCCCTTCTCCTCCTGCCTTCAATTTTTCCCAGCATCAGGGTCTTTTTGAATGAATCAGTAAGTATTGGACTTCAGCTTCCACATCAGTCTTTCTGATGAATATTCAGGACTGATTTCCTTTAGGATTGACTGGTCTAATCTCCTTGCAGTCAAGGGTCTCTCAAAGAGTCTTATCCAACACCACAGTTCAAAATTTCAATTCTTTGGCCCCCAGCCTTCTCTATGGTCCAACTCTCACATCCACACATGACTATTGGAAAAAACATGTCTTTAACTATACAGACCATTGTTGGCAAATTGATGTTTCTGCTTTTTAATATGCTATCTAGGTTTGTTATAGCTTTTCTTCCAAGGAGCAAGTGTCTTTTAATTTCATGGCTTCAGTCAACATCTTCAGTGACTTCAGGGCCAAAGAAAATAAAATCTGTCACTGTTTCCCTTGTTTCCCCATCCAATCGCCATGAAGCAATGGGACCCGATGCCATGATCTTCGTTGTTTTGAATGTTGAGTTTTAAGCCAGCTTTTCCACTCTCTTTCACTTTCATCAAGAGGCTCTTTAGTTCTTCTTCACTTTCTGCCATAAGGGTGGTGTCATTTGCACATCTGAGGTTATTGATATTTCTCCTGTCCAACTTGATTCCAGCTTGTGCTACATTCAGCTTGGCATTTTGCATGATGTACTCTGCATGTGAGTTAAATAAGCAGGGTGACAATATACAGCCTTGACATACGCCTTTCCACAATGGAAAAAGTCCATTGTTCCATGTCCAATTCTAACTGTGGTTTCTTGACCTGCATACAGATTTCTCAGGAGGCAGGTAAGGTTGTCTGATATTCCCATCTCTAAGAATTTTCCACAGTTTGTTGTGATCCACACAGTCAAGAGCTTTAACCTACTCAATGCAGCAGAAGTGGATGTTTTTCTGGAATTACCTCGCTTTTTCCATGTATATAATACATATTGTATGCATTCAGTGAATTCTGATCCAGATATAAAGGCACACATTTTGATACATCACCAGAGTGATTGATGTGGGTCCCAATGCAATCATTCTGCAGATTGAAAAGATGACGAAATTTCCTTTCAAATGGGAAGAATGACTTCAATATGCTATAAGCATCTTTGAGAGAAATATAAATTACAAACCTGGGTTAACCCCAAATATCACTTATTTATTTTTGGATGGGCCTCAGGAAAATATGTGAGATACCAAAGGGAAAGTTTTACTGTCTGAAATTAAGATTAATAATATAATCATTGCTCCATGAGGGCAGATATTTTGTCTGTTTCTGCCTTCCCTTTTCACTGCTAAATAGCATGTATGCAGAGGTGCTTCATGGTAAATTTCCCTACACCAGTTGGTTTTGAAGTGAATATAACGCATCCACTTGGCTATTGGCATAGTCTCCTGACTGGTCTCTTTGCTAGTATTCTCACTCTATCATTCTCTACCTAGTCTCCAAGCAACACAAGTGTAAGTGGTGTGTGTGTGTGTGTGTGTGTGTGTGTTTTAGCAAATCCCTTCCTCTGCTTTGGAGTCCTTGCCCAACTCTATTTACCAAGAGACTTCCTCTCTGACCACTCCACCACCCTCTACTGCCCTGCAGTCCCACCAGTCTTTAATCCAATTCTTAGCTGGGTCAAGTGCATTCTTGTCTTTGAGCCTTTGCACCAGCTTTCCCAGTTGATTCATGTGGTTGACCTTTCTGCTCATTCAAATCTCAAATTTCTTTAAATAAAAATATGGACAATAGCAGTCAACACTTTTACAGTACTTACCATGTTTCTAGCATCAAAGTGCTTTACATACATTCTTTAACAGAAATTTATAACTTTTCAACCATTTCCTCCATCTCCCCAACCTCTGTCTCTGGCAACCACCAGTCTGTTCACTGTATCTATGAGGCTTTCTCCCCACAAATATGAGAGATTATATGGGTTTTTTTTCTGATTTATTTCACTCAACATAATGATCTTGAGGTCTGTTCATGTTGTCACAAATGGTAAGATTTCAATTTTTATGGCTGAATAATGTATTATATATAGAACAGAACATGTATAAAGTGAAATATTATATACATAATATCTCACATTTATGTATTTACATGTCTCTATGTATGCATATATATTTACAGATAGGTATACTTTACATATATATGCAATGTATATATACATGTGTGCATATATATCTCACATCTATTTTATCCACTCATCTCTCAATGAGCATTTAGGTTGCTTCCATATCTTGCCTATTGTGAATAAGGTTACAACATGCAGATGAAGATGCTTATCAAGTTAGTATTTTCATTTTCTCTGGATAAAGACCCAAAAGTGGAACTGTTGGATCATATAGCAATTCTATTTTTAATTTCTAGCTCATTTAATAATAACTTAAGAACTGAAAGTGGATTCTATAGTTATCAACCTCATTTTCAGTTGAAGATACTAAGGCACAGAGAGTCTACAAAAACTGCCTAAGGTCAGACGTTAGTAAATAATGAAAATAAATTTGACTTGATATCTGAATTCCATTATTTTGACAGCTTTATTATTTTGCATTTCAGAAAATTACCACCAAGTTACTCTCTATCATATTACACTATTTTAATTTACTTGAGAATATCTATCACTATGTGATACTTTTCATATGTATTCATTTGTATATATATGGCTCAGATGGTAAAAAAAATCTGCCTGCAATGCAGGAGATTGGGTTCTATCCCTGGGTCTGGAATATCCCCTGGAGAATGGAATGGCTACCAACTCCAGTACTCTCATCTGGAGAATTCTAGGGACAGAGGAGTCTGGTGGGCTACAGTCAATGACTGAGTGATTAAGCTTTCACTACTTTTACAAATTGTCACCTATCTCTTTTATCTAAAATATAATAAGTTTTCTGAGGCAAAGGTGTACTTCTACTTTGTTTATAGCAAGGTATCTGGCATTGAGAGTAGTTCTTGACATATAGGAAGCACCCATCAAATATATGCTGAAGAATTAATTAGCAGCCTAACAGATGTGTTCCCATCTGGTTGTCAGTGCAGGCCTCCAAGATGGTGAATTGGATCTGGCCGTTCATCTCAGGGAATTCTGAGTCCTTAACCATTACTTTACCTAGAAGTGATCAAAGCTAATGATTCACCCTGACCAAGTTAAGGAGAGATTAACTGATAAATCAGATGACAAATTTTTAATTTACTGTGAGTAATGTTCCTGTCAGCCTAAAAGCACATCACCTGTTAAATAAACTTCTGTGGGAAAGCAAATTAAGATCAGAAGATAGCTCAGCAAATATAAAATCAAAGCAAAGAGGATTTGAATACTTTCAAGATATTTTAAACAAGCAATGGCAGCTCAGTGAATCACCCTTCCCAACTACCAGGCAATTCTCACCAATAGGCCAGACTTTTTAGTCAATGGGGACTCTATGTCCTTTTAGGAGGATTGTACAATCTTATTGTCCAACTCTAGGAATCTTTATTCTCCAGCTACCTCAAGACTCTTTTGTTTTTGTCTTTTCAGTGCTTTTAGATTTTGAGGAGAAACCTACTTCAAATGCTATTTCCAGAAGGGACCCACCTTAACTCTCTATGGTTCTTCTCAGTAGAGTCCTCTCTGGGGACTCCTTCCTGCTGCTGCTGCTAAGTCACTTCAGTCATGTCCGACTCTGTGCGACCCCATAGACGGCAGCCTACCAGGCTCCCCAGTCTCTGGGATTCTCCAGGCAAGAACACTGGAGTGGGTTGCCATTTCCTTCTCCAATGCATGAAAGTGAAAAGTGAAAGTGAAGTCGCTCAGTTGTGTCCGACTCTTCGCAACCCCATGGACTGCAGCCTACCAGGCTCCTCGGTCCATGGGATTTTCCAGGCAAGAGTACTGGAGTGGGGTGCCATCACCTTCTCCGAGGGACTCCTTAATGTAACTCAATTTCCAAACAACTCAGAAGCTCATGATATAAGCTAATTTGCAGAAAGCAGTTAATATACTGATTATTTGAGAGTCTGGGTTCTATATTGGGTGAATTATTTATGTGGCAGTCATATTGTGGAATGAAATAAGGTATTACATAAAAAGTCAGCTGATGTTTAGGAAAAGGAACAGATATGTGTGTATCTATCCTGTCTAGGTGCATCTGGATATACCTACCTTACCCCAAGATTTTCCACTTAGTCTCCACTGTCCACTTTCAAATTTAAAAATGCCCTTATATTCACTGTTTATGCTATATTTGTAACTACATTTATAGTGGCCATCATTTTCTAAGGTGGCCGCAGGATAACATGGCTGCAGCTGCCTGAAGAGGCATTGGTGGCCTGGGAAGCAGCTTTGTGAAGACCACCCTGGAGATGGAGGAGGGAGCAGGGTCGTGACCAGTACACCCAGTTCCCATTGCAGGACCTACGGTGGCAGCCGATGGGCCCCATGGTGACCAGTGGCAGTGGAGTTCCAGGGTACTGTCCCCTCCTGGGTGGTGGAGATGGGTCAGTTCCATGGTGGACAGCGACTCCTGGGAAACGAATCAGCTGCAGGGCAGCCAGTGGCAGTGGTGAGGCCAGTGTGCCCTCCTGGGTGTTCTCGGCTTGGGCCGCCTTACCAGCCACTCCAGCAGGGACTTTGTCTCTACACTTGGCCTTATGTTGACTGACACCTGATGGCCAGTGAAGCTTTAAACATTCAACAAAGACCAGATATGGGACAGCCAGGGCACCAGGCATGTCATCGAGCTATGTTGAGTGGTCGAAGGGCATGTCCCAGTTAGTTGGGGACTGGCAAAACATGATCCACTGTAGAAGGGAATGGCAAACCACTTCAGTATTCTTGCCTTGAGAACTCCATGAACAGCATGAAAAGGCAAAAAGATTTAATGTTCAAAGATGAACCCACCAAGAAGGTAGGTGTCCAATATACTACTGGAGTAGGGCAGGGAAATAGCTACAGAAAGAATGAAGAGGTTGAGCCAAAGCAGGAACGACACTCAGTTTTGGTTGTATATGGTGGTGAAAGTAAAATCTGATGCTGTAAAGAACAATATTGCATAGAAACCTAGAATCTTATGTCCGTGAATCAAGTTAAATTGAAAGTGGTCAAACAGGAGAAAATGAGAATAAACATCGAAATTTTAGGAATCAGTGAACTAAAATGGATAGGAATGGGAGAATTTAATTCAGATGACAATCATATCTACTACTATTGGAAAGAATCCTTTAGAAGGAATGGCATAGTCTTCATAGTAAAAAAAACAGTGCGAAATGTAATTCTTGGTTGCAGTCTCAAAAATGACAGAATGATCTTGGTTTGTTTCCAAGGTGAACCATTCAACATCACAGTAATCCAAGTCTATGTCCCATATATTTGAGTGTTTGTCATAGCAAATGCTGTCTTCAAACAGCACAAGGGACATTTCTACACATGGACATCACCAGATGGTCAGTACTACAATCAGATTGATTATATCCTTTGCAGCTGAATGTGGAGAAGCCCTATAGAGTCAGCAAAAATAAGACCTGGAACTGACTGTGGCTAAGATCGTCAGCTCCTTATTACAAAATTCAGGCTCAAATTGAAAAAAAAAAAAAAAAGAAAGCATGGAAAACCACTAGGCCTTTCAGATATGACCTAAATCAAATATCTTATGATTATAAAATGGAGCTATAATGATTACATTCAAGGGAATAGATCTGGTAGACAAAGTGCCTGAAAATCTATGGATGGAGGTTCACAACATTGTATAGGAGTTAATAATAAAAACCAACCCCAATAAAAAGAAATGAAAGAAGGCAAAGCGATTGTCTGAGGACTTACAAATCGTTGAGAAAAGAAGAGAAGCAAAAGGTAGAGCAGAAAGGGAAAGATATACTCAACTGAAGTCTGAATTCCAGAAGATAGCAAAGAGAGAAAAGAAAGTCTTCCTAGGCAATCAGTGCAAATAAATAAAGGACAACAAGAGAATGGGAAAGACAAGAGATCTTTTTTAAGAAAATTGGAGATACCAAGGGAACATTTCATACAAAGATAGGCACAAAAAAGGACAAAAACACCAACGGCCTAACATAAGCAGAAAAAAATTTAAAAAAGGAGACAGGAATACACAAAAAAAGTGTACAAAAAAGCTCTTAATAACATAGATAACCAAGAAGATGTGGTGACTCACCTAGAGCCAGATATCCTGGGATGTGAACTCAAGTGGGCCTTAGGAAACATTACTACAAACAAAGCTAGTGGAGGTGATGGAATTCCAGTTGAGCTCTTTCAAATCCTGAAAGATGATGCTGTGAAAGTGTTGCACTCAATATACCAGCAAATTTGGAAAACTCAGCAGTGGCCACAGGACTGGAAAAGGTCAGTTTTCATTCCAATCCAAAGAAAGGCAATGGCAAAGAATGTTCAAACTACTGCACAACTGCACTCATTTCACACGCTAGCAAATAATGCTCAAAGTTCTCCAAGATAGGCTTCAACAGTCCATGAATCAAGAAGTTCTACAAGTTCAAGTTGGATTTAGAAAAGGCAGAAGAACCAGAGATCAAATTACTAACATCATTAGATCATAGAAAAAGCAAGATAATTAAAAAACAAATCTACCTCTGATTCATTGACAACACTAAAGCCTTTGACTGTGTGGATCACAATAAACTGTGGAAAATTCTTAATGATATGGGAATACCAAACCACGTTACCTGCCTCCTGAGAAACCTGTATGCAGAATAATGAGAAACAGTTAGAAATAGACCTCAAACAAAGGACTGATTCCAAATTGGGAAAGGAATACATCAAGGCTGTATATCATCACCCTGCTTATTCAACATATGTGCAGGGTACATCATGAGAAATGCCATGCTGGATGAACCACAAGCTGGAATCAAGATTGCCTTGAGAAATATCGACAACCTCAGATATGAAGGTGATACCACTTTAATCACAGAAAGTGAAGAGAAACTAAAGAGCCTTTTGGTGAAGGTGAAAGAGGAAAATGAAAAAGCTGGCTTAAAACTCAGTATTCAAAAAACTAACATCATGCCATCCAGTCCTATCACTTCATGCAAATAGATGGAAACTGTTAGATTTCATTTTTTCTTAACTCCAAAATCAATGAAGGTGTTAACTGCAGCCACAAAATTAAAAGACACTTGCTGTTTGGAAGAATAGCTATGGCAAACATAGACAGTGTATTAAGAAGCAAAAATATCACTTTGCCCACAAAGGTCCATATAGTCAAAGCTATGGTTTTTCCAGTAGTCATGTAAGGATGTAAGAGTTTGACCATAAAGAAGGCTGAGAGCTGAAGAATTAATGCTTTCAACTGTGGTGTTGGAGGAGACTCTTGAGAGTCCCTTGGACAGCAAGAAGATGAAACCAGCCAATCCTAAAGGAAGTCAACCCTGAATATTCACTGAGTGGGCTGAAGCTGAAGCTCCAATACTTTGGCCACCTGCTGCGAAGAGCTGACTCATTGCTAAAGACCCTGATTCCAGGAAAATTGAAGGCAAGAAGAGAGGGGCACAACAGAGGATGAGATGGTTTGATGGCATCACCAACTCGATGGACACAAGTTTGAGCAAACAGTATGATAATGAAGGACAGAGAAGCCTGGTGTGCTACAATCCATGGAATTGCAAAGAGCTGGACACAATTTAATGACAGAACAGCAGCAACAGCAATGGCAATACAACATAGTAAATAAAAGGACACACTGTTGGAAAAGGAAATGGCAACCCACTCCAGTATTCTTGCCTGGAGAATCCCAGGGATGGGGGAGCCTGGTGGGCTGCCGTCTATGGGGTCACACAGAGTTGGACACGACTGAAGTGACTTAGCAGCTTAGCAGTAGCAGTGAAGAAATATAGCTTAGGTTTTATTTCCAAACCCATATTTACTCAGTCTCAGGTTCTTTATAATTATTGCACCTATCTCATGGGTGTTTTGTCATGGGAAATTAATGAAATGATACTTATGAAATCCTTAGCTAGTGCCTTGCAATATTAAACATATTAAATATTAATTACAGCAATAATTATTTTACCAATGATAAAAGACATTGATTACTTTCAGTAGTGCAATGCTTCCCGATGGACTGAGTAGTATAAATGCTTTCCTAAATTCTGAAAGCAAAATAAGTTCTAAAGAGGATGTTATAGATAAGACAACATTTAAATATGGTCAGAGGGTAGTCTTGAAAATCTGCCTTCTAAACAATGAAGGACTTTGGCCAAGAAAATTACTAGAATGTGAAGTGCATGGACCATCACTTGCTGAAGTTAATTCAGAAGCCCTAAGGAAGTAAATAAAAATAAAAATTTCATAGCCAAATAATTCCAGGAAAAGCCACACAATCCTTTTGAGAAGTCACATGCATATTAGTATATTGACATAAGAAATAATTTGTCGTTAAAAAATTAGATTGAATTTGTTTTTATCACCTGTCTTATTGGAAAACGGATGTGAGTCCTCCTATACACACCTAATTTGTTTTTCATTTCATGTCCATTCTTTCACAAAAATAGTGTTCTAGAGGACACAGCTTATAAGCACTCCATTAGACAGAGATTCCAGGGCAGTTGGTTACTAATTGTTTTCTACTTTTAAAAATTAAAGAAACTGAAAAATCCCCCCACAGATCACCTTAAAAAGTGCAATGATTTTTGACTCAAATCTTGCTGTCAACTGCAAGGCTATCATCACTATAGTACATACCCATCCCCACCACCCCTAGGAAAGATCTATATGCAACAGTCCTCAGAACCTGTGAATATGTTATCTTTTATGACAAAATGTACTTTGCACATATGACTAGGGCAAAGAGTTTGAGATAGAGAGAGTATCCTGGAGTACCTAGGTAGGCCCAAAGTAATCACATGAATCGTTAAGTGTGAAGAATAATTCCTGGCTGGGATTTCCAACCAGGAAAGAAGGACAGAAAGATGCCACTTCACCTATCTTTGTTAACTTTGAAGACAGAGAAAGGGGATCATGATCCAAGAGATACAGCAGTTTTTAGAAGCTGGAAATGAACCTTTGCTTACAATTAAACAAGAATACAGAGATTTGTACCAAACTTCTAGCCTACAGTTAATAAAAGGTAATATTGTAAGATAGGAAGATAACAATTATCTGTTTAAGCATCTAAGTAATTTGTTACAAGATCAACAATGAATGAGTACAATTGTTATCTTCACAAATAACATTTTTGATCACTTTTATCAGGCTTATATGCACACTCATGTGAAAGTGAAAGTCGCTCAGTTGTATACGACTCTTTGTGACCCTACAGACTATACAGTCCATGGAACTTTTCTAGGCCAGAATATTGGAGTGGGTAGCCTTTCCCTTCTACAGGGAATCTTCCCAACCCAGGGATCGAACTCAGATCTCCCACATTTGCAGGTGGATTCTTTACCAGCTGAACCACAAGGGAAGCCCGCACATGCATGTATTAATTCATTAATCAATCCATTAATCCCTACAACTATCCTAAGGGATAGGGGCTATTAGCAACCCAAATGGTGGAGTGGAAACTGAGGCATAGAGAAGTGAGGAATCTTGCCCAGGGTCACATAGCTAATGAGTGTCGAAGCTTGAAATCAAGTACAAGCAATCTCTGGATTTTAGGTTCTGATTCACAAAGAGTGTTAGTTCAATGAATTAGGATACAAGTAGGTGGGGCTTCCCTGATAGCTCAGTTGCTAAAGAATTCACCTGCAATGCAGGAGACCCCAGTTCAATTCCTGGGTCAAGAAGATACTCTGGAGAAAGGACAGGCTACCCACTCCAGTATTCTTGGGCTTCCCTTATGGCTCAGCTGGTAAAGAATCTGCCTGAAATGCGGGAGACTTGGGTTTGATCCCTCTGTTGGGATGATCCCCTGGAGAAGGGAAAGGCTACCCACTCCAGTATTCCAGCCTGGAGAATTCCATGGACTGTATATAGTCCATGGGGTCGCAAAGAGTCAGACAAAACTGGGCGACTTTCACTTCACTTCACTTCACTTCAGTAGTCTAGGTTCATCAAACATTACTGACTCCTCCGTTAAAGTTCGGTTGTATCCTTCTAATTTATCATCATATTTTATTTAGACTCCAGATTTTCTATTTCTTTTCAGATGATGCAAATTTCGGGAATAAGTTGAACATGAATAGTACTAATCTTATCAACATAATTTCAATTTTATACACAAATTTATGCATTCAATTTGTCTTAAAAACCTAGATATTCTAAGAAATACTGTCTGCATCCTTTTAAAAGCCTTATCCATCAAGTGAAAAATATTGAATATTTGAGTCTTCTCATATATATACTTTCTGCTATTGACTTAGGCAACCAACTAACTAGTTATAGGCCTATCCTGTGCCAGTATGGTGCATAAGTAAGAGAACTATTTAAAAAGTATGTAAGTCATAGCTTTGGCCCTCATAATCTGTAAGTTTAGAAAGATAAGACATTTACATCAGAGTCAGTTTTATGCAATTCTCAGCTTACAGTAATCCCCCCACTTCCCACCAGAAACAAGATCATTTGAATATTCCATAGTATATAATTGAACTAACTAGAAATCAATCCATTTATTACAGTGTGCCCTACATCTTGCTCATAACTTTTAAAGTAAAATTTATATCATCAGGAACTGAAGGATTTACATGGTTGGACAAACACACAATACAAATACAAAAATATAAATTCCCCTCCAATCTCAGTTCACATATTTAGGCTTTTCCAACCTCTTTCAGTCAGTTCAGTTCAGTCACTCAGTCATGTCTGACTCCTTGTGACCCCATGAATCGAAGCACGCCAGGCCTCCCTGTCCATCACCAACTCCCGGAGTTCACTCAGACTCACGTCCATCGAGTCAGTGATGCCATCCAGCCATCTCATCCTCTGTCGTCCCCTTCTCCTCCTGCCCCCAATCCCTCCCAGCATCAGAGTCTTTTGCAATGAGTCAACTCTTCACATGAGGTGGCCAAAGTACTGGAGTTTCAGCTTTAGCATCATTCCTTCCAAAGAAATCCCAGAGCTGATCTCCTTCAGAATGGATTGGTTGGATCTCCTTGCAATCCAAGGGACTTTCAAGAGTCTTCTCCAACACCACATTTCAGAAGCATCAATTCTTCAGCACTCAGCTTTCTTCACAATCCAACTCTCACATCCATACATGACCAAAGGAAAAACCATAGCCTTAACTAGACGGACCTTTGTTGGCAAAGTAATGTCCAGTCTCTTTAGTGGCCCCCAAATATATGCTTGAAAACTGGATTCATGCCTTTAACACACACACACATGTTCAAAGCATGAATCCCTTCAAATATTTAGGATGGCAAGTCCAAAATTCCTTTTTAAGACCGGCCTTTTGTAACCATGGAAATAACCCTGCAACAATCTCTTAAATAATTTGCAGTAAACATTGCAAAATGTTTCAGCATGATAGCTTACAGTGAATGATGTTGTTAGGGGAAGCACACTGATTGAAACCGCCCACCCTGGCCAGGTACCATAACTATTTGCATGAGTTGTTTTATGACAGGAGATCCTGATAAGGAATACAGAACTAATAAGCCACCACCAACAGGAACTAATAAGCCACCACCAACCGGAAGAGCTTGGGAAAGGTCGAAAGGAGACACCGCGTGTCTGTCCACTTCCCAGAATCCCTCTTGATAGCATCCATCTTGGTGTGTGCCACCAGGAAAGACTCTGAATTAGAGTGATTGGTCAAAGGCCACCCGGAAACTCATCCCATCACCATAAAACCCATTGTGAGCCACGCAGCAAAGCAGTTCTCCTGGTTTCCCTTACCCTACTGCTCTCCACCTGGGTGCCCTTTCCCAATAAAATCTCTTGCTTTGTCAGTACATGTGTCTCCTCAGACAATTCATTTCCAAGTGTTAGACAAGAGCCCAGTTTTGGGCCCTAAAAGAGGACCCCTTTCCTGCAACAATGTCGGATTCATTATCTCTGAAGAAGATTAGTTATTATAATAAATCAAAAGAATGTTTCAAAGTTGTAAAGACCTTACCAACCCACTCCCACAATTTGCATTTTAAGATAACAGAATTAGAACTTAACAATAAAAAGATCTCACCAGACCCTCTCCCATAATATACATTTTAAGATAACAGGAGTAGTCAGAAGGTTTTCAGGAAGGAGAAACTGTCCTCAAGCTGGATACAATGGTGTTATATAATCCTTAGTACAGAGCTTAAACTGAATTCTTTTGTTGTAATCATCAGATTTAAAGGGGAAAAAAAAATACAACTAAGTCTAAGGAATGTAGGGGGAGGGGGAGGAGAAGTTTGTCCTTTCCTCCTCCTTGAGAATTCCAGATCCCTATCACCTCCTCGAGAACCCCAAACCCCTCTCTCCAATTTGGGGGCCCCGGGCTTCTTATCAACCTACCTAGAAATTGACTCTCTCATCCCCTCTCCCCTTTTTCTTTTAGGAGAATTATGTTGCCAAGGGAAAGGGGTATTGTTTTCTTTCCATAACTAATTCCTGCTGTTGAGGGGCATCATCCCTAAACTGTTGAGGCAACATATTCTCCTAGCTCTCATATGGAGGGTCTCTGATCCAGGGGTCCCAGGTAATAGTTGGAGGAGGCTGTGGCACTTGTAGGAGCCTGAACAACCATTTGTAACTTAAAAGCTTTCAGATGGTTAGAAACAAATCCAGTTACACAGTTACAAATGCAGGGAGCAAACAGTAAAAACAGAGCAATTAGAATTATTGTAATTAAGATAGTTTTCCACCATGGGGAACTACTTAACGTTTCCCAAAGTGAGGTGACTGTGGCTTCAGGAGAATCCATAGCCTGAATCATTTTGTTCACGTGTTTAGTAAAGTGAGTAACAGTAGTACTCATATATGGTATATATGTACAATATTATGTATTAATAATAGTACGACTTCCTCTTTGTGTGGCTGTTAGAATATCTAAGGCCAATCTGTTTTGTAAAACCACCTTTCTAATTTGTATTTGCTCAGCATTAAGGGCTGAAATAGCTTTTTTAGTATCTCGTAAAGTCTGTTGAGTAAAGTTAGTCAGAGCATCAGTTCGTAGCACAACATCTGTAGTTCCCAGAGAGAAAAGAATATTGCAGCCAGACAATCTTACCAGTGAAATACAGACCTTGCCCAGTGAGTTTTAAGGTGTGGCAGATTAGCAGTCTTCTCTGGAAGCTCTGAAAATATGAAGCCATGAGTAATAGGTAAGCCTAGTGTGCATCTCCCTATTCAGTCAGTGGGAAGCCATGCCCATGGATAAGAACCACATATCCAGCAGATCTCATTTGGAGCAAACCAGTGTGACTGAGGGATACAGTCCCATGAGTTCCTGCCCAGGCAAAAGGAGGAACTGAACTGGGATTAGAAAGCACAGGTATGAGTATATTGCATAGTTCT
Organism: Bos indicus x Bos taurus; assembly: GCF_003369695.1. Lineage (NCBI taxonomy): Eukaryota > Metazoa > Chordata > Mammalia > Artiodactyla > Bovidae > Bos > Bos indicus x Bos taurus. The sequence continues at coordinate 80,259,026 of NC_040090.1, read as the reverse complement.
TGAGGCAAAAATCCCAATTGTTTCCAATAATTATAATTAAGTTGTTGGTTAACTTCTGGGGATGATTCTATTTGTTTCCAGCATATGGGAGCATTAGATAGTAGACATTCCTTTTCAGGAGTTAGCCATATGACCTCATCCCATATTTGATAAACATCAGGTAGGAAACCACTATACCAAGACCTATTTACCTTCTTATGTGAAGCAAAGTAGTCATTAAACCAAGATAATATATACTCAAAATTGAAAGTCACATTATGTCCATAGTTAAGGTACAAAGTATTACACCAGTCACATAGTTAGTTAATTGATAGATGTCACCAGATTAAAGACAGGAATAACATGTGATGGCTGTTGGTAAAAATATTCACAGAGTTGAAGAAAGTCTTTTCTTTGAAATGGAGAAACCTACCATGGAAAGTTTTCAACTGATGAAGAGGGGAGTGCTCTGCAGACCCAGCAATTAGACCGATTGTGGAATGCAGCATAAAAATGAGCCAGGACAGGAAGGTGTTGTCTTAAGGGTCAAATGGCAGAATTGGGACTTTTGGAGTCAGCAGAAGCAGGCCCACATAGATTATCAGGCCCATCTGAAACGTAAAAAATGAAAGCATAGAGGATAAAGACATAAAATGACATTGTTTAGTTTTGGTCATGGTGCCACTTTTTAACTCGTGTGTGTGCATCCAGGAATCAATTCCTGGCACCTTGAGAGCTGTGGGAGAAGAAAGAATAACCTGGTAAGGGCCTTCCTAGAGGGGCTCAAGAGATTGCCTTCCAGATCCCACTGTATTTATCAGGACTTCAGTGCCTGGCTCAAATAATGGCTTGTTGGACACAGAGCCTGGATCAGGAGTCACCTTCTGGAGTTTCCATAACGTATATTGAAAGGCTGAAAGCTGAGTCACATAACTAATTCTAAGGCTTCAGGGTCTATAACAATGTCTGTGCTTAAGGAGAGTCTTTCATAGATACATTCAAAGAGGGACAGTCCCTCCTTTCTAAGTGCAGTCTGAGCCCTCTTAAAGCTATGCATAGAACTTTAAGCCAACTGTCCTGAGTCGCTTGAGTTAATTTACACAGATGTCTCTTAGTAATGCCATTAGCCTTTTCTATCTTTCCTGAAGACTGGGGTCTCCAGGAACAATGTGACATTTTATTCCTAGAGCTTTTGATACCCCTTGAGTTACAGCAGCTTTAAAGTCAGAGCCATTGTCACTCAGAGGCTCCATGGCAGCACAAACCTGGGAATAATTTCATGGATTAAAATTTTTATAACTTCCTTAGCCTGCCCACTACAGCAAGGAAAGGCCTGAGTCCATCCAGTAAAAGTATCTACCCAGAACTGTAAGGAAGAAAATTTGTTTGTTTTTGGCATTTGAGTAAAATCAATTTCCCAATCCTCTCCAGAATACTTTTCATTTCATTGTAACCCAGTTTTTGCTAACTTTTCAGTCTTTGGGTTATTTTTCTAACAAATCTAACGTCTCTTGACAATATTCTTTAAAGTTTTCATTACATTTTTACCCTCAAATAGGTTAGAAGCCATCTGGAAAGTGCTCTCAACACCTAAATAAAAACTCTGGTGTAAACCCTTAAGAATTTTCCATTGAGCATTTTCAAGAATTATTAATTGTCTGTCTTCAGGCTGTAACCATCCTTTATCAGTAATTTTTGCTCCTCTTTTCTCATATCTTTCTAATTCTTCAGTGTATTTTGGTTTTTCTTGTTCAGCAGGACCTGTCCAGACTAGGGGCATTTGTAGGAGAGGGAATTCATAAAGCACCACTTTTCTGGCTTGGGAATTAACCAACTGATTTCCCTTGGCTGCTTTACTCCTATCCCTACCTTACTCTTTCCAGTGTGTTACTTCTTTAGGACAATGTACAGCAGTTAAAAGTCTCTCAATCTCTTTGCAATGTTTAATAGCTTCTCCTATTGCTGTTTTAAATTGTCTCTCTTTCCATATTGCAGCATGAGCATGTAAAGTCAAATAAGCATATTTAGAATCAGTATAGATATTTACTCGCTGCCCTTTGCTTAACTCTAGGGCTCGGGTCTGGAGAAGGCAATGGCACCCCACTCTAGTACTCTTGCCTGGAAAATCCCACGGATGGAGGAGCCTGGTGGGCTGCAGTCCATGGGGTCACAAAGAGTCGGACACAACTGAACGACTTCACTTTCACTTTTCACTTTCATGCATTGGAGAAGGAAATGGCAACCCACTCCAGTGTTCTTGCCTAGAGAATCCCAGGGACGGGGGAGCCTGGTGGGCTGCCGTCTATGGGGTCACACAGAGTCGGACACGACTGAAGTAACCTAGCAGCAGCAGCAGCAGGGCTCGGGTTAAAGCAGCAAGCTCTGCCAATTGGGCACTTGTACTGGGGAGAAGAGACTTTGCTTCTAAAACCTGTTCAGACATAACCACAGAGTAACTTGCTTTCCATTTTCCATCCTGAACAAAAGAACTGCCATCTATAAATACATTCATGTCAGAATTGTCTAATGGGGTATCCATTAAACCTTCCTGACCTGCATAATTTAAAGTTAGGAATTTATCCTTGCCTACTTTGTCAATAATAAGGTACCCATAGGTGCATGGGTTTATTTTTTGGCTTTCTATCTTGTTGCATTGGTCTACATTTCTGTTTTTGTTCCAGTACCATATTGTACCATACTGTCTTGATGACTGTAGCTTTGTAGTATAATCTGAATTCAGGAAAGTTGATTCCTCCAACTCCATTCTTCTTTCTCAAGACCCCTTTGGCTATGCAGGGTCTTTTGTATTTCCATATGAATTGTGAAATTTTTTGTTCTACTTCTGTAAAAAATGTTATTGGTAATTTGATAGGGATCACATTGAGTCTGTAGTTTGTGTTTGGTAGTATAGTCGTTTTCACAACAGTGATTCTTCCTACCAGGAATCATGGAATATCTCTCCATCTGTTTATATTGTCTTTGATTTCTTTCATTAGTGTCATAATTTTCCGTGTACAGTTCTTTGTCTCCTTGGGTAAGTTTATTTGTAGATATTTTATCCTTTTTGTTGCAATGGTGATTGCAATTGTTTCCTTAATTTCTTTTTCTGATTTCTCATTGTTAGTATATAAAAATGAAAGTGATTTCTGTGTATTGATTTTGTACCCTTCAACTTTGCTAAATTAATGGAATAGGTCTCATAATTTTCCAGTACTATCTTTCAGTTCAGTTCAGTTAGTCACTCAGTCGTGTCCAACTCTTTGCAACCCCATGAATTGCAGCACGTCAGGCTTCCCTGTCCATCACCAACTCCCGGAGTTCACTCAGACTCACGTCCATTGAGTCAGTGATGCCATCCAGCCATCTCATCCTCTGTCGTCCCCTTCTCCTCCTGCCCCCAGTCCCTCCTAGCATCAGAGTCTTTCCCAGTGAATCAACTCTTCACATGAAGTGGCCGAAGTACTGGAGTTTCCGCTTTAGCATCATTCCTTCCAAAGAAATCCCAGGGCTGATCTCCTTCAGAATGGACTGGTTGGATCTCCTTGCAGTCCAAGGGACTCTCAAGAGTCTTCTCCAACACCACAGTGCAAAAGCATCAATTCTTCGGCACTCAGCCTTCCTCACAGTCCAACTCTCACATCCATACATGACCACAGGAAAGACCATAGCCTTGACTAGACGGACCTTTGTTGGCAAAGTAATGTCTCTGCTTTTGAATATGCTATCTAGGTTGGTCATAACTTTCCTTCCAAGGAGTAAGCGTCTTTTAATTTCATGGCTGCAGTCACCATCTTCAGTGATTTTGGAGCCCCCCAAAATAAAGTCTGACACTGTTTCCACTGTTTCCCCATCTATTTCCCATGAAGTGATGGGACCGGATGCCATGATCTTCATTTTCTGAATGTTGAGCTTTAAGCCAACTTTTTCACTCTCCACTTTCACTTTCATCAAGAGGCTTTTTAGGGTTTTCTATAACATATTGAAAAGCAGAGACATTACTTTGCCAACAAAGGTCCATCGAGTCAAGGCTATGGTTTTTCCAGTAGTCATGTATGGATGTGAGAGTTGGACTGTGAAGAAAGCTGAGCGCCAAAGAATTGATGCTTTTGAACTGTGGTGTTGGAGAAGACTCTTGAGAGTCCCTTGGACTTCAAAGAGATCCAACCAGTCCATTCTGAAGGAGATCAGCCCTGGGATTTCTTTGGAAGGAATGATGCTAAAGCTGAAACTCCAGTACTTTGGCCACCTCATGCGAAGTGTTGACTCATTGGAAAAGACTCTGATGCTGGGAGGGATTGAGGGCAGGAGGAGAAGGGGACGACAGAGGATGAGATGGCTGGATGGCATCACTGACTCGATGGACGTGAGTCTGAGTGAACTCCGGGAGTTGGTGATGGACAGGGAGGACTGGCGTGCTGCAATTCATGGGGTACAAAGAGTCAGACATGACTGAGCAACTGAACTGAACTGAACTGAGTAGAAATAAATGAAAAAAAAATGCAAAAAAAAAAAAAAAAAAAAAAACAATAGTAAAGATCAATAAAACTAAAAGGTTGTTCTTTGAGAAGATAAACAAAATTGACAGGCTCATTTAGCCAGACTCATTTAAAAAAAAAAGAAGGATCAAATCAACAAAATTAGAAATGAAAAAGGATAGGTTACAACAAACAGTGCAGAAATACAAAGAATTAAAAGAGGCTATTAGGAATAGCTATATCACAATAAAATGGATAACCTGGAAGAGATGGACAGATTTATAGTAAAGTTCAATCTTCCAAGACTGAAGCAGGAAGAAATAGAAATTATGATCAAGACAATTATAAGCACTGAAATTAAAGTTGTGATCAAAAATCTCCTGAAAAACAAAAGCCCAGGACCAGATGGCTTCACAGGAGAATTATATCAAACACTTAGAAAATAGCTAATGCCTATCCTCTAAACCTCTTTCAAAAAATTGCAGAGGAAGGAACATTTGCAAACTCATTCTACAAGGCCACCATCACCCTGATACCAATACCAGACAAAGACAACACACAAAAAAAGGGAACTCTAAGCCAATGTCATTCATGGACACAGATGCAAAAATCCTCAACAAAATTTTAGCAAAGAGAATTCAACAAAATATCAAAAAGCTCATATACCATGATCAAGTTGGATTTATTCCAGGGATGCAAGGATTCTTCAGAAAATGCAAATCAATGTGATACACCATTCTAACAAATTGTAAGATAAAAACCATGTTATAATCTCAATAGATGCAGAAAAAGCCTTTGACAAAATTCATCACTGACTTATGATTAAAACTCTTCAAAAAATTGGCATAGAAGGAACCTACCTCAGCATAATAAAGACCATATATGTTAAGCCTACAGCAAACACTTTTCTCAGTGGTGAAAAACTGAAAGCATTCCACCTAAGATCAGAAACAAGACAAGGTTGTCCACTTTCACCACTATTATTCAACATAGTTCTGGAAGTCCTAGCTACAGAAGTCAGAAAAAAAAAAAGAAATAAAAGGAATACAATCAGAAAAGAAGTAAAGCACTCACTGTTTGCAGATGACATAACACTGTATATCAGATCAGATCAGATCAGATTAGTCGCTCAGTCGTGTCCGACTCTTAGTCATGTCTGACCCCATGAATTGCAGCACGCCAGGCCTCCCTGTCCATCACCAACTCCCGGAGTTCACTCAGACTCACGTCCATCGAGTCAGTGATGCCATCCAGCCATCTCATCCTCTGTCGTCCCCTTCTCCTCTTGCCCCCAATCCCTCCCAGCATCAGAGTCTTTTCCAATGAGTCAACTCTTCACCTGAGGTGGCCAAAGTACTGGAGTTTCCACTTTAGCATCATTCCTTCCAAGGAAATCCCAGGGCTGATCTCCTTCAGAATGGACTGGTTGGATCTCCTTGAAGTCCAAGGGACTCTCAAGAGTCTTCTCCAACACCACAGTGCAAAAGCATCAATTCTTTGGCGCTCAGCTTTCTTCACAGTCCAGCTCTCACATCCATTCATGACCACTGGAAAAACCATAGCCTTGACTAGACAGACCTTTGTTGGCAAAGTAATGTCTCTGCTTTTCAATATGCTATCTAGGTATTTCTGCTCAAATATTTATTATTTCTTTCCATCTACTAATTTTGGGTGTTTTTGTTCTTCTTTTTCCAGTTTTTTTATGTGCAAAGTTAGGTTGTCTATTTTATGTTTTTCTTGTTTCTTGAGGTAGGATTGTATTGCTATAAAATTTCCTCTTAGAACCGCTTTTGCTACATCCCATAGGTTTTGAGTCATAGTGATTTCATTGTCATTTGTTTCTAGAAATTTTCTTGATTTCCCTTTTGATTTCTTCAGTAACCTGTTGGTTATTTAGCAATGCATCATTTAATCTCTCATGTGTTTGTGTTTCTTACAGTTTTTTTTTTTTTTTTTCTTGTAACTGATATCTAGTCTCATAGTGTTGTAGTTGGAGAAGATGTTTGATATGATTTCAATTTTCTTAAAGTTACTGAGGTGTGATTTGTGACCCAGGATGTGGTCTCTCCTGAAGAATGTTCCATGTGCACTTGAGAAGAAGGTGTATTTTTCTGTATTTGGATGGAATGTCCTGAAGACATCAAGGAAACCCATCTTATCTAATGTATCATTTATCACTTTTTATGTGGAAATAGGTGAGGGTTTTTGAGCTTGATAATAACAGGAACAGCATTTTATGTTCAACCCACAGTTTTTCCATCAACCCACGCTTTAATATTTACATTTTGTTCAATTAGTAAGAGAGAAAGAGCAAGCTCCATATTCATGAAAACAGAGGCCTGGATCTTGCTCAGTATATTCCTCCCCAGAAGGTGTGAGGGAGACCCCAGCACGATCAGAAACTCAGAAACTATAAGAAAACAATACAGAGTCTCAGGTGCAGCTTAAAGGATGACTGAAATAGTAGCATTTGTCTCGTCCTGACAGTCCCATTACATTAGTGGATTGAGAGGAAAGCGGGCCAGGGGCTTCAGTGAACACAGAGAAAGTTGGCTCAGTGTCCAAAAGAAAATTGACTCATTGGCCCCCCACAGTTATTAACACCCGGGGTTTCTCAGGTATTATTAGGATGGGAACTTGTGTAGGAACCCCTGGGCACCTTCAGTCCTGATTGCCCTGAGAGTCTGAGCCCTGGAGCCTACACATCTGGGGTCAGTCTGTTCTCCAGCGTGGTCCTTTACAGACTGGACACAGAGCCGGGGTGGGGGTATGGGGCGAGGTGCTTAGACTCCTGAGAGCAACTTCACTTGAAATGCCACTCCTTTCCTCAGCAATAGCAAGCCAGTCCTTTTTCACCTGGGCTCCTCTGGACATTTTTCTCTTCAGGTTGACTCATGGCAGTTTTCCCAGCCATCTCTAGAGCCTGGGCCTTTTCTTCGGTTCTTTTCTGTTGTTGTTTCTCCTCCTTATATTCTCTACTGTAATATACTGTCTAAGTCAGCTGCAAAAATGTCTCTAAAGACTGATTCGGTCCGAACGCCTCTTTTTGTAAATTATGGTGGCTATCTGGAGCTGAATGAGAAATTTATCTTTTATTATTGTCTCTCCCTCTGCACTCCCAGAAGAAATATTAGTGAATTTTCAAAGACCTTCCCAAAGTCTCTCTGGGAATCTGCCAGCAGCTTCCTTTCTCCTTGTTCTATGTCAATCAACTTAGCATAATTTAGAGGTTTGGTTTGAGGTCTCTTAAGCCCTTCAATAATGCAATTGACAAAGTGGGTCTACTCCCATATCCCTTTATCTTTGTGATAATCCCAGTCTGGCTCTGCTATGGAAACCACTTGGCTACCCATAGGGAGGAGAGGCATTTTGTGCTCCTTCTTTCCCCTTGCCTCACACTCAAGCCATTCATCTCCAAAAGCAGTAGCTTCCCCCAAAACTCGAGCTCTCAAGTCGGGAGTCAGTGTCTGTCCAAAGACATACATTGCATGTCTCCAAGTAAGCTCATAAAGTAAAGTTAGTCCTGTAAAAGCTTCTATGTACTTTTCTGGATCTTCTACATAGTCTCCCAGATCTCTCTTTATCTGTTGTAACTCTGGGTAAGATAAAGGCTTATGAATTTTTATGGATCGGTTGTTTTTTTCCAGTGAGTGCCTCCTGAAGAGGCAGTAAGTTGTGTAGCTGTTCCTCTCTGGCTATCCTTCCCATATGTTCCAAGGGACAGATTAGAGAAATCTGCTTTTTCTCATACTCATCCACTTTCTCGTCCTCTGTCTCATCCTTTTCTCTATTTTGTATTTTACCCTTAGTTTTGGTTGTCTGTGCCTTCTCTACTTTGACTGCCTGATTTCCTATTGAAACCAGAGTAGTCTGAGGCTGCATTGGAACGTTATTTGAACTCCTATCGAGACTGAGGCAAGACTTCCTGGAGGGGTTCCTTGACCCTCAACTTGCTCAGTTGTGAGCCCCAGATACAGAGGCAGAGGCAAAGAGGACAGAAGGGAGATGAAGGCTTTACACCCAATCTGTACCCTTGGAACATAAGTCTGACATGTCTCACAGAGCAAATAAGAGTAACACATAGGCACTTCTACCTATTACCCTTGTTTTCTACAGAACTGGTTTAGTTGTAAAACAGTATCTTAATTAAGAGACCCTTCAACCTGCCATTGTCTGCCACCCTCCAACGGGATATTGTGGCCATGCATATTTGCAAAAGAAAGTCAGGTGTGTCGTCTAGGGGTAAAATTTATCCCAGTTTTTCTGGACACTATCCAAGGGTGTGAGTCTGGAACTTTGAGTAGCTCCCATCTGTAAGAGAGAAAAAAGTGGAGACCAGCGACTCTGCTTCTTTCCATTGGAGGCATCCCTCCCTATTCTAGATGGGAGTGGAGACAGACTTCCTCACCAAAGCTTTCTTTCCTTGGCCAGATTTAGTTTGTCCCTTACTGATGCTGGCGCCTTACTCATCCCTTCTGCTTCTACCAACGAGGCTGGGTGGAGATGCACCAGAGGTATACTGGATGCCATCCCAAATTGATTTCTAGCTCCATACCACCACAAACCTTGTTTGATTTGCCACTTTCCTCTGATGACACCCAGGGTGTAACAGAGTAGTTTTCTGGAATGTTTCCCAAGCTAGGACTACTAAGGGAAGAGTCCATCTTCCATGTGCCCTTTCACATTCCTGAGTACAATCCTGACTGCAGTAGAAACGAGGAGTCATTGCCACATCACTAAGCTACTGGACAGCTTTAACTGGTCTGCTAAGAGCTCGTACTACAAAAGGAAGAGTCCCACTGTACTCCCAAACTGGGATTCCTGACCTATGTTCTTAGAAACCTCATGCTCACTAGCAGCTCTTCCATCCACACAGTTTGGGAGCCCAGCTACAAGGACTCACTAGTTCCACTTAGCTCCTAAACACTCTTTTGGTAAGTCTAGGTTCCCATGACTACCAAGGGTGGGGTCTAAGTAAAAGTACAAAGTAACAGCATGAGTCACAATTCCATTAAAAGTCTGCTGCTGCTGCTAAGTCACTTCAGTCGTGTCCGACTCTGTGCGACCCCATAAATGGCAGCCCACCAGGCTCTCCTGTCCCTGGAATTCTCCAGGCAGGAACACTGGATTGGGTTGCCATTTCCTTCTCCAATGCATGAAAGTGAAAAGTGAAAGTGAAGTCACTCGGTCAGAAGTCTATAATCCTGCAGTTAGATTAGTAGCTCTAATTTCCCAAGCAATTATGAAATGGACAAAGAGACCAGGAAAAGCTGACTGAAAAAGGAAAGTTTAGCCTACATGCTTTGCCCATTTCTGGTTGCTCTTCTTGCAGGAACCTTGGGTGTCTCCTGGCATCGGCAGGTCAGTAGAAATCCTCAAGGCTCTCCTTTTTGGGGCTGCCTTCAGTCATTATGAGGCACTGCAAAACTGAAGAACAGGGCTCAAGGCTTATTTCGTACTCATTTTGGTGTGTCTCTTTCATTCTACATCCACACAGACAGGCACACCATAGAGTTAGTAAGACAGAAAATGTGTATTCTGAGAAGCAGACAGGCTAGAGCTCTGAGTGTTCTTAAATTGTCCTGAAGATCCCAGACAAGCCCCCAAGATGATGGCTTATGGTGAACGAAGTCCAATTTGTGATCTCTGAAGAAGATTTAGCCTCAGGACCAGAGACCAAGCTTGACCACTCAGAGCTCTTGTGTGGCAGAAGTTTTATTACAGTGAAAGGGACAGAGAAAGATTCTGACATAGACATCAGAAGTGCCCCCTCCTAGTCTTAGCAAGGGAACTATGTATCTTTTTGATTAGTTATTACAATAAATCAAAAGAATCTCTCAAAGTTGTAAAGATCATACCAGACCCATTCCCACAATTTACATTTTAAGATAACAGGATTCGAATCTAACAATAGAAAGATCCTACCAGACCCACTCCCATAATATACATTTTAAGATAACACGATTAGTTAGAAGATTTTCAGGAAGGAGAAACTCTTCTCAAGCAGCATACATTGTTGTTATATAATCCTTAGTACAGTATAAGCTGAGTTGTTTTGTTGAGTAATCACCAGTTGTGGTTTAAAGAAAAAAAAAAAATGCTACTAAGACTAAGGAATGTAGAGGGGAAAAAAAATTCTACACGTTTGTCCTTTCTTCCTCTTGAAAATTCCCTACACCTCTCTCCTTCTTGGGGATCCTGGACTTCTTATCAACCTGCCTAGAAACTGACTCTCTCAAGCAGAGCATAAAGAATAAGTATAACATAAACATTCACTAAGTCCTCTGTCTTCTCCTTAGAGACTATGACATCTAATAGCTTACTGAGCCAACAGAATTTCTTTTTTAATTTCTTACACTTTCCCTTTCTCAATGATCATAGACTTGTTTATCCCCTCCTCGATTCATCATGGGGTGTTTATCTGACCAGGATTTCCAATTTATAACCCATGTTAATTGGTCAGAATCTCTCTTCACAGAGAGCTCAAGAGGAAATGAAAAATCGATTCTCTGTCTCCCCAAGAGTGTGCAGGTATATGCAAAATTTAATTTCTAGAGGATTAAGGAGATTTTCAATGAGGAAGAAAAAAAAAATAAGGCTCCAATGTGAAGTTTTCTTGACTATCAAAAAGGATACACTTGACAACATTGGACCCTCTAAGAGGGAGTTCCTCTGAGAATGCTTGCTGCTGCTGCTGCTGCTAAGTCACTTCAGTCGTGTCCAACTCTGTGCAACCCCATAGATGGCAGCCCACCAGGCTCCCCGGTCCCTGGGATTCTCCAGGCAAGAACACTGGAGTGGGTTGCCATTTCCTGCTCCAATGCAGGAAAGTGAAAAGTGAAAGTGAAGTCGCTCAGTCATGTCTGACCCTCAGCAACCCCATCGACTGCAGCCTTCCAGGCTCCTCTGTCCATGGGGTTTTCCAGACAAGAGTACTGGAGTGGGGTGCCATTGCCTCCTCCACTGAAGGTGCTTACTTGATTCCTAATCTAGCTTCTCTTTGGCATTCCCTCTTTCCACCTTTATTCCGAATTTTACTTCCATCTATCAGAAAAATGTCACTTCTTTCAGAGAAAAACACCATTTCCTTAGTTTTTTTTTTTTTTTTTTTTTTACCATTTTCCTTTCACAGATTACTGAAGCTCTTGTCTTGCAAATTTGAGTGGCACTCCAAGGTTTCAGCAAGGTACACACTGGTCTCTTGACCCTACTCCCCTCAAGGCCTGAAACAAAAGGGAAAAGAAGGAATGGGGTAGAACATAATGAGCCCTGGGTCTCTGGTAATGAGGGAAGTGGATGTCCCAATCCAAGTCTCTCTGACAGTCTCACAAATATGAAAGGCAAACATCACTTCCTTCAGTTCAGTTCAGTTCAGTTGCTCAGTCATGTCCGACTCTTTGCGACCCCATGAATCGCAGCATGCCAGGCCTCCCTGTCCATCACCAACACCTGGAGTTCACTCAGACTCACGTCCATCGAGTCAGTGATGCCATCCAGCCATCTCTTCCTCTGTCGTTCCCTTCTCCTCCTGCCCCCAGTCCCTCCCAGCATCAGAGTCTTTTCCAATGAGTCAACTCTTCACATGAAGTGGCCAAAGTACTGGAGTTTCAACTTTAGCATCACTCCTTCCAAAGAAATCCCAGGGCTGATCTCCTTCAGAATGGACTGGTTGGATCTCCTTGCAGTCCAAGGAACTCTCAAAAGTCTTCTCCAACACCACAGTTCAAAAGCATCAATTCTTTGGTGCTCAGCTTTCTTCACAGTCCAACTCTCACATCCATTCATGACCACTGGAAAAACCATAGCCTTGACTAGACAGACCTTTGTTGGCAAAGTAATGTCTCTGCTTTTCAATATGCTATCTAGATTGGTCATAATTTTTCTTCCAAGGAGTAAGCGTCTTTTAATTTCATGACTGCAGTCACCATCTGCAGTGATTTTGGAGCCCCCCCAAATAAAATCAGCGACTGATTCCCCATCTATTTGCCATGAGGTGATGGGACCAGATGCCATGATCTTCGTTTTCTGAATGTTGAACTTTAAGCCAACGTTTTTCACTCTCTTCCTTCACTTTCATCAAGAGGCTTTTTAGTTCCTCTTCACTTTCTGCCATAAGGGTGGTGTCATCTGCATGTCTGAGGTTATTGATATTCCTCCCGGCAATCTTGATTCCATCTTGTGCTTCTTCCAGCCCAGCATTTTTCATTATATACTCTGCATATAAGTTAAATAAGCAGGGTAACAATATACAGACTTGACGTACTCCTTTTCCTATTAAATAGTAGATATATCTGCCCCTTCTACCACTAACAGAACAGACTAAAGTACAGGTAGCCAGATTTAAAAAGTGATACGTTTTTTCTCAGGTTCTTTGACACCACTGGGTGTCCAACAATTCAATTAAATTGTAACATCAATTTCTGGAGTTAGTGAAGACCTCACAGGTTAAGGATTTGGTTCACAATTCTGCTGCCAGTTCAGGCACCAGTCACAACTTCTGAAAGGGAAGGCCACTGTACTTCTGATTAACTAGCTATGAACTGGGGTTCTTATAACCCCTTTGTAAGGTTCATTAACTTGCCACGATGACTCACAGAATTCAGCAAATCTATTTAAGCTTACCAGTTTATTATAAAGGTACAAATCAGAAACAACTCAATGGAAGAGAAAGAGCAAGGTGTTGGTTCAGGGGTGGGGGGGCGGTGGACAGTGCTTAGTCTCCTATTTCCTGCAGGATATGCCATCCTCCTAGCACATTGATGTGTTCACCAACTAGGATTCTTCTCAAACTCTACTGTTTATAGGTTTTCATAGAGGTTTCATTATGCAAGCATGATTGATTAAATCATTCACTACTGTGACTGAACTCAGTCTCTAGTCCTTCTACCTTCTCCACAGTCAGGATGTGTAGAATAAAGACCTGAAAGTTCCATTTTTCTAATCATGACTTGGTCTTTATGGCCACCAGACCCATCTAGAAGCTATCTAAAGGCCCCATCAGTAATCTAGGAACACAAAATGCTCTCCTGTTACTCAGGAGATTCCAATGTTTTCAGGAATTACATACCAGGAAAATGTATATGTATAAATATATAAGTATATATACACACATAAAATACTTTATATATATATACATATTATATACATATGCCATTATAATATATATATATTATTTTGCCACTATTCTCTGTTAGCAAGGCAGTTGCTTCCCATCCACAACCATGGAATCAGTAAAACACCATCAATTTATTACTGAGTAGAATAACCTTGGTTTCATCCTTGCTTCAGTCAGACGTGTTGTATATTATCATATGCTGCATTCATTTCTAAAGTAAGTTCAGTTTCTTGCCTAGAGAAATGTTCTATCTATAATTGATGATACTTGTTCAAATCAGATCTTCTAATAAGGCTAAATCTTGCAGATTCTATCTACTACAAAAAGACACTTGCCTATCTTTAGCCATCTTTTTTCCCCCAATCCTTTATTTTTTTTCATATTAATGCAGCAGCTTATTAAAGTATTTTTAAAAACAATTTATAACAACAATGGGAAGCACAAAAATATTCATCCATCATCAATCACATCAATTCTTAACATTTTTTCCAATGTCGCTTGACAATGTTCTAAAACACTTCAGAAATTATTGTGTACAAATTATAAAATGTCCCATTAACTTTACTGTTTGATAGATATTTTCATATATTAAACCAAGCTGTTTATTTTGTATTCGGGTTTTTTTTTTTTTTTTTTTCCCCTAAATTGCTGTTGTTATTCAATAAAGCTTAGATCTGGAATATGGGAGAATGCGCACTGAGATTCTTTTGTTCTTTTTTTTTTTTCTTTTTTATATGTAATTACGAGTTGAGATGTGCCGAAGGCCTTAATTTTATGTAGTTTTTTTTCTTTATTATTATTATTATTCTTACATTGAGGTATAGCCAGTCAACAATGCTGTGACAAATTCAGGTGAATAGAAAAGGGACTCAGCCACATATATGCATGTATCCATTCTCCCCCAAACTCCCTTCTCATCCAGGCTGCCACATAACACTGGGCTGAGTTCCATGTACTATACAGTAGTTCTGTGTTGGTTATCCATTTTGAACATAGCAATGTGTAAATAACCATCCAATATCCTTTCCCCCTATACTTCCCACTGGCAATTACAAGTTCATTCTCCAAGTCTATGAGTTTATTTCTGTTTTGCAAGTAAATGCATTGGTAACATTTCTTTTGGGAATGTAAACAGGTACACCAAAGCCTTTGACTTTGTGGATCACAAGATACTGTGGAAAATTCTTAAGGAGAAGGGAATACCAGACCACCTTACCTGTCCCCTGAGAAATCTGTATTCAGGTCAAGAAGCAACAGTTAGAACTGTACATGGAACAACAGACTGGTTCCAAATTGGGAAAATAATGCATCAAGCCTGTATGTTGTCACCCTGATGATTTAACTTATATGCAGAGTACCTCATGCAAAATGTTGGGCTGGATGAAGCACAAGCTGGAATCAAGATCACCAGGAGAAATATCAATAAGCTCAGATATGCAGATGACAGAAAGTGAAGAGGAACTAAAGAACTTCTTGATGAAGGTAAAAGAGGAGAGTGAAAAGGTTGGCTTAAAGCTCAGCATTCAAAAATCGAAGATCATGGCATCCAGCCCCATCACTTCATGGGAAATAGATGGGGAAACAGTGGAAACGGGGAGAGACTTTATCTTTTGGATCTCCAAAATCATTGCAGATGGTGACTGCAGCCATGAAATTAAAAGACACTTGCTCCTTGAAAGAAAACCTATGACAAACCTAGACAGCATATTACAAAGCAGAGATATTATTTTGCCAACAAAGGTCTGTCTAGTCAAAGCTATAATTTTTCCAGTGGTCATGTATGGATGTGAGAGTTGAACCATACAGAAAGCTGAGAGCCAAAGAATTGATGCTTTTGAACAGCGGTGTTGGAAAAGATTCTTTGAGAGTCCCTTGACTGCAAGGAGATAAAACCAGTCCATTCTAAAGGAAATCAGTCCTGAATATTAATTGGAAGGACTGGTGCTGAAGCTGAAACTCCAATACTTTGGCCACTTAATATGCATAACTGACTCATTGGAAAAGACCCTGATGCTGGAGAAGATTGAAGGTGGGAGGAGAAGGGGACAACAAAGGATGAGATGGTTGGATGACATCACCAACTCTTTGGGTATGAGTCTGGGTGAGCTCTGCGAGTTGGTGATAGACAGGGAAGCCAGGCATTCTGCAGTCCATTGGGTTGCCAAGAATTGGACATGACTGAGAGATTGAACTGACTCACTGACAGCCACTATGGAGAACACTATGTAAGTTCCTTAAAAACACTAAAAATAGAGGTAGCATATGTCCCTGCAAGCCCACTCATGGGCATATATCTGGAGAAAAACATGATTTGAAAGGATACCTGCAACCCAGTGTTCATTGCAGCACTGTTTACAATAGCCAAGACATGGAAGCAACCCAAATGTCCAAAGCAGAGGAATATATAAAGAAAATGTGATACACACACACACACACACACACACACATATATATACTGGAATATTACTCAGCCATTAAAAATGAAATAATTCCATTTGAAACTATGTGGATGGACCTAGAGATTGTCATACTGAGTGAAGTAAATCAGACAGAGAAAAAATATCATATGACACCCCTTATATGGAATCTCCCAAGCCTTTATAATATCTGTTTATTATTCTAGACATATTACAAGGAGTAGCAACCACTCTTTCTCTAACCTAGGAACATTCATGTTTTCTCCTCTTTTCTTCTTTAAGGTTTATAATTTATCTTTAAAATTTTGGTCTATGTAAGTTTATATCTACATAGCACATAAAGTATAGAACAAAGTTCAAATATTGCAAACAGACATCAAATTGGCCTGTGCCACTTTTAAAAAGGATTATCCCATATGTGTGTGTGCATATATACATAGGCACACACACATATGGAGAAGACAATGGCACCCCACTCCAGTACTCTTGCCTGGAAAATCCCATGGACAGAGGAGCCTGGTGGGCTGCAGTCCACGGGGGTCGCTAAGAGTCAGGCACGACTGAGCGACCTCACTTTCACTTTTCACTTTCATGCATTGGAGAAGGAAATGGCAACCCACTCCAGTGTTCTTGCCTGGAGAATCCCAGGGACAGAGGAGCCTAATGGGCTGCCGTCTATGAGGTCACACAGAGTTGGACACGACTGAAGCGACTTAGCAGCAACAGCAGCAGCATATACACATATACATGTACATGTACATACACACCATACATATATGGGTGTGTATGTGTTTGCAAATATCTTGACAAATATATTTTTATCCAATATGTATGTAGGTATATGATTTATGAGTTTTCTTTTCATGTCTTTGAAAGTGAAAAATTATTTTTTAAAGGTAAACTTAGAAATCATTGAGGGATGGTATGGGGAGGGAGGAGGGAGGAGGGTTCAGGATGGGGAACACATGTATACCTGTGGTGGATTCATTTTTATATTTAGCAAAACTAATACAATTATGTAAAGTTTAAAAATAAAATAAAATTAAAAAAAAAGAAATCATGCACTGGGACGACCCAGAGGGATGGTATGGGGAGGGAGGAGGGAGGAGGGTTCAGGATGGGGAGCACATGTATACCTGTGATGGATTCATTTTGATATTTGGCAAAACTAATACAATTATGTAAAGTTTAAAAATAAAATAAAATTAAAAAAAAAAAAAAGAATGCTGAATAATATTAGGTATGTTAAAATAATTTTAGCCTGGCCCATGGAGGCAAGTAAAAGACAAAAGAAATGCTTTTTACTGATTTATTACATTTATATATAATTAAACAAAATTGTTTGATTTATTTTGCAAATATAACATACTTTTTATTGCAAACATCATGTTTATGTTTTTATCAAGCAAGATTGAAAACAAATACCATGGAATGTGAAATACTCTGTGGTTTTTCTTAAAGGTTTCTGCTCTGAACTGGACAAAGATGCCTCACTTAGATAGTAAACATGACTCCAAAGAGTGTGTATCATCTTCATTTTTCAAAATAATTTATCAGTCACATAAAAAATAACTTAGGAAGACCCTGTAACTTGATTAAATTTTATTGTATCCTCATCTATCTTTATATTTGCTTCAAGGCAATTCCAAATTTATCAGACAAGAGGTTAATCACAACAAAGTGAGGTGGATATCATACAACTACTTTGGTTTGGATGTATTATGTGAGTTAATTCCATTTTTAAATTATAAAGCTTCAGGGATCCATAAGAGGTATTGAGAACATCTGTGTGTTCAGTATCAATTTGATTCAGCCCAGAAAATTTGCAGGGAAGAGAGAGAGAAAGAAGAAAGAGAAAAGAGAAAGAGAAAATAAACTAAGGAAATCACAGTTGACAAATAGATACTCATAATAAAAATGTGAGTGTAAGAAACAAAAAGAAAATCAGAGTTTTGCAGATTTGTGAGTGAAGGAGGAAGATCAGAAGAGATGAACTGCAGGTTTTGTGGGAAACTGAAAAAGGAATAGATAATTAGAACTTTCAGTAAGGACTGTTAATTGTATCACCTCTGACATTTTACAACAGACATTTAAATAAATTTTAGAGGTATTTCACAGTTATTCTTATTTGCCAGACTACTATTTATTGTACTGCCCTTAAAACAGAGACTAAACATGATGTTTGATTTTAAAACCAGTTTCTATGCTATTATTATTGCATCTTCTTGTATTATTTTCCTATTATCTTTTGAAAATGAATAATTCGCTAGTAACAGCTTTTGTCATAAAATCTTTGAGAAACAGGGATTGTAATCTCCACAGAGTCTGGTATAAAAATAAGGGAAAAATATTTCTCCCTAAGGTACATTATAATAAATTGAATCAGCCATTGATTCACAATTCTAGGATGTCAGGTGTCCTCCCAGGGTATGTTTTAGGAGCTAATCTTGTTTCACACACTGCTTAATTTTCTTTCCTGAAAATACAAATGCAATTTTTCAAAGAAACATATCCCCAGTATTTTATCTTTATTATTTGAGAGGATAATAATAACAACTCAATGTAAATTCATTTTTGCTACACCTGATTGCATTTAGTCTATACCACAGCCCTGTGTAACAGCCTGAAGCATAGTAAGTACTGTTTACATTTTACCTTAAAAGAAAAAATGAGGATCCAAAAGAAAAATCAGTTGTTACTGGCAGAATTGGATTAACACCCTGGTGTTTGCACTCAAGCTTATGTTATTTCTAATACACACTACTTATTTTAAAATAATTATTTTAGTTTTTTGAAATTAAAACTGAATGCAATTAAATATTTGACTAATGCACTTATTAAAATTAGATATTTTAAAACAGTAGAATAACAAGAATATTACATACTAAATTTTCATCCATGTTTGCCATCATACATACAAAAATTATTGTATAGATTAATTATTCTAATTAATGGTAAAATCTACACCCATCTTAGCAAGAAACAAGCATATGAACACATTTTCATCAACAATAGGACTTCCCTGGTGGCTCAGATGGTAAAGCCTCTGCCTACAATGCGGGAGAGAATTTTGTTCAATCCCTGGGTTGGGAAGATCTCCTGGAAAAGGAAATGACAACCCACTCCAGTATTCTTGCCTGGAAAATCAACAATGGGATTTAAGATAATTCATAAAATAAAATGAAAAATTTATGGGCAATATTACATTCTACCCAATAATATTCAAATGATTATTGACATGAGTCTTAAGTGGCACTCTTAACTACAACTGCTGACTTTCATTAGTTCAAGATAAATGTTTCTCTGGTGAGAAGAGTATAGCAGCAAAAATCTAGGACAAGTAAGAAGACAGGAGAGAGTTCTTTAGCCATAAAAAGTGCCTTAAAGTTCACCATTAATAAAGGATGAGCTCATTCTTCAACAAAAACCCTCTCAGAGTGACATGTGCTAAAATGTCATCTATCCCAAGTTGTAAGAAACAAAAACACCTTATTCCTTCATCCCTGGAGATTCATTTTCATTTTCTTTCCCTGTGTTTCTTTAACAACCCTTAAGACCCAAAAGAGAGTTACCACAAAAAGGTCTTCATGCCCTAGAATATTATTTCCATCATTTTTTTAAACTTTAAGTTTAACATATATATATACTTAAACTTAAAGTTTTTATATATATTTATATATATATATATGTATACACTCCCAGTAGAGACCATTGAATTCATAATTGGTCAAATATCACAGAGGTTTCACTATGTAATTGATGCCAGCAGGAATCTTTGCATGAGGTAGATGAGATAATCACGGAAAATAACTTCTAACATTTCATATTCACATTTTATTAGCTGAATGAGCTTTCCTTGGGAGTTTTCTTGAGGTTTATTATTTAAAGGACAAGAAGAAAGGGCAAGAAGAAAAATAAGATGAGGAGGAGAATATGCTTAGTCATTAAGTCGCATCTGATTCTTTTGTGACCCTATGGATTGTAACCTGACTTGTAACCTCTGTCCATGGGATTTTCCAGTAAAGAATTCTGGAGTAGGTTACCATTTCCTTCTCCAGGGGATCTTCCTAACCCAGAGATCAAATCCATATTTCTTGAATTGCAGGCAGATTCTTAGCCATCTGGGAAGTTTATTCATTAAGGAGACAATGGGATTTATGGAATGAGTAACATGGAAACTTACATTACCATATGTAAAATAGATAACCAATGGGAATTTGCTGTATGACTCAGGGAACTCAAACCAGGGGCTCTGTATCAACCTAGAGGGCTGGGATGGGGAGGGAGGTGTGATGGGAAGGGAGGTGGGAGGGAGGTTCAAGAGGGAGGGGACATATGTATACCTATGTCTGATTCATGTTGATGTTTGGCAGAAACCAACACAATTCTGTAAAGCATTTATCCCTCAAATTATATATATATATATATATATATATATATATATTTAAAAAAAGAAGAAATGCCTTATGAGAGAGAAAGAGAGGTTTTTTGGCTTCCTAACTTGATCCAATCTTACAGGCCTTCAAAGAACTACGTTTCCTTAATTTGAATAAATAGAAGCTACAAAAATTCAGTTATAAATTCATGCCCTCTGATTGCTTATTATGAGTTCTTCAGTGGACTTTGAGTTAATTCAAAATACATAGCTGGCTTTGTTTCCTGCTACAGTTTCTTAGTCTAGGCTATCATAATAATTGCTTCCTTTCTCCCCTCAGGTTAGTATCTGTTTTAAGATCGTAAAAAGAGCCTGGGAGAATGAGAAAGCAATTATACTCTACTCAATTCATGTTTCCCAACAAATAGGTGTCCTTATGAGACTTTAAACCAGAAAAAAAAAAAAAAAAAAAAACAGAATGAAATATTCACATAACTGCATAAAATTCCTAATGGCAACCCACAAAGTGTCACACTGGAAAGAATTTGCTGCTATAAAGAGCATATACATTTTAGCACCTTTAAATTCTGAGAAATCAGGAGTAAAATTCATATATTTCATGGCCACTGTGACACTGTCAGAATGATTAAGAGAAAGGCATATAAATATTTAAGAAATGGAAGAATTCATGTTTTTATTCCTTGTTCTATACTTAGCCTCTTATGGAGTTCTTTCTAATCCAATCTTGACTCATTTATTTATTCATAATAATTCTGTAGTATTACTTACTTCAATCTATGGGCATGGATATAGGGAATATGGAGAGTATGATGAGGAAAAAACATGATATTTTTTGTCAGCTTATAGTCTAGTAAGGAAAGAATCCAGACATAAAATGATATGATATACAGTTGTCCTTCAGTGTCCTTGAGAGGTTGGGTCCAGGACCACCACAAATATAAAAATCCATGCTACTCAATTCCTTTATATAAAATGAAATAGTGTTTGCATGTAACTTACATACATCTTCCCATATACTTTAAATCATTTCTAGATTACTTAAACAATATCTAATACAATGGAAACACTATGTAAATAGTTACCTGAAAGTAGAAAATTTTAGGTTTGCTTTTTGGTACTGTCTGGAATTTTTTCCTCAAATACTGTGATTTATGATTTGTTGAATATGCAAATTCAGAACATATGGATACAAATGCTGACTGTGTGCTTTGTTAGTTAAACAAAAGTAAATATATATAAATGGATTAAAGATTTAAATGTAGGTATGGAAACTATAAAACTCCCAGAAGAGAACATAGGCAGAACACTCTTTGACAAAAATTATAGTAGTATCTCTTTGGATCTGTCCCTTACGATAAAAGATTAAAATAAAAATAAACAAAACCTATTAAACTTAAAAACCTATTAAACTTAAAAACCTATTAAACTTAAAAATTCTGCAAAGCAAAGAAAAACATCATCAAATGAAAATAAAACTTACAATGTGGGAGGAAATATTTGCAAACGATATGACCAACAAAGTGTTATTATTTAGTGTGTATATATATATATATATATATATATATATGTGAGTGTGTGTATATATACACACATATGTATATGCAGCTTATCTTATATAATGCATTCCGATATCAAACAACTCAAACAAAATATGAGTAGAGGAACTCATTAGACATTTTTCCAAAGAAGACATACAAATGGCTGACATATACATAAAAAGTGACACAATGCTGCCAATTACTAGAGAAATGAAGATTAAAACACCAATGAGATATCACCTTACAATTTTCAGAATGTCTATGTATAAAAGAGCACAGAAAACAAATGTTGGCAAGGATGTGGAAAAAAGGGAACTCTTGTACACTGTTCGTGGGAATGTAATTTGGTGTAGCCACTGTGGAAAACAGTACAGAATTTCCTCAAAAATTTAAAAATAGAACTACAGTCAGTCAGTCAGTTAGTTCAGTTCGGTTCAGTTCAGTCACTCAGTAGTGTCCGACTCTTTGTGACCCCATGAACTGCAGCACACCAGACCTCCCTGTCCATCACCAACTCCCAGAGTTTACCCAAACTCATGTCCATCGAGTCAGTGATGCCTTCCAACTATCTCATCCTCTGTTGTCCCCTTCTCCTCCTCCCTCAATATTTCCCAGCATCACTGTCTTTTCCAGTGAATCAGTTCTTCACACCAGGTGGCCAAAGTATTGGAGTTTCAGCTTCAACATCAGTCCTTCCAAAGAACACCCAGGGCTGATGTCCTTTAGGATAGACTGGTTGGATCTCCTAGCAGTCCAAGGGACTCTCAAGAGTCTTCTCCAACACCACAGTTCAAAAGCATCAATTCTTCAGTGCTCAGCCTTCTTCACAGTCCAACTCTCACATCCATACATGACCACAGGAAAAACCATAGCCTTGACTAGACGAACCTTTGTTGGCAAAGTAATGTCTCTGCTTTTGAATATGCTATCTAGGTTGGTCATAACTTTCCTTCCAAGGAGTAAGTGTCTTTAATTTCATGGCTGCAGTCACCATCTGTAGTGATTTTGGAGCCCCCAAAAATAAAGTCTGACACTGTTTCTACTGTTTCCCCATCTATTTCCCATGAAGTGATGGGACCAGATGCCATGATCTTCGTTTTCTGAATGTTGAGCTTTAAGACAACTTTTTCATTCTTCACTTTCACCTTCATCAAGAGGCTTTTTAGTTCCTCTTCGCTTTCTGCCATAAGGGTGGTGTCATCTGCATATCTGAGGTTATTGATATTTCTCCCGGCAATCTTGATCCCAGCTTGTGCTTCTTCCAGTCCAGCGTTTCTCATGATGTACTCTGCATAGAAGTTAAATAAGCAGGGTGACAATATATAGCCTTGACGTACTCCTTTTCCTATTTGGAACCAGTCTGTTGTTCCATGTCCAGTTCTAACTGTTGCTTCCTGACCTGCATATAAATTTCTCAAGAGGCAGGTCAGGTGGTCTGGTATTCCCTTCTCTTTCAGAATTTTCCACAGTTTATTGTAATCCACACAGTCAAAGGCTTTGGCATAGTCAATAAAACAGAAATAGATGTTTTTCTGGAACTCTCTTGCTTTTTCCATGATCCAGCAGATGTTGGCAATTTGGTCTCTGGTTCCTCTGCCTTTTCTAAAACCAGCTTGAACATCAGGAAGTTCACTTATATGTGGAGCCTAAGAAAATAAAACACATAAGTGTATATAGCAAAACAGAAGTAAACTCACAGATATAAAAACAAAGTAATGATTACCAGTGGGAAGGGGCAAGATAGGGTTATAGGATTAAGATATACAAACTATTAAGTATAAAATAGATAAAACTGTAATGTATAAAAAGCAATGAGGATATATTGTATAACAGAGGGAATTATATTCATTGACTTGTAATAACCTTAATTTAGTATATTTTGTAAAAATACTGAATTACTATCCAATACAGGTACAACTAATATAGTATTGTAAGTTAATTATGCAATTAAAAAAAGAATGGATCTTTGACCCAGTGGAACCGAGGTTTTTCTGTTTCCCTCAGAGAGGCGTAACCTTGATTCTTCTTTTCACTAGAAGAAAACAGTATGCAATTAACAATTTTTACACTTGAAATTCTTATCTGGTGGACAGTGGAAATTTTAAAAGCAAAACATTTTGAAAACAATTCCAAAATAGAAATAACAATCATTATTTTGAGCTGAATAATTACAACAGCCACCATCAGAAAGAAAAAAAAAAGATGTATGTCCTAATCACTAGAACCTGTGAATACATTCGCTCACACGGCAAAAGGGACTTTGTATCTGTGATTAAGAATCTTGTGATAGAGGGTTATGATTTTCCAGGAAGGCCTAATGATGTGCTCACGTGGGTACTTATGAAAAGGATGGAAGAGAGTCAAAAGCAGAGAAGGTGAAATAACAAGAGAAAAATTGGGAAAGAAAGAGAAAACTAAAGACGCTATGCTGGTGGCACTGAAGATGAAAGAGAGGGTCATAAGCCAAGGAATGTAGGTAAACTCTATGCTATGCTAAGTCACTTCAGTCGTGTCCGACTCTGTGCGACCCCACAGACAGCAGCCCACCAGGCTCCCCTGTCCCTGGGATTCTCCAGGCAAGAACACTGGAGTGGGTTGCCATTTCCTTCTCCAATGCATGAAAGTGAAAAGTGAAAGTGAAGTCACTCAGTCGTGTCTGACTCTTAGCGACCTCATGGATTGAAACCTAACAGGCTCCTCCGTCCATGGGATTTTCCAAGCAAGAGTACTGGGGTGGGGTGCCATAAACTCTAGCAAGTGCAAAAGACAACATATCCTTCAATGTCTCTAAGAGGAGCCTGCTTAGATAACACCATGTCCTCACACCAATGAGCCTGTCTGGGGACAAGTAAACTCCAGAAGTGTAAGAGAATAAAGGTACATTGTTTTAAGCACTGAGGTTGTGATAATTTGTTAGAGCAACATTAGAAAACTAATATAGCCAGCCTTTCATACTGCCCTCAACAACCAATACCGAGTTCTGAGAAAATAAAACTTACAATCTACTTTGAGAAATATTTCTTCCCCATTCAAGAGGAGTATAGGTGAACCACTGAAAAACAGTGAAATCAGTTTACCTGTCACAGTCTCATAATAATGTACTATGTACCAAAAAAGAATAGAATATGGCAACCATGTTTACAGATGCAAATGATTATACTTGTGAGAAATAGCCTCAAAAACGCCTATGCCTATGTCATGTTAGAAAGTCATTGGAGGACAAAAATATTCTCAATATCTAATTGTTGTTTTTCCAAACCTTAGGAAACTAAAGTTCTTAAGGAAATTAAATTTCCTTAAAACAAGCTTTGTTTAAATCTTAAAAATATAATCTCTGCTTTCTGCCATGAGTCAAGCCAGATAATAAATGCCTTGGAGAGAATACATCTGTAGAGAATGGGATGGGTTTTAGAATTATAAAACCTAGTTTTAAGTCCTGGCTCTGTTCTAACTTTAGGGAGATACAAAAGTTAAATGAGATGAGAGGTGACTGTATAACATGTAATCATTGTATTTAAAAACATAATAGATAATGTCATTTAAATAATGTGACACATTTATCTAGTTTATTTATCTGTTTTTTTTGCATCATCACAGCACCTCTGAGATGGCAGTAAATGGATCTGACTGCTTTTCCTACCTATTGTTGTGCCTATCATTGAGCCCAGAACAAAAGAATCTTCATGGAAACAGTGCTTATTGAATAAAAAGAAAAGATGTGCCAGGAAATGTATGTGTTGCACTGAAGTCACTGCTCCAGAAAGCACTTCACTGTCCTATTCCTAAAATAGTATTTTTGCTTCTACAATATTGCCTTGAGATTTTAATTTGAGATGGATTTTTAATTTAGTTTAACTAGGTGCTGAATACTTAATTAATACTTAAAGAGCTTCAGTTTGGATCAGAATGAAGATGCCTACGAACAATAGTTAATGATTATTTATGGCAATATTTTAAAAATGAGCATTCTAATGGGGTTACATAAATATTTGACACATTTTAATTATCTTTATAAATGTGAATAGGAGCTGAGGAAGTAATACCATTCCTCAGCAGGCATTCCTATCTAATAATGTGGGTGGTAAGTGGAATCCATTTGGAAAAACAAGGTTTCATGTTTTTACTAATGTAATTTCTATATTTTGCTAATTCCTTAGAGATGAGACACTTAAACAGAAAACAAGTCTCACACTGGAGACCTTATTTTCTCTTCTGATAATCCCTTGAACAGCAAGGAGATCCAACCAGTAAATCCTAAAGGAAATCAGTCCTGAATATTCATTGAAAGGGCTGATGCTGAAGCTGAAACTCCAATATCTTGGCCACCTGATGTGAAGAACTGACTTACTGGAAAAGACCCTGATGCTGGGAAAGATTGAAGGTGGGAGGAGAAGGGGATGACAGAGGATGAGATGGTTGGATGGCATCACCTACTCGATGAACGTTGAGTTTGAGTAAACTCCGTGAGTTGGTGATGGACAGGGAGGCCTGGCATTCTGCAGTCCATGGGGTCACAAAGCATCAGGCATGACTGAGAGACTGAACTGAACTGAGACACAGCGTCAGGTTTACATGCACATTTTCAAAACATGTTTTAATATGGAAAGTGGCTGCTTCAGGATCTGCATAACTCTTAACAATGTCATCATTGTGATTACTGCCAACAATCACAAATATTTCTGCTGTCTGTTATTTAGAGGTCATTATCCCAAGTCTAGAAATAAGATAAAATTGAGAGTGCTAGCTATTATTTATGTCTTCACAACTAGTATATACACTCCATGAGAGTGAGGACATTGTTATTCTCAATTATCTTTTCAATTTCAAAGAATTCTTGCAATCATAGACTAAGTACTCAGATTTTTTTCAAGAAACAGATCTATAAAATTCAAACTATAATATTAATGACCCTCTGGTTGCTATTCTGACCTTCCTCTCAGCATGGTTTTCAGTAGTTTATGGTCAGCATTGATTCTGCTTGATTAGTGCTTATGATTTACAAATTTTTTAATGTTTTGAAAATCACATACCTGCAAAAAAGAAAAGTGTTTTAAAGTGTAATACTTGTGAAAAACTTTTAAAAAGTTGAATAATTGGTAACAATAATGGTGCTGATGGTTAAAATGAGAGAAATAAACATAAAGGGGAACATTACTAATCATGTAGCTGGTTAATAACCAAGTTAAGAAAGTAGTAAGTTCTTAGAAATTCAGAAAAGAGAGAAATTGATGGGTATAGTTTACAGCAAGAAATATTTATAAAACATGTAACATGTAAAAAAGGTGCTAAATTACTGGTATGACATGACTGAATAAAAGGGAAGGTAAAAATTTCAGGTCCAATTAAATATCCATATAAATTTATATTAAATAAGATTCAATTAAAATGTTTTAACTTTCTGAAAGACAAAATGATTGGGAATTTTAAGAAATGTAATAACATCCAACTATTTCAGAGGTAAAGAAAATTGCAATGTCTTGATTAGTATTCTATAAATTTTTTTTCTATATTTTTTAAGTGGATATGATAAGGAAAATTAAATCTAAAAGTGTCCATAAAGGTTGCCCATTAAGCATATAAAATATGCTTCAGTTCAGTTCAGTCGCTCAGTCGTGTCCAACTCTTTGTAACCCCATGAATCACAGCATGCCAGGCCTCCCTGTCCATCACCAACTCCCGGGGTTCACTGAGACTCACGTCCATTGAGTCAGTGATGCCATCCAGCCATCTCATCCTGTCGTCCCCTTCTCCTCCTGCCCCCGATCCCTCCCAGCATCAGAGTCTTTTCCAATGAGTCAACTCTTCGCATGAGGTGGCCAAAGTACTGGAGTTTCAGCTTAACATCATTCCTTCCAAAGAAATCCCAGGGCTGATCTCCTTCAGAATGGACTGGTTGGATCTCCTTGCAGTCCAAGGGATTCTGAAGAGTCTTCTACAACACCACAGTTCAAAAGCATCAGTTCTTTGGCGCTCAGCCTTCTTCACAGTCCAACTCTCACATTCATACATGACCACAGGAAAAACCATAACCTTGACTAGACGGACCTTTGTTGGTAAAGTAATGTCTCTGCTTTTGAATATGCTATCTAGGTTGGTCATAACTTTCCTTCCAAGGAGTAAGCGTCTTTTAATTTCATGGCTGCAGTCACCATCTGCAGTGATTTTGGAGCCCCCAAAAATAAAGTCTGACACTGTTTCCACTGTTTCCCATCTATTTCCCATGAAGTGATGGAACCAGATGCCATGATCTTCATTTTCTGAATATTGAGCTTTAAGCCAACTTTTCACTGTCCACTTTCAACCTTCATCAAGAGGCTTTTTAGTTCCTCTTCACTTTCTGCCATAAGGGTGGTGTCATCTGCATATCTGAGGTTATTGGTATTTCTCCCGGCAATCTTGATTCCAGCTTGTGCTTCTTCCAGTCCAGCGTTTCTCATGATGTACTCTGCATATAAGTTAAATAAACAGGGTGACAATATACAGGCTTGACGTACTCCTTTTCCTATTTGGAACCAGTCTGTTGTTCCATATCCAGTTCTAACTGTTGCTTCCTGACCTGCATACAGATTTCTCAAGAGGCAGGTCAAGTGGTTTGGTATTCCCATCCCTTTCAGAATTTTCCACAGTTTATTGTGATCCACACAGTCAAAGGCTTTGGCATAGTCAATAAAGCAGAAATAGATGTTGTTCTGGAACTCTCTTGTTTTTTCTATGAGCCATCAGATGTTGGCAATTTGATCTCTGGTTCCTCTGCCTTTTCTAAAACCAGCTTGAACATGAGGAATTTCACAGTTCACATATTGCTGAAGCCTGCTTTGGACAATTTTGAACATTACTTTACTAGTATGTGAGATGAGTGCAATTGTGTGGTAGTTTGAGCATTCTTTGGCATTGCCTTTCTTTGGGATTGGAATAAAAACTGACCTTTTCCAGTCCACCAAGCGTTTTAATGTAAAAAAGATAAAAAATTAAAAAAATAAAATCTTATGGAATCCAAGTAGGTATTTTTTAGATTCCATAAGGTGTTTTTTTTTTTTTTTATCTTTTTTACACTAAAACACTTGGTATTAGTGTATTAACAATAATGTGATAGTTTCAGGTGAACAGCAAAGGGACTCAGTCATACATATACAAGTATACATTTTAAAAATTAAATACTTATAACTAGTAGTTTAACATTGAGAGTTAAAATATGATTTGAAGAAAACACAGAACTATCATTGCTATGAAATATCATTGTTGTGCTTAGTTGCTCAGTAACCTATTAATCAATCAAAGGTAAAGGTAACTCAGAAAATATGTTTAACTGACTTAAAAAGAAAACAAAATATATAACAATTTCTGGGCTGCAGTTGATGTAGTCTTCCAGAGAAATTTATAAATACAAATATTTGTATTTGAAAAAGAGAAATATCTCAAAATAAGCTGAGTCTTAAGAAACTTAAAAAGAGGAACTAGCTATACCTAGAGCAGGCAGAAGGAAAGAACTAGTTAAGATTTTAATTGAAATAAAACAGCAAAAAGAAAAACAATTTTTAAAGTCATAAATTTTATGAAGATTTTTAGAAGACCTAAAGCAGAGTAGCTTCCATTAGGAAGCTTCCATAAGCTTTGTACCCATAACCATCAGAGGACAGACAGAATGAAAATCACAATTACAGAAAATTAAACAAAATGACCATATCAACCACAACCTTCTCTTACTCACTGAAACTACGAGCCATGCCATGTAGGGCCACCCAAGAAGGACAGGTCATGATAGAGAGTTCTGACAAAACATGGTCCACTGGAGAAGGAAATGGAAAACCACTTCAGTAGTCTTGCCTTGAGAACCCCATGAACAGTATGAAAAGGCAAAAAGATAGTATATTGAAAGATGAACTTCCCAGGTTGGAGGGGCCCAATATGCTACTGGAGAAGAATGGAAGAATAACTCCAGAAAGAATGAAGAGATGGAGCCAAAGCAAAAACAACACTCAGTTGTGGATGTGACTGGTGATGGAAGTCAAGTCTGATGCTGTAAAGAACAATATTTCATAGGAACCTGGAAAGTTAGGTCCATGAATCAAGGTAAATTGGAAGTGGTCAAACAGGAGATGGGAAGAGTGAACATTAACATTTTAGGAATCAGTGAACTAAAAAGGACTGGGATGGGTGAATTTAATTCAGATGACAATTATATCTACTACTGTGGGCAAGAATCCATATGAAGAAATGGAAAAACCCTCATAGTTAACAAAAGAATCTAAAATGCAGAACTTGGATACAATTTCAAAAGCAACAGGATCATCTCTGTTTCCAAGGCAAAACATTCAATATCACGGTAATCCAAGTCTATGCCCAAACCACTAATGCTGAAGAAACTGAAGTTGAATGGTTCAATGATGACCTACAAGACCTTCTAGAACTAACATCAAAAAAAGATGTCCGTTTCACCCTAGAGAACTGGAATGCAAAGGTAGGAAGTCAAGAGATCCCTGGAGTAACAGACAAATTTGGCCTTGGAGTACAAAATGCAGTAGGACAAAGGCTAGCAGAGTTTTGCCAAGAGAACACACTGGTCACAGCAAAAACCCTCTTCCAACAACACAAGAGATGGCTTTACACATGGAGATCACTAGACTGTCAATACTGAAATCAGATTGATTATATTCTTTGCAGGCAAAGATAGAGAAACCTTATACAGTCAGCAAAAACAAGTCAGGTAGCTGACTGTGGCTCAGATCATGAACTCCTTATTGCCAAATTGAAGAAAGTAGGGAAAATCACTAGACCATTCAGGTATGATCTAAATCAAATCCCTTATGATTATACAGTGAAAGCGACAAATAATCAAGGAATTAGATCTGATACAGCGCCTGATGAGCTATGTATGGATGGAGGTTCATGACATTGTATAGGAGGCAGTGATCAAGACCATGCCCAAGGAAAAGAAAAATAAAATGGCAAAATGGTGTCTGAGGAGGCCTTACAAATAGCTGAGAAAAAAAAAAACAGAAGTGAAAAGCAAAAGAGAAAAGGGAAAATATACCCATCTGAATGCAGAGTTCCAAAGAATAACAAGGAGAGATAATAAAGCCTTCCTCAATTATCAATGCAAAGAAATGGAGGAAAACAACAGAATGGAAAAACTACAGACCTCTTCAAGAAAATTATAGATACCAAGGGAACATTTCATGTAAAGGTGGGCACAATGAAGTACAGAAACATTATGGACTTAAAAGAAGCAGAAGATATTAAGAACAGGTGGCAAGAATACACAGAACTTTACAAAAATATCATAATGACCAAGAGAAGCACGATGGTGCAATCACTCACCTAGAGCCAGATATCCTGAAGTGCGAAGTCAAGTGGGCCTTAGAAAGCATCACTACAAACAAAGCTGGTGGAGGTGATGGAATTCTAGCTGAGTTATTTCAAATATCAAAAGATGGTGCTGTGAAATTGCTGCACTCAATATGCCAGCAAATTTGGAAAACTCAACAGTGACCACAGGACTGGAAAAGGTCAGTTTTCATTACAATCCCAAAGAAAAGCAATGCCAAATGATGTTTAAAATACTGCACAATTGCACTCAAATCAAACACTAGACAAGTAATGTTCAAAATTTCTAAGCAAGGCTTCAACAGTGAGTGAACTGAGTACTTCTAGGTGTTCAAACTGGATTTAGAAAAGGCAGAGGAATCAGCGATCAAATTGTCAAATCTGTTGGATCTTAGAAAAAGCAATAAATTTCCAGAAAAACATCTGTTTCTGCTTTACTGACTATGCCAAAACCTTTGACTGTGTGGATCACAACAAACTGTGGAAAATTCTTAAAGAGGTGCGAGTACCAGACTACCTTATCTGTCTCCTGAGAAATTTGTATGCATGTCAAAAAGCAAACGTTAGAAAGGAATTTGGAAAAAGGACTAGTTCCAAATTGGGAAAGGAGTACCTGAAGGCTGTCTATTGTCACCCTGTTTACTTAACTTATATGCAGTGTACATCGTGCAAAATGCGAGGCTGCATGAAGCACAAGCTGGAATCAAGATTGCTGGGAGAAATATTGATAACCTCAGATATGCAGATGACACCAACATTATGGCAGAAAGCAGAGAGGAGTTAGAGAGCCTCTTGATGAACATGAAAGAGGAGAGTGAAAAAGTTGGCTTTAAACTCAGCATTCAGAAAACTAAAATCATGACATCCAGTTTCATCACTTCATAGCAAATAGAAGGGGAAACAATGGAAACAGTGAGAGACTTCATTTTCTTAGGCTCCAAAATCACTGAAGATGGTGACTGCAGTCATGAAATTAAAAGACACTTGATCCTGTGAGGAAAAGCTATGACCAAACTAGACAGCATATTAAAAAGCAGAGACATTACTTGGCCAACAAATGTCTGTTTAGTCAAACTAGTCGTGTATGGATAAGAGAGTTGGACCATAAAGAAAGCTGAGTGCTTAAGAATTGATGCTTTTGAACTGTGGTGTTGGAGAAGACTCTTGAGAGTCCCTTGGACTGCAAGGAGGTCCAACCAGTCAATCGTAAAGAAAATCAACCCTGAATATTCATTGGAAGTACTGATGCTGAAGCTGAAGCTCCAATACTTTGGCCACCTGATGAAAAGAACTGACTCATTGGAAAAGACTCTAATACTGGGAAAGATTGAAGGCAGGAGGAGAAGAGGGTGACAGAAGGTGAGACAGTTGGATGGAATCAGCTATTCGATGGACATGAGTTTGAACAGCCTTGGGGTGTTGTTGATGCACACGAAGGCCTGGCATGCTGCAGTCCATGGGGTTGCAAGGAGTGGACATGACTGAGGGACTGAAATGGAACTGGAAAGGTTAGAAGAATTAAAGAAGGTTCTTTAGAAGACCAAAATTTAACAAGCTTTTTTAGCTAAAGAGATGAAAAAAGGAGAAAACATGTTAAAATCAGGGATGAAATATGTTCATTATTTCCAACCTCAGCAATATAAAAAGTATTATAAAGAAACACTGTGAACAAATATATTCCAACAAAATTAGATAATTTAGACAATATAGACAAATTCTTGAAATTTATCATTATAGACAAATATTTAAAAATGCATTGAAGAGGAAGTAAAAAATATCAAAATTCCTAAAGCAGGTGAAGAAATTAAAATAGTTTTTCTTTTCAATCTTGCCAAAATAGTTTTTTATTTTTAATCTTGACATAAAGAAAGCCTTAGGAATATATGACTTCACCATTGATTTCTTGTTGTTTCTCTGACTGTTCACTCTATAAATCATGTCCAAATCATTGTCACCCCATGAACTGTATCACACCAGGCTTCCCTGTCCTTCACTATCTCCCAGAGTTTACTCAAATTTATGTCCATTGAATTGGTGATGCCATCCAACCATCTCATCCTCTGTCACTCTCTTCTCCTCCTGCCTTCAATCTTTCCCAGTATCATCATCTTTTTCAATGAGTAAGCTCTTCACATCAGGGTTAATTTCCTTTAGGATGGACTTGTTTGATATCCTTGCTGGCCAGGGGACTCCCAAGAGTCTTCTCAAACATTACAGTTCAGAAGCATCAATTCTTCAGTGCTCAGCCTTCTTTATGGTACAATTCTCAAATCTGTACATGACTATTGGAACCATAGATTTGACTATAAAGATCTTCCTAGGCAAAGTAAGGTCTCTGATTTTTTATATATATACTTTCTAGTTTGGTCCTAACTTTTCTTCCACAGAGCAACCTGTTTTAATTTCATGGCTTCAGTCACCCTCTGCAGTAATTTTGGAGACCAAGAAAATAAAATATGTCACTGTTTCCATTGTTTCCCCATTTATTTGTCATGAAGTGATTGGACCTGATGCCATGATCTTTGTTTTTTGAATGTTGAGTTTTAAGCGTTTTTTTCACTCTCCTCGTCCACCTTCATCAAGAGGTTCCTTAGCTTCTCTTCACTTTTCTGCCATTAGGATGGTATCATCTGCATATCTGAGGTTGTTATATTTCTCCTGTCAATCTTGACTCTAACTTGTGATTCATTGAGCCTGGCATTTGACATGATATACTCTGCAAATAAGTTAAATAGGCAGGGTGACAATACACAGCCTTGACGTATGCCTTTCCCAATTTGGAACACATTCCATGTCTTTTTTAACTATTGTTTCTTGACCTGCATATAGGTTTCTCAAGAGGGAGGTAAGGTGGTCTGGTATTTCTATCTTTTTAAGAATTTTCCACAGTTTTTTGTGATACACTTAGTCAAAGGCTTTCATATAGTCAATGAAGCAAAAGTAGATCTTTCTCTGAAATTCTCATGCTTTTCCTATGAATCAAAATATTTCAGCAATTTGATCTCTGGTTACTCTGTCTTTTTTGAATTCAGCTTATATATATGGAAGTTCTCAATTCATGCACCGTTGAAGCCTAGCTTGAAAGATTTTGAGCATTATTTTGCTAGCATGTGAAATAAGTGCAATTGTGTGGTATCTTAACTGAAATTCCATCATCACTGCAGCTTTGTTTGTGATGATGCTTCCTAAGGCCCACTTGGCTTCACACGCCAGGATGTCTGGCTTTAGGTGAGTGACCACACCATTGTGATCTTGGTCATTGTGACCTCTTTTATGCAGTTCTTCTGTGTATTCTTGCCACCTCTTCTTAATCTCTTCTAATTCTGTTAGGTCCTTGCCATTCCTGTCCTTTCTTGTGCTACCTTTGCATATACCCATCATTGCATACTTATTTCTATCAGCTATTAAAATCTAAAATGAGAAATTCCCTGATGATCAAGAGTTTAAGAATCTGCCTGTCAGTGCAGGGGATCCGAGGTTCTAACCTTCATCCATGTAGACTCCCCATGCCACAGAGCAGCTAAGCCCATGTGCCACAACTACTGAAGACTGAGCACCCTCGAGCCCATGCTCTGAAATCTATGCAACTAGAAAATGCCTGCTCACATCAAAGAAGATCCACTGCAGCCAAAAAATAAATAAATAGAAAAATATTTATTAAAAATAATAAAAACTATAGCTAAAGCACTACTGATCCTTCACAATCTCTATAAAAATGGAGAAAGAATGATTTTCCAATCCAATTCTTAAGGACAGTATTATCCTGACATTGACAAAGCCATTACAAAGGAAGACAAAACAATAGTCCAATATCCCTCATGCTTGCATGCATGTTAAGTCGCTTCAGTTGTGTCCAACACTTTTGGGCCCTATGCACTGTAAACCACCAGGCTCCTCTGTCCGTGGAGTTCTCTGGGCAAGAATACTGGAGTGGGTTGCCATGCCCACCTCCAGAGGATCTTCCCAACCCAGGTATTGGACCATGTCTCTTATGTCCTCTGCATTGGCAGGTGCATTCTTTACCACTAGCATCACCTCAGAAGCCCTAGTATCCCTCATGCTGCTGCTGCTGCTAAGTTGCTTCAGTCGTGTCCAACTCTGTATGACCCCAGAGATGGCAGCCCACCAGGCTCCCCCGTCCCTGCGATTCTCCAGGCAAGAACACTGGAGTGGGTTGCCGTTTCCTTCTCCAATGCATGAAAGTGAAAAGTGAAATTGAAGTCGCTCAGTCGTGTCTGACTCTTAGCGACCCCATGGACTATAGCCCACCAGGCTCCTCCATCCATGGGATTTTCCAGGCAAGAGTACTGGAGTGGGGTGCCATTGCCTTCTCCGAGTATCCCTCATGAACACAGACAAAAAAAAATCCTTAGCAAAGTATTAGAGAGTGTATTCAGTAACATACAAAAAACATTATACAGCATGACAAAGCTCAATTCATCCCAGGAATGCAAGATTAATATGACATTAAAAAACCAATAATATTAAATACAATATTAATAGGAAAAGGTAAAAATTTAATAATAATCATCAAATACAAAACATCTGACAAAACTAAGCACTTCTTCATCTGAAAAAATGTTCAGATTCTACAAATAGAGGATATATCCTCAATCTTATACAAGGTATATGTCAAAAACCTACAGCTAAAATACTACTTACTGGTGACTGAATACTTTCACCCTGAAATCAGTCATTACAGTGGCAGAACTCCAATAGGAACCATATAGATTACAAGACCAAATGTAATTACTATTTGACTCTTTAGAGAAAAAGATTGTGGATCCCTATCTACATGAAAGAAGTCACCTACAAAAAACTACCTATGATTGCATTTATATGATATTCCAGAAAGACAAAAGAAAATCAGTGATTGCCTGAGCCTGAAAGTGAAGACATGGATTGACTACAAACAGCCAAGAGGGAACTTTCTGCGGGATAAAAACCTCTTAAGATTGGATTGTGATGACAGTTGTACAATTCTATATGTTTATTTAAAAACCCTCTAAATTGTAGTTGTAAAGGGTGAATTTTCATATATAAATTATATTTCACTGAAACAAAAATTAACAGGCAGTGTAATTATTTTACAAAAATTATTTTAATCCAAATGACTTAAAATACTCATTTACTATGACTAAAATTTGAATTTTCTATTATTTAGTTTTATATTTTTTATGTAAAAAACTTTGTCTCTGAGTTCCATACAGGATAAACCCAAGGAGAAATATGTCAAGACATATACTAATCAAGCTAATAGAGATTAAACACAAAGAAAAATATTAAAAACAGCAAAGGAAAAGCAACAAGTAACACACAAAGAAAAATCATACAATAAACAACTGATTTTTCAGTGGACATTCTACAGGCCAGAAGGGAATGGAAGGTTGTTATTGTAAAAATGACTGTACTACCAAATTTAATATATAGATTCAATGCAATCCCTATCAAATTACCAATGACATTTTTCACAAAACTAGAACAAAAAGTCTCACAGTTCATATGGAAAAGACCCAGAATAGACAAAGCAGTCTTGAGAAAGAAGAATGGAGCTGGAAGAATCAACTTTCCTGACTTCACACTATATTACAAAGCTATAGACATCAAGACAATGTGGTACTGGCACAAAAACAGAAATATAGACCAATGGAACAAGATAGAAAGCCTAGAAATAAACCCACACACCTATGGATACCTTATTTTTGACAAAGGAGGCAATAAAATATAATAGAGCAAAGACAATATCTTCAATAAGTACTGTTGGGAAAGCTGGACAGCTACGTGTAAAAGAATGGAGTTAGAATACTTCTTAACACAATACACAAAGATAAACTCAAGGTGCATTAAAGACCTAAATGTAAGACCAGAAACTATACAACTCTTAGAGGAAAACATAGGTAGAATACTCTCTGACATAAATCACGGCAAGTTCCTCTATGACCCACCTTCTAGAGTAATGGAATTAAAAACAAAAATAACCAAATGGGACCTAATTAAGCTTCAAAGCTTTTGCACAGCAAAGGAAACTCAAAACAAGGTAAAAAGACAGCCTTTGAATTCTCTAGGCAGAATACTGGAGTGGATAGCCTTTCCCTTCTCCAGGGGATCTTCCCAACCCAGGGATCAAATCCAGGTCTCCTACATTGCAGATAGATCCTTTACCAGCTGAACCACAAGGGAAGCCCAAGAATACTGGAGTGGATAGCCTATCTTTTCTCCAGAATATCTTCTTGACCCAGGAATTGAACCAGGGTCTCCTGCATTGCAGGCAGATTCTTTACCAAGTGAGCTATCAGGAAGCCCTCAGAATGTGAGAAAATAATAGCAAATGAAACAACTAACAAAGGATTAATTTCAAAAATATACAAGCAGCTCATACAAGTCAATACCAGAAAAACAAACACGAAAAAAATGGGCAAAAGACCTAAACAAAAAGTTGTCCTAAGAAGACGTGCAGATGGCTAATAAACACATGAAAAGATGCTCAACATTGCTCATCACTAGAGAAATGCAAATCAAAACTACAATAAGGTATCACCTCACACATGTCAAAATGGCCATCTTCAAAAATCTACAAACAATAAATTCTGGGAGGGTGTGGAGAAAAGGAACCCTCTTGCACTGTTGGTGGGAATGTAAATTGTTACAGTCTCTATGGAGATTCCTTTAAAAAAAAAAAAAAAAACTAGGAATAAAACCACCTACTGACCTGGGGAGCTCATCTTTCAGTGTCATATCTTTTTGCCTTCATGGGGTTCTCAAGGTTAGAATGCTGATGTGACCCAGCAACCCCCCTACTAGCATATACCTTGAGGAAACCAAAATTGGAAAAGATAAATGCACCCCAATTTTAATTGCAGCCATATTTACAATAGGTAGGACATGGAAGCCACCTAAATGTTCATCAACAGATGAATGGATAGAGAATTTGTAGTAGATATACACAATGGAATGTTGCCCAACCATATAAAGGAACACATTTTTGTCAGTTCTAATGAGGCAGAAAACTAGCCAAACTGACCACTGAAACTACGAGCCATGCTGTGTAGGGCCACACAAGATGGACAGGTCATGGTGAAGAGTTCTGACAAAACATGGTCCACTGGAGAAGGAATGGCAAACCACTTGTGAATTCTTAACTTGAGAACCTCATTAGGGCCACCCAAGATGGACAGGTCACGGTGAAGAGTTCTGACAAAACATGGTCCACTGGAGAGGGGAATGGCAAACCACTTGAGCATTGTTAACTTGAGAACCTCATGAATAGTATGACAAAAAGATATGACACTGAAAAATGAACTCCCCAGATTGGTAGTTACCCAATATGCTACAGGAGAAGAGCAAAGAAATAGCTCCAGAAGGAGTAAAGAGGCTGAGCCAAAGTGGAAACAGTGCCTAGTTTTGGATGTGTCTAGCAGTCAAAGTGAAGTCCAATGCTGTAAGGAACAATACTGCTTGAGAACCCGGAATGTTAGGTCGGTGAATCAAGGTAAATTGGAAGTGGACAAGCAGGAAATGGCAAGAGTGAACATGGATATTTTAGGAATCAGTGAACTAAAATGGACTGGAGTGGGCAAATTTAATTCAAATGACCATTATATCTACTACTGTGATCAAGAATCCCTTAGAAGAAATGGAGTAGCCATTATATAAACAAAAGAGTCCAAAATGCAGTACTTGTGTTCAATCTCAAAAACAACAGAATGATTTCTGTTCAGTTCCAAGGCAAACCATTCAATATCACAGTAATCCAAGTCGATGCCCAAACCACTAATGCCAAAGAAACTGAAGTTGAACAGTTCTTTGATGACCTACAAGACCTTCTAGAACTAACACCAAAAAAGATGTCCTTTTCATCATAGGGGACTAGAATGCAAAAGTAGGAAATCAG
Organism: Bos indicus x Bos taurus; assembly: GCF_003369695.1. Lineage (NCBI taxonomy): Eukaryota > Metazoa > Chordata > Mammalia > Artiodactyla > Bovidae > Bos > Bos indicus x Bos taurus. The sequence goes on along the minus strand of NC_040090.1, from coordinate 80,219,891 downwards.
AGATACCTGGAGAAACAGGCAAGTTTGACCTTGGAGTACAAAATGAAACATGGCAAAGGCTAACAGAGTCTTGCCAAGAGAACACACTGGTCATAGCAAACACCCTCTTCCAGCAACACAAGAGACAACTCTACACATGGAGATCACCAGATGGTCAATAGTGAAATCAGATCGATTATATTCTTTGCATCCAAAGATGGAGAAGTTCCATACAGTCAGCAAAAACAAGACAGGGAGCTGACTGTGGCTCAGATCATGAACTCCCTGTTTTGCCAAATTGATATTTAAATTGAAGAAAGTAGAGAACAAGACAATTCAGGTATGACCTAAATCAAATCCCTTAGGAGTATACAGTAGAAGTACAAAGAGATTCAAGGGATTAGATCTAAAAATACAGTGCCTGAAGAACTATGGACTGACATTTGCAACATTGTGTAGGAGGCAGTGGGCAAAACCATCCCCAAAAATGAGTAATGCAAAAAGGCCAAATGGTTTTCTGAGGACGCCTATACAAATAGCTGAGAAAAGAGAAACAAAAAGCAAAGGAGGAAAGGAAAGATATATTCATCTGAATGCAGAGTTCTAAAGAAAAGAAAGGAGAGATAAGAAAGCCTTCCTAAGTGAACAATGCAAAGAAATAGAGGAAAACAACAGAATGGGAAAGACCAGATAATTCTTCAAGAAAATTAGAGATACCAAAGAAAATTTTCATGCAAAGATGGGTACAATAAAGGACAAAAACAGCAAGGACGTAACAGAAGCAGAAGATATTAACAAGAGGTGGTAAGAAAACACAGAAAAAAATATACAAAAAGGAACTTAATGACTCAAATAACCATGATGATGTGATCACTCATGTAGAGCCAGGCACCTTGGAATGCAAAGTCAAGTGGGCCTTAGGAAGTATCACTAAGAACAAAGCTAGTGGAGATGGGGGAATTCAAACTGAGCTATTTCAAATCCTATAGATAATTCTGTTAATGTGTCACACTCAATATACTAGCAAATTTGAAAAACCCAGCAGTGGCCACAGGACTGGAAAAGGTCAATTTTTATTCCAGTCCCAAAGAAAGACAACACCGAAGAATGTTCAAACCACCACACAGTTGCAGTCATTTCACATGCTAGAGAAGTAATGCTCAAAATTCTGCAAATTAGGCTTCAATAGTATATGATCCGAGAAATTCAAGATTTTCAAGCTGGATTTAGAAAAGACAGAGGAAACATAAATCAAATCATCACCGTCCATTGGAACATAGAAAAAGCAAGAGAATTCCAGAAAAAAAAAAATCTATTTCTGCTTCATTGGCTAAGCTAAAGTTTTTGTCTGTGTGGATCACAACAAATTGTGGAAAATTCTTAAAGAGATGCAAATACTAGACCACTTTATCTGCCTCCTGCAAAATCAGTATGCAGGTCAAGAAGCAACAGTTTGAACCAGACATGGAACGATGGACCAGTTCCAAATTGGGAAAGGAGTACGTCAAGGCTGTATATTGTCACCCTGCTTATTTAGCTTGTATGCAACAGTACATCATGTGAAATGCTGGTCTGGATAAAGCACAAGCTGGAATCAAAATTGCCTGGAGAAATACCAATAAACTCAGATATGCAGATCACACCAACCTTATGTCAGAAAGCGAAGAGAATAAAGGGGAAAGTGAAAATGCTGACTTAAAATGCAACATTCAAAAAATGAAGATCATAGCATCGGGTCCCATCCCTTCATCGCAAATAGATGGGGAAACAATGGAAACAGTGAGAGACTATTTTCTTGGGCTGCAGTATCACTGTAGATATTGACTCCAGCCATGAAACTGAGAGCCTTGCTTCTTGGAAGAAAAGCTATGACAAACCTAGACAGAATTGAAAGGCAGAGGCATTACTTTGCCAACAAAGGTCCATAAAATCAAAGCTATGGTTTTTCCACTAGTCATGTATGGATGTGAGAGTTGGACCATAAAGAAGATTGATTGTCAAAGGATTATGCTTTTGAACTGTGGTGTTAAGAGAAGACTCTTGAGAGTCCCTTGGACTGCAAGAAGATCCTAACCAGTCAATCCTAAAAGAAATCAGTCCTGAATATACATTGGAAGGACTGAAGCTGAGGCTCCAATCCTTTGCCCACCTGATGTGAAGAACTGACTCATTAGAAAAGATCCTGATCCTGGGAAAGATTGAAGGCAGGAGAAGGGGACAACAGAGGATGAGATGGTTGGATGGCATCAGTGACTCAATGGACATGAGTTTGAGCAAGCTCTGGGAGACGGTGAATAACAGGGAAGCCCAGTGTGCTGCAGTCCATCGTGTCACAAACAGTCAGAGATGACTGAATGACAAAACATCATCAACACTGAAGTGGATGAACCTAGAGCCTATTGTACAGAGTGAAGTAGGTCAGAAAGAGAAAAAAGTATCATATACTAACACATGTATATGGAATCTAGAAAGATGGTACTGATGAATGTATTTGCAGAGTAGCAATGGAGACACAGACATCGAAAGTAAACATATGGACACAGCTTGAGGGGGAGGAAGGAGAGGGTGGGATGCATGGAGAGAGTCACATGGAAACATATATTACCAGATGTAAAATAGACAATGGGAATTTGCTGTATGACACAGGGAACTGAAACCAGGGCTCAATAACCCTGGTTATTGAGGGGTTGGATAATAATACCTTGAGGGGTTGGATGGGGAGAAAATTGAGGGGATGTTCAAGTGGGAGGGGACATGGGTAAACCTATGGTTGATTCATGTTGACATTGGGTAGAAGCCCACACAATACTGTAAAGCAATTATCCTTCAATTAAAACCAAATAAAGTAAAAAAAAAAACTGTGTCTCATTGTTACAGGTATCATTTTTCAAAGTCATCTAATTATGCCATGAGAAAGGGCACTTATTTTTTTTGTCATGAGAAAGGGCACCTATTTTTTAAGTTTGCACAGGACATCATATGAGCCAGCATTATTCCTGTTTCCAGTAGCATGCTACAGAACTTCTTAGTTAACATTTTGTTTAAAATATTAATAACAGTATTCACAGGTGAAACAAGCTGGTAGAAGGAGGTAAATACTTTCAAGAGAAAGCAGGGTAGAACAGCCTAATAAGACTTAAACTAAGATGTACATAAAGTACTATTCTTTCTGAGAATTCAACCTCACATAAAAGATAGATATGAGATAACATAATAGAAGTGCATGTTAAAGACAGGTTTTAGTTGAGAATAAGTTTGGAGTTTAGATATGGAGTGTAGAGTGGGAACTCTGTAAATGTATGATGTGCCGTCATTTAGAAAAGAGATTAGATTCACCTTTAGAGTAACTGAGAAGAGAAACAAGGCCAAAGAACTGAAGAGAAATGAAAGCAAATTTCAGCTCAGCATGCTTTAATGATTATAAATCTCTGAAGTCTTAGATGATATAAAATGAGATCTGAGATATTTTTAAAACCCCATTCAACATCTGTTATTGTATAATTCTGTGACAGTGAATGGTATAGTAACTCAAGTTGCTAATCACTCAGATCAAAATTCACAAATTAAAATCTGCTCTTTCTACTTTAAACTCATTGTAGATCATTCCTTAGTTAAGGGGCTTTGTATGTAATTGATGTTGGATGTTTTCTTTTTTCTCCCTTATGCTTCTTCCCTAGTATTCTATTCCACCCGTAAATAAGGAGGAGGAATTGCGGAATCAACAGCCAAGTACGTCAGTTAGGTAGTTGCTGTCCCTACCCAGTTAGTCATTCACAAGGTGGATGGGGTCATTGCTTCTCCATGTCCAGGAAAAAAGTGGCATTTTTAATGCAATCTTTCTGCATTACCCATATTTCTTCTAAGCATAAACAATACAGTGAATGCTGTTGAAGATTTAACATATATATACATATGTGTGTGTATACACTTATACAACAAAATTTCATTATTTGTATTTGTAAAGTCAACTACTCCTTAACATTTATTTGTAGCCCCAAAGTCAACATGTATGATGTTTTCATGGTTATTTGTGGACATTCACAGAGTCACCTGATGTGTATATAATCAGAAGTTGAGGTTGAACAGCACTCAGCTTTCCTTTTTCAGCTTTCATACTATAAATAGATATCCTTTATATTTTTCACATTTTGTGATTTTTTTTTAGTGAACTTGCTTTTTAAAATTGCCACCAAGCATAGTGCTGAAGTGCTGTTCAACTTCCCTAAGTGCAAGAAGGCTGTGATGTGCCTTACAGAGATCTACGTGCTAGACAAGCTCATCAAGTTATGAATGATGGTGCTGCTGACTTTGATTTCAATGTTAGTGAGTCAGGAATATATATTAAATAAGGTGTTCTTGATCAGAAACACATGAAACTAGGACATGTACTGATCAGTTGATGAAATATTGTGAGCAGAAGTGTACGGTATCATAACTCTATTTTTTCCTAGGATCAGTGGTTCAGTATCAGTATTCACTAATTCAGGCTTCATAGCCACTTTGTAGAATAAACTACTATGAATAATGAGAAGCAAGTGGTTGCTTGTGTGGGTGTGTCCGTATGTGTAGAAGGAGAAAGACAAAGACAGAGTGGTTCTTTAAAAGTAAGCTGGGAGTGGGAGAAATGGAAGGGTGATTTACACTGAGAGAAATGTCTCTGATACAATATAAGGGGTGACAGAAAATGAGATGGTTAGATGGCATCACTGACTCAATGGACATGAGTTTGAGCAAACTCCCCAGGGATAGTGAAAGATGGCAAAGTCTGATGTGCTCTATAGTTCATGGGTTGCAAGGGGTCAAATGCAACTTAGCAACTGAGCAACACAGCATACTTGATGAGGAAGCTGATGTTTATAGGAGTTAAAATAATGAGCCATACTGTTAGTAACAAATTCTCTAAAAATAGAATTCCTTATCTGGCATATAAAGCTATGATTCTAACATAGGTATTACTAATTCTAAACTAATCCTACTTCCTCTTCTATGCTCCTGTGTTTCCAGTTCCTTGATGCTGAATTCACTGAAAGTTTCACCAAACAGTCAAGCTTGTTTCTAGCCATATCTAGAGACAGCCTGCACCAATTATTCAGACTTAATGACAAGATGGGCTTCCCCGTTGCCTCAGCGGGAAAGAATCCAACTGCAATGCAAAAGAGGTAGGAGATGTGGGTTTGATTGTCAGATCAGGAAGATCCCCTGGAGGAGGAAATGGCAACCCACTCCAGTACCCTTGCCTGGAGAATCCCATGGACAGAGGAGCCTGGCGGGCTACAGTCCACAGGGTCGCAAAGAGTTGGACATGACTAAACAGGCAGGCACATGTACCATAATGAGAAGACAATATGTACCCCTCAATATATTTTATGAGTCTATTTAATGAAGAAAATGTTATTGCTTATAACTTTGTTTTTATGGTCAATGAGTATCTTAGAACCACAGAAAATATAATGTTTTAAAGATCACATGCATGAAGAAATTTTTCTTTTAATAAGTAAGTGAATGTGAAAGTTGCACTGTTGTGTCCAACTCTTTGCAATCCCATGTACTGTAACTTGCTCCACTCCTCTGTCTATGGAATTTTTCAGTCAAGAGTACTGGAGTGGGTTGCCATTTCCTTCTGCAGGAGATCTTCCCCACCCAGGGATCAAATTCAGGTCTCTTGCATTGCAGACAGATTCTTTAAAAACTGAGCCCACTAGGAAAGTCTTAGTGGGCTCAGTTTAATATGTAAACTGATGTGTAAATTGTTCAAAATATTTTTCTGAGGTTGCTTAGCGGCAGAACATTTTCTGCGAATATATACCGTCTAAGAACCAATGTTTTATGAAAACTGGGAAAATAGTTAATACCAGTGAAAGCATCTCATATTAATCAAGGGATTTAAAACGTAACAAGACGACACAGTGTGGGGAGAGAACAAATTCGCCAGGATGGCGTGTGCAGGCTCTCTCACCCAGCATTGTGTAGATAGTCTGTGTAATAGTTGAGGTCTTTGTAGCACTGTGCATGCATGTCACGAGGCACTTGCTTGGTCGTGGGCTTCTTTGTGTGGTACACATATAAGAGCTCTCCTAGAAAGCAGTGGCATTACTGCTGAACCATGGCTGTGCCTTTTCGGTCGGCCACAAGAGGGGCTACTGCTATGGCTGCTGCATCAGCCAGGAGAGAATAAACACGTCTGCAGTTCCTATGGCTCCTTGAGTCTCCTTCCAGCCTCATACCTTGCACCTTACCTACCCTGGGTTCAGCGAAGAGTACAGTGTGAACAGCAAGACAACTGGTGTCACAAACAGGATGAGCGATACATATGGTATCAGCTTATTGTCAACTGGATGCAAAAAGCTTCCTAAATCACTCTCAGCATCCTTTCACAAAAAAGCATGCCTTAATATTCTGTGCACATAACATTTATCATGAGGAATTATAGATCTCAGGAAAAGGTAAGCTAAAACCGAAGGAGGTCCTTAAATATCATTGCATTAATTTTAAAGACTCAGTATAGTTATGCAACCAGAGATCACATCAGGTATTTTGCCTTATCTGCATTGACGCCAGTGAAACAAAATGCTCACTTAACATTTTTTAAGTTATTCAATATTTCACTTAGGTGGTAGTTACACATAGACCTGGAATATACTCTTCCAATCTGGGGAATTTCTTTATATCACTGTAGGTGAAACTTCACAATTCATAAATTAACTCACAGTTGATTGAAGGCCACTTTTATAATGGTCCAGGATATTCAAACTAGGCATTTGGTGCTTTTTTTTTTTCCTCTAGTCATCCTAACAATCAGACTGAGCCAGAAAATTGCAGTTTTATTTATTGATTACCTTCTATGTACCAAGAACAGTCCTACATTTCATATTCACTATCTCATATAATTTCTGTCAGGTATTATTTTCCCCAATTTTACGGATGAGAACACAGGCTCATAAAAATTAAATAACTAGGCCAGGGTCATATAGCCAATATCTAACAGGGCCAGAATTCAAGATAAAGCTTGCTCTTTCAGTTCAGTCCAGTTGCTCAGTCATGTCTGACTCTTTGCAAGCCCATGAACCGCAGCACACCAGGCCTCCCTGTCCATCACCAACTCCCGGAGTTCACCAAAACCCATGTCCATTGAGTCAGTGATGCCATCCAACCATCTCATCCTCTGCAGTCTCCTTTTCCTCCTGCCCTCAATCTTCCCCAGCATCAGGGTCTTTTCAGATGAGTCAGCTGTTCACATCAGGTGGCCAAAGCATTGGAGTTTCAGCCTCAGCATCAGTCCTTCCAATGAGCACCCAGGACTGATCTCCTTTAGGATGGACTGGTTGGATCTCCTTGCAGTCCAAGGGACTCTCAAGAGTCTTTTCCAACACCACAGTTCAAAAGCATCAATTCTTCGGTGCTCAGCTTTCTTTATAGTCCAACTCTCACATCCATACATGACCACTGGAAAAACCATAACCTTGACTAGATGGACCTTTGTTGACAAAGTAATGTGTCTGCTTTTTAATATGCTGTCTAGGTTGGTCATAACTTTACTTCCAAGGAGTAAGCATCTTTTAATTTCATGGCTGCAGTCACCATCTGCAGTGATTTTGGAGCCCAAAAAAATAAAGTCAGCCACTGTTTCCATTGTTTCCCCATCTGTCTGCCATGAAGTGATGGGACCAGAGGCCATGATCTTAGTTTTCTGAATGTTGAGCTTTAAGCCAACTTTTTCACTCTTCTCTTTCACTTTCATCAAGAGGCTCTTTAGTTCTTCTTCACTTTCTGCCATAAGGGTGGTGTCATCTGCATATCTGAGGTTATTGATATTTCTCCAGCAATCTTGATTCCAGCTTGTGCTTCCTCCAGCCTACACTTTAGAGCAGCAGAAAATAGCTGAGTACCGAAGAATTGATGCTTTTGAACTGAGGTGTTGGAGAAGACTCTTGAGAGTCCCTTGGACTGCAAGGAGATCCAACCAGTCCATTCTAGAGGAGATCAGCCCTGGTGTTCTTTGGAAGGAATGATGCTAAAGCTGAAACTCCAATACTTTGGCCACCTCATGTGAAGAGTTGACTCATTGGAAAAGACTCTGATGCTGGGGGGGATTGGGGATAGGAGGAGAAGGGGACGACAGAGGATGAGATGGCTGGATGGCATCGCTGACTCGATGAATGTGAATTTGAGTGAACTCTGGGGGTTGGTGATGGACAGGGAGGCCTGGTGTGCTACAATTCATGGGGTCGCAAAGAGTCGGACACGACCTGAATGACTGAACTGAACTGAATATGATGACTCCATCTTTGGCCTCAAAGAGAATTTAAATCAGTAGAGGAGGTGGACTTGAGCTTGGGCTCAGCCTGTCATTAGCATTTGATATAGCCTTTCATAGAATCATTGTGACATTGAATGGAAAGAAGGAAAGTAAAGTGAATAGAATAAGCACCTCATAATAGACAAAAATTACTATATATTTCTTAATTTTTTAAATTGTTTTAAAAAGTCACATAATATAAAACATACTGTTTTAACCATATTTAACTGTACTGTTTGGGCTTTCCAGGTGGTACCAATGGTAAAGAATCCAATTGCCCATGCAGGAGACACAAGACACATGGATTCTATCCCTGGTTTGGGAAGAACCTCTGGAGTAGGAAATGGCAACCCACTCCAGTATTCTTGTCTGGAAAATTCCGTCTACTGAGGAGCCTCGTGGGCTATAGTCCATGGGGTCCAAAGAGCTGAACATGACTAAAGGAGTTAGCACAGCCACTGCACAGTTCAGAGGCACCAAGCACATTCACACTGTTGTGCAACTCTCGCCATCATCCATCTCCTGAACTTTTCACCTTCTTAAACTGAAACTCCGTCACCAGGAAACACTGACTCCCCACGCTTGCTCCCCATTTCCCACCTCTCCACCCAGCCCCTGGCACCTATCAATGTAGTTTCTGACTCTGAATTTGACTATTCTATTCTAGGTACCTCATATAAGTAGAATTGAACAGAATTTAAAAAACATGTAAATAATGTATCACATTCATGTAGATAATCAGCCTCAGACAGCTTGGAAGTGGGTTCTTCCACAGGACAGCCTCCAGATGAGACTGCCACCCAGCTGGCACACACGTAAGCTATGTCCAGATTTCTAACCCTCAGAACCTGTGAAATAAATGTGTCTGGATTTAAGCCAGTAAATTTGCAATAGTTTATTACATGGTAATAGAAAACTAATACAGGAACCAAGAATGAGATTAGTTTACAAACCTCATGCCATAAAGTGCTGCAGTGGTATATCAGAATTTTGCATCTACGCAATTAGTATTAGGATTAGAAAGATCATATATGAAACCTATAAGCTCCATGAAGTTGAAAGGAAATCATGGAAAACACTATTCTTCTGACTTGCAGTTGGAGGAGGAAGTACCTGTTCGAGGCCACCCTCTCTCAGGATCTTACTTCAGGCAATCCCTTAAGCCTCTGGCTTCGGGCTTCAGTCTCAGCCTCTTCCTTGTTCCTTGCCTTAGATTCTCTCTGTTGCATTTGGCCTCAGCTGTACTGTCAACCGCCCCTCACCCGACACACACACCCTCTGGAGTCGCTGGCACCCCACTCCAGTACTCTTGCCTGGAAAATCCCATGGACGGAGGAGCCTGGTAGGCTGCAGTCCATGCTAAGGGTCGGACACAACTGAGCGACTTCACTTTCACTTTTCACTTTCATCCATTGGAGCAGGAAATGGCAACCCACTCCAGTGTTCTTGCCTGGAGAATCCCAGGGATGGGGGAGCCTGGTGGGCTGCCATCTATGGGGTCGCACAGAGTCAGACACGACTGAAGTGACTTAGCAGTAGCAGAGCGACTAACATACATACACACACACACACCCTTCTGTAACTCCATTTCAACTGCACCTCTGAGTTTTCCCTGACTTCCTGGTCTCAGGCTATATTATTATTATTATTATTATTTTACTGGGTGTAGTCCTGCTGTGTCTTTGTCAACACTCAGCCCTATTTAGGAGTCCTTGGCCAAGTTCTGTCCTCCCAGACAGGAGATCAGTATAGCTAAAGTGTCTGATTTGGACTTTTCATCTCCTGCTTGATAGAACTATCATTTTCTAAAGGCATACTTTGTGCTAACATGAAGGAGAAGAAAATGATAGCATTGATTCAATTCACCACTAAGCTGTGCAAGTGTTCAGACACTTTGCTATGGAGCCAGTCACGGTCAGGATGGTTAAGTGTCCCCCCAGAACTCATCCAGACCTTTTCATAGGCTAATTTTGCTTTATGTTCAATTGTTCAGTCACTGTATGATGGGATCAAATAGCTTCTTTAAAAAGTGAACAGGTGCTATATTACAAGCCAGTGAAATCCATCCCCATGAATTATGGTAAAAGACAAGCTTCAATGTCATTCCAAATCTAGTAATATAATAAAGCTTGCAGAGAAATAGGATTTTCTTGTCTCTCAAAGCTAGATGAATAGGTAAAATAAATTAGTCTGTACCCTCCCTACATCCACAAGAATAGAGAGTCCCTCTGTGCCTGCAAATAGATCGGAAATTAGGGTCAAAGAAGAAAATTAACTTGGGTACTTTAGAGCAATGTGTATCTATTGAAACATATGCATTTTTTAAAGTGTGACTTTCTTTAGAGATGATAAACAATAAATCCTTGGGCAGAACACCAAACAGGGCATATGCCATGAACAGAAATGTTTATATTTTTGCAAAAGCTACATTTTACATCTTTATTTCCTATGATTTTAAATGCCTGCTTCCATCATTATTTAGGAAAGCATTTCTAGTGCGGTCTTTTCATAAATCTCCCCTGACTTACTTCCAGTCATCTTCATGAGCAGGAAAACCTCAATTAGCTAATACAAGTAATCCAATTTGCATATTTTAATACATACCAGTAAATTAAGATGCATCATTTCTGTGCTAAACCCTTAGAATACAAAGATGAGTCAACATTTCTGGTCCACAATGAGTAACAGCCTCATGGAAAGGACAACTAAAAATGCCCGTGTGATAAATGCCTTTAAGTGCTGGTTCTCATCCCTAAATTCACACTTGAGCGAACTGAGGAACTTTTAAGTAATACTTTTGCTCTGTCACTACTCAAAGAGTCAATCTAGAGCAAGAGGCAGATAATAGAAATGTTTAAAAGTTCCCCAGATGACTTGAATGTGTATTCACTGTCTTAAAGGATTCATTTGCCAGGTGCTAAAATAATAATCCACTAACTCTGCCTGTGGGAGAGAAGTCATCAAAATGCAGGTAGCACTTGAGTTTAAATTTAAAGAATGCAGAAAATCTCTCCAGGGATTTGGGTTCAGGATGTTTGGAGGGCTTTTGAAGTAGGATAAGCCTGCTGGGCACAATCCTGTTGAGACTAACTTTTAACTACCTTCCTAATTTATCTAAGTGTTCATCTCCACTGACACCACCCTAATGCAAATCATTGCTATAACAGCCTTGCATGAATCTACCAGTTTCTTAGCTTTTTCTGCATGAGCACTCTTTCCTCTTCAAACATATTCATCCCACCTGAGGAGAAAAAGATTTTCTTACACTACAAATCAGTTGCATTGCAATAATTCAAAATTTTCAGTGGTTTCATTTTTCTTCAAAAATTGAAAAATATTTAACATAGCAGATTAGATCCTATGTTATTTAATTCTGGTCTCCATTCAGCCTCATGTTAAATGTCCTATCTACCTTCTCTCGACCTTCTCCACCATCTCTTGAACTAAATTTCATTCATGTCTGCTCTGTTTCAATCTGTGCAAATAAACCAAATGAATGAATACTACATACACCAAAAATACAATCTTACCGACTTTTTCTCTCCAATAGTTTTTATTTCCACCCAGCTCAAGACTTGGGCCATGAAATGTGTCTTACCTATCTTTATTGTATTTTTTTCCCTCTCTGCTTTCTCTTTCTCCATTTCTCTCTTTTCTTTTTCCTCAGAAGTTTAACATTTTGTACGGACCTCTGCATTTAAACAGAGAAACAAATAAACAATTATTATTAATAAGAAAATTATTACCTTAGTATATGCATGTATGGATTGCCATGATGAAAAGGGAAAGGGAAGCTAAGTAACATTTTATGAGCAGCTACAATGTTTATCATATTCAGTTAATCATTTAATTATCTTCCATGAATAATAATTTTTCAGATGAAGGAACTGATATTTGGGAAGTCATTCTTTCCCAATAATCTCACAGCTAAAAATAGAACTACCAGGCTAATGACCAGTGCCTATACAATTCCCTATCCTTTCCTCTCTCTACTATTCCAGTGAAACTATAACAAGAGGTAGATCATTACCAGGGATTCAAAGCACTACATGGGAAGCTATCTAACATATCTTAACTTTATATAGCTTCTTACACTATAGATTTCAGGTGTCTGTATTATTTTCACTCAATTATGTTTATAAGGCTAAAAGATTATGCACATTACCAATTCCTGTCTCATCTCATAACCTTTTTAAAATTGCATCCATTCATCCATTCAATAATGTATGGTACTAACAATACAATTCTGATTTGCTTTCAGAAAATGTGTATTATTAATCATAAAGACATTTTCTTAAGAATCTGAATTTGGTTATACTCCATTTCTTTCTAAGCTTTGCAATTAAATTCCATTGTGTAATGCCTACAATATAGTTGATAATTATTGAATGTGTATGAAGTGAAAAAAAAAAAAAAAACCCTGCTGGCATCTGGGCTATGCAAAATGAAGAAATAAACTTGCAAAGTGTTTCCTGATGCTTAAAACACATATGCTGTGCCAGACCACATAATGATGGAAATCCCAGGTTAAGTGCAAACTCCTTTAATAATCAGTTCAATTAAACCCATGTAGCCCAAGATAATATTACAAACAAACTGATCTAACATTTACTACATGCAGATTCATAAATTTTAAAGATAAGATCATTAAATATTCCAGAAATGTCATGATTTACAATTTCCTATCAATCTCTGCCAAGACCATCCTATGACTAACTCTAGCCCACCTCTCCCCTCTTTCCTAGCCCTCCCTGAAAATCCCATAAATGGGTTTAATAATAGTTCTTAAGACCATCCCAAATTGGACTACTTATTATCTCTTACCATGACAAGGTCTTATCGAGAAGGGAAAGGCTGCAAAGACAATATCTATCTTAAAGACAATGTCTATGTGAAAGGTAATATCTTTCAAAGACAGTATCTAAATAGACAAATTTACCTGACATCAGTTTTCATCTGTTACATTCTAGGCCCCAACCTGATGAACGTGTCACCTGTACAAATTGCTTAAACAAAAGTAAAAAATTAAAAAAAAAATTATTCAGGGTAGCTATTGGCCACATAGCAACTTGATTAAAGAGAAATGAAATAAATATTCAAATTCATAAAAGAACTATATTAGGATTAAAAAAATACTGTAAGAAGAGGGTAATAGGGAATAGAATAGACGAGACAAGTGAAAGTATAGTCAGAGAATTTGGTTCAAGATAGAAGAAACCAAGCAATTTGATTGTTTTAAAACTTGATTTTTACCTGCTGTTAGCCACAATGAAGTTACTACTCCCCAACTGTAAACAGCTGTAAAATGGACCAAATATATGAAGTAAATATTTCTAGGTGTTTTAAAGCATGGAGTATAGAATGGCAAATCTGGAAAGAAGAAATAAAGACTTGAATTTCATTAACCCCTGCTTTTTTCCTGAAGCCACTTTCCAGGCTAAAGTGCAAGGAAGTTCATATATAGCACAGTTGTCTCACTGAGTTCAGTAGATAGAAATTAGAGTTCTGTTCTTCTGGAGAGGCTGGCATTTATGGAGCAGAGTACCACAGAGAAGAGAATTGTGCAGAAAATGGGTTCCAGACTCTTCACAGAATGTCTCCTTGAATTTTCAGCTAAACATTAAAATATACATGCTTAGGGCAGGTCTCAGTAAGGATAAGCAAGAAATAACTAACAGGGAAAAAACACAACAGAGACTATACTTGGGAGTCTGAACATGATAGGAATAAGAGGTTTCATTAAATAATCCAAGCATTCAGTAAAAATCACATAAAAGCCCCTATGGTAGAAGAGCTAATCTAGACCTACAGTAAATTCTGCTCTAGATCTATCCCACCAAAGGATATGAACAACTTATCTGCAAATAAATGAACCAAAGCCAGAACCCTGTCAATAAAACAACAAAGTCCCAAAATAGAAGTAAGAAAACTTCAAAAGGCTGCACTATAATACTGCAAGATAAAATATTTAAAATAAATGAGAAAGAAATACATATCTCTGTGTTAAAAATAAGAGTCAATTCATAACTCACATCATGTAGAAACTAATGCAAAATAAATCATAGATTCAATTTAAAATAAAAATTAAATTTCAGGACATGGAAGCAACCTAGATGTCCATCAGCAGATGAATGGATAAGAAAGCTGTGGTACATATACACGATGGAGTATTACTCAGCCATTAAAAAGAATACATTTGAATCTGTTCTAATGAGGTGGATGAAACTGGAGCCTATTATACAGAATGAAGTAAGCCAGAAAAAAAAACACCAATACTGTATACTAACGCATATATATGGAATTTAGAAAGATGGTAACAATAACCCTGTATGCGAGACAGCAAAGGAGACACAAATGTACAGAACAGTCTTTTGGACTCTGTGGGAGAGGGCAAGGGTGGGATGATTTGGGAGAATGGCATTGAGACATGTGTAATATCATATATGAAACGAGTCACCAGTCCAGGTTCAACGCGTGATACTGGATGCTTGGGACTGGGGCACTGGGACGACCCAGAGGGATGATGGTAAGGGGAGGGAGGAGGGAAGGGGGTTCAGGATGGGGAACACGTGTATACCTGTGGCAGATTCATGTTGATGTATGACAAAACCAATACAATATTGTAAATAATTAACCGCCAATTAAAATAAATAAATTTATATTAAAAAACAAAAAAATTGTATAAAATTATTTAAATTCTAGAATGAATTATAGGAGATTATATTTGTGACCTAGATCTTACCTACAACAGCAAAACCATGATCCAAAAGAGAAAGATAATTGATAAATTTTGATTAATTAAAATTTAAAATGTCTGTTCTTTAAAAACACTAGTGAGGAAAGTCATAGACTGAGAGGAAATACTTGAGAGTCACATATCTGATAAATTATTTGTATCCAGAATATGAAAAGAGCTCTTAAAACTCAATAATTAGAGAAACAAACACTCCAGTAAAAAATGGGGAAAAGAAATTAAAATGACTTCACCAGATAGTGGAAATAGAAATTTATCACAGTCTGACTTCATCAGCAAAGAAAACTGAACACATTTCTAATACAAAAGTTAGTTACTTTACACTTATGAGTGACTCACATTGTTTTATGGCAGAAACCAATTCAGCATTGTAAAGCAATTATCCTCCAAGTAAAAGCAAAAAATAAATGAAAGACATTTATAACATCAAATAATTTAAATACATAAATTATTGAAGAAATAATGAAAATATTTCAAACTGAAGGACAGTGAATATTGTTGTTATTGTTTATTCTCAGTCATGTTTGACTCTCTTGCAAATCCATGGACTGTAGCCTGCCAGGCTCCTCTGTCCGTGGAATTTCCCAGGCAAGAAAACTGGAATGAGTTACCATTTCCTTCGCCAGGGAATCTTTGTGATCCACAGATCAAGCCCTTGTCTCCTGCACTGGCAGACTAGCTCTTTATCACTGAGTCATCAGGGAAGCCCAACAGTGAATACACAACATATCAACATATCGTTTCGATGCAGTACTTAGAATGGAATTTAGAGTTCCATGCTTGCTGTAGGTTGAATTGTGCTTCTCCAAATTTGTATGTGGAAGTCCTAAGTTACAACACTTAGAATGTGACTTTATTTAGAAATAATGTCTCTGAACATGGAATTAAGATCATACTGGAGGAGGGTGAATTCCTAATCAAATTTAACTGGTGACTTTACAAAAACATGGAATGTTGGACACAAGCACACACACAGGAAGAAACCCACATGAAGACAAAGGCAGAGATTGGGATAATGTTGGTACAAGAAAAGAAATATCAAAATTTGCCAGAAAACCACCAGAAGCTAGGAGAGAGACCTAGAACAGATTATACCTCATAGCTCTCAGAAAGAATTCATTTTGCCAAAACATTGATCTCAGATTTCTAGACTCCAATAAAAACCGTGAGACAAAATTTCTGTTCTTTAAGCTGCCTAGTTTTGGGTACATTTCTTATGGCAGCAATAGAAAACTAATGCAATGTTTTTAATAAAAAAAGAATAATGGTTCAATATCAATGATCCATGCATCTACATTAAGATACTAGAAAAAGAAGACCAAATGAAAAAAATAAAAATAAACAAAATGAAGGAAAGTAAAAAAGAATAGTGAAAATTAAATTTAAAAAATGAATAAACAAATGAAGAAAAACAATGAATTCTAATTGACAAAACTCTAGATAGACTAATCAAGAAATAAACACACAAAAGTGAAAATACCAATACAGAAATATAACATGCCAATGAATTACAATAATATCATTCCAATGCTAATTCTCTCTTTATATGTATGCACTGTACTCTTTGTGTGAATAATACATGTACTGTTGTTGTTCAGTCTCTCAGTCATGTCTGACTCTTTACAAACCCCTGGATACCGGTTGTCCTTCACTCTCTCCTGGAGTTTGCTCAAACTTAGGTCCATTGAGTTGATGATGCCATCCAAGCATCTAAACCTCTGTTGACCTCCATCTCCTCCTGCCCTCAGTCTTTCCTAGAATCAGCATCTTTTCCAATGAGTCAGCTCTTCACATCAGGTGGCCAAAGTATTGGAGCTTCAGCTTCAGCATCAGTCTTTCCAATGAATATTCAAGTTTGATTTTTTTAGGATTGACTGGTTTGATCTCCCTGCTGTCCAAGGTTTCTTAAGAGTCTTCTCTACCACCACAGTTCAAAAGCGTCAATTCTTTAGCACTCAGCCTTCTTCATGGGCCAACTCTTACATCCGTACAAGAATACTGGAGAAAGCATACTTTTGACTATAGACCTCTGTTAGCAAAGTAATGTCTCTACTTCTTAATACACTGTCTAGGTTTGTCATAGCGTTTCTTACAAGGAGCAAGCATCTTTGAATTACAAGGCTGCAATCATCCTCTGCAGTAATTTTGCAGCCCAAGAAAATAAATTGTATCACTGTTTCCATTTTTTCCCCATTTATTTGCTGTGAAGTGATGGGACCAGATGGCACTATCTTAATTTTTTGAATGTTGAGTTTTAAGCCAGCTCTTTCATTCTGCTCTTTCACCTTCATGAAGAGGCTCTTTAATTCCTCTCTGCTTTCTGCCATAAGGGTGGTATCATCTGCATATTTGAGGTTATTGATATTTCTCCTGTCCATCTCGATTCCAGTTTGAGCTTCATCCAGCCTGGCATTTTGCATGATGTACTCTGCATATAATTTAAATAAGCAGGGTGACAATATACTGCCTTGATGTACTCCTTTCACAATTTTGAAACAATCCACTGTTCCTTGTCTGATTCTGCTGTTTCTTGACCTTCATACATATTTCTCAGGAGGCAGGTCAGGTGGCCTGGTATTCCCATCTCATTAAGAATTTTCCACAGTCTGTTGTGATCACACAAGTACTTTAGCATAGTCAATAAAACAGAAGGTTTTCTGGAATTCCTGTGCTTTTTCTATGATACAACAGATATTGACAATTGAGTCTCTGGTTTCTCTGTCTTTTCTAAATCCAGTTGGTACATCTGGAAGTTCTCAGTTCACATTCTGTTGAAGCCTAGCTTGAAGGATTTTGAGCATTACCTTGCTAGCATGTGAGATGAGAGCTATGTGCAGTATTTTGAACATTCTTTGGCAGTGCTTTTCTTTGGGATTGGGATAAAAACTGACCTTTTCCAGTCCTGTGTTCAGTGCTGAGTTTTCCAAGCTTGTTGGCATATAGAGTGCAGCACTTTAACAGCTCCATCTTTTAGGATTTGAAATAGCTCACCTGGATATCCTTCACTTCCACTAGCTCTGTTCATAGTAATGCTTCCTAAGGCCCACTTGGCTTCACATTACAAAATGTCTCACTCTAGGTGAGCGATCACACCATCATGGTTATCCAGGTCATTAAGACATTTTTTGTACAGTTTTCTGTGTATTGTGTATTCTTGCCACCTCTTCTTAATATCTTCTGCTTCTGTTAGTTAGGTCGATACCATTTCTGTTCTTTCCTGTGCACATTTTTGCATGAGATGTTCCCTTGGTATCTCTGATTTTCTTGAAGCGATCTCTAGTCTTTCCAGTTCCATTGTTTTCCTTTGTTTTCTTGCCTTGATCACTGAGGAAGGCTTTCTTATCTCTCCTTGCTATTCTTTGGAATTCTGCATTCAGATGGGTATATCTTTACTTTTCTCCTTTGTGTTTCACTTCTCCTCTTTTTCCTGTTATCTATAAGGCCTCCTAAGATAACTATTTTGCATTTCTCTTTCTTGGAGATGGTTTTGATCACCGTCTCCTGTACAATATTATGAACCTCCATCCATAGTTCTTCAGGCACTCTATCAGATCTTCTCGCTTGAAGCTATCTGTCACTTCCACTACATAATCATAAGGAATTTGATTTATGCCATACCTTGAATGGCCACCAGTATTCTTGGGCTCCCCTAGTGGCTCAGCTGGTACAGAATCCACGTGCAATGCAAGAGACCTGGGTTTGATTGAGTTGGGAAAATCCCCTGGAAAAGAGAACGGCTACTCACTCCAGTATTTTGGCTTGGAGAATTCCATGGACTCTATAGTCCATAGGGTTGCAAAGAGTCAGACATGACTGAGTGAATTTTACTGAATGGCCTAGTGGTTTTCCCTACTTTCTTCAATTTAAGTATCATTTTGGCAATAAGGAGTTCATATTCTGAGCCACAGTCAGCTTCCAGTCTTGTTTTTGCTGACTGTATAGAGCTTCTCCATCTTCAGCTGCAAAGAATAAAATCAATCTGATTTTGGTATCAACCATCTGGTGATGCCCAAGTGTAGAGTCATCATGTCTTTTGTTGTTGGAAGATGGTGTTTGCTGTGACCAGTGTGTTCTCTCGGCAAAACTGTTAACTTTTGTGTTGCTTCATCTTGTACTACAGAGACAGACTTGCCTATTACTCCAGGGGTCACTTGACTTTGCATTCCATTCCCCTATGACAAAAAATACTTTTCTTTTGGTGTTTGTTCTAGAAACTCTTGTAGGCCTTCATAGAACCATTCAACTTCAGCTTCTGTGACATTAATTAATGAGGGATAGAATTAGATTACTGTGAAAATAATTTTTTTTTGAAAATAATTTTTTATATGGAACAGCAAAGGGCCTAGAGCAGCTAAAAGAATCTTAGAAGAGGAGGTCATACACTACCACTTTTCAGAATTTACTAAAGTGCTACATTAATCAAGAAAATGCAGTATTCAATTTAACAGAATAAAGAATTTAATGAAAAAGACTAACACTCTTGCAAACCATTCATTTTCAATAAGATATCAAAGCAATAAAGTGGGAAAAGGCCAATCTTTATAATAAATTTTGGAATAAATCGTGCTGGAAGACTGGTACTACATATGAGAAAAAGACAGTCCTTAACCCATATCTCACACCATCAAAGAAAGTTCAACATGAGGTAGAGCAAAGATCTAAATGTAAAACCTTGCATTGTAAAGCTTGTATTTTTCACTGAAGTGGACAAAAATGTTTAGAAACAAGACACAAAAAACTGAAATAAACAAAAAATAATGTTATCTAAATTAAAACACTTTGTTCACATTGCTAAAAATATGAACATACGAACTGCAGACTGGGTAAAAAAAAAAAGCCATAAATAAAACTTGCAAAATACTTTAATCAAGAATATATAAACAATTTCTATAGCTGTATGGTAAAAAAGAAAAACAATCCAAATAAAAAATGGGTATTTCACCAAGGTTTATATACCAGCAACAGAGCTAGTGAGCCATAAGGGTATTCCATATCATTAGTCATCAGTAAAATGCCAATTAAAGCCACAATGTGATGATGCTACTATCATCTATCCAACTGTTATGTCTAAATGTAGAAAAAAATAACACAAAGTTACAACAAATGTGTGGAGCGACTGAAACTCCTACAGTTGCTGGTAAGAATGTAAAAGTGATG
Organism: Bos indicus x Bos taurus; assembly: GCF_003369695.1. Lineage (NCBI taxonomy): Eukaryota > Metazoa > Chordata > Mammalia > Artiodactyla > Bovidae > Bos > Bos indicus x Bos taurus. Next base: position 80,199,705 of record NC_040090.1, on the reverse strand, counting down.
AAATAAATTTGGAAATCAGTCTAGTAGCTTCTCACAAATGTCATTGTTTATCCAACAACATGGATGAATCTCAAAAGCATTTATACGTTTAAATATTGTGAAATATTTTGAAGTAATGGCTGTCTCTGGCTGAGGCAGGATTGACTGAGAGAGGGCACACGTGTTCTTTCTGGGGTAATGGAAATCATATACCATTTTTTTGTACATTCTCTGATGTGTACCATTTTTAAAGTCTTCATTGAATTTGTTACAATAGTGCTTCTGCTTTATGCTTTGGTATTTTGGTCTCCAGGCATGAGGGACTTTAGTTCTTCAACCAGGGATTGAACTTGTATCCCCTACATTAGAAGATAAAATTTTAACCCCTGAACCACCAGGAAAGTCCCTGAAATCACCTATATCAACATATGGGTGACAGATTCATGCAGCTGTCAAAATTCATCAACTATGAACTTAATATTTGTGCATTTCCTTGAATGGAAGCTATGATTCAAATTTTTATAAAAATTGAAAAAGAAGCCTCTTTTGTGTCATACTAACCTGATGACGCAGAACTGTCTGCTCAGCAAATTAGTCAAACTATGTAATCAGTATATAAACCATTCTACATTCTGAATATAATTGGTTTCTCACTCTGGAAGATACACTTATTCATCATAATTTATAATTTAAGTGTTGATAAGAAAGTCTGCTTCCAGAACAATTTTCAATTTTCCAAAAGTATATCCAGTTTTCTAGGTTTGGTCTAGTATTTTCATCTTCCAGGAAGATTAAGAGTATTCTTCCCAGAGGGATGGTATGGGGAGGGAGGAGGGAGGAGGGTTCAGGATGGGGAATACATGTATACCTGTGGCGGATTCATTTCGATATATGGCAAAACCAATACAATATTGTAAAGTTAAAAAATAAATAAATAAATAAAATTTAAAAAAAAGAGTATTCTGTTAAGCACATTACTTTCTAATAATTTCAAACTTATGTAGTAGTGAAAATCTAATGCAGATTAATCTAATTCCTCTCAAATTTATTAATGTTTTCTGTTGTCTCCATTTCTATCTCTCACTTCAAGGTTTTTCTTCTGAGAAACAGATCATCACATTGAACAATAGAGGAATACCTTCTATAAACCTGCAAAAGGAAATGCAACAGTTTTGTTAAGATGTAATTCATATCCCATGTAATTCACCCATCTAAAGTATACAACCCAGGGCTCTTAAAAGTATTCATGGAGTTGTACAGCATCACCATGAGCCATTTTAGAACACTTTTATCACCATTATATCACCTTATTATAATTTCCATTTCTTTAATTTTGTATATGTTTTGTTTTAATGTTGTGCCAGGTTAATTATTATTTCTATTGTCTTACACATACTCTTAAATTCCTCTTTTACTTATAATATTAAATATACGATTATATAGTCTATACAAATAATTTCACAATCTCAAGTATTTGTAGATCTCATTTTAGTTTTTTTCTTTTTTTCCTGATTATTTCAAGTCTCAGGTCAGCAAAAGGACAAGCTAGTGGTTGAACATTTTCAGGGATAGTTTTATGGTATTAATGTGTGCCATCACCATCTTCCAGAGCTTGCACAAACTCATGGAATTGGTGATGCCATTCAACTGTCTCATCGTCTGTCATCCCCTTCTCCTCCTGCCTTCAATCTTTCCTCACATCAGGGTCTTTTCCAATGAGTCAGTTCTTTGCATCAGGTGGCCAAAGTATTGGAGTTTCAGCTTCAGCATCAGTCCTTCCAATGAACATTCAGGACTGATTTCCTTTAAGATTAACTGGTTTGATCTCCTTGCTATTGAAAGGACTCTCAAAACTTTTCTCCAACATCACAGTTCAAAAGCATCAATTCTTCAGCACTCAGCTTTCTTTATGGACCAACTCTCACATCCATACATAACTACTGGCAAAACCATAGGTTTGACTAGATGGACCTTTTCACCAAAATGATGTCTCTGCTTTTTAATATGCTGTCTAGGATTGCTATAGCTTTTCTTCCAAGGAGCAAGCATCTTTTAATTTCATGGCTGCACTCAACATCTGCAGTGATTTGGGAGCCCTTCAAGAAAATAAAGTCTCTCACTGTTTCCATTGTTTCCCCATCTATTTTTCATGAAGTAATGGGACTGGATGCCATGGTCTTAGTTTTCTGAAAGTTGAGTTTTAAGCCAACTGTTTCACTCTCCTCTTTCACTTTCATCAAGAGTCTCTTTAGTTCTTCTCTGCTTTGTGCCATTAGGGTGGTGTCATCTGCATATCTGAGGTTATTTATATTTCTCCTGGCAACCTTGATTCCTGCTTGTGCTTCATCCAGCCCAGCATTTTGCATGATGCACTCTGCATTTAAGTTAAATAAGCAGGGAGGTATATTCCTTTCCCAATTTGGAACCAGTTCGTTGTTCCATGTCCAATTCTAACTTTTATTTCTTGGCCTGCATACAGGTTTCTCATGAGGCAGGTAAGGAGGTCTGGTATTCTCATCTCTTTAAGAATTTTCCACAGTTTGTTTTGATCCACATAGTCAAAGGTTTTAGTGTATTCAATGAAGCAGAAGTAGATGTTTTCCTGGAATTCTCTTTCTTTTTCTATGATACAGTGGATGTTGGAAAGTTCGTCTCTAATTCCTCTGCCTTTTCTAAATCCAGCTTGAACGTTTGGGATTTCTCTGTTCACATACTCTTGAAGTCTAGTTTGGAGAATTTTGATGATTATTTTGCTAGCATGTAAAATGAGTGCAATTGTGCAGTAGTTTGAACATTCTTTGGCATTGCCCTTCTTTGGGATTGGAATGAAAACTGACCTTTTCCAGTCTTGTAGCCACTGCTGAGTTTTCCAAATTTGCTGATATATTGAGTGTGGCACTTTAACAGCATCACCTTCTAAGATTTGATATAGCTTAGCTAGGATTCCATCACCTCCACTAGCTTTGTTTATAGTGATGCTCCTTAAGGCCCACTTACTTGACTTCACACTCCAAAATGTCTGGCTCCAGGTGAGTATAAGTATAAACAAAATGCATAATATGGAGGAAAATTCACATATAGTCATTCTCCAAATGTGAAACATTAAAAAACAAGTAGATTATTATAAATATGAGCCTGAAAATCCATGTCAAGTCCTTTATATTAATAGCCCCAAAGAGGGTTCACAGATCTTTGTTACCCATAAATCTTTTCAATTTCATTGTTCATTTTCTAAGCATTAAGAACTGTCCTTAAGTTCTATGTGCATTTCATGGTATTTACTCTACAGCAAGAAAGACACATATATAAATTGACAATCATTGTGTATTATTGTATTATGGTAGTATACAAAAGGAGTAGATAGAGGTACCTTCTAACATCTATCTGGACAAGAAATTACTTGATAGAGAAGCTCATGTTTCAATAGGTGTTTAATGAATTAATGATTAAGAATGAAAATCCAAGCAGTAGTGTTTGGAGGCTTTTTGCCTCTTTCAAAGCCACCGTAGAAGTATTAGTTGGTGAGGTTGATAATTTTCATATTCTACTTTTTGTTTGTACCTCTAATTTCTTTAAATTCACCTTCTAAAAAATCTTCCTAGAAATCATAAGAAAAAAAGTTTTAATCCCATAGACTAGGAGAAGAATGTACATTTAGAAAAATAAAATTTGTTGGGAAGTTTCTTTCAACAACATGGGAACATTCATGTTGAGCATACTCCATGACTATGGAATTTCTTGCTACTTCACACTACAGATGAACATTTTCCAAACTGTGTAATCCTCTAAATTCTCGCAATCCACGTAACCTCCCACTTACCCTCTGTCTCCATTCTCTGTTTCTGATTTTTATCTTAAAGAAGTTTGCTGACTTCCATTGAAATGTATGGAGTCACAGAATGATCCCAAAAGAGATTATCTAACCTACCAGAAACCGAGAAGATGATGAATACGATGATCGGAATGGAAACAGAATGGCCTGTGATCTGCCCAGTACTTGCTACATGGTGTTCCTTGCACAGATAAAGTAACAGGACAGTTTTCTTAGTTTAAATTTCAAAGTAAAATTCCCAATGCTGTGGTTAATTATTTCACTCCAATAAATTCTGATTGATGGATTATATTTTCTATATACTTACATGGGCTATATATCTTATGACTGATTAAGAGATGGAAGACAAATTAAAAGCTATTTCTTTTTTTTAACTTGAGCAGATTTATTCAAATATGACAAATTCAATGCAAACAAAAGGAAGTCCCGGGGCACTGGACAGAATTTGTATTTAACAGTTATATAGAAAAACACAAAAATAGAAGGAAGCAAGACTGAAAAATTAGAGCAAATTGCATAAAGTCTGTCAGTCCACAGGGAGTTTGTATATTTCTTAAATGCAATTTTCTTATTGAAGAAAGTATTTAAAAAATGCAATATGTAGGTGGAAAGTATAAAAATATACATGAACTGTTAATCTAGTCTATAATCTTTATTTTCTTAACTAAAAGCTTGAGATCCAAAAAGGCAAAATTAGTGGCTCAGTATCCAACAGGTTAACACCAACATCCATTGGATCACAGAAAAAGCAAGAAAATTCCAGAAAAACATCTACTTCTGCTTCATTGACTATGCTAAAGTCTTTGAATGTGAATCATGACAAACTGAAAAATTCTTAAAGAGATAATACCAGACCAGCTTACCTGCCTCCTGAGAAACCTGTATGCAGTGCAAGAACTGGACGTGGGACATGAATGGTTTACTCATGGAATGAGAGCAAAATGGAAGTGAGCAGTTTATTCAAGGAACTGAAGTTCAGCTTTGAATTATTTTAATTCCAGAATTGATTTAGCATGATCTTGGAGTGTGTGGGGAGACAGTACATTACAAAAGATGATGTGTTCAGGCTCTCTTACTCTATGTTTTGCAAATAATGACTATGTAACAGCTGAGATCATTTATAACACTGCACATGTGCGTCTGGAGGTACTGGCTTGGTTGTGTATGGTATGGCATATATGTGTGTGGTATGGCTTCTCTTGTGGTTCAGCTGGTAAAGAATCTGCCTGTAATGCAAGATACCTAGAATCAACCCCTGGGTTGGGAAGATTCCCTGTAGAAGGAAAATGCTACCTATTCCAGTATTCTGGCCTGGAGAATTCCATGGACTGCATAGTCCATGGGGTCAAAAAGAGTCGGACAGGATTGAGCAACTTTCACTTTCACCTAAAAAGCGGTGACATTGCTGCTGTGTCATAGCTGTGTCTGTTGGGTCCCCACAAATGGACAGAATATAGCGTGTCTGCTGCTATAGCTGCTGAGGAGAGAATAAATGAGTCTGCAGTTCCTACAGCTCCTTGAGTCTCCTTCCAGCCTCTTAGCTTGCACCTTGCCTACTCTGGCTTCAAGGAACAGTGGGTACAGTGAGATACAGTGAAGCAATTCATGTCAGGAGCAGGATCAGCAACACAGTTAATGTTTCTAGGCACAGTTCAGGAAAAATAGACAGAGACAGAGACAGGCATAGAGAGAGCCATCCCATACTTCAGGTCAATTTTATAAGTAATTTTTTTTAATTTTTATTTTATTTTATTTTTTAACTTTACAATATTGTATTGGTTTTGCCATATATCAACATGAATCCACCACAGGTATACATGTGTTCCCCATCCTGAACCCTCCTCCCTCCTCCCTCCCCGTACCATCCCTTTGGGTCGTCCCAGTGCACCAGCCCCAAGCATCCAGTATCATGCATCGAACCTGGACTGGCGACTCATTTCATATACGATATTATACATGTTTCAGTGCCATCTCCCAAATCATCCCACCCTCTCCCTCTCCCACAGAGTCAAGAAAAACACCAATACAGTATACTAACGCATATATATGGAATTTAGAAAGATGGTAACAATAACCCTGTATACGAGACAGCAGAAGAGACACTGATGTATATAAGTAATTTTCAAAACACATTTGATACATAAAAAAATTAATGGAAACCATGAAACAACATGAAAAATAACTAAAGGTGTTAAATTAGTGTTCAAACAAAGGACATATAATTGTGGGAACAGTATAAAAAGTCTTTGCAAGATGCTTCTCTTTGTGCCTGATGCTGAAGCTTGAAATGCATAGGTCTAGCAATAGGGAAAGATAGATGTAAAGTAGGGGAGAACAAAACAATCTGGAAGCCACAATAGAAAGGAAATCAATAGATTATTGAAAAAACACTTTCAATCAATCTGATCAAATTGACATCTATAGACCATTCTGCACATTAATAGAAAGGTACGTATTATTTTCAAGTATACATAAATAAAACATTCAGCCAAGTAGAAAATACACTATATGCTATAACCAAGTTTAAATACATTTTAAAAGATTGAAGTCACACATATTTCTCTAACCACAGAAGAATTGAATCTGAAACTAATACACAAAGATATCTAGAAAAACTTAAACAGTAGGACAATAAATATAAATGGGTTTGTATTACCTCTATGTCAAAGTGGAGTACACAAAGAACATTTTGAACTGAATAAAAATAAATAATATATCAAAATTTGCAGCATGCAGATAGAGCCATAATTGGAGGAAAATTTATAGCTAAAATATTTATATTCAGATAATTAAATGGTCCAAAGGCAATGATCCACTTAAGTATGCACCTTAAGGAGCTTTAAAAAGAAAAACAAAGTAAGCTCACTGTAGGGAGAACAAGGAAGCGAAAAAGATAAGAGCAGAAAATTCTTAAATAAAAAATTATAAAAGCATATAGAGAAAATTAACCCAGAAGTTTTCTTTTAGCTAATAAAACATAAAAGTTTAGTTAGAAGGGTCAAGAAAAAGATAAAGAACAGATTATCAGTATAACGAATAAAAAAAAAAGATTATCATTAGAGATCAAACAATTGAAGAACAATGAGCGCATGTTATGAATGCTGCTGCTGCTGCTAAGTTGCTTAGTCGTGTCCGACCCCACAGATGGCAGCCCACCAGGCTCCTCTGTCTCTGGGATTCTCCAGTCAAGAACACTGGAATGGGTTGCCATTTGTGAATACTTGTTATGAATACTCTACACCAACAAATTTAATAACTAAGACAAATTTCTTGAATAATAAAATCTACCAAAACTTACTCAAGAAGAAATGAATAATTACAGTAAATGCAAGAAAAAATAAATATCAACAACTATATGTCCACATGCACTAAATTGAATTTAGACTCCTAACTTACACATACACAAAGATTAAATCAAAGTGGGTCAAAAGCCTAAAGATATAAGCTGAAACTATAAATTTCTTAAAAGAAAATGCAGGATAAATCTCTGTGACCCTGGGTTAGTCAATGATTTCTCAGATAAAACAAGTAAAGCACAATTGATGTGAGAAGACTGTGTAACTGGACTTTGTCAAATTTAAAACTTTCATATTTCAACAAGCATCATCAAGAAACTGCAAAGATAAACTCACAAACTAAAGAAATAGTTTCAAATCATATAACCAGTAAAAATTTTGTATACAAATATCTATGAAGTATTCTTCTGACTCAATAACATTTTAAACAATTCTATTTAAAATGAGTAGAGTATTTGGATACTTCTACAAAGATATTTAATAAGAGCACAATTTTTATTATTTATTTAATATTCTATTAAATATTTAAATTTATTAACATTTATTTAAATATTTGATTACTTATAAAATGTTTAATAAACACACAAAAAGTTGGTCAACATTATCAGTCTTTATAGAAATACAAAGCAAAACCACAATGAGTTTCTGCAAACCCACTAAGATGGATATAGTAAAAAAGACAGTCACTAACAAGAATTGGTTGAGAAATTGGAATCTCATATGTTGCTGCTGGAAATGTAAATGAACACAACACTTTGGAAAGCAATCTAGATGTACTTCAAAAGATTAAGCATAAAATTAACAAATGACTTAGCAATTTTACACTTAGGTATCTACCCAAGATAAGTGGAAAAATAGGTCCACACAAAAATTGCATAAATGTCAAAGTGGCATTAATCATAACAGCTGGAAGATTGAGGCAACACAATATCCACCAGATGAATGAAAAAAATAAAAGGTGGTATATGATGGAACAGTATTTTGCATCCTGATACATGCTGCAACATGGATTAACTTCAAAAACACCATAAGTGCAAGCTGTCAAAAAGAGACCACATTTTATGAAATGTTCAAAGGAGACAAATCTACATAGAAAGTAAGTAGGTTACTGGTTTCCTAGGGCTGGAAGTAGAGGAGAGAAGTGGGTAGTGACTGCTAGAGGTTTCATTGAGACATGGTGAAATTGTTCTCAGTTCAGTCACCCTGTCATGTCACTCAGACACTTTGTGACCCCATGGACTGTAGCACACCAGGCTTCGCTGTCCATCACCAACTCAAGGAGCTTACTTAAACTCATGTTGATATAGTCAGTGATGCCATCCAACCATCTCATGCTCTCTTGTCCCTTTCTTCTCCTGCCTTCAATCTTTCCCATCATGAGGGTCTTTTCCAACGAGTCAGTTCTTCGCATCAGGTGGCCAAAGTACTGGAGCTTCAGCTTCAGCATCAGGCCTTCCAATGAATATTCAGGACTGATTTCCTTTAGGATTGACTGGTTTGATCTCCTTGCAGTCCAAGAGACTCTGCAGAGTCTTCTCCAACACCACAGTTCGAAAGCATAATCCTTCAGCCATCAACCTTCTTTATGGTTCAACTCTCACATCCACACATGACTACTGCAAAAACCATAGCTTTGATTTTATGGACCTTTGTTGGCAAAGTAATGTCTCTGCTTTTTAAAATGCTGTCTAGGATTGTCATAGTTTTTCTTCCAAGGAGCAAGCATCTTTTAATTTCATGGCTGCAGTCACCACCTGCAGTGATTTTGGAGCCTAAGAAAATAAAGTCTGTCACTATTTCCATTGTTTCCCCACCTATTTGCCATGAAGTGATGGGACTGGATGCCATGATCTTAGTTTTCTGAATGTCGAGTTCTAAGCCAACTTTTTCACTCTCCTCTTTCACTCTCATCAAAAGGCTCTTTAGTTCTTCTTCTTCACTTTCTCCCATAAGGGTGGTGTCATTTGCATATCTGAGGTTATTGATATTTCTCCCAGCAATCTTGATTCCAGCTTGTGCTTCATCTGCATATAAGTTAAATAAGCAGGGTGACAATATATAACCTTGACTTACTCTTTTCCTAACTTGGAACCAGTCTGTTGTTCCATGTCCACTTTTAACTGTTGGTCCTTGACCTGCATACATATTTCTCAGGAGGCAGGTGAGGTGGTCTGGTATTCCTATCTCTTTAAGAATTTTCCACAGTTTGTGTGATCCACACAGTTAAAGGTTTTGGTATAGTCAATAAAGCACAAGTAGATGCTTCTCTGGAACTTATTTGCTTTTTCTGTGATCCAACGGATCATGAAATTGTTCTAAAATTATATAATGGTGATGTTGCACATTATGTTAACATGCTAAAAACCTTGGAATTGTATACTTTTAAACAGATTAACTCTACGCCATGTAAATTACATCACAAAGATAAAAAAATGTATAACTGAGAAATTAAAATAAAAATATTTGATTTAAAACTTCCCACAAACAAAATGCCAGGCTGTGATTGCATTAATGGAGACATATTACAATATTTAAGGAAGAAATAGTATCAATTTTACTTAATTTCTTGTAGAAAATGGATAAGAAATGTGGACGACAATTTTCTCTTATTTCTTAGTAAAGGATCCCAACTTTCTGAATAATGGAAATTGACAAATTATAAAAGGAGACTGTTTCCTTTTCCCCCCAGAAACATTATCATTTTAAGAGTATTAAACCTAAAACTAAGCACTTAACATAGGTTTAAAATTACCTAAACTAAAGTTTCAGAGGGAAATGAAATGCCGAGCTACCCTTTTATATTCGAAATATTGGTAAAGTAGGAAACGTTTTATTAGTTTTCCAGGGATTTGTTTACATTATGGAAATTAGTTAGCTTTAGTTCTCATAATTCTCCAAGCCAGGCTTCAGCAATATGTGAACCGTGAACTTCCTGATGTTCAATCTGGTTTTAGAAAACGCAGAGGAACCAGAGATCAAACTGCCAACATCCGCTGGATCATGGAAAAAGCAAGAGAGTTCCAGAAAAGCATCTATTTCTGCTTTATTGACTATGCCAAAGCTTTTGACTGTGTGGATCACAATAAACTGTGGAAAATACTGAAAGAGATGGGAATATCAGACCACCTGATCTACCTCTTGAGAAATCTGTATGCAGGTCAGGAAGCAACAGTTAGAACTGGACATGGAACAACAGACTGGTTCCAAATAGGAAAAGGAGTACGTCAAGGCTGTATATTGTCACCCTGTTTATTTAAATTATATGCTGAGTACATCATGAGAAACGCTGGACTGGAAGAAACACAAGCTGGAATCAAGATTGCCGGGAGAAATATCAATAACCTCAGATATGCAGATGACACCACCCTTATGGCAGAAAGTGAAGAGGAACTCAAAAGCCTCTTGATGAAGATGAAAGTGGAGAGTGAAAAAGTTGGCATAAAGCTCAACATTCAGAAAATGAAGATCATGGCATCCGGTCCCATCACTTCATGGGAAATAGATGGGGAAACAGTGGAAACAATGTCAGACTTTATTTTTCTGGGCTCGAAAATCAGTACAGATGGTGACTGCAGCCATGAAATTAAAAGATGCTTACTCCTTTGGAAGGAAAGTTATGACCAACCTAGATAGCATATTCAAAAGCAGAGACATTACTTTGCCAACAAAGGTTCGTCTAGTCAAGGCTATGGTTTTTCCTGTGGTCATGTATGGATGTGAGAGTTGGACTGTGAAGAAGGCTGAGCGCTGAAGAATTGATGCTTTTGAACTGTGGTGTTGGAGAAGACTCTTGAGAGTCCCTTGGACTGCAAGGAGATCCAACCAGTCCATTTTGAAGAAGATCAGCCCTGGGATTTCTTTGGAAGGAATGATGCTAAAGTTGAAACTCCAGTACTTTAGCCACCTCATGCAAAGAGTTGACTCATTGGAAAAGACTCTGATGCTGGGAGGGTTTGGGAGCAGGAGGAGAAGGGGACGACAGAGGATGAGATAGCTGGATGGCATCACTGACTCGATGGACGTGAGTCTGAGTGAACTCCGGGAGTTGGTGATGGACAGGGAGGCCTGGGGTGCTGCGATTCATGGGGTCACAAAGAGTCGGACATGACTGAGCGACTGATCTGATCTGATCTGATGATATATATATATATTTACTTAAACTCAAAGATTCAAAATGCAGCGTTTCTCTCTTGTAGCGCAAAATATACCTTTCTGTGTATTCAGGTCTAGTCATCTGTTACAAGCAATAACAGTTTGGTTCTGATCTAGAAACCTCACCTTTGCTTTCAGAATAATAAAAGTACCTTTAGATATTAAATGGCAAGAAAGCTTTTCAAATCATTTTATGTGGCCACGGGACTGGAAAATGTCAGTTTTCATTCCAATCTCAAGAAAGACAATGCTCAAACTACTGCACAATTGCACTCATCTCACATGATAGAAAAGTAATGCTCAAACTTCTCCAAACAAAATTTCAAGAGTACATGAACAGAGAAATTCCAGATGTTAAAGCTGGATTTAGAGAAGGCAGAGTAACCAGAGATCAAATTGCCAACATCTGTTGGATCACTGAAAAAGCAATAGAGTTACAGAAAAGTTTCTACTTCTGTTTTATTGATTGTACCATAGCCTTTTACTGTGTGGATCACAGCAAACTGTGGAAAATTCTTTTTTTTTTTTTTGGAAAATTCTTAAAGAGATGAGAATACCAGACCACCTTCCCTGCTTCCTGAGAAAACTGTATGCAGGTCAAGAAGCAATAGTTATAACCAGACATGGAACAACAGACTGGTTCCAAATTGGAAGGGAGTACATCAAGGCTGTATATTGTCACGTGCTCATTTAACTTATACACAGAAATGCAAAATCATACAAAATTCTGGGCTTGATGAAGCACAGGATGGAATCAAAATAGCCAGGAGAAATATCAATAACCTCAGATATGAAGATGAGCAGTCATTAAATTAAAAGACATTTGCTTCTTGAAAGAAAAGCTATATCAAACCTAGACAGCATCAGTATGGAGAACATGTGTATACCCGTGGCGGATTCAGTTGATGTATGACAAAACCAATACAATATTGTAAAGTAATTAGCCTCCAATTAAAATAAATTTAAATTAAAAAATAAAAAACAGAGACAATACTTGGTTTACAAAGGTCCATCTTATCAAAGCTATGGTTTTTCCAGTATTCATGTACAGATGTGAGAGTTGGTCCATAAAGAAAGCTGAGTGGTGAAGAATTGATGCTTTCGAACTGTGGTGTTGGAGAAGACTCTTGAGAGTTTCTTGATCAGCAAGGAGATCAAACCAGTCCAGCCTAAAGGAGATCAGTCCTGAATATTCATTGGAAGAACTGATGCTGAAGCTGAAACTCCAATACTTTGGCCACCTGATGTGAAGAACTGACTCATTGAAAAAGATCCTGATGCTGGGAAAGATTGAAGGCAGGAGGAGACAGAGACAATAGAGGATAAAATCATGAGATACTATGAAAGCTCACATACTATTAGTATAAATATTGACAATTTTTCCCTTGGCTAAATTGTAAGCCCAAGGAAGAGCCTGTTGGGCTGAAGCAGCCAAAGGTAAAAATGCTGCCTCAACAACATCAAAAGGAGCTGCAATATCATAGCAACACAATACTTTCTATTGTCCACTTTTAAATAAGAGCCATCATTGAACCAAGAGAAATCACTGTTATCCAAAGGAATTTCTTGTAGATCATTACATTGAGTTAAGAGATGCTCCATTAGTCTTCAGCAGTTATGAAGGGCTGGTGATGTAGTGGAGGAGAGTAGCAAAGTTAAGGCTCTTCCAACAGAAAAGAGCCGTTTGAAGAGCCATTAACAAAGAGTTTACGGGAGGTGAGATAGTGGGCTGAGAAGTGTTGAGTGCGATAAGAATTCAGAGGAGTTTCTACTGCATGAGGTACAAGAAATGGTTAAAGGAGATTTCACAATATTTTCCTGGGGTCCTTAACCAAAAGGGCTGTGGGTGTAATGTCTCTAAGGCAAGGGGGTACCCACTCGTAGTCCAGTCTCTGGCTATAATATCCTAGTTGATGGCTGTCCCTGTGTTTGGGGGTGTTTTGGGGTGAGTATTCCCTTCCTTTTCATACACAAAAAGGAAAAAAAGAATCTGACAATTAAGATGCCCAAGGGCAAGTGGTTTCATCAAACTCTCTTTTAAGGCCTTAAGGATCATGTCCTTTGTCTTTCTGTAAAATTCAGTTAGGCTTGTTATTTTTAAGTAAAACTTATAGAGATTTGGCCATGAGAGAGATATTTGCAATCTGGTTTTGGCAATAACCAAATATAAAACCTCAACAGCTGACACTTAAGCTTGGATTTGGGGAAACTTATGATACTTTGAAGCCTATCTGAATGTAGGTGCACCCCTTGTTTGGATATTAGATGTTATAAATGTCAAACCTGGGTTTATTGCAATTTGTTTTTGAAGACTTTATGTCCCTTTAAGGTTAAAAGCTTTAGCAAATGGATGATGTCTTTCTGTGAGGAAGCTTGAGAAGGAAAGCAAAAAAGCAAATAATCCACATACTGCAAGAAACTAGAACCTCTAGGGATCTTTATGTCCTCCCAGATCAGCCTTCAGGATTTTTGAAAAATAAGGACTCTTATTAAAACCCTGAGATGCTATTGTCCAGGTAAACTGTTTTTCTTCCCAAGTGAAAGCAAAAGGATATTAACTATCTTCACCAACTGGAATACTAAAGACTGCACTGCATAAATCAATTACAATAAACAATTTACTTCCAGTTAGTAACAAATGAGGGTCAAGAGCAACAGGGTGTCCCATGGCAATAATAGAGTTTATTGCTGAGAGGTGCTAAACAAACCTCCACATTTGGCCCTTAGACTTTCTCATGTTCAAATGCAAGTGTCACAGGGCTAGTACAAGAGATAAGGTGTCTTGAGGCTTGTAATAATCTATTATATGTTTTATGCTTTGAGTGTCTTCTTTAGTATTGATTAATTCTGGAAAGAGGTTTTGACGGGTCTATCTGAATCTTGATGGAAAGTGCACTGTGAATTTTGCCATCTTAAGGTGCAGATCATGTCTGTAAGGAAAGTGATAGCTGATTCAACAGAGACAAATTATTAGTGTTTCCAAAATCTGCTCTAGCACCATCAGAAGTGGAACAAATAAAAGATGTCAAATGGTCATTTAATTCAACTGGTGGGTTACTTTGATAATTACTGTCAGTTTCTAAGATTATCCTTCCCCCTTTTTGGGAGAAGTAAATTCTTCCAAGATACTTCTCTAAAAATCATGGCCAAAGAACTGGATGGGCCTAAACCACAGAAAATACATTTAGAAATAGGAATTTTTTGAAATTCATTAGAGATCCCCATTGTTTGATCTCTTTTAGTACTCCAAGGCAGAACCGTTTTACAGTAGTGAGGTTAAGTACCAGGAGTGTGGCTCCAGACTCAAGAGTGTTAGAAAATATTCATTCCCAATCCAAAGAATGTTTATCTAAGTATAGAAACTATAACAGGGCAGCTTGAGAAGAGCCTCTGTAGCTCCTCATTGCTCTATCATCAACAGTTGGGAGGACAATGGAAAGGCTGGTGAGAGGGTGAATTCACCTAAAGCTCTAATTTTAAACATCTATTTCCTTGTGTCTTTGCGATAATAGAAGAAACTAGGAGGGAGCTGAAGTTTAAAGATTTCGGTGGTTTTTCTTGGCGATAACTCATCTAGAATGCAAGAGAGCTGGTGTGCCAGAATAACTGAATCTGGAATGGACATATTTTCTAATTCCATCCTGGTCATTTTATTTTTTTTTCCTGGAAGGGAAAGTTTCTGGTTCAGTCTACTAAAAAGCATAGTGTTAAAAGCTACTTGGGTGAAATCAACATTTGAAGAACAGAATTTTCTTTAAAACTAATCTGAAATCTACTATATTAGTCTTGAACAGATTTGTCAGATTTTTGTGTACAAGCCTGAATTTTGTCCCAATTATCAGACTTTGGAAAATCCTAGGTATTGCTTGATGAATCAACCGAACAATTAGCTGAGCCTGATTGTACAGTAAGTTAGTAGGCTGGACTCCTTCTTGTAATTCTAGATATCTTTCAGGATTTTCCCAATTAGTATTTTTCTTCTAATTGTTGGCCTGATCTTCACTGATCAATGCATGAACCGGCTAATATGTCAGAGACACCCTGTTGCTAAGTTTAAATGTTTATGTTTAATTCCTCAAAAATCTATAAGGATTACTTTATGGAAATCTTTGACTGTGGTTCATAGTTAAGCCTTAGTCCAGGGAGTATAAGAAATTAAGGGCTTAACCTCTGAATCCTCAGAAGGCTTAATTTTAGAGGGACAGGTTCTGACAAATTCTAAGGAAAAGGGAATAAGAGAGTTTCAGAAAAAAAGTGGAAGTTTGGTGATAGAATTAGTATAGGGGATCTGAGGGTACAGAGGAGGCACAGGAGGTTTAGAAGGGAGGGAAGAACATGTCATCAGAGGCAGAGTCTATTCACAAGGAGCTGAGGGAGAGAAAGACAAGATAATGTCAGAGGTGAGCTTGAGACAAAGAAGCCAATTTGGGAGCCACTTTATCTTTCTGCAGTGCAGGAGACCCAGGTTCAATCCCTGGGTTGGGAAGATCCCCTGAAGAAGAGAATGGCCATCCACTCCAGTACTCTTGCCTGGAGAATCCCATGGACAGACTAGCTTGGTGGACTATACTCCATGAGGTCATGAAAGTCAGACACTACTGAGCGGTTAACACTTTCACTTACCTTTCTGCCTTAGTTAATATTAAAATCTTATTTTGCAAAGAGGCAATTTTAGATTCCTGATAATGCTGGGGAGCCGCAAAATACCAATCAAAATAAGCATTTCACTTGGTTCTATGTCAGGGAACGTTTATGGAATCCTAAATGTTGTTTTCTATTTCTCAAGGGCCCTCTGCTCCTTATCAGTTCCTGGAAAACAGGAATGAGCAGAGCTGCACACAGTTCTCAGGACTGAGGTCATGAGGTGGAATGCATATATGGATTCCTTTCAGTAACCTTTTTTACTTTTCTGTAAAACTACTTAGTTATGTTCCTATTTCCAATACGTGGATTGTCTTCTGGCCCTGTGACGATTGTTATTCCCCTAGTTACTGTTGTTATGGACCTATGACTACTGTTATTCCCTTAGTTACTGTGGTTATAAGTCTGGTTTCGGTGTTTTTTACCCAACTCTATTTTTCTGCCTAAAGCTTCCTTGTATAACAAAACATAAGCACATGCTGCCATGAATAAAGCCCCCTTGTTCCACTAGAGACTTGGGTCCCCCATGTCCCTTCATTGCTTTCTTTTTGTCGACTCCTGTCCCCAGGTCCTGGTCTGTCAGGAAGACCATAACAGTTCTGAAATTTTTTGAGCTATTGTAGGCCAATTCGGTTTTAAGAAAATGAAGGTTGGTAATTTCAAAAGTTCCCTATAATGATCACTGATAATCTAAACTGCCTTTGCTCAATTTGGTTCATTTAGCTGGAAATGAACTTGAGAAAGAACTAAGGTTTTTAAAGATAAAATCAGCCAGAATCTCTGTAGGGTGGGGACATCCTCAAAATACTGAAATAACTATAATCCTATTTCCTAGAGGTTTTTCTTCTAGAGTTTATTTATTTATTTATTTTTTTCAAATAGCTTAAGCAGCTTATAGCACAAACAGCTCAATTCAAACAGCTTGCAAACCAATCCCTGCCTGCCCTAAGAAGACAGCTTAGTTCCGGAGGATCTGGGCTGACATTTTACTCAGGATCAGCTGAGAATTACAATTTGGGATATGCAATCATAGATCCATGTTCAAGTCCCTGCACCACAAGGGAAGGAGAATACTTTTTAAGTATCGAGTCCTTGCCAGCAAAGAAGAGGAGTCTTTCTTCTTCTCCCTAGGCTCTGTTGTCACAGGCTATGAGTGCTCTCCCATCTGGTCTCCCAGTTCTATTTAATGCAGTTGCTGCTTATTAATTTTTTACATATATGTTACAGAAAAGGGGACCCCCTCCAGGACCTGAAATGGGGCACTTCTCTAACACTCAGCAGTGAATTATCTGAGGAGATGCATGGGCTGACAAAGCAAGAGACTGTATTGGGGAAGAGCACCCAGGTGAAGAGCAGCAGGCTGAGGGACCCAGGAGAACCCCTCTGCCACGTGGCTTGCAGTCCTAGGCTTTATGGTGATGGGGTTAGTTTCCTGGTTGTCTCTGGTCAATCATTCTGACTCAGGGTCATTCCTAGTAGTGCTTACATTGCTCAGCCAGGGTGGATTCCAGTGAGGAGGATTCTGGGAGGTGAGTAGGACATATGGCTGGCATTTGCTTTATCCTTTTGACCCTTCCCAAATTCTTCTGGTTGGTGGTAGCTTGTTAATTCCACATTCCAGTGTGACCTCCTGTTGCAAGATAACTCTTGCAAGTGGTTACTATTTTGCCTGGCCAGGGAAGTTTTGGTCAGCATTTCCCCTAACACATGCATACTTTCAAAGTTTAATTATCATCTTATCTCCTCTTTTTTAACTGTTTTTCTTTGATAATCTGAAAGGCTGTGGTGAATTTAGTCAATTATTCTGAAGACCCTTCCTCCAACCTTACTCACTGCTCTCCAAGCCCCAGATATAAATTTCTAGCTTCTTGTTAAAATTTCTACAATAGTGTTTCAAATTTAATGTGTCACTAACAAAGCTCACCAACTTCTCTCTCTCAATATGTTCCTCCATCTCCTTAAATAGATGTTCTTTTCAAAACTTTCCTGTTATTTAAGTCAGTGTGCTCTTAACTACACAATCAAGAATCCTGTAGGTATCTTCCCTAAATATCAAGGTACATTTTTTACATGCTATCCATGTTTGTTTAACCTTCCTCAGTCTACAAAGAATTTCTATACATTACTACATGTTCATTTAGTGGATAGAATATGGGTTGAAGCCAGACAGAACTACATATGAATATCTTCTCCAATGAGTGGTTGTATGCTTGAGTATAGAAGAGAAAATCTCAAATAAAGGGAAGTATACAGTTCAAACTTGTCCCATGAATATTCATGCAGTTCTGTTTCCACCACATTTCAATAGCTGTATTTCATCCTTTTTCCTCCACTGCAGACTCTTACTTGAATCATGTACAACTGAAACTTACAAATAGCTGAAATTTTAAATAAAAATAAAAATTTATTTTGATACTGGGAAATGGCTACCTTAAATGAAGTTCTGTAAACATTCTTTTGATGTTATGCTCAAGAACATGGACCTGAGAACCTACTTGAGAAGGCTGTTTTTGTATGATTCCCTAAAATAGATTTAAATACATTTGCATTTGGCTACCATTAGGCCAAGACTATGCACTCTACACATAGTCCTATCTTATTCACATCTCCCAGTCACTCTTTGGTTTATTCCTAGCCTCTTTCGGCCATTTATCTGCACTGGCCCAATGTTGTCTTTTAATGTTTGATCTATATATTTAAAGTAAAAAAAAAAAAAAATCAAGGAGAATTCCAGAAAAATAAATAAAATAAATTCATAAATTTAAAGACAAGGATAACAAGTCTGGTTTCAAATAAGTTTTCAATTTCTTAGAAGAATATATTTGAGAGCTTAAAAATATCAGCACTCCAATTTCAGAGCCACCTTCCTCATAAAGGACTTTCTCTCTTCCTCATTTGTACTCTGACAACACTCTGTGTGCTTCTCTAATGTGAAAAATTGATCTCTGAGCTTCAGTTTCCTTATCCATAAATGTTTTAATAATTTGACTTACCTCATTTTAGTTTTCAAGACTAAAGGAGATATATAAGTAAAATGCATAGCTCAATGTCTGACAAAGAGTTGAAGGAGTTTTGTACTAGTTATTTCTTTGTTTTCCAGCAAACAACAAATTCCTTCAGCATAAGCTTTTGTTTTTGGAAGTTTGGTTCACCCTTCAGTGGCTCTATACTGGGATGAGGAGGTGTGTAAGGAAATCATAGGCCAATTCCCAACCCCAGATATGTTGATTCATTCAAACAGGGTTAAGATTTGGACACGGTTCTTATTCAAATATCCCCCAGATAATAATTTCAACTACCATGGTTTGGCTCAGCGGTTAAAGCATCTGCTCACAATGCGGGAGACCCAGGTTCAATCCCTGGGTTGGGTAGATCTCCTGGAAAAGGAAATGGCAACCCACTCCAGTATTCTTGCCTGGAGAATCCCATGGACGGAGGAGCCTTTTGGGCTACAGTCCACCGGGTCCCAAAGAGTCGGACATGACTGAGCGACTTCACTTCACTCACTATGGTTTGGGAACTATCAATCTAAATCAATTGGCCTGATTCCCAAGCAAAATAGACTTTGCTGTAAGCTCATACATCTCATTTTTTAACCTCATTTCTGTCCCTTTATCCTTTGAGTCTTGGGTCATATTACTCCCTTTAATACAACAAGAATAACCTATATGTGCAGCAGGTATTGACTTCCTGAGAAATATGCATAAGGCACACTTCTCTAAGGGGAAAAAAAAAAAAGGAATGGGGTATATTCCACTAAATTTCATCAAGTGTCAGAGCTAAAAATAGAACAATATAGAAGACCCATTCCAGTCCCCCTCTTAGGGTTAGAGTCCAGACAACATTGGAAAGACTACACAGTGCTCCATTGATAGCAGGGATATTTGCAGAGGTGTTTCACTGGTGAATTTTCCTGATGATATGCCCTCTGGGATCCAGGATATCTTCTACTGGAAGATTTCCTATACTCTACCCTCAAGGAGCCTACTAACAGGAAACACACCCCAGAAACAGAAAAAAAGATTGATTCCCTTCCTATTCCAATGTCCTTCTAGTACCCTGTACTGGATGTTGTTTATAGGACAATCAAGGGTAAATGCAGAAATTCTTTTCAACGTTGGCAAAAGAAAGTATATGTGTGACTGGTTAAAAGTCATCACTGAATGCATTTCTTTAAGTATTTCCCATGATTTGAAACTAATAATGAATGCATTGCTCCATGTTCTCTTGATAAAATGAATTATTAAAGTATTAATACTGACTAGAATGTTAAAAGAAACTGAAATCTAGAACTTTTTAATAGTCAAATGCAAAGTACTGAGCACTCCTTTGGGAATATAGGGACCATGCAGTGGCTATAGTCTGCATCATTAAACCTGGACCTGAGCTAATAGTGCATAAGAATGTGTCACTTGCATGTCACTGGCCCCTCATGCATCCAGGATGAACACTGTACCATTAATGGCTGGTTTAAATGACTTCAGCAAGGTTTGTAATGGCAGAGGATTATGTATCTAAGCTGTCTCTCACGTGGTTTAACTTATATGAAGCAATTGGCCTATAAAAAAGAAAATTATATCTTAAAATAGAGATTGCTAATTCTCTCCAAATTTGAGTGCTCATATAAAAGATGGAATCCACTCAATACTTTAAGATGTTGAAGATGCTTTAAACTCTTCATGAAACCTTCAATGATTAAACCAGCCATCATTGATTTCTCTTTCTCTGAACTCTCTCTTAAACTTAAGAGACTTCTGCATGTCCATAACTCAAATACCTGGAAAGTATTCAATAAATATCACTAATGTTTGATTTGCTTCTTTCAGATGATAGAAAGGTATATATATTCCCAAATGGCAATTATAAGTTATCATATTCATTCATTCCATAACTCTTGATTCATTTCTGTCCCTTGCACTAATGAAACTGTATGCTGACAGATTATGGTGAGTATGATAAAAAAAAAATTAACAAGTAATGAAAGAGAGATTACCTGGGGTGGGATAGGAGGGACATTTAGGATAGTGTAATTCAGTAAAGGCTTCTAAGAGAAAAGGCATTTGAATCAAAAACTGAAGGAAGAGAATAAGCCCATCAACTGAAGGGCTGAGGGAAGAATATTCCAGGCAGGCGGGACAGTGCAAAGGTCAGAAAGCAGAAGGGCTAGTGTAGAAAAATGCTTTAAAACTTAAATAAGAATATATAACTTGAAATATCTGTGGAATCTCACTATTTCATGGTTAATAGTCATGTTATCAGAAATATTCTGTGTTTTATATTCTGTCACATAATTTAAAATTGCAGTTCCAGAACACACATGCAAATTTTCAGTGGAAGTAATTTTTGAGCTCAAATATCATCATCTAATGTTCAAACTTTGCTCTTTGTTTATAGTTGCTGATTGTGTTATTAATGTTAACAAATCTTTGAATATTCCAATTTCAAAGATACTGTATATTTCTTTAAATTTATTTTAAATTAGATGAATTAATCACACTAAGTATGTTAATAGCTGGGAAATAGTCAGCAAGCATTTACTGAGATCATAATAATATAAGCAAAAGATGTTACTTATTTTTCCTACCATCTTTGATTTCACATGAGTGATAATAACAAAATGTAAGGAGACATTTCATTGGCCCAAAGGTTTCCTTATTTCATGATCAACTCCTTGTTTGCTATAACTAAAAATAAAGTTTCTAAAAGTTTGGAAACAAATTAATCTGTGCTTATCATTATTTTACTTGATTTTAAAGCCTAATTGCATCACTAATAAAAATTGATTTTTTACTCTGCTCAAGTTAAATTAAGTGTGCGTGACTGGTTATATTTTCAGAAAAGCAAAACAAACTTGAAAATTGTTGCCATGGCAATGAGAAAACCTCCTAATTTGTTTTGTCAGAGCTTTCAACACTGTCCTAAAAATATGGAGTATAATTAGCCTTCATTTCTCTGACAATTATTGCCAATTTCCTGTCCAATTCAGTTTCAATATCCAGTATTATAAGAATATCAATTTAGATAATTAAATTTTAGAAATGGGAAAAGAATTGTCAGAACAGGATTAGATTAAATAATAAATGTATTTGTACTTGTCCAAATTGTCCTAAGTAATAGCCAAGTTTTTTAATTTATATTACTATTAATAATATAATAATATTTATTTTATAATTTGCATAGTGTTTCTATTGTTAGATTCAACATTTCATCCACATAAGAATTCTAAAACATAATACTTATTATTTTTATTTCACAGACACTAACATGAATCAACAAGAAAAATACATGGATAGGTCTTTTATTCCATGATCCTCCATAGTATTTTCCAGCAATATTTTTATCAACAAGATCATTCAAAGGTATACATCTAATAGTATAACTTATTTTGAAAATCAAGATTATTTCTAACTTCCTTGTTATGGATTATTTCTAACTTCTAATAATATAACTTATTTTGAAAATCAAGATTATTTCTAACTTCCTTGTTATAGATTTAAATAACTGAAAGAAAGCCAATTAAAAATTCAAGATATTAATAAATTTTCATTAAATTATTTTAGAATATTTACTGAGGCTGATATGGTGATACAGAATTAATGTATATATATATATGTATATATACATAATACCTTCTCTCAGCAATATAGTTGCAATAAGGCAATCACATGCATAATGACAATATAGGGGTAAGTGCTGTGATGGATGTATGCCTGGTTAGTATGAGACAATCAGGATTGAATCAGTCCAATTCAGCATTCTGGGACAAACTGAGTATGTTCTTCCTTCATAGGCTGATAATGTAAGCACAACCTTGAATGACTATTAGTAGTTATATAGGTAAAGACAAAGAGAAGGAATTTCTAGGATAGTATGCTGCTGCTGAGTCGCTTCCGTCGTGTCCGGCTCTGCACGACCCCATGGATGGCAGCCCACCAGGCTCCTCCGTCCTTGGGATTCTCCAGACAAGAACACTGGACTGGGTTGCCATTTCCTAGCAAAAGCAAAAAGGCATGGGATTATAGGATTTGTTCCAGTATTTGGAAGTATTCTAGATGCCTGGAAAGTCAGATTCAAGTGGGGATTTGGCAGGACACAATTAAGGTCATATCATTAGGTTCAAGGTACCAGACTCTAGACTATGAATTTTAATCTGGCCACTTCTTGAAGGTTTATGATTAAATACAGTATAGTCTGGGTCTTCCAAGGTGGCACTAGTGGTTAACGAAGAAAAAAAAAAAACCTGCCTGTCAATCTGTCAATGCAGGAAACACAGGAGAGGAGGGTTTGATCCCCAGGTAAGGAAGATCCCATGGAGGAGTGCGTGGTGACCCTCTCCAGTATTCTTGCCTGGAGAAACTCATGGTCAGAGGAACCTGGCAGGCAACAGTCCATGGAGCTGCAGTCAGACATGACTGGAGCAATTTAGCATGCACACACACAGTATAGTTTAGGTATTTCAGAGTCACCTTTTTAACTGGTTATTGACAATGTTTTTGTTTAAAAAGGTATAAAATTTACATTGTAAAGTCTAACCACACAAATTTTAATGATAAAAGTGAAATATTTCACCACACTTCCATATTCCACAGCTAACTGCTAAAATTGTCTTTTCTCCAATTTCTCTGTGCATATGAGAGACTGAAATTCTATTTATCTACCTATCTATCATCAGCATAAATGAATGGGATCATGTGTATTTTTGGTTCCACATTTTTTAACTAAATTGATTGTAGCTATTTTTGTCACTCTACTCTTTTAAAAGTGCTAGAATTACATAATATGACTATATTACAGTAATTTAACCAGTCTCTAAACCTGAACACTTGATGGTTTCCATCTTTGCTATTATAGAAATTATTTTAATAAACAGTCACATATGTTGACATGATCTATACATGTTACATTTTATGTAGAATAAGTTCCTAACTTTTGCAGTGCTACACTGAAAGTTCTATGCATTATTAGTTTTGATTTAAATTACTGAATTACTTTCTAATTCTTTGTGTGAATCTTTACTCTTTATTGGCATTTTAAATTATAAATAAATCTATTCAAACTCAGTTCTAATTCAAAATATCAAATACTTCATAATAAATATAATAAAATAAATGGCATTTATAGCATTTTTCTGCTTTCAGATATTTTTATACATATTAATAATATGTATTCATATTCAAACAAAAAAACAAAATGAAGCAAAAGATCTTTGCAAGTTTTTTTCCTCTTCCATTTTTCTTTTGACAGAGTAGACAACTAGGCCTTCTCAATTGAAACAAAGATCTGGCTATTAGTCTACAATATTGTTTCCATGATACACCCTCAAATACAAATACAAATATGGTTGTCACATTTATTTTGCTCTTTTATAGCATTATTGAAAAACTGCTGTGAATCACTATTTAAAACTACTCTGTAAACTACTCTGTATGTGTAGACAGAGAAGGCAATGGCAACCCACTCCAGTACTCTTGCCTGGAAAATCCCATGGATGGAGGAGCCTGGTAGGCTTCAGTCCATGGGGTTGCTGAGTCGGACATGACTGAGCGACTTCACTTTCACTTTTCACTTTCATGCATTGGAGAAGGAAATGGCAACCCACTCCAGTATTCTTGCCTGGAGAAACCCAGGGAAGGCGGAGCCTGGTGGGCTGCCGTCTACGGGGTCTCACAGAGTCTGACACGACTGACGTGACTTAGTAGCAGTATGTATAGACTCAAAATGTTGAATATTATAAAAGGAAAAAAAGTAAAGTTAGATTTAAGTATCAACTTTCAGCCGGTAAAAGTTTAATCTGATCTTGAAGCAGTGACTTATAAAACCTCATGCATAGCTGTGTTGTTTTAGGAAAAGATCATTATTTCTATTTTAAGTGAAAGTGTTAATCAGTCTTGTCCGACTCTCTGTAACCCCATGGACTGTAGCCTGCCAGGCTCCTCTGTCCATGGGATTCTCTAGGCAAGAATGCTGGAATGGGTAGCCATTTCCTTCTCCAGGGGATCTTCCTGACCCAGGGATTGAGCCTGGGTCTCCTGCATTGCAGGCAGATTCTTTACTGTCTGAGCTACTAGCGAAGCAAAAGTAACAATTATTAAATAGCAAGTCGGGGAGTAGACTTTCTAATGAGTGCTGCTGTGCTGTGCTTAGTTGCCCAGTCTTATCCGACTCTTTGCGACCCCATGGACTATAGCCTGCCAGGCTCCTCTGTCCATGGGATTCTCCAGGCAAGAATACTGGAGTGGGTTCCCATGCCCTCCTCCAGGAGATCTTCCCAACTCAGGGATCGAACCCAGGACTTCTGTGGATTCTTTACTGTCTGAGCCACCAGGGGAGCCCAAGAATACTGCAGTTGATAGCATAACCCTTCTCTAGGGGAACTTCCCAACCCAGGAGTTGAACCATGGTCTCCTACATTGCAGGCAGATTCTTTACCACCTGAGCTACCCAGGAAGTCCCCTTTCTAATGAGTACATTCAACTAAAGCAGTTTTGCTTTCAATTAGTTATAAAGTATCCAGAAAGTAGTGTGAGATGCCTGCTGCCATGTTCTATGAAGCTCAGGGGAAAGAAGAATGGGAGATGAGGTCAAGAGTCAGAAACACTTCTCAGCAAATAATTTGTTTTCAGTCCATGAATAAACTCAGAGTCCTTAGTGAAATTAGTGCCCAGGACCAGGTAAGTTTCCCAGGTGGCTCAGTGGTAAGGAATCTGCCTGCCGATGCAAGAGATGAAAGTTCAAACCCTAGGTCGGGAAGATCCCCTGGAGAAGGAAATGGCAACCCATTCCTATATTCTTGTCTGGGAAATCCCTCAGACAGAGGAGACTGATGGGCTACCGTTCTGTGGGGATCACAAAGAGTCAGACATGACCTAATGACTGAACAACAACCAAGTAAGCAATTAAAAGTGTAAACGTGGTGATAGGTAAGTGCACCTGGCAACAGTGTCAATTGAATCATGTTTGATCTGCAGACCTAGACGCCAAGAAACTTAAAGGATCTCAAGGGTCACTTTCAAGAGTTTCTTGACTCTAAACTTGGAGGTTAGTGTTAGAAAGAGAGAAGTAGAGATACCTGCAGGGATAAAGAGGTGTTGAAAATCTAGAATTGCAGTTCAAAGGAAATTCTCTAAGGATAAAAGGGATTTATTATTTGGACCAGTCTCTACTCCAAAATTAAAATACTAGGTCAGGAATCATCCACAGATCAAGGAAAGGTTTTCAGTGTAGTTTTTTCCAGTGTCTGCAACAAACGGAGGGAGCTGAGATATGAGACTAATAGGAGCAAGGTGAGGACCAAATTCAAGAACTAATGCTGAGAGATAAAACAAACATTAAGACAAAGCATAACAAAACAGAAGCAAGTCTAGAAGCAGAGTGCAAAGTTGCAATCTAAGAAGAGTTTATCTGATAGCAGATCTAAGTATATTTAAATTGAGTTATATAAACTGAGTATCACTACTTATATTTCACAAAGGAGGGAGTAAAACTTGGATTAAGACTGTAAATGAGACTTTGCTTTTATTTTCCTAAGGGAAAACAGGACATCTATAGGAAAACTGGGAAAGTCTCTGACCCCAGGAAGTTATTACTGAAACTTAAGACAATTCAGAAACTTAAAAATGGGGGAGGGGGTTGGTGAAGATTAAAGGAAAAGCAAAATGTGTGCCTAAGCCTAGTATTTTATACCATCAGATTTCATCTGTATTTATTCTGAAGGATAGGTTATTTCTCTCTCACAGTCCCTTTATCTTTTTTTATATTTTTTAAATTTTCCAAAAGAATAATGAATATGTATAAATTATGTAAAAAATAGTTGCTAATATGGTTTGAAATAAACTTTATTGAGGTATAATATGTATATAATAAAATGCATCTATTTTATGTGATATTTCAATAATTTTGATGAATTCATTATACAGTTTTGTGATCACCACTACAGTTCAAATATAGAATATTTCCATCACCCCAAAATTTCCCTTGTGCCTCTTTCTAGACAATAACTCTACTCTCATCCTCAAGCAACCATCACATTACTTTTCGTCACTGGAGACTGAATTGTTCTCCTCTAAGTTTCAAAGGTTGTTCTTTTCTAAGTCGCTGGTTGGTTGATTGGTTGGTTTCTCTCAGCATGTTTGTAAAGTTCATTTACGCCATTGCAGCTCTCAGTAGTTCATTCATTCTTATTTCTGAAGAGTACTTCACTGTGAGAATAAACCATGTTGCGTTCATCCATCCTCCTTTGTTGTTGCTGTTGTTGAGTCACTGCCGTGTCCAACTCTTTGCAGCCCCATGGACTGCAGCATGCCAGGCTTCCCTGTTCTTCACTGCTTCCTGTAATTTGCTCAAACTCATGTTCATTGAGTAGGTGATGCCATCCAACCATCTCAGAATCTGTTGCCCGCTTCTTCCCCCTGCCCTGAATCTTTCTCAGCATCAGGGTCTTTTCCAATGACTTGGCTCTTCACATAAATGGCCAAATTATTGGAGCTTCAGATTCAGCATTCATTCTCCTAATGATGAGAATTAGGATTACACTCAATTTGACATAATTAAGAATAATGTTGTCAAAAATACATATATACAAGTCTGTGTGTGAATATGTTTTCATTTTTTCTTGTGAAAATGCAAAGGAGTGGAATTTCTTGGTTGTATTGTATCTGTATATTCAATTTAAGAAGGAACTCACAAACTATCATCCAATTTTATACACTTTTCAACAGTGTATGAGTGTTCTGGTTGCTATGCATGCTTGACAAAATTAATATTGACAATGTTAATTTTAAGCATTCCAGTGGGTGTGTAGTAGTATCTCATTCTTGTTATAAGGTTATTTCTCTAATCACTAATGATACTGGGCATATATTTAGGTGTGTATGGGTCCTTAGTATATCATCCTTTGTAATGTGTCAGTTAAAATTCTGTGTGCATTTTAAAATTGAGTTTGTGCTTCTATTAATTTGTCAGAGGTTTTGTTTTGTTTTGTTTTTTAATAATGAGACAACCATCCCTTTGTCATATATATGTATTGTGGTTATTTTCTCTCAACCTGTGATTTGCCTTCTTTACTTAACAATTCCTTTTGAAGAGCAGCAGTTTTTCATCTTAAGGATATTCATAAAAGGGTGTTGAATTTTTTCAAAGGCGTTCTCTGGATCTATTGAAATAACCATATGGTTTTTATCTATCAGTTTTTTAATATGTTATATCACATTGATTGATATGCAAATACTGAAGAATCCTTGCACCCCTGGAATAAAGTACACTTGGTCATGATGTATAACATTTTAATATGTTGTTGGATTCTGTTTGCTAGAATTTTGTTGAGGATTTTTGCACCTATGTTCATCACTGATATTGGCCAGTAGTTTTCTTATTTTGTGGCATCTTTGTTTGGTTTTGGTATTAGGATTATGGGGACCTTATAGATGAGTTTAGGAATTTGCCTTCCTCTGTAATTTTCTGCAAGAGTTTTGAGTACACTAGGTGTTCAGTTCACTTCAGTTCAGTGCCTCAGTTGTGTTCAACAATTTGTGACCTCATGGACAGCAGCATGCCAGGCCTCCCAGTCCATCACCAAATTCTGGAGTTTATTCAAACCCATGTCCATTGAATCGGTGATGCCATCCAACCATCTCATCCTCTGTTGGCCCTTTCTCCTCCCACCTTCAATCTTTTCCAGCATCAGGGTCTTTTCAAATGAGTCAGCTCTTCACATCAGGGGGCCAAACTATTGGATTTTCAGCTGCAACATCAGACCTTCCAATGTATATTTAGGACTGATTTCCTTTAGGGTGGACTGGTTGTATCTCCTTGCAGTCCAAGGGACTATCAAGTGTCTTCTCCAACACCACAGTTAAAACCATCAACTCTTCCATGCTCAGCTTTCTTTATAGTCCAATTTTCACATGCATACATGACTACTGGAAAAAACAGCCTTGACTAGACGGACCTTTGTTGGCAAAGTAATGTGCCTGCTTTTTAATATGCTGTCAAGGTTGGTTATAACTTTTCTTCCAAGGAGCAAGCGTGTTTTAATTTCATGGTTAGAATCACCACCTGCAGTGATTTTGGAGCCCAAAAATATAAAGCCGGATATTGCTTCCACTGTTTCTCCATCTATTTGCCATGAAATGATGGGACCAGATGCCATGATCTTAGTTTTATGAATGTTGAGCTTTAAGCCAACTTTTTCACTCTCCTCTTTCATTTTAATCAAGAGGTTCTTCAGTTCTTCTTCACTTTCTGCGATAAGGGTGGCATAATCTGTATAGCTGACATTATTGATATTTCTCCTGGAAATCTTGATTCCAGTGTGTGCTTCACCCAGCCCAGCATTTCTCATGATGTACTCTGCGCATAAGTAAAAGAAGCAGGGTAACAATATACAGCCTTGATGGGCTCCTTTCCCGATTTGGAATCAGTCTAGTGTTCCATGTCCAACTCCAACTCCATGTTCTGACCTGCAAACAAATTTCTCAAGAGATAGATCAGGTGACCTGTTATTCCCATCTCTTTAAGAATTTACCACAGTTTGTGGTGATCCACACAGTCAAAGGCTTCAACATAGTCAATAAAGCAGAAATTGATGCTTTTTTCTGTAACTCTCTTGCTTTTTTGATGATCCAGCAGATGTTGGCAATTTGATCTCTGGTTCCTCTGCCTTTTCTAAAGCCAGCTTGAACATCTGGAAGTTCACAGTTTACCTACTGTTGAAGCATGGCTTGGATAATTTTGAACATTACTTTACTAGCTTGTGAGATGAGTGCAATTGTGCGGTAGTTTTGTCACCCTGCTTATTTAACTGGTATGCAGAGTACATCATGAGAAACACTAGGTTAGATGAAGCACAAGCTGGAATCAAGATTCCCAGAGAAATATCAGTAACCCCAGATATGCAGATGACACCACCCTTATGGAAGACAGTGAAGAAGAACTAAAGAGCTTCTTGATGAAAGTGAAAGAGGAGAGTGAAAAAACTGGCTTAAAACTCAACACTCAAAAAGCTAAGATCATGGCATCTGATCCCATCACTTCACAGGAAATAGATGGGGAAACAGTGAAAACAGTGATAGACTTTATTTTCTTGGGCTCCAAAATCATTGCAGATGGTGACTGCAGCCATGAAATTAGAAGATACTTGCTCCTTGGACAAAAACCTATGACCAACCTAGACAACACCTTAAAAAGCAGACATATTATTTTGCCAACAAAGGTCCATCTAGTTTAAGCTATGGTTTCTTCAGTAGTCATATATGGATGTGAGAGTTGGACCATAAAGAAGGCTGAGTGCTGAAGAATTGATGCTTTTGAACTATGGTGTTTGAGAAGACTCTTGAGAGTCCCTTGGACTGCAAGGAGATAAAACAATTCAATTCTAAAGGAAATCAGTCCTAAATATCTATTGGAAGGACTCATGCTGAAGCTGAAGCTCCAATACTTAAGCCACCTAATGGGAAGAACTGGAAAAGACACTGATGTTGGGAAAGATTGAAGGTGGGAGAAGGGGATGACAGAGGATGAGATGGTTGAATGACATCACTGACTCAATGGATATGAGTTTGTGTAATTCTTGGAGCTGGTGATGAACAGGAGGCCTGGCAAGCTTCAGTCCATGGACATGACTGAGTGACTGAACTGACCTGAACTGAGATGAGCAGAATTGTATGATAGTTTGAGCATTCCTTGGTATTGCCTTTCTTTGGGATGGGAATGAAAACTGACCTTTTCCAGTCCTATGGCCACAACTGTTTTCCAAATTTGCTGGCATATTTAGTGCAGCATTTTTCACAGCATCATCTTTTAGGATTTGAAATAGTTCACCTGGAATTCCATCACCTCCACTAGCTTTATTTGTAGTGATGCTTCCTAAGTCCCACTTGACTTTGCATTCCAGGATGTCTGGCTCTAGGTGAGTGATCACACTATCATGATTATCTGGGTTGTGAAGATCTTTTTTGTACTGTTCTTCTGTGTATTCTTGCCACCTCTTCTTAGTATCTTCTGCTTCTGTTAGGTCCATACTGTTTCTCTTCTTTATTGAGCCCATCTTTGTATGAAATATTCCCTTGGTATCTTTAACTTTCTTGAAGAGATCTCTAGTCTTTCCCATTCTATTGTTTTCCTCTATTTCTTTGCACTGATCACTGAAAGAAGGCTTTCTTATGTCTCCTTGCTATTGTTTGGAACTCTGCATTCAAATGGGTATATCTTTCCTTTTCTCCTTTGCTTTTCAATTCTCTTCAACAGCTATTTGCAAGGCCTCCTCAGACAACCGTTTTGCTTTTTTTTCATTTCTTTTTCTTTGGGATGGTCTTGATCCCTCTCTCTTGTACAATGTCATGAACCTCTGTCCATGGTTCTTCAGGCACTCTGTCTGTCAGATCTAGTCCCTTGAATCTATTTCTCACTTCCACCGTATAATCATAAGGGATTTGATTTAGGTCATACCTAAATGGTCTAGTGGTTTTCCCTACTTTCTTCAATTTAAGTGTGTATTTGGCAATAAGGAGTTCATGATCAGAGCCACAGTCAGCTACCAGTCTTGTTTTTGCTGACTGTATAGAGCTTCTCCATCTTTGGCTGCAAAGAATATAATCAATCTGATTTCACTACTGAGCAAATGGTGATGTCCACATGTAGAGTCATCTCTTATGTTTACTATGACCAGTGTGTTCTTTTGGCAAAACTCTATTAGCCTTTGCCCTGCTTCATTCCATACTCCAAGGCCAAATTTGCCTGCTACTCCAGGTGTTTCTTGACTTTCTACTTTTGTGTTCCAGTCCCCTATAATGAAAAGGACATCTTTTTTGTGTGTTAGTTCTAGAAGGTCTTGAAGGCCTTCATAGAATCATTCAACTTCAGCTTCTTCAGCACTACTGCTCAGGTCATAGACTTGGATTATGGTGATATTTAATGGTTTGCCTTGGAAATAAACAGATAATTCTGTAGTTTTAAGACTGTATCCAAGGATTGAATTTCAGACTCTTTTGTTGACTATGATGGCTACTCCACTTCTTCTAAGGGATTCTTGCCCACAGTAGTAGATACAATGGTCTTGTGGCTTAACTTCACCCGTTCCAGTACGTTTTAGTTTGCTGATTCCTAAAATGTCTATGTTCACTCTTGCCATCTCCTGTTTGACCACTTCCAATTTGCCTTGATTCATGGACCTAACATTCTAGGTTCCTATGAAATGCTGCTGTTTACAGCATTGGACTTTGCTTCTATCACCAGTCACATCCACAACTGGATATTATTTTTGCTTTGGCTTTTTCTCTTCATTGTTTCTGGAGTTATTTCTCCACTGATCTTCAGTAGCATTTTGGGAACCTACCGACCTGGGGTGTTTATCTTTCAGTGTCCTATGTTTTTCCCTTTCATACTGTTCTTGGGGTTCTCAAGACAAGAATAATGAAATGGTTTGCCATTTCCTTCTCCAATGGACTATATTTTGTCAGAACTCTCCACCATGACCCATCTGTCTTGGGTGTCCCTACATGGCATGGCTCATAGTTTCACTGAGTTAGACAAGGCTGTGGTCCATGTGATCAGATTGGTTAGTTTTCTGTGATTGTGGTTTTCAGTCTGTCTACCCTCTGATGGAAAAAGATAAGAGGTTTATAGAGGCTCCCTGGTGGGAGAGACTGACTGAGGGGGAAACTGGATCTTGTTCTCCTGGTCAGGGCCTTGCTCAGTAAATCTTTAATCCAATTTTCTCTTTATGGGTGGAGCTGTGTTCCCTCCATGCTATTTACCTGGGGCCAAACTATGGTCGAGGTAATGAAGATAATGGAGACTTCCTTGAGAAGACCCTATGCATGTACTGTTACACACACTGCCCCCAACCCTGCAGCAGGCCACCGCCTACTCATGCCTCCATTGGAGACTCCTGGACACTCCAGGGCAAGTCTGGGTCAGTCTCTTATGGGGTCACTGCTCCTTTTTCCTGGGTCCTGCTGCACACAAGGTTCTGTTTGTGCCCTCTAAGAGTCTATTTCCCAGTTCTGTGTAAGTTGTGGCAGTTCTATGGTGGGGTTAATGGCAACCTCCTCCAAAAGGGCTTATGCCATATGCAAGTCTGCTGCACCTAAAGCACCTGTCCTTGTCGCAGTCTATTGCTGACCTGTGCCTCCATAGGAGATGCTCAAACACAGTGCTGTCTGTCTCTGTGAAGTCCCCGGGTCCTGGTGGGCACAAGATTTTTTTGTGCCCTCTGAGCATCTTTGGTGGGAATGGGCTTTGATTCTCAACGTGAATTTGCCCCCCTCCAACCATCTTGCTGGGACTTCTTTGCTGCACCAGTGCCTACCATCTTGCTGGGGTTTCTCGGACCTTGGACATGGAGTATCTGTTCACAGCCACTGCAGCAAAGTGCAGCCACCATTTCTGACCTTGGACATGGGGTATATACTAATAGGTGTTAGCTCTTCTCTAAATTTTTGGTAGTATTCACCTGTAAAGCAATCTGGTCCTGGGCTTCTGTTTGTTGGAAGATATTTTATTAGACCTTCGATTTCTGTGCTTGCAATGGGTCTATTAAGATTTTCAATTTATTCCTGGTTCAGTTTTGGAAAGTTATACTTTTCTAAGAACTTGTCCATTTAGTCCAAGTTTTCAATTTTATTAGCATATAATTGCTCATAGTAGTCTCTTATGATCTTTTGTATTTTTTGTTGTCTCCTGTGATCTTTTCATTTCTAGTTTTATTGGTTTGATTCTTCTCCCTTTTTTCCTTGATGAATTTGGTTAATCGTTTGTCTATTTTATTTATTTTCTCAAAGAGCCAGTTTTTAGTTTTGTTGATTTTTGCTAGAGAGTCTCCTTCGTTTTTTTTTAATTTACAGTTCAGTTCAGTTCAGTTCAGTCGCTCAGTTGTGTCCGAATCTTTGCGACCCCATGAATCGCAGCACGCCAGGCCTCCCTGCCCATCACCAACTCCTGGAGTTCACTCAGATTCACATCCATCGTGTCAGTGATGCCATCCAGCCATCTCATCCTCTGTCGTCCCCTTCTCCTCCTGCCTCCAATCCCTCCCAGCATCAGAGTCTTTTCCAATGAGTCAACTCTTCGCATGAGGTGGTCAAAGTACTGGAGTTTCAGCTTCAGCAACATTCCTTCCAAAGAAAACCCAGGGCTGATCTCCTTAAGAATGGACTGGTTGGATCTCCTTGCAGACCAAGGGACTCTCAACGGTCTTCTCCAACACAACATTTCAAAAGCAACAACTCTTTGGTGCTCAGCTTTCTTCACAGTCCAACTCTCACATCCATATATGACCACTGGAAAAACCATAGCCTTGACTAGACGGACCTTTGTTGGCAAAGTAATGTCTCTGCTTTTCAATATGCTCTCTAGGTTGGTCATAACTTTTCTTCCAAGGAGCAAGCGTGTTTTAATTTCATGGCTGCAGTCACCTTCTGCAGTGATTTTGGAGCCCAAAAAAATAAAGTCTGACACTGTTTCCACTGTTACCTCAGCTGTTTCCCATGAAGTGATGGGACCAGATGCCATGATCTTTGTTTTCTGAATGTTGAGCTTTAAGCCAACTTTTACACTCTCCTCTTTCACCTTCATCAAGAGCCTTTTTAGTTCCTCTTCACTTTCTGCCATAAGGGTGGTGTCATCTGCATATCTGAGGTTATTGATATTTCTCCCAGCCATCTTGATTCCAGCTTGTGCTTCTTTCAGCCCAGCATTTCTCATGATGTACTCTGCATATAAGTTAAATAAGCAGGGTGACAATATACAGCCTTGACGTACTCCTTTTCCTATTTGGAACCAGTCTCTTGTTCCATGTTCAGTTCTAACTGTTGCTTCCAGATCTGCATACAGATTTCTCAAGAGGCAGGTCAGGTGGTCTGGTATTCACATCTCTTTCAGAATTTTCCACAGTTTATTGTGATCCACACAGTCAATAAAGCATAAATAGATGTTTTTCTGGAACTCTCTTGCTTTTTTGATGATCCAGCAGATGTTAGCAATTTGATCTCTGGTTCCTCTGCCTTTTCTAAAACCAGCTTGAACATCTGGAAGTTCATGGTTCACATATTGCTGAAGCCTGGCTTGGAGAATTTTGAGCATTACTTTACTAGTGTGTGAGATGAGTGCAATTGTGCAGTAGTTTGAGCATTCTTTGGCATTGCCTTTCTTTGGGATTGGAATGAAAACTGACCTTTTCCAGTCCTGTGGCCTCTGCTGAGTTTTCCAAATTTGCTGGCATATTGAGTGCAGCACTTTCACAGCATCATCTTTCAGGATTTGAAAGAGCTCAACTGGAATTCCATCACCTCCACTAGTTTTGCTTGTAGTGGTGCTTTCTAAGGCCCACTTGACTTCACATTCCAGGATGTCTGGCTCTAGGTGAGTGATCACACCATCGTGATTATCTGGGTCATGAAGATCTTTTTTGTACAGTTTTTCTGTTTATTCTTGCCACCTCTTCGTAATAGCTTCTGCTTCTCTAGGTCCATACCACTTCTGTCCTTTATCAAGCCCGTCTTTGCATGAAATGTTTCCTTGGTATCTCTAATTTTCTTGAAGAGATCTCTAGTCTTTCTCATTCTGTTGTTTTCCTCTATTTCTTAGCATTTATCCCTGAGGAAGACTTTCTTATCCTTCCTTGCTATTCTTTGGAACTCTGCATTCAGATGCTTATATCTTTCCTTTTCTCCTTTGCTTTTCACTTCTCTTCTTTTCACAGCTATTTGTAAGGCCTCTCCAGACACCCATTTTGCTTTTTTGCATTTCTTTTCCATGGGGATTGTCTTGATCCCTGTCTCCTGTACAATGTCACGAACCTCATTCCATAGTTCATCAGGCACTCTATCTATCAGATCTATGCCCTTAAATCTATTTCTCACTTCCACTGTATAATCATAAGGGATTTGATTTAGGTCATACCTGAATGGTCTAGTGGTTTTCCCTACTTTCTTCAATTTAAGGAATTCATGATCTGAGCCACAGTCAGCTCCTGGTCTTGTTTTTGTTGACTGTATAGAGCTTCTCCATCTTTGGCTGCAAAGAATATAATCAATCTGATTTTGGTGTTGACCATCTGGTGATGTCCATGTGTAGAGTCTTCTCTTATGTTGTTGGAAGAGGGTGTTTGCTATGACCAGTGCATTGTCTTGGCAAATCTCTATTAGTCTTTGTCCTGTTTCATTCTGTATTCCAAGGCCAAATTTGCCTATTACTCCAGGTGTTTCTTGACTTCCTACTTTTGCATTCCAGTCCCCTATAATGAAAACGACATCTTTTTTGGGTGTTAGTTCTAAAGGTCTCGGAGGTCTTCATAGAACCGTTCAACTTCAGCTTCTTCAGCGTTACTGGTTGGGGCATAGACTTGGACTACTGTGATATTGAATGGTTTGCCTTGGAAATGAACAGAGATCATTTTGTCATTTTTGAGATTGCATCCAAGTACTGCATTTCGAACTCTTTTGTTGACCACGATGGCTACTCCATTTCTTCTGAGGGATTCCTGCCCGCAGGAGTAGATATAATGGTCATCTGAGTTAAATTCACCCATTCCAGTCCATTTTAGTTTGCTGATTCCTAGAATGTCGACATTCACTCTTGCCATCTCTTGTTTGACCACTTCTAATTTGCGTTGATTCATGGACCTAACATTCCAGGTTCCTATGCAATATTGCTCTTTACAGTTAGTCCTTTCAAAATATGCAAGAATTCCTTGCTGAATATGCAAAAGAACCAAAGAATGAGAGAGCAAAGTGGTTTTTCTAATCCTATTCCTTCTTGCCACCAATGATCACAGTGATTAGAGTCTTTGGAGATAAGGCACCTATATAATTTGTCTACTACTGTCCTGGTGTAAGTTTTTTGTCCTATAATAATTATCAAGGTTTCCTCTTTTACTCTTAAAACTATCCTGTTTTGGATGGTAAAGATAGATAATCTTCCCTAGCTTTTCTGCCTTTAATATGTTTCATGTTAATTGTACCAAATAGCCCCTTGGAAAAATGTACTGAGTACCATCTAAAGATCTGAACACAGATTTTTGGAAGTACGTATTCCTAACTTTTGAAATAAGAACACATCGTGTCAAAGGCATCTTATATATGATTTTAAGAGTTTTCTTAAAGGGGCTATGTTGGAATATTCTGCCACACTTTTCACAGATGGGCCTGTCTTTGTGCCGTTTCAAAGTCAGCTCAGCTGAGTTTATATTTGAAAGAATAAGAGAAGATATGAAAAGATTGTTCACAATAGACTAGATAATGACCCAGAAAAGATTCATCCCAAAACACAGTTACCACAAGTGTTACTTGTGCAGCAAAAGGGACTTTGATGATATGATTAAGTTAAGGATCATAAATGAGAATATTATCAAGTCTTACTTGTGTTGATCTTAAATATAATCTCAATTACTTTTGTAATTGAAAAGTGGAAGGAGATTTTACGATAGAACAGAAAGTAAAAGATGTGAAAATGGTAGCAAAATGTTGGATTGATAGAAAGAAGAAGTAACAAGTCAAGGAATGCAGGTGACCCCCATAAACTAAAAAGGACAAGAAAATATACTGAACTCTGGAGCTCCAGAAGGAACCAACCCTGCTGATGATCTGCAGAGTGAAATTGATTTTTTACTTCTGGCCTCCAGAAGAGAGTTAATTTGTGTTTTAGGCCTTTGCATCTGAGGTAACAGGCAACTAACACAATGATGTAGCATTGTCTTATTTATAGTGAATATTTTAAACATATTGTATCAAACAAATCTTGCAGAAGCTATATGAAGTAAATGGGATTATCTTTCATAAAGGAGGAATCAGAAGTTCAGAATTAAAACTATTAAGTTAATAACCCTCAGTTCTTTTTTGGCATGCTGCTACTTCTGCTGATAAGTTGCTTCAGTCATGTCTGACTCTGTGTGACGCCGTAGATGGCAGGCCACCAGGCTCCCCCGACCCTGGGATCCTCCAGGCAAGAACACTGGAGTGTGTTGCCATTTCCTTCTCCAATGCATGAAAGTGAAAAATGAAAGTGAAGTCGCTCAGTCGTGTCCGACTCTTAGCGACCCCATGGACTGTAGCCCACCAGGCTCCTCCATCCATGGGATTTTCCAGGCAAGAGTACTGGAGTGGGAGGGGAGGAGCTAAGATGGCGAAGGAGTAGGACGGGGAGAACACTTTCTCCCCAACAAGTTCATCAAAAGAACATTTAAACACTGAGTAATTCCACAAAACAACTTCTGAATGCCAGCAGAGGACATCAGGCACCCAGAAAAGCAACCTAAGTCTTCAAAAGGAGGTAGCAAAAAATATAAAAGACAAAAAAAGACAAAAGAGGGAGGGGTGGAGTTCTGTCCCGGGAAAGGAGTCTTTAAAAGAGAGAAGTTTCCAAACACCAGGAAACCTTCTCACTGCCGAATCTGTGCCGAGCCTTGGAAGCACAGAGGGCAACATAACAGGGAGGAAAAATAAATAAACAATTAAAACCCGCAGATTACGAGCCCTATGGTAACTCCCCCAGTGGAGAAGCAGCGCAGACGCCTGCACACACCACTGGCAAGCGGGGGCTGGGCAGGGAGGCAGGGCGCGGGCTGCATCGCTTAGAGTAAGGATCTGGCCTGAATACCCAAGCGCTATCTGAGCAAAATAATTTGGGTTAGCAAACAAGACTGTGGGATATCTACCACGTGAAAAGCCAGCTCTAACCTAAGACACTGCCAGGCCCGCTCACGGAACAAAGGACTGAACAGAGATAGCTGGCTACAGACCATCCCCCTCAAGTGACAGGCAGCTAGAGCTGGAAGGAGGCATTCGCAGCCCCAGAGAGACATTATCTGTAAAACTGTAAGCAGGCTTCTTTGCTAACTAAAACTTCTTGGGGGTCTGGACAGTCAACATCTGCCTGAGAACGTGTGCCAGTTGTACACCTAGATAACTGAGCGGCAGGGAGGCGGTAAGTCACAGCAATCGCACTCGCCAAACACCTCATCACCTGAGCTGCTCGGACCTGGGAAGGGCTCAAAACGTAGGCTCAACCGAGTCTGCACCTCTGAGGACTACCCGAGTGCCTGAACCTGAGCGGCTTGGACCTGGGAGGTGCAAGCAGCCCAGGGCCGGACACAGATGGTTCCTGGTGGAGCAGCCTAGAGCCTGAGCAGTGTGGGTAGGGAGGCTACACACGCCATGAGCAGGGGCAGACCCAGTGTGGTTGAGGCACTGCGAGCACACGCCAGTGTTATTTGTTTGCAGCGTCCCTCCCTCTCCACAGTGCGACTGAACAAGCGAGCCTAAAAAAAAAAAGAAAAAAAAAAAAAGTGTCCTCCACCGTCCCTTTGTGTCAGGGCAAAAACCAGACACTGAAGAGACCAACAAACAGAAGAATCTATAACAGAGGGAACCGCCTTGGAAGCTACAGGCAATACATTAAAACCCTGTGGTTAGTACCGACTACATAGGAAGGGGCCTATAGATCTTGAGAAATATAAGTCGGACCAAGAAACTAGCCGAAAATGAACTGAACCCACAATACCCACAACAAAACTAGAGAAAGTCCTAGATATATTTTAACTATTTTTACAATCATTCTTTCTTTCTTTCTTTTTTAA
The DNA here is from genome assembly GCF_003369695.1 of Bos indicus x Bos taurus. Lineage (NCBI taxonomy): Eukaryota > Metazoa > Chordata > Mammalia > Artiodactyla > Bovidae > Bos > Bos indicus x Bos taurus. The sequence continues at coordinate 80,160,236 of NC_040090.1, read as the reverse complement.
TTTTTTAAAGAATTTTAAGTCCTCTATTATTCCTTTAATTTGCACTTTTATAACCTACTATTACTTTGCAAAAAAAAAAAAAAAAAAGACCCTATTTTTTTAAAGCAAACTTCATATATATATTTTTATAATTTTTTTGACTTTTTTTTTCCTTCTTTTTTTTAACATTGCATTTTTGAAATTCCAAACTATACTCTAGATTTTTAATTTTAGCTTTTTGGTATTTGTTATCAATTTTGTACCTATATTTTTTTTATATAATTTTTGTGACTTTTTTTTTTCTTCTCTCTCTTTCTCTTCTTTTATATAACATTGTATATCTCAAATTCAAAACTCTACTCTAGGTTTTTAATTTATGCTTTTTGGCATTTGTTATCAATTTTGTACCTATACTTTCTTTATAATTTTTGTGACTTTGTTTGTTTTTGTTTGTTTGTTTTTTCTCTCTTTCTTTCTTCTTTTTCTTTTTTTTAACATTGTATTTTTGAAATTCCAAACTCTGCTCTAGATTTTTAACTTTTGCTTTTTGGTATTTGTTATCAATTTTGTACCTGTATTTTCTTTATAATTTTTGTGACTTTGTTTTTGTTTTCTTTTTTTTTTCTCTCTTTCTTTTCCTTCTTCTTTTCTTTAACATCGTATTTTTGAAATTCCAAACTCTACTCTAGATTTTTAATTTCTACTTTTATGTATTTGTTACCAATTTTGTACCTTTAAGAACCCAATCTTCAGTACTCATTTTTCACTAGGTAGTGAGATTACCGGCTTGACTGCTCTCTCCCTTTGGACTCTCCTTTTTCTCCACCAGGTCGCCTGTGTCTCCTCCCTAACCCCTCTCTACTCTACTCAACTCTGTGAATTTCTATGTGTTCCAGACAGTGGATAACACTTAGGGAACTGATTACTGGCTGGATCTGTCTCCCTCCTTTTCATTCCCCCCTTTTATCCTCCTGGCCACCTCTGTCTCCTTTCTCCTTCTTCTCTTCTCTGTATAACTCCGTGAACATCTCTGAGCGGTCCAGTTGTGGAGTGCACATAAGGAAGTGATCATTGGCTAGCCCACTCTCTCCTCTATTGATTCCACCTCATCTCATTCGGGTCACCTCTAACTCCCTCCTCCCTCTTCTCTTCTCCTTGTAACGCTGTGAACCTCTCTGGGTGACCCTCACGGTGGAGAAACTTTTCATCTTTAACGTAGATGTTTTATCAATGATGCTGTATAGAAGGAGAAGTTTTGAAATGACTGTAAAAATAGGACCAATAACTGGAAGCAGGAGGCTTAAGTCCAAACCCTGACTCCAGGGAACTCCTGACTCCAGGGAACATTAATTGACAGGAGCTCATCAAACGCCTCCATACCTACACTGAAACCAAGCACCACACAAGGGCCAACAAGTTCCAGGGCAAGACATACCAAGCAAATTCTCCAGAAACAAAGGAACACAGCCCTGAGCTCCAAGATACAGGCTGCCCAAAGTCACTCCAAAACCAAAGACATCTCATAACTCATTACTGGACACTTCATTGCACTCCAGAGAGAAGAAATTCAGCTCCACCCACCAGAACACCAACACAAGCTTCCCTAACCAAGAAACCTTGACAAGCCACCTGTACAAACCCACACACAGTGAGGAAATGCCACAATAAAGAGAACTCCACAAACTGCCAGAATACAGAAAGGACACCCCAAACTCAGCAATTTAAACAAGATGAAGAGACAGAGGAATACCCAGCAGATAAAGGGAACAGGATAAATGCCCACCAAACCAAAGAAAAGAGGAAAAGATAGGGAATCTACCTGATAAAGAATTCCGAATAATGATAGTGAAATTGATCCAAAATCTTGAAATCAAAATGGAATCACAGATTAAAAGCCTGGAGACAAGGATTGAGAAAATGCAAGAAAGGTTTAACAAGGACCTAGAAGAAATAAAAAAGAGTCAATATATAATGAATAATGCAATAAATGAAATTAAAAACACTCTGGAGGCAACAAATAGTAGAATAACAGAGGCAGAAGATAGGATTAGTGAATTAGAAGATAGAATGGTAGAAATAAACGAATTAGAAAGGAAAAAGAAAAATGAATTAAAAGAAATGAGGACAATCTCAGAGACCTTCAGGACAATATTAAACGCTACAACATTCGAATCATAGGGGTCCCAGAAGAAGAAGACAAAAAGAAAGACCACGAGAAAATACTTGAGGAGATAATAGTTGAAAACTTCCCTAAAATGGGGAAGGAAATAATCACTCAAGTCCAAGAAACCCAGAGAGTCCCAAACAGGATAAACCCAAGGCGAAACACCCCAAGACACATATTAAACAAATTAACAAAGATCAAACACAAAGAACACATATTAAAAGCAGCAAGGGAAAAACAACAATTAACACATAAGGGAATTCCCATAAGGGTAACAGCTGATCTTTCAATAGAAAGTCTTCAAGCAAGGAGGGAATGGCAAGACATACTTAAAGTGATGAAAGAAAATAACCTACATCCCAGATTATTGTACCCAGCAAGGATCTCATTCAAATGTGAGGGAGAAATCAAAAGCTTTACAGACAAGCAAAAGCTGAGAGAATTCAGCATCACCAAACCAGCTCTCCAACAAATACTAAAAGATATTCTCTAGACAAGAAACACAAAAACGGTGTATAAATTCAAACCTAAAACAATAAAGTAAATGACAATGGGATCATACTTATCAGTAATTACCTTAAACATAAATGGGTTGAATGCCCCAATCAAAAGACAGAGACTGGCTGAATGGATACAAAAACAAGACCCCTACATATGTTGTCTACAAGAGACCCACCTCAAACAGGAGACACATACGGACTGAAAGTGAAGGGCTGGAAAAAGATTTTCCATGCAAATAGGGACCAAAAGAAAGCAGGAGTAGCAATACTCATATCAGATAAAATAAACTTTAAAACAAAGACTGTGAAAAGAGACAAAGATGGTCACTACATAATGATCAAAGGATCAATCCAAGAAGAAGATATAACAATTATAAATATATATGCACCCAACACGGGAGCACTGCAATATGTAAGACAAATGCTAACAAGTATGAAAGGAGAAATGAACAATAACACAATAATAGTGGGAGACTTTAACACCCCACTCACACCTATGGATAGATCAACTAAACAGAAAATTAACAAGGAAACACAAACTTTAAATGATACAATAGACCAGTTAGACCTAACTGATATCTATAGGACATTTCATCCCAAAACAATGAATTTCACCTTTTTCTCAAGCGCACATGGAACCTTCTCCAGGATAGATCACATCCTGGGCCATAAATCTAGCCTTGGTAAATTCAAAAAATTGAAATCATTCCAAGCATCTTCTCTGACCACAATGCAGTAAGATTAGATCTCAATTACAGAAGAAAAACTATTTAAAATTCCAACATATGGAGGCTGAACAACAAGCTGCTGAATAACCAACAAATCACAGAAGAAATCAAAAAAGAAATCAAAATTTGCATAGAAACGAATGAAAATGAAAACACAACAACCCAAAACCTGTGGGACACTGCAAAAGCAGTCCTAAGGGGAAAGTTCATAGCAATACAGGCACACCTCAAGAAACAAGAAAAAAGTCAACTAAATAACCTAACTCTACACCTAAAGCAACTAGAAAAGGAAGAAATGAAGAACCCCAGGGTTAGTAGAAGGAAAGAACTCATAAAAATTAGGGCAGAAATAAATGCAAAAGAAACAAAAGAGACCATAGCAAAAATCAACAAAGCCAAAAGCTGGTTCTTTGAAAGGATAAATAAAACTGACAAACCATTAGCCAGACTCATCAAGAAACAAAGGGAGAAAAATCAAATCAATAAAATTAGAAATGAAAATGGAGAGATCACAACAGACAACACAGAAACACAAAGGATCATAAGAGACTACTATCAACAATTATATGCCAATAAAATGGACAACGTAGAAGAAATGGACAAATTCTTAGAAAAGTACAACTTTCCAAAACTGGACCAGGAAGAAATACAAAATCTTAACAGACCCATCACAAGCACAGAAATTGAAACTGTAATCAAAAATCTTCCAGCAAACAAAAGCCCAGGTCCAGATGGCTTCACAGCTGAATTCTACCAAAAATTTAGAGAAGAGCTAACACCTATCCTGCTCAAACTCTTCCAGAAAATTGCAGAGGAAGGTAAACTTCCAAACTCATTCTATGAGGCCACCATCACCCTAATACCAAAACCTGACAAAGATTCCACAAAAAAAGAAAACTACAGGCCAATATCACTGATGAACATAGATGCAAAAATCCTTAACAAAATTCTAGCAATCAGAATCCAACAATACATTAAAAAGATCATAAACCATGACCAAGTGGGCTTTATCCCAGGGATGCAAGGATTCTTCAATATCTACAAATCAATCAATGTAATACACCACATTAACAAATTGAAAAATAAAAACCATATGATTATCTCAATAGATGCAGAGAAAGCCTCTGACAAAATTCAACATCCGTTTATGATAAAAACTCTCCAGAAAGCAGGAATAGAAGGAACATACCTCAACATAATAAAAGGTATATATGACAAACCCACAACAAACATTATCCTCAATGGAGAAAAATTGAAAGCATTTCCTCTAAAGTCAGGAACAAGACAAGGGTGCCCACTTTCACCATTACTATTCAACATAATTTTGGAAGTTTTGGCCACAGCAATCAGAGTAGAAAATGAAATAAAAGGAATCCAAATTGGAAAAGAAGAAGTAAAACTCTCACTATTTGCAGATGATATGATCCTCTACATAGAACCCTAAAGACTGCACCAGAAAATTACTAGAACTAATCAATGATTATATTAAAGTTGCAGGATATAAAATCAATACACAGAAATGCCTTGCATTCTTATATACTAATAATGAGAAAATAGAAAGAGAAATTAAGGAAACAATTCCATTCACCATTGCAATGGAAAGAATAAAATACTTAGGAATATATCTACTTAAAGAAACTAAAGACCTATATATATAAAACACTGGTGAAAGTAATCAAAGAGGACACTAATAATGGAGAAATATACCATGTTCATGAATTGGAAGAATTAATATAGTGAAATGAGTATACTACCCAAAGCAATTTATAAATTCAATGCAATCCATATCAAGCTCCCAATGGTATTCTTCACAGAGCTAGAACAAATAATTTCACAATTTGTATGGAAATACAAAAAACCTCGAATAGCCAAAGTTATCTTGAGAAAGAAGAAGGGAACTGGAGGAATCAACCTACCTGACTTCAGGCTCTACTACAAAGCCACAGTCATCAAGACAGTATGGTACTGGCACAGAGACAAAAATATAGATCAATGGAACAAAATAGAAAGCCCAGAGATAAATCCATGCACATATGGACACCTTATCTTTGACAAAGGAGGCAAGAATATACAATGGATTGAAGACAATCTCTTTAACAAGTGGTGCTGGGAAAACTGGTCAACCACTTGTAAAAGAATGAAACTAGACCACTTTCTAACACCATACACAAAAACAAACTCAAAATGGCTTAAAGATCTAAATGTAAGACCAGAAACTATAAAACTCCTAGAGGAGAACATAGGCAAAACACTCTCCGACATACATCACAGCAGGATCCTCTATGACCCACCTCCCAGAATATTGGAAATAAAAGCAAAAATAAACAAATGGGACCTAATTAAACTTAAAAGCTTCTGCACAACAAAGGAAACTATGTTGTGCAGGGTGAAAAGACAGCCTTCAGAATGGGAGAAAATAATAGCAAATGAAGCAACTGACAAACAACTAATCTCAAAAATATACAAGCAACTCCTACAGCTCAACTCCAGAAAAATAAATGACCCAATCAAAAAATGGGCCAAAGAACTAAATGACATTTCTCCAAAGAAGACATCCAGATGGCTAACAAACACATGAAAAGATGCTCAACGTCACTCATTATCAGAGAAATGCAAATCAAAACCACTATGAGGTACCATTTCACACCAGTCAGAATGGCTGTGATCCAAAAGGCTACAAGCAATAAATGCTGGAGAGGGTGTGGAGAAAGGGAACCCTCTTACACTGTTGGTGGGAATGCAAACTAGTACAGCCACTATGGAGAACAGTGTGGAGATTCCTTAAAAAACTAGAAATAGAACTGCCTTATGATCCAGCAATCCCACTGCTGGGCATACACACTGAGGAAACCAGAATTGAAAGAGACACGTGTACCCCAATGTTCATAGCAGCACTGTTTATAATAGCCAGGACATGGAAACAACCTAGATGTCCATGAGCAGATGAATGGATTAGAAAGCTGTGGTACCTATACACAATAGAGCATTACTCAGCCATTAAAAAGAATACATTTGAATCAGTTCTAATGAAGTGGATGAAACTGGAGCCTATTATACAGAGTGAAGTAAGCCAGAAAGAAAAACACCAATATAGTATACTAACGCATATATATGGAATTTAGAAAGATGGTAACAATAACCCTGTATACGAGACAGCAAAAGAGACTGATGTATAGAACAGTCTTATGGAGTCTGTGGGAGAGGGAGAGGGTGGGATGATTTGGGAGAATGGCATTGAAACATGTATAATATCATGTATGAAACGAGTCGCCAGTCCAGGTTCGATGCACGATACTGGATGCTTGGGGCTGGTGCACTGGGACGACCCAGAGGGATGGTATGGGGAGGGAGGAGGGAGGAGGGTTCAGGATGGGGAACACATGTATACCTGTGGCAGATTCATTTCAATATTTGGCAAAACCAATACAATATTGTAAAGTTTAAAAATAAAATAAAATTAAAAATTTTCAAAAAAAAGAGTACTGGAGTGGGTTGGCATTTCCTTCTCCACTTTTTTGTCATACAAAGGCCAAAAAAAAAAAAAATCAAAGGAGGTGAAAAAAAAAAAAAAAACCTAAAACAAAAAGGACTAGAAATAACTAAGTAATCAAAATCCAGTTGGCATGATACAGGATATTTGACCTAAAATGAGATATGATTCTAGAGCTAAAGGCTTAGAAAAAAAGAGCTCAATGAAAACCTGAAAACCAGTAGGGACTAGTATGGTTCTGAGAGAAAACTGATAGAAGTGCATTACTTAGCAATTAATAAAGATGCTCTGATGAGGATGTATAATCAAAGCATATGAGTCACAAAACTTGATCGAGAAAGGTGATTCCTTTGGTCATGTTGCTGTTTAGTCGCTAAATCATGTCTAACTCTTTATGACCCCATGGACTGCAGCATGCCAAGCTTTTCTATCCTCCACTATTTCCTGGAGTTTGCTCAAACTCATGCCCATAGCATTAGTGATGATATTGAATCATCTCATTTTCTATCTCCCCCTTCTCCTTTTGCCTTCAATCTATCCAGCATCAGGGTCTTTTCTAATGAGTCAACTCTTTCCATCAGGTGGCCAAAATTTCAGCTTCAGCATCAGCCTTTCCGGATATTCAGGGTTGATTACCTTTAGGATTGACAGGTTTGATCTCCTTCCAGTCCAAGGGACTCTCAAGAGTCTTGTCCAACACCACAGTTCATAAGCATCAATTTTTCAACACCCAGCATTCTTTATGGTCCAACTCTCACATTGAACATGACTACTGAAAAAATCAAATCTTTGACTGTCTGGACGTTTGTCAGCTAAGTGAGGACTCTGCTTTTTAATCACTGTCTAGGTTCATCATAGATTTTCTTTCAAGGAGCAAGTGTCTTTAATTTTCATGGCTATAATCACCATTCACAGTGATTTTGGAACCCAAGAAAATAAAATCTGTCACTATTTCCACTTTTCCCCTTCTATTTGCCATGAGGTGATGGGACTGGATGCCATGGTCTTATTTTTTTAGCTATGAGTTTTAAGCCAGATTTTTCACTCTCCTTTTTCATCCTCATCAAGAGGTTCTTTAGTTCCTCTGTTTTCTGTCATTAGAGTGGTATCATCTGCTTATCTGAGGTTATTGATATTTCTCCTGGAAATCTTGATTCCAGCTTGTGCTTCATCCAGCACGGCATTTCACATTATGCACACTGCATATAAGTTAAATAAACAGGGTGACAATATACAGCCTTGAGGTACTCCTTTCCCAATTTGGAGCCAGTCATTTTTCCATATTATGTTCTAACTGTTGCTTTTTGACCTGCATACAGATTTCTCAGGAGGCAGGCAAGGTGGTCTGGTATTCTCATCTCTTGAAGAATTTTCCAGTCAGTTGTGTTCCACACAATCAAAGGCTTTAACTTAGCTAATGAAGCAGAAGTGGATTTTATTTTTCTGGATTTTCCTTGCTTTCTCTATGATCTAATGAATGTTGGCATTTTGATCTCTGGTTCCTTTGCCTTTTCTAAATCCTGCTTGTACATCTGAAATTTCTTGGTTCATGTACTGGTGAAGCCCAGCTTGAAGGATTTTGAGCATTACCTGGCTAGCATGTGAAAGGTACTCAACTGTATGGTAGTTTGTACATTCTTTGGCATTGCCTTTCTTTGCAATTGTAAAGAAAACTGACCTTTTCTAGTCCTATGGCCACTGCTGAGTTTTCTAAATTTGCTGCAATATTGAGCACAGTATTTTAACAACATCGTCTTTTAGGATTTGAAACAGGTCAGCTGGAATTACCTCCACTATATTTGTTCACTGTAATGCTTTCTAATGCCCACTTGACTTCACATTCCAGAATATCTGGCTCTAGGTGAGTGACCACACAATCATGGTTATCCAAGTCATTAAAACCTTTTCACATACTTCTTCTGTGTATTCTTGTCACTTATTCTTATCTCTTCTTTTAGGTCATTCACTTTTGTTTGTTCATATACTTTTACCAAAACAATACACTAATGCCTAGGTTTATAAGAGGATAATTGAATTTCAGAGGTGAGTCTTTTCCTTTCTATGTGAAACCTATATTGAAAAGTAAATCATAATCATTTTCTAAACAACAGCAATAATATCTTATATATTCTATGTAGAATATAAAATGAACACATTTCCTTAAAAAATATTCTCAAAAACATTTGATACTCTGGGTCATCCTTGAAAGTGTGTACAAGTTGGCAGTTTGAAGAAATCTATGACATAATTTGAAAGTCAGCTCCATGATTTATAGTCATATCCTTTGCATGTCACCAAATAACTGTGTTTCCTCATGTTAGACACTTTGTAGGTGGAAATTATTTGTTATTTGTAAGAAAACTTGGGAAGTTGAATGTGGGTCCTAGAACCTTTGCAACAGTTTGAGAACTTCTTTGGTATAATCGTTTTCCAGTTTGTGAGTCACCCACCCAGCAGCTTTATGTTAAGGTTACAGGTTTCATGGTGGGGCTAGTGGAAACTTTCTCCAAAAGGACTTATGTCAACATGCCATGCCTCCCAGGATTGCTACTGCCAGTGTCCCTGTCCCTTCAGTAGGCCATTGCTGGCCCATGCCTCCACAGGAGACTCTCAAAAACACACAGGCAGATCTGACTCAGTATCTTGAGGTCACTTTTCCTTTCTTTTTCCCTGGGTTTTGGTGTGCATGAAGAAGGTCCCATCACTTCATGGCATATGAATGAGGGAAAAATGGAAGGAATGGCAGATTTCATTTTCTTAAGGCTCCCAAATCACTGGGGATAGTGACTGCAGCCATGAAATTAAAAGATGCTTGTTCCTTGGAAGAAAAGCTATGACAAACTTAGATAGCATATTAAAAAGTAGAGACATCACTTTGATGACAAAGGTCTGTATAGTCAAAGCTATGGTTTTTCCAGTAGTCATGTACAGATGTGAGAGCTGGACCATAAATAAGGCTGAGCACTGAAGAATTAATGCTTTCATTAATTCTGGAGAAGATTCTTGAGTCCCTTGGACTGCAAGGAGATCAAATCAATCCTAAAGGGAATCAGTCCTGAATATTCATTGAAAGGACTGATGCTGAAGCTGAAACTCCAATATTCTGGCTACCTGATGTGAAGAGCTGACTCACTGAAAAGCACCCTGATGTTAAAAAAGTTTGAGGGCAGGAGGAGAAAGGGACAACAGAAGATGAGATGGTTGGATGGCATCCCTGACAGTGGACATGAGTTTGAGCAAACCATGAGATCTAGGGAAGCACAGGGAAACCTGGCATGCTGCAGTCCATGGGGTTGCAAAGAGTAGGACACAACTTAGTGACTGAACAACAAGAAAACTTTTGAGATATCAAATAAATTTTGGAGGCTTGTCCCATAATGTTTTTGAAAGTAATATGCTATGAGCAGAAATTTCATTGATTTTCAATTATTGACAAAGCATTCATAAAAGGCAGCCTAATGTACATGTTAAAGGCATGTAATTTGAATCTTGTGTCCAGTGTTTCCATATTACTATTGGCCCCTACTTCCATGTGGTGCAGTCTATGCCACCCTATATTGTAGCTCTTTGCCTGGTTCCTCTTAAGCAAAGTATCAAAACTCTCTGTGTCATAGATTCCTCCATAAAATGGGGATAAAGATAGCTCCTCCATCATAGGGATGCAATATAAAAACTAAATTATTTATCTATTTAAGCACTTAAAACAGTATCTGGAACACAGTAAGCATTCAGTTCAGTTCAGTTGCTCAGTCGTGTCTGACTCTTTGCAACCCCATGAACTGCAGCACGCCAGGCCTCCCTGTCTATCACCACCTCCCGGAGTCTGCCCAAACCCATGTCCATTGTGTCAGTGATGCCACCCAACCATCTCATCCTCTGTCGTCCCCTTCTCCTCCTGCCCTCACTTTTTCCCAGCATCAGGGTCTTTTTAAATGAGTCAGCTCTTCGCATCAGGTGGCCAAAGCATTGGAGTTTCAGCTTCAACCTCAGTTCTTCCAATAAAAACCCATGACTGATCTACTTTAGGATGGGCTGGTTGGATCTCCTTGCAGTCCAAGGGACTTTCAAGAATCTTCTCCAACACCACAGTTCAAAAGCACCAATTCTTCTGTGCTCAGCTTTCTTTATAGTCCAACTCTCACATCCATACATGACTACTGGAAAAACCATAGCCTTGACTAGATAGACCTTTGTTGGCAAAGTAAGCATTAGGTATGTGTTTTCTATTATTGATTTAGGTCATACCTGAATGGTCTAGTGGTTTTCCCTACTTACTTCAATTTCAGTCTGAATTTGGCAATAAGGAGCTCATGATCTGAGCCACAGTTAGCTCCTGCTCTTGTTTTTGCTGAATGTATAGAGCTTCTCCATCTTTGGCTGCAAAGAATATAATCAATCTGATTTTGGTGTTGACCATCTGATGGTGTCCATGTGTAGAGTCTTCTCTTATGTTGTTGGAAGAGGGTGTTTGCTATGACCAGTGCATTTTTCTTGTCAAAACTCTACTAGCCTTTGCCCTGCTTCATTCTGTATTCCAAGGCCAAATTTGCCTGTTACTCCAGGTGTTTCTTGACTTCCTACTTTTGCATTCCAGTCCCCTATAATGAAAATGACATCTTTTTTGGGTGTTAGTTCTAAAAGGTCTCGGAGGTCTTCATAGAACCGTTCAACTTCAGCTTCTTCAGCATTACTGGTTGGGGCATAGACTTGGATTACTGTGATATTGAATGGTTTGCCTTGGAAACGAACAGAGATCATTCTGTTGTTTTTGAGATTGCATCCAAGTACTGCATTTTGGACTCTTTTGTTGACCATGATGGCTACTCCATTTCTTCTAAGGGATTCCTGCCCACAGTAGTAGATATAATGGTCGTCTGAGTTAAATCCACCCATTCCAGTCCATTTTAGTTCTCAATTGGTAAAGAATCCTCCTGCAATGTGTGAGTCCTGGGTTCGATCCCTGGATTGGAAAGATCCCCTGGAGAAGGGAAAGGCTACCCACTCCAGTATTCTGGCCTAGAGAATTCCATGGACTGTATAGTCCACAAGTTCACAAAGAGTCAGACATGAAGGAACAACTTTCACTTCACTTCACTTTCTATTATTAGGTTGAATGAAATAATATTAAACAATATATTTAATATTCTATAAATTGTAGCTTCCAACTTTCCTAAATTTTGAAATGTTAATATTAAATGCTTTACAACTTCGACCTAAATGTTATTTAACTCTTATAAATAATCTTATAGGCTTTCATGGACTTTTTAAAATAATATGTTTCTTTCATACTCAATATATTAATATATCTTAAGTATTTGATATTTTATTAACACTATGTCATTATAAAACTCATTTAATATTAAACTACTTATAACTGGGGCTAAATAGCTGTAATTTCTTGAACTATTACACCATATGTATATATATGTGGTGAGGGTGAGAGTGATTTATTTTCTTTACTTCAAAGTGTTAAATGGAAAAAAAAATAGCATTCTTCTTTTGGGGATTATTCTCCTTCTCTTAACAATAGCAAATATCTATTTTAGATTGATAGTATCAAATCAATTGAATTTTTAAAATAAAATGAGTTTGATTCTTTTCACGTCTATGTACATATTTCAATGTTAATCAAAGCTACACATGATGATTGGTCTGGGAGTGAAATATAATATTTGAAGAATTCAAATAAATATTCCTAGAAATTTTTAGGAATGTTCATACACTGAAAGTCATTTTTTAAATAGAGACTTAACAAAAACAAAAGAGAAAAATTTAGGAATTAAATTGTAACATTAATATAATTAAACTGTTTGCTCCTGCTATTGAACCCAGTCAAACATTTCTGGTTCAGATCACTTGTAAGTAGGCCAATTTTCTCATGGAACTTACTTCTTAAGTCCAAAATTATTTGCTGAGGGGAACAGTAAAAGTCAGCTCATACTATAAATGTATCACATGTGCAAGTACATTACAAAAGAAAATAAAAGGTGAAACAGAAGAATACACACAAAAATGAAATGAAAAGTTAAAAGCTATTGTTGACTCCCATTCCTAACTAACCTAACTGCTCCGACCCATAAAGATTAATGTAAGAGAAAGACAAGAATATCCACTTGACATTTTACCTCCTGACTGTTGCATGTGTTATGCTAATTATTCTAATCCTTGCCATTCTTCACTGCTCTAACAATATATTGGCTCATAAGAATAGAAAACATATTATTTGAATACTATAGCTTTGTCTAGAGAATATAAAGTGTATTCTGGGAATACTAAGAACATTTCAATATGCATTATTGCTTAAATTTTGGGCAAAGAACAACACATCAAAAAGAATAAAAGATTGCATTTCAGTAAAATGTTTTAGTATACTCTAGGCAAAAATGTAATATTCTCTATAACTCCTTATATACAAAATAGTGTGTTCATATCTATACTTTCTAAAAACAATTCAAGGAAGCAGTTCTTTTTTTTTTTTTAATAAATAAGAAGGCTCATGATTTTGAGTTTTATTTATTTATCAGCAGGAAACATTAGCTTTAAGTACCCTTCCAATAAATGCAATCACAATACCAAATGTTTTCCTATTATTCTATTTCTGGAAAAAACTACAATATAAACTTAATCACAAACATACACACACACGGCCTTTTAATAAAAGGGCAAGTGATGGAGTCCTCTGCCTGACCTAAAATCAAAATATCAACTATGTAAGCTATCAATTATTTACTTCTATCTGAAAATGAAGGAAAATATTCAGTAAATTAAGCCCTTCTAGGTCAAAAATAGATATGACTGAAACGACTTTGCACACACACTCAAATTTCTGGAGAATGTCAGTCTTCATAATTTTCACATATGTATGTCTTTTCAGAACACCAGCAATGTAAAGATGTGATGTCAAAAGAATTTTCATTGTTTTCATGTTGAGGTATGGCAAAACCAATACAATATTGTAAAGTAATTAACCTCTAATTAAAATAAATAAATTTAATTAAAAAAAAGAATTTTAATTGTTTTCTTCTTCATCATATTAAATACTATCAAAAAAGAAAATATATGATTAAATCAAGGCACATGTGGGGTATAAGCACAAAACAGTATAATAAACCTTATATAAATGAAATAATTTTCCTTTTAATAATTTTATCTTAGAAAAACACTTTAGCAACAAAAATTGATAAAATAAAATATATAAAAATTAACGATATAGTTTAATGTAAAGTTGGACTATATACAAATTTTTAAAATTTGTCATTACAGAACACTATTAACAGAATGAGACGACAACCACTGAAATAAGAAATAAGATAATATTTGCAAAACATATATCTGAGAAGGGATTAATATTTAAAATATATAAACATTGCCTACAAGTCAATAACATAAACACCAATAACTCAATTTATAAATGGCAAAGAATTTTAACAGAAATTTCTCAAAAAAAGTTTACAAATGACTAAATAATCACATTAAAAGATGGTCAACCTTATTGATCAGTAGGGAAATATAAATCAAAACAACAATCAGAAACTACTTGGTACTCATTTGGATAGCTATTATAAAAAATATTAAGTGTTTTAGAGGATAGGAAGAGATTGACATCCTTGTCAGTTGCTGGTGGGAATGTAAGATAGTGCAGCTACTATGGGGAACAGTGAGGAGTTTCCTTTAAAAAATTACAAATAGAATTATCATATGATTCAGCAATTCTGCTTCTGAATATATATACCAAAGGACTGAGAGTAGAGACCTGAATAGCTATTTGTAAACCTATTTTCACAATAGCAGTATTCACAATAATCAAACGGTGAAGGCAGCTCAATTCAAGAAACAGGAATTCATCTGTCATCAGATGAAAGGACAAACAAAATACTAATAAGCCTTTAAAAAAAAAACACATTTTTTACATGTGCTACAACATAGATCACCCTAGAAGACATTTTGATAAGTGAAACAATTATCTCAAAAGGACAAATATTATTTGTCTTCATTTATATAATTTACATATGTTTATATTATTCATATGATTCCACTTATATGAGATACTTAGGGTGCTAAAATTCAGAAATGAGAATGATGGTTGTCAGATCACTTCAGTCTCTCAGTCGTGTCCGACTCTTTGTGACCCCATGAATCGCAACATGCCAGGCCTCCCTGTCCATCATCACCAACTCGCTGAGTTCACTCAGATTCACGTCCATTGAGTCAGTGATGCCATCCAGCTATCTCATCCTCTGATGTCCCCTTCTTCTCTTGCCCCCAATCCCTCCCACCATCAGAGTCTTTTCCAATGAGTCAACTCTTCACGTGAGGTGGCCAAAGTATTGGAGCTTCAGCTTTAGCATCATTCCTTCCAAAGAAATCCCAGGGCTGCTCTCCTTCAGAATGGACTGGTTGGATCTCCTTGCAGACCAAGGGACTTTCAAGAGTCTTCTCCAACACCACAGTTCAAAAGCATCAATTCTTCCGCGCTCAGCTTTCTTCACAGTCCAACTCTCACATCCATACATGACCACTGGGAAAACCATAGCCTTGACTAGACGGACCTTTGTTGGCAAAGTAATGTCTCTGCTTTTGAATATGCTATCTAGGTTGGTCATAACTTTCCTTCCAAGGAGTAAGCGTCTTTTAATTTCATGGCTGCAGTCACCATCTGCAGTGATTTTGGAGCCCCCAAAAATAAAGTCTGACACTATTTCCACTGTTTCCCCATCTATTTCCCATGAAGTGATGGGACCAGATGCCATGATCTTTGTTTTCTGAATGTTGAGCTGTAAGCCAACTTTTACACTCTCCTCTTTCACTTTCATCAAGAGGCTTTTTAGTTCCTCTTCACTTTCTGCTATAAAGGTGGTGTCATGTGCATATCTGAGGTTACTGATATTTCTCCCGGCAATCTTGATTCCAGCTTGTGCTTCTTCCAGCCCAGCGTTTCTCATGATGTACTCTGCATAGAAGTTACATAAGCAGGGTGACAATATACAGCCTTGACATACTCCTTTTCCTATTTGGAACCAGTTTGTTGTTCCATGTCCAGTTCTAACTGTTACTTCCTGACCTGCATATACGTTTCTCAAGAGGCAGGTCAGGTGGTCTGCTATTCCCATCTCTTTCAGAATTTTCCACAGTTTATTATGATCCACACAGTCAAAGGCTTTGGCATAGTCAATAAAGCAGAAATAGATGTTTTTCTGGAACTCTCTTGCTTTTTCCATGATCCAGTGGATGTTGGCAATTTGATCTCTGGTTCCTCTGCCTTTTCTAAAACCAGGTTGAACATCAGGAAGTTCATGGTTCACATATTGCTGAAGCCTGGCTTGGAGAATTTTGAGCATTACTTTACTAGTGTGTGAGATGAGTGCAATTGTGTGGTAATTTGAGCATTCTTTGGCATTGCCTTTCTTTGGAATTGGAATGAAAACTGACCTTTTCCAGTCCTGTGGCCACTGATGAGTTTTCCAAATTTGCTGGCATATTGAGTGCAGCACTTTCACAGCATCATCTTTCAGGATTTGGAATAGCTCAACTGGAATTCCATCACCTCCACTAGCTTTGTTCGTAGTGATGCTTTCTAAGGCCCACTTGACTTCACATTCCAGGATGTCTGGCCCTAGGTCAGTGATCACACCATCGTGATTATCTTGGTCATGAAGATCTTTTTTATACAGTTCTTCTGTGTATTCCTGCCACCTCTTCTTAATATTTACTGTTTCTTTTAGGTCCATAATATTTCTGTCTTTTATCGAGCCCGTCTTTGCATGAAATGTCCCCTTGGTATCTCTAATTTTCTTGAAGAGATCTCTAGTCTTTCTCATTCTGTTGTTTTCCTCTATTTCTTTGCATTGGTCGCTGAGGAAGGCTTTCTTGTCTCTTCTTGCTATTCTTTGGAACTCTGCATTCAAATGTGTATCTTTCCTTTTCTCCTTTGCCTTTTGCTTCTCTTCTTTTCACAGCTATTTGTAAGGCCTCCTCAGACAGCCATTTTGCTTTTTTTGCATTTCTTTTCCATGGGGATGGTCTTGATCCCTGTCTCCTGTACAATGTCACGAACCTCCGTCCATAGTTCATCAGGCACTCTATCTGTCAGATCTAGTCCCTTAAATCTATTTCTCACTTCCACTGTATAATCATAAGGGATTTAGGTCATACCTGAATAGTCTCGTGGTTTTCCCTACTTTCTTCAATTTCAGTCTGAATTTGGCAATAAGGAGCTCATGATCTGAGCCACAGTCAGCTCCTGCTCTTGTTTTTGTTGACTGTATAGAGCTTCTCCATCTTTGGCTGCAAAGAATATAATCAATCTGATCTCGTTGTTGACCATCTGGTGATGTCCACGTGTAGAGTCTTCTCTTGTGTTGGAAGAGGGTGTTTGCTATGACCAGTGCATTTTCTTGGCAAAACTGTATTAGCTTTTGCCCTGCTTCATTCTGTATTCCACGGCCAAATTTGCCTGTTACTCCAGGTGTTTCTTGACTTCCTACTCTTGCATTCCAGTCCCCTATAATGAAAATGACATCTTTTTTGGGTGTTAGTTCTAAAAGGTCTTGGAGGTCTTCATAGAACCGTTCAACTTCAGCTTCTTCAGCATTACTGGTTGGGGCATAGACTTGGATTACTGTGATATTGAATGGTTTGCCTTGGAAACGAACAGAGATCATTCTGTCATTTTTGAGATTGCATCCAAGTACTGCATTTTGGACTCTTTTGTTGACCATGATGGCTACTCCATTTCTTCTAAGGGATTCCTGCCCACAGTAGTAGATATAATGGTCATCTGAGTTAAATTCACCCATTCCAGTCCATTTCAGTTCACTGATTCCTAGAATGTTGACATTCACTCTTGCCATCTCCGGTTTGACCACTTCTAATTTGCCTTGATTCATGGACCTGACAATCCAGGTTCCTATGCAATATTGGTCTTTACAGCATCAGACGCTGCTTCTATCACCAGTCACATCCACAACTGGGTATTGTTTTTGCTTTGGCTCCAACCCTTCATTCTTTCTGGAGTTATTTCTCCACTGATCTCCAGTAGGATATTGGGCCCCTACTGACCTGTGGAATTCCTCTTTCAGTATCCTATCATTTTGCCTTTTCACACTGTTCATGGGGTTCTCAAGGCAAGAATACTGAAGCGGTTTTCCATTTCCTTTTCCAGTGGATCACATTCTGTCAGACCTCTCCACCATGACCCATCCATCTTGGGTGGCCCCACGGGCATGGCTTAGTTTCATTGAGTTAGACAAGGCTGTGGTCCTAGTGTGATTAGATTGACTAGCTTTCTGTGAGTGTGGTTTCAGTGTGTCTGCCCTCTGATGTTCTCTTGAAACACCTACCATGTTACTTGGGTTTCTCTTACCTTGGAAGTGGGGTATCTCTTCACGGCTGCTCCTGCTTGTCAGGGCCTAGCAAAAGAGGAGTTACTGTTTAAAATGTTCATAGATTCAGTTTTGCAAGATGAAAAATATTCTGAAAATGGAAGGTGATGATAGTTGAACAGTAATGTCAACATAACCAAGGCACTTACCTGTACACTTAAAATGGCTAAAATGTTAAACTGTATACCATTTATGTTTTACCACAAATTTTAAACTATTTAGAGTGATAAAATTATCATTTTTTAAAGTAATATGACAAATATGGCTCTTTGGACCAGATCTCATTTTGAATCAAGTCCTAAATTTAAAAAAAAAATAATTCTAGAAAAGTGTCACTAAATGATAGTGTTAACATTAACCAATTCTCCATGTGAGGTTACACTAAGCCTTGATATCTTAATGATAGGCAAATCCAATTGACTTGATTTGGCCAATGAAAGATGAGCAGAAGTGGACAAATTTTGAACTAGAAACTATAAGAACCATTGAATAGTTCTTCTATCTCTTTTATAGCTCTTTTACTAGAATTCCAATTCCTATATAAGACCCCCACCTTAGTTATCTGTTTCAGAATGCAGAATACATATGAAGCAGCAGTGTAGTTATCTGCAGCTTGCTGTAATATAAATGAAAAAGAAAACTGCTGTCAATGTAAGATAAGAACATGTGGGTTTGTTTATTACTTTAGGATAAATTAATAAAAGTTGACTTGATGAGTAACTCACTACACACTATAAATAAAATCCAGAATTCAGAGGAATTTTCAGTATTGGAGTTCTAACAAGATAACCTCTTCCCTTAAATCTCAGATTATAAACAGATACAAACTAAATGTAAAGATAAATCAAAATCAAACTACCCAATCATCATCTCCATTCACTACAAGAAGAGTTGCCTTACAAGAGAAAAGCAAGACATCAAAAGTTATAAACAAAGACCAATTACAAGCATGGAAATTGAAACTGTAATAAAAAAAAAATCTTCCAACAAACAGAAGCCCTGGCTTTACAGGCGAATTCTACCAAAAGTTGTGGTTGTTGTTGTTCAGTTGCCAAGTCTTGTCCAATTCTCAATGAATCCATGGACTACAGCACTCCAGGCTTCCCTGTCCTTCATTATTTCCCAGAGATTGCTCAAACTCATGTCCGTTGATTCAGTGATGCTATCCAGCCAGCAATCTCACCCAAAGGTTAGAGAAGAGCTAACACCTATCCTTCTTAAACTCTTCCAGAAAATTGCAGAGAAAGAAAAACTCCCAAATTCATTCAGTGTTGGAAGACTAAGCCACAGCAATCAGAGAAGAGAAACAAATAAAAGAATCTAGACTGGAGAAGAAGTAAAACTGTCACTGTTTGTGGATAATATGATTCTCTACATAGAAAACGCTAAAGATGCCACCAGAAAATTACTAGAGCTAATCAATGAATATAGTAAAATCCAAGATATAGAATTAATACACAGAAATCCCTTTCATTCCTATACATTAGCAATGAAAAATCAGAAATAAAAATTAAGGAAACAATCCCATTCACTATTGCAACAAAAAAGGACGAAATACCTAGGAATAAGTTGACCTAAAGAGACAAAAGACCTGTATGCAGAAAACTATAAGACACTGATGAAAGAAATAAAGGATGGGAAAAAAAAAAAAAAAGTGAAGGGATATACCATGTTCTTGGATTGAATTGGAAGAATCAATACTGGGAAAATGACTATTGTACCCAAAGCAAACCATAGACAGTGCAATCCCTATCAAGCTACCAATGGTATTCTTCACAGAACTGCTGCTGCTGCTAAGTCGCTTCAGTCGTGTCCGACTCTATGCGACCCCATAGACGGCAGCCCACCAGGCTCCCCTGTCCCTGGGATTCTCCAGACAAGAACACTGGAGTGGGTTGCCATTTCCTTCTCCAATGCATGAAAGTGAAACGTGAAAGTGAAGTCGCTCGGTCTTATCTGACTCTTCGTGACCCCATAGACTGCCGCCTACTGGGCTCCTCCTTCCATGGGATTTTCCAGGCAAGAGTACTGGAGTGAGTTGCCATTGCCTTCTCCTTCTTCATAGAACTAGAACAAAAAATTCACAATTTTTATGGAAACATAAAAGATAAAACATAAAAACAAAACATAATAGCCAAACCAATCTTGAGAAAGAAGAGCAGAACTGGAAGAATCAACCTGCCTGACTTCAGACTATACTACAAAGCTACAGCCATCAAGATAATATGGCACTGGCACAAAAGCAAAAATATAGACCAATGGAACAAGGTAGAAATCCTAGAGATAAACCCATGCAATTATGGGCACTTTGTGTTTAATAAAGGAGGCAAGAATATACAATGGAAAAAAGACAATCTCTTCAATAAGTGGGCTGTGAAAACTGATAGATACATGTAAAAAATGAAACTAGGATACTTCCTAACACCACATACAAAAATAAATTCAAAATGGATTAAAGACCAATATAAGGCCAGAAACTATAAAGCTATTAGAGGAAAACACAGGCAGAACACTCTTTGACATAAAATGAGAGAAGACCATCTTTGATCCACCTCCTAGAGTAATAGAAATAAAACCAAAAATAAACAAATGGACCAAATTAAAATTAAGAGTTTTTGCACAACAAAGTAAACAAAAATAGGTGAAATTGAGCAGTCGTGTCCGACTCTTCGAAACCTCATGGACTATAGTACACCAGGCTCCTCCAGTCACGGGATTTTCCAGGCAAGAATACGGGAATATGTTGCCATTTCCTTCTCCAGGGGATCTTTCTGACGCAGGGGCCAAACCTTGGTCTCCCACATTGCAGGCAGACTACCATCTGAGCCACCAGAGAATCCCAAAGTAAACAACAAACAAGATTAAAAGACAACCTTCATAATGGGAGAAAATAATCACAAATGAAATAACAGACAAAGAATTAATCTCCAAAGTGTATAAGCATCTCATACAGATCAATATAGAAAAACAAAGAGCCAAATCAAAAAATGGACAGACGACCTAAACAGATACTTCAAAGAAGACATGCAGATGGCCAATAAACACATGAAAAGATACTCAACATTGCTAATTCTTATAGGAATGCCAATCAAAACTACAATGAGGTATCATCTCACACAGTCACAATGGCCATCATGAAAAAAGTCTACAAACAATAAATGCTGAAGAGGATGTAAAGAAAAGGGAACCCTCTTGCAATGTTGGTAAGAAATGTAAATTGATTCAACCACTATGCAGAACAGTATGGAAATTCCTTAACAAGCTAGGAATAAAATTATCATATGACTCAGAAATCCCACTACTACCCTGAGAAAACCATAATTGAAAAAGGCATACATACCCCAATGTTCATAGCAGCATTATTTACAATAGTTAGGGATGTGAAAGCAACCTAGATGCCAATGTACAGATGAATGGATAAAGATGTGATACATATATATATAATGGAATATTAGCCATAAAAAGGACAAATTTGAGTCAGTTCTAATGAGGTGGATGAACCTGTTATAGTAGGAGCCTATTATAGAGAGTGAAGCAAGTCAGAAAGAGAAAAGCAAATTTTATATATTAATGCATCACAGCAACCCACTCTAGTATTCTTGCCTGGAGAATCCTATGGGCAGAGGACCCCGGTGGGCTAGAGTTGATAGGGTGGCAAAGAGTTGAAAAAATGACTGAAGCTACTGAAGTGAAATGATAGAATCTAGAAAAATGGTATTAATAAACCTTATTTGCAGGAAAGGAATGGAGACACTGATATAGAGAGATGGACTTTTGGACAGTGGGGGTAGGAAAGAGGGAGATGAAGGGAGAACTTAGCATCAACATATACACACTGTGTGTGTGTGTGTGTGTGTGCTCAGTTGTGCTCACTCTGTGAGCCCATGGACTGTAGTCTGCCAGGATTCTCTGCCCATGGGATGTTCCAGGTAAGATTATTGGAATGGGTTGCCACTTCCTCCTCTAGGGGATCTTCCCAACCCAGGGACAGAATGCCAGTCTCTTAAGCCTGCTGCATTGCAGGCAGATTCTTTACCATTGCACAACCTGGGAAATATATATATATATATATATATATATACACACACACACACACACACATACTACCATGTGTAAAATAGATAGCCAGTGAGAAGTTGCTGTGTAACACAGGGTTCCCAGCCTGGCACTTTGTGATGACATAGAGGGGTGGGACGAGGGGAAGGGAATGAAGCTCATAAAACTTTGTTGTTTAGTTGCTGAGTCTGATTCTTTGGCAGCCCCATAAACTATAGCCTGCCAAGCAGGATCACCCAGGCAAGAATACTGGTATGGATTATTATCTCCTTCTCCAGGGGATCAAACCTGTGTCTCCTCCTTAACAGGAGGATTATTTACCACTGAGCTATCTGGAAAGCCCTTCATAAACATTTGGACAACTTAAAATAGATAAATATATTTCTAATTGGAATCCCTTAAGTTTTGACCTTGTAGGATAGGAAAAAGAGACAAAAAATATTTGAAGAAATAATATCCAAAGATTTTCTAAATTTGATAAAACTATAAATGCACAGATCCAAGAAACTCAACAAGCCCTAGGATCAGAAATGTAAAGAAAGCAACACTAAGATTCATAATGAAATTGCTTAAAACCAGAGTAAGAAACTATAAAACTCCTAAAGGAAAACATAGGCTGCACACTCCTTGACTTAAATCACAACAAGATTCTTGATAACCTACCTCCTAGAATAAAGAAAATAGAAACAATAACATGTGGGACCTAATTAAACTTAAAAACTTTTGTACAGCAAAGGAAACTACAAACAAGGTGAAAAGATAACCCTCAGAATGGGAGAAAATAATAGCAAATGAAGCAAATGGCAAAGGATTAATCTCCAAAATATACAAGCAACACTTGCAGCTCAATATCAGAGAAATAACCCAATCAAAAAGCAGGCAGAACACCTAAACAGACATTTTTTTTTCCAAAGAAGATGTACAGATGGGCAATAAACACATGAAAAGATGCTCAACATAGCTCATTATTAGAGAAATGCAACTCAAACTACAATGAGGTATCACCTCACACCAGTCAGGATGGCCATCATAAAACAGCCTACCAATACTACAAACAAGATTGAAGGAAGTCAGAAAGAGAAACACAACATTTGTATATTAATATATATACCAATGAACTTATTTGCAGGGCAACAATTGAGATGCAAACATAGAGAACAGACTTGTGGACATGGTGAGGGAAGGAGACAGAGGGATGATTTAAAAGAGTCTCATTGAAACATATATACTACCATGTGTGAAATAAATAGCCAGTGGGAATTTTCTGTAAGATGCAGGAAGTTCTAACCCGGTGTTCTGTGACAACCTAGAGGGATAGGATGGGATGAGAGAGGTGGGAGGGAGGTCAAGAGGGAGGGGACAAATGTATACCTATGGCTGATTCATGTTGATGTATGGCAGAAACAAATATAATATTGTAAAACAATTATTTTACAATGAAAAATAAAATTTAAAATGTCAACTGACCCTTGGTGATATTATACTGCCATTTTGAAAATGTTACTCTTGAAGGAAACTGGGTAGAGAATACAAAGGATGATTAGGATTACTTAAAAATTCATGCAAATTTACAATTATCCCAATAAGAAATTTCACTTAAAGGGAAAAAACAAACAAACAAACACACACACAGACAAGAGAAAATCTGAAAAGCAACCATGGAAAGAAGAAACGTTACATAAAGAGTAGCAAAGATAATACCTCAACCAAGATGGCGGAATTCAAGGATATGCGCTCATCTTCTCCTGCAATAACTCCAAAATTACAACTAGCTTCTGAACAACCATCCATAGGAGAATGTTGCATGCCACCAAAAAAAGATACCCCATGTCCAAAGGCAAAGGAAAGCCACAGCAAGGTGGCAGGAGGAGCAAAATGGTGTTTAGAATCAAACCTCATATCTACTGGAGACACTCAGAGATCAAACAAAACCTTGTGTGCACTAACACCCAGGAGAAAGGAGCAGTGACCCCACAAGTGACTGCCCACACTTGCCTGTGAGTGTGTTCAGGAGTCTCCGGTGGAAGCATGGGTTGGTGGTGGCCTGCTGCAGGGTTGGGGGCACTGAGAGTGGCCATGTGTGCATGGGACCTTTTGAAGGAGGTTGCCATTATTTACATTAACTCCACCATAGTTTGGTCTCAGGTCAAACAACAGGGAGGGAACACAGCACTGCCCACCAAGAGAAAAACATATTAAAGATTTACTGAGCATTGTCTTGCACATTAGAACAAGATCCAATTTCTCCCATAGACATTCTCTCCCATCAAGAAGCTTTCATAAGCCACTTATTCTTATCCATCATAGGGCAGATAGAATGAAAACCATAATCACAGAAAACTCATCAAACTTGTTACTTGGACCACAGCCTTGTCTAACAATGAAACTATGAGCCATGCCACGTAGGCCCACCCAAGAAGGACAGGTCATGATGGAGAGTTCTGACAAAACATGGTCCACTGGAGAAGGGAATGGCAAACCACTTCAGTATTCTTGCCTTGAGAACCCCAAGAACAGTATGAAAAGGCAAAAAGATATGACATTGAAAGATGAACTTATGAGGTTGGTAGATGCCCAATATGAATAGAGAAATAACCCCAGAAAGAATGAAGAGGCAGAGTCAAAGCAAAAACAACACTCAGTTGTGGGTATGACTGGTGATGGAAATAAAGTCTGATGCTGTAAGTAACAATATTGCACAGGAACCTGAAAAGCTAGGTCCATGAATCAAGGTAAATTGGAAGTGGTCAAACAGGAGAGGCAAGAGTGAACATCGATATTTTAGGAATCAGTGAACTAAAATGGACCAGGATGGGTGAATTTAATTCAGATGACTGTTATATCTACTACTGTGGGCAAGAATCCCATAGAAGAAATTAAGTAGCCATCATAGTCAACAAAAGTCTCTGAAATCCAGTTCTTGGGGGCAATCTCAAAAATGACAGAATGATCTCTATCTGTTTCCAAGGTAAACCATTCAAAAGCAAAGTAATCCAAGTCTATACCCCAACTACTAATGCTGAACAAGCTGAAGTTGAACAGTTCTATGAAGACCTACAAGACCTTCTAGAACTAATGCCCCAAAAAGATGTCCTTTTCTTCATAGGGGACTGGAATGTAAAAATAGGAAGTCAAGAGATACCAGGAATAACAGGCAAATTTGGTCTTGGAGTGAAAAATGAAGCAGGACAAAGGCTGACAGGGTTTTGCCAAGAGAATGCACTAGTCATAGCAAACACCCTCTCCCAACAACACAAGAGAAGATTCTACACATAGACATGGTCAATACCAAAGTCAGATTGATTATATTATTTGCAGCCAAAGATGGAGAAGCTCTATACAGTCAGCAAAAACAAGACAGGAAGCTGACTATAGCACAGATCATGAACTCCTTATTGCCAAATTCAGACTTAAATTGAAGAAAGTGGGGAAAATCACTAGATGATTCAGGTATGACCTAAATCAAATCCCTTACCATTGTGCAGTGGAAGTGACAAATAGATTCAAAGGATTAGATCTGATAGACAGTGCCTGAAGAACCATGGACAGTGGTTCATGATATTCTACACAGGCAGTAATCAAGATCATCCCCAAGAAAAAGAAATGCAAAAACACAAAATGGTTGTCTGAGGAGGCTTTAAAAATAGCTGAGAAAATAAGAGAAACTAAGGGCAGAGGAGAAAAGGAAATATATACCCATCTGGATGCAGAGTTTCAAAGACTAGCAAGGAGAGACAAGAAAGCATTCCTCAGTGATCAATGCAAAGAAATAGAGGAAAACAGTAGGATGGGAAAGACTAGAGACCTTATCAAGAAAATTACAGATACGAAGAGAACATTTCATGCAAAGATGCGCACAATAAAGGATATAAATTGTATGAACCTAACAGAAGCAGAAGATACTAAGAAGAGGTGGCAAGAATACACAGAAAAACTATACCTAAAAATCGTCAAGACCCAGAAACCACGATGTTATGCTCACCTAGAGCCAGACAACCTGGAATGCAAAGTCAGTTGGCCCTTAGGAAGCATCACTATGAGCAAAGCTAGTGGAGGTGATGGATTTCCAGTTGAGCTGTTCAAATCCTAAAAGGTATTGCTGTTAAAGTGCTGCATTCAATATGCCAGCAAATTGAGAACACTCAGTGGTGGCCACAAAATTGGAAAAGATCAGATTTCATTCCAATCCCAAAGAAAGACAATGCCAAAAAATGTTCAAACTACTGAACATTTGCACTCATCTCTCACACTTACTCCTTGGAAGGACAATTATGACCAACCTAGATAGCATATTAAAAAGCAGAGATATTACTTTGCCAACAAAGGTCTGTCTACACAAGGCTATGGTTTTTCCAGTGGTCATGTATGAATGTGAGAGTTGGACTGTGAAGAAAGCTGAGCACTGAAGAATTGATGCTTTTGAACTGTGGTGTTGGAGAAGACTCTTGAGAGTCCCTTGGACTGCAAGGAGATCCAACCAGTCCATCCTAAAGGAGATCAGTCTTGGGTGTTCATTGGAAGGACTGATGCTAAAGCTGAAACTCCAATACTTTGGCCACCTCATGTGAAGAGTTGACTCATTGGAAAAGACCCTGATGATGGGAGGGATTGGGGGCAGGAGGATAAAGGGACGACAGAGGATGAGATGGCTGGATGGCATCACCTACTCGATGGACGTGAGTTTGAGTGAACTCCTGGAGTTGGTGATGGACAGGGAGGCCTGGAGTGCTGTGATTCATGGGGTCACAGAGTCGGACACAACTGAGCGACTGAACTGACTGACTGACTGACTCATGCTAGCAAAGTAATGCTCAAAATTCTCCAAACCAGGCTTCAACAGTACATGAACCATGAAATTCCAAATGTTCAGGCTGGATTTAGAAAAGGCAGTGGAATAAGAGATCAAATTGTCAACATATGTTGAATCATTGAAAAAGCAAGGGAGCTCAAGAAAAACATACACTTTTGCTTTATTGACTAAGCCTAATTCTTTTATTGTGGTCACAACCAGCTGGAAAGTTCTTAAAGAGATGGGAATACCAGACTACCTTACTAGCCTCCTGAGAAATCTCTATGTAAGTCAAGAAAAAACTGTTAGAACCAGACATGGAACTATGGATTGGTTCAAAATTGGGAAAGGAATAAATCAAGACTGTATATTGTCACCCTGCTTATTTAATTCATATGCAAAGTATATCATACAAAATACCAGGCTGGATGAAGCACAAGCTGGAATCAAGATTTCCAGGAGAAATATTAATAATTTCAGATATACAGATGACACTATCCTTATGGCAGAAAGTGAAGAGATCTTGACGAAAGTGAAAGAGGAGAGTGGAAAAAATTGGCTTAAAAATCAACATTCAGAAAACTAAGATCATGGCATCTGGTCCAACCATTTCATACCAAGTAAATGGAAAAACTATGGAAACAGTGAGAGACTATTTTTTTAGCTCCAAAATCACTGCAGATGTTGACTGCAGCCATGAAATTAAAAGATGCTTGCTCCTTGGAAGAGAAGTTATAACCAACCTAGACAGCACATTAAAAATCAGACATTACTTTTCCAACAAAGTTCCGTTTAGTCAAAGCTATGGTTTTTCCAGTAGTCATGTGTGGATGTGAGACTTGGACCATAGAGAAAGCTGAGCTTGGAAGAATTGATGCTTTAGACCTGCGTTGTAGGAGAAGGCTCTTGAGAGTCCCTTGCACTTCAAGGAGAGCAAGCCAGTCAATCCTAAAAGAAATGAGTCCTGAATATTTATTGGAAGGACTTTCAGAGAGGCTGAAACTTTAATGCTTTAGGCACCTGATGTGAAGAACTCACTCATTGGGAAAGACCTTGATTCTGGGAACGATTGAAGGCAGGAGGAGAAGGGGACAATAGAGGATGAGATGGTTGGATGATATCATTGACTCAATGGACAAGAGTTTGAGTAAACTTCGGGAGTAGGTGATGGACAGGGAAGCCTGGTGTGCTGCAGTCCATGGGGACACAAAACGTCAGACACAACTGAATGACTGTATTGAACTGAACTGAATGATAAGCAGTTTTTAACATCTTTTCATGTACCTCTTGGTCATCTGTATGTCTTCTTTGGAGAAATGTCTATTTAGATTTTCTACCTATTTGTCAATCAGTTTGTTTATTTTGATGCTGTTAAGCATCGTGAGCTGTTTGTAAATTTTGGAGACTATTCCTTTGTGGGTCACATCATTTGAAAATATTTTCTCCCAATCTGTGGGTTGCTTTTAGTTTTGTTTATTGTTTCCTTTGCTGTGAAAAAAACTTTTCAGTTTAAGTAAATCCCATTTGTGTGTGTGTTTTTTTTTTTTTATTTCTATTATTCTAGGAGAGAGATCAAAAAAGATTGCTGTGATTTATGTCAGAGAATGTTCTGCCTATGTTTTCTTCTAGAAGTTTTATAGCATCCCAGTCTCACATTCAGGTCTTTAGTCCATTTTCACATATTTTACATGTGTGTGCTCAGTCACTCAGTTGTGTGTGATGCTTTGCAGCCATATGGACTATAGCCCACTATGCTCCTATGTTCATGGTATTTTTTAAGCAAGAATACTGGAGTGGGTTACCATTTCCTCTTCCAAGGAATCTTCCTGACCCAGGGATAGTATCCACATCTCTCATGTCTCCTGCATTGCAGGCAGATTATTTTATCACTACCCACACAGCTGGGACAGCTGTCCAGTTTTCCCAGCACCATTTGTTGACTGTTTTTCCAGGGTTCGGTAGTCTTGCCTCCTTTGTCATAGCATAATTGACCATAGGGCTTCCCTGGTGGTTCAGATGGTAAAGAATTCATTCACAATGCAGAAGACCTGGGTTTGATCCCTGGATTGGGAACATCCCCTGAAGAAGGGAGCATTTTGTTTCCCTTCCCTTCACCTGGAGAAGAGAGTGGTGCACGGGTTTATTTCTGGGTTTTCTGTCCTGTTCCACTGACCTATATTTCTGTTTTTGTGACAATACCATACTGTTTGATGACTCCAGCTTTGTAGTATAGTCTGAAGTCAGAGAACCTGATTCCTCCAGCTCTGTTTTTCTTTCTCAAGATTGCTTTCAATATCCAGAGTCTTTTGTGTCTCTATATAATTTGAGATTATTTTGTTCTAGTTCTATGAAAAATGCCATTGATGATAGGGATTGTGTTGCATCTGTAGATTGCCTTAGGTTGTTGTTATTGTTGTTCAGTCACTCAGTCATGTCCAACGGCTGACTCTTTGTGACCTCATGGACTGCAGCACACCAGGCTTCCCTGTTCTTCACCATCTCCCAGAGCTTGCTCAAAGTCTTATAGTCATTTTGACATGCTGGTTTTCTATAGTAATTAATGAATATAAAATTTTCTATTATTTAAAGGATATTGTCTGTTTACTACAGTCTGCCTTCAGTTTTTATGCGGAAGGGATGGAATCAGAGAAGGAAATGGTAAGAATCCCATGCACAGATGAGCCTCTTGGGCTACAGTCCATAGGGTCACAAAGAGTCAGATATGACTGAAGTAACTGAGCAATCATGTCATGCAACTAGCCCATATTCCCTAAGGATTTCTCATTCTTCCTTAAGTGCCAAGAATTATGCCACTGTTTCAGTATGAATGTAAATGAAGCTCACCATTTGACTCTAAGAATGGAAGGTGAGATTGGTGGTTCAGAAAACGAGATAAAAAGGCCCAGTAGTACCATCAATTCTGAATTTAATTCTTCAGTAAATCATCATATAGATTGTTGCTGGACCTTCTTCTTTCTTTTTTTATTTTTTGCCTTTGAACGGAATCTTCCTTGCCTTTTTCAACAATTCACTAGAGTAGTTATCACTCTGTAATTTTCAAGCTATCCACCTAGAGTCTTTCAACAATTTCTCAAATAGTATTGATGACTCTGTTTTCTTATTTTTCCACATTAATATAGATCAATTCTGTTTTAAAATGCCTCTTTGTTATTTCTAAGAAGGCAAGGTAGGAGAGGCAAATGTGTTCAATCCACATAAAGGAACGATGTATAGAGTAACACTAGCCAATGAAATATCCTGATTTTGAGAGATTCCTGGCACAGATCTAGACATTTTGGCATCATCAAAATATAAATGCAAACTAATTAATGGGGATTCATTAAATAAATTATATAGATGAAGAAGAATATGAGACACTGAACCTGAATATTAATGTTTCATGTGTGGATAGAGAGAGAAGGGATTGAAGATTTAAAGGAAACCATCTAAGAGATGAGTAGTCTTTGAGAAGAGTGGGTCTACACAAGCTAAATTTTAAAATTTTATTATCCTTTTTGACTTCCACCACCACTTCAATTTGTACCTATTAAAATAAATTATCTCCAAAGTTTATGTATTAATTATCTTTCTGTAAACTAATATTGGATTTTCAGACAATAGGTCTATTAGCATAACAAAGAACAACAACATATTGCTTCACTGATTAGATAGTAATTAATTATGATAATGATAATGATGATCATGGTCATAATACTGGGACAATCATTAACATATATTTTGACCAATATTGCTAAATGTTGCTCTCTGCCACTATCTTACAGCCAACTGGACTCTGTATTTTTGAGAGTGAGTAGATAACCAGACTTACATTTTATATTTGACATCAAAAGTATTTAAAACTTTAGTTCAGATTGATAAAGGCTGGTTTTCACAAATGAGCTAACACAGATTATTGCAGAACTAAACAAAGCTTATCCTGCTCATTTTACTGGCATAGTTGCATTTTGAGGGGTTCATTATTGAATAGTATCTGAAATTTACCCATGGTATGCACAGCACATCATATGCATAAACACTTAAAAATGTTTTGCTTTGTTTTTTCAGAAAATGAAGACAGTGAGGAATAACAAATATTTGCATTGATTTGTCTGTATTTAAGGCTGTCTTGAGAGTTCCCTCTGCGTAATTGCTTCATTTTTTTGTTGTTGCTCAGCTAACTGAAAAATCAATAGCTTCTTTTGTACTTCATATTAGATTTCCAGTGGCCCTATAGTGTTGCAACTTTAAACTTGTTCTGCCTTTCATGAAAGATGCTTATTAATTTCCTATTGTACACTCAGTGCTATCCTTATGATAGCACTTATGAAGTCAAATCTTTGTACTAGCAGACTTTGAATTCTCTTTCTTCTATCTTCTCTGTTTCAATTGCATGAGACTAATTTGAAAATTAATCCACATGAAAACTTTTAAATTTAACCAGAGTAAAAAGTATTTCCATGTCAACTTCCTTATCAGGACCTGTGCATGAACTACTTCAGACAATTTTATCTGTATAAACATGACTCCTAAATATAGGAAATTCTCATTATGCAAACGGGTTGTTTTCTCAAGTTTGTTTGCATAAATGTTATTTAGAACTTGGAAGGCTTTCCCCCACAAAAACAATGGTACGTATAATAATAATCCCTTAAGTTTGTCCAACATGTCAGTTTTCAAAGTATCTTTGCAACTATTTTCCCACCCATCTTGAAAGAAATTCTTTAGGAATTTATGTGGGTGTTGTGCTTCCCTTTATATAAATGATCAAAACCAGGCTCAAAGATTAAAAAGAAATGTCTCTTTTCCTCTACCCACAGAACACTTCTGACACCAAAAGTGGGAGTTTTCCCACTCTGACTAGTTCTCCAACCCTACCAACAACAACTGGATGACTTATAATTACATTTTGATACTATGTGAAATTAGCACAGACTCCACAGATTAAGGGCACAATCCCATAATACTACCCCTCCATCCAGGCATCCTCTTTACTTCAGACACCACCAGCAAGCCCCAGGTATCAGCTGTACATCTCACCAACTGGCTGCAAATCTGAAGTTCCCATAATTCATCCTCAGATTTAAGTCTTTGCTATAATGGCTCACAGAACTTAGGGAAAAAGGTTTATTATAAAGAATATAGATGAACAGCCAGATGAAGACTGACATATTTGAGGTCCAAAAGAGTCTTGAAGGCAAGAACTTCTTTTCCTACACCAGCTTGACACATGGATATGTTTGCCAGCCCAGAAGATCTCCAGACCTCATAGGTTAGGGTTTTTCTTATGAACGCTTCTTCACAGACAAGATTGCTTATAAACTCAATCTCATGTTCCTCTCCTCTCCTCAGGGGATGTATGGTGGGGCTGGAAGTTTCAAATTCTAATGTTGGCTTTGTCTTTCTGCTGACCAGCCACCATCTGAAGTTATCTAAAGCCATCAGACACCAGTGATCTCATTAGCATATGAAATACACTCATCACTCTGGAGACTCCAAAGGTCTTAAATGCTCCTACAGCAGAAATCAGCTTCAGAGAACGAATATTAGAAAAAAAAAAAAGATGTTTTTAGCACCCTATCACTCAGGAAATTACAAGCATTTTAGGAACTCTATGTCAGGAAACAGGGGCAACCACTCTCTCTATCTAATATGTAATATTGTATAGATCATATTTTTGTCATATATATAATAATAGTGTTGTTATTTAGTCACTAAGTCATGTCCGACTCTCACAACCCCAGGGACCCACCAGACTCCTCTGTCCATGGGATTTCCCAAGCAAGAATGCTGGAGTGAGTATCCATTTCCTTCCTCAGGGGATCTTCCCAACCCAAAGATCAACCCCGTGTCTCCCGCATTGCAGCCAGCTTCTTTTAACACTGAACCACCAGGGAAGTCCATATATATAATAATACACATTATACTTAACACCACAAAGTTTCGTGTCTTGCTCAAGGTAACATGACCAGTGAGTGAATCAGCAATAAGAAGCATTGGAGTAGAACTCTAGATTTTGACTGCTAGTGTAGTACTTATTCCACCAAAATATATCTCATTTGTGTTTATTAAGTTACTCAGGAAGTCCAAAGCTCTTTGCAAAAGAGCTTTTTTTTAAAAAAAAAAAAAAAAAAGCTTTTTAAAAGAGCTCTCAAGGAAAATATTACACATTTTCCTTGAAAGATGTTATGAAATATTGGAATAGCAGCAACTAAGCAGAACAAATAAAACATAAATGAAATGTTGATATCTATTTCTTTTCTAAAATTGATTTGTTTTTTAATTGAAGGATAATTGCTTTACAGAATTTTGTTGTGTTCTGTCAAACTTCAACAGGAATCAGCCATAGGTATACATATGTCCCCTCCCTCTTGAACCTCCCTCTCATCTCCCTCCCTATCCCACTCCTCTAAGTTGATACAGAGCCCATGTTTGAGTTTCCTGAGTCATACAGCAAATTCCCGTTGGCTATCTATTTTACATATGGTGATGTAAGTTTCCATGCTACTCTTTCCATACATCTCACCCTCTCCTCCCGTCTCCCCATGATATTCATAAGTCTGTTCTCTATGTCTGCTTCTCTCATTACACTGCAAATAAACTCATTGGCACCACCTTTCTAGATTCCATATATATGCATTAGTATATGATACTTATATTTCTCTTTATGACTTAGTTTACTATGTCATAGTAGGCTCTAGGTTCATCCATCTCATTCAAACTGACTCAAATGAGTTCCTTTCTATGGCTGAGTAATATTCCATTGCATATATGTACCATAGCTTCTTTATTCATCATTTATTGAAGGACATCTAGGTTGCTTCCATGTTCTACCAATTGTAAATAATGCTGCAAAGAAAACTGGGATACATGGGTATTTTTCAATTTTGGTTTCCTCAGGTTAATGTCTAGGAGTGGGATTGCAGGGTCATATGGTGGGTTTATTCCTAGTTTCTTAAGGAATCTCCATATTGTCTTTCATAGTGGCTGTATCAATTTATATTTCCATCATCAGTGCAAGAGGGTTCCCTTTTCTCCACATCCTTTCCAGCATTTATTGTTTGTAGATATTTTGATGATAGCCATTCTGGCCACCCTTATGACAGATAGTGAAGAAGAACTAAAAGCCTATTGTGGAAAGTGAAAGAGGAGAGTGAAAAAGTTGGCTTAAAACTAAACATTCAGAAAACTAAGATTATGACATCTGGTCCTATCACTTCATGGCAAATAGGTAAACAATGGAAACAGTGACAGATTTTATTTTTGGACCTCCAAAATCACTCCAGATGGTGACTTCAGCCATGAAATTAAAAGATGCTTGCTTCTTGGAAGAAAATTTATGACCAATCTAGACACCATATTAAAAAGTAGAGACATTACTTTGCCAACAAAGGTCCGTCTAGTCAAAGCTATGGTTTTCCATTAGTCATGTATGGATATGAGAGTTGAACTATAAAGAAAGCTGAGCATGGAAGACTTGATGCTTTTGAACTGTGGTGTTGGAGAAGACTCTTGAGAGTCCCTTGGATTTCAAGGAGATCCAATCAGCCAATTCTAAAGGAAATCAGGCCTGAATGTTCATTGGAAGGACTGATGCTGAAGCTGAAACTCCAATAGTTTGGTCACTTGATGTGAAGAATTGACTCATTGGAAAAACCCTGATGCTGGCAAGATTGAAGGCAGGAGGTGGATGGGATGACAGAGGATGAGGCTGTTGGATGGCATCACCGATTTGATGGACATGAGTTTGAGCGGGCTCTGGGAGTTGGTGATGGACAAGGAAGCCTGGTGTGCTGCAGTCCTTGGGGGTGCAAAGACACAACTGAGCAACTGAACTGAACTGATTCTGAGCAGTGCAAGGTGGTATCTCATTGCAGTTTCTGTCTTTCCCACTTTTTGATTGAGTTGTTTGTTTTTCTGGTATGGGGTGCTTATATGTTTTGAAAACTAATATATTTGTAAGTTGTTTCCTTTGTTATTATTTTCTCCCATTTTGAAGATTGTGTTTTTACCTTGTTTATAGTTTCCTTGGAGAAGGCAATGGCACCCCACTCCAGTACTCTTGCCTGGAACATCCCATGGGTGGAGGAGCCTGGTAGGCTACAGTCCATGGGGTCCCGAAGGGTCAGACATGACTGAGCGACTTCACTTTCACTTTTCACTTTCATGTATTGGAGAAGAAAATGGCAACCCACTCCAGTGTTCTTGCCTGGAGAATCCCAGGGATGGTGGAGCCTGGTGGGCTGCCGTCTATGGGGTTGCACAGAGTCGGACACAACTGAAGTGACTTAGCAGCAGCAGCAGCAGCAGCAGC
Organism: Bos indicus x Bos taurus; assembly: GCF_003369695.1. Classification (NCBI taxonomy): domain Eukaryota; kingdom Metazoa; phylum Chordata; class Mammalia; order Artiodactyla; family Bovidae; genus Bos; species Bos indicus x Bos taurus. The sequence goes on along the minus strand of NC_040090.1, from coordinate 80,124,838 downwards.
AGCAGCGTGGTTTCCTTTGCTGTGCAAAAAAGCTTTTAAGCTTAATTAGGTCCCATTTTGTTATTTTTGTTTTTATTTCCATTATTCTGGAAGTGGGTTATAGAGGATCTTTCTGTGATTTATGTCATCGAGTGTTCTGCCTATGCTTTCCTCCTAAGAGTTTTATTGTTTCTGTTCTGTTCTTTAATCCATTTTAAGTTTATTTCCTGTATGGTGTTAAGAAGTATTCTAACTTCATTATTTTACATGTAGCTGTCCAGTTTTCCTAGCACCACTTTTTGAAGACACTATTTTTGACGCTTTCTATATTCTTTCATCCTTTGATAAAAATAAGGTACCCATAGGTGCATGGGTATATTTCTGGGCTCTTTATCTTGTTCCATTTGTCTATATTTCTGTTTTTGTACCAGTACCGTACTGTATTGATAACTGTAGCTTTGTAGTATAATCTGAAATCAGGAATGTTGATTCCTCCAGCTCCATTCTTCATTCTCAAATCTGCTTTGGCTATTCAGAATCTTTTGTGTTTCCATATGAATTGTGATAATTTTTGTTCTAGCTGGAATCAAGATTGCCGGGAGAAATATCAATAACCTCAGATATGCAGATGACACCACCCTTATGGCAGAAAGTGAAGAACTAAAGAGCCCCTTGATGAAAGTGAAAGAGGAGAGCGAAAAAGTTGGCTTAAAGCTTAACATTCAGAAAACTAAGATCATGACATTCATTCCCATCACTTCATGGCAAATAGGTGGGGAAACAGTGGAAACAGTGGCTGACTTTATTTTGGGGGGCTCTAAAATCACAGCAGATAGTGATTGAAGCCATGAAATTAAAAGACACTTCCTCCTTGGAAGGAAAGTTATGACCAACCTAGATAGCATATTAAAAAGCAGAGACATTACTTAGTCAACAAAGGTCCGTCTAGTAAAGGCTATGATTTTTCCAGTAGTCATGTATGGATGTGAGAGATTTACTACAAAGGAAGCTGAATGCCAAAGAATTTATGTTTTTGAACTGTGGTGTTGGAGAAGACTCTTCAAGTCCCTTGGACTGCAAGGAGATCCAACCAGTTCATCCTAAAGCAGATCAGTCCTGGGTGTTCATTGGAAGGACTGATGTTGAAGCTGAAACTCGGATACTTTGGCCACCTGATGCGAAGAGCTGGCTCATTTGAAAAGACCCTGATGCTGGGAGGGATTGAGGGCAGGAGAAGAAGGGGATGCCAGAGGATGAGATGGTTGGATGGTGTCACCAACTCAATGGACATGAGTTTGGGTAAACTCCGAGAGTTGGTGATGGACAGGGAGGTCTGGCGTGCTGCGGTTCATGGGGTCACAAAGGGTCAGACACAACTCAGTGACTGAACTGAACTGAACTGTGAAAAATGCCATTGGTAATTTGATAGGGATTGCATTGAATCTGTTGATTGCACTTGGTAGTACAGTCATTTTCATAATATTGAATCTTCCAACTGAGGAACATGGAATATCTCTCCATCTGTTTGTCATTTTGATGTCTTTCATCAATGTCTTAAAATTTTCTGTATACAGTTCTTTTGTCTCCTTAGGTAGGTTTATTCCTATTTTATCCTTATGTTGCAATGGTGAATGGGGCTGTTTCCTTATTTTTTCTTTCTGATTTTTCATTGTTAGTATATAGGAATGCAAGTGATTTCTGTGTATGGATTTTGTATCCACAACTTTGCTAAATTCACTGATTAGCTCTAGTAATTTTCTGATAGTATCTTTATGGTTTTCTATGTACAGTATCATGTAATCTGCAAACAGTGAAAGCTTTATTTCTTCTTTTCTGATCTGGATTCCTTTTTTTTTTTTTTTCGTCTTCTTCTTCTTCTTTGATTGCCATATCTAGGACATCAAAAACTATGTTGAATAATAGTAGTGAGTACAGAGTTCCTTGTCTTGTTCCTGATCTTAGATGGAATGGTTTCAGTTTTTCATCATTGAGAATAATATTTTCTCTGGGCTTATCATATATGGATTTTCTATGTTGAGGTAGGTTCCTTCATGCCCATTTTTGAATGGCTTTAATCATAAATGTGTGCTGAATTTTATCAAAGGCTTTTTCTGCATCTATTGAGATTATCATATTGATTTTATCTTTTAGCTTGTTACTATGGTGTACCACATTGGTTGATTTGCTTATACTGAAGAATCCTTGCATCCCTGGAATAAACCCAAGTTAATCATGGTGTTCGAACTTTTTAATATGCTGTTGAATTCTCTTTGCTAGAATTTTTTTCTGAAGATTTTTGTATCTATGTTCATCAGTGATATTGGCCTGTAGTTTTCTTTTTTGTGTTGTTTTTGTCTGGTTTTGGTGTCAGGGTGATGGTGACCTCATAGAATGAGTTTGAAGTGTTCCTTCCTCTGCGATTTTTGAAAGAGCCTTGGAAGGATAGGTATTAGCTCCTCTCTGAATTTTTGATAGAATTCACCTGCAAAGCCATCTGGTACTGGGTTTTTGTTTTTTGGGAGATTTTTGGTCAAATTCAGTGCTTGTAATTGTCTTGTTCATAATTTCTATTTATTCCTGCTTCAGTCTTGGGATATTGAACTTTACTATAAATCTGTCCATTTCTTCCAGGTTATGTTTTTTATTTATTTATTTATTTTGTCAAATAGTTGCTCATAATGGTCCCTTATAATCTTTTGTATTTCTGCATTGTCTGATGTAACCTCTCCTTTTTCATTTTTAATTTTGCTGATTTGATTCTTCTTTATTTTTCCTTGATGAGTCTGGCTAAAGGTTTGTCATTTTTGCTTATCTTCTCAAAGAACCAACTTTTAGTTTTGTTAACCTTTACTAATATTTCTTTCCTGTCTTTTCCATTTATTTCTGCTCTGATTTTTATGATTTCTTTCCTTCTGCTAACTTTGGTAATTTTTTTTCTTCTTTCTCCAGTTGTTTTAGGTATAAAACTAGGTTGTCTATTCAGTGTTTTTATTGTTTCTTGATGTAGGATTGTATGGCTATAAAGTTTCCTCTTAGAACTGTTTTTGTTGCATCCCATAGGTTTGAGTTGTCATGTTTTCATTGTCATTTGTTTCTAGAAAATTTTTTATTTCCCTTTTGAGTTCTTCAGTAAACCTGTTCATTATTTAGAAATGCATTGTTTAATCTCCATGTGTTTTTTGTTTCTACAGTTTTTTTTTTTTTTCTTGCAATTGATATCTAAGTCTCATGGCCTTGTGGTCAGAGAAGATGCTTGATACAATTTCAATTTTCTTAAATTTATTGAGGTTTGATTTGTGACCCAAGATGTGGTCTATCCTGGAGAATGTTCCATGTACACTTGAGAAGAAGGTGTATTCTTCTGCATTTGTATAGAATATCCTGAGGATATCAATGAGATCCATCTGATCTAATGCATCATTTAAGACTTGTGCTTCCTTATTAACTCTCTGTTTTGATGATCTCTCCAGTGGTGTAGTGGGGTGTTAAGTCTCCTACTATTATTGCATTACTGTAAATTTCTCCTGTTATGCCTATTAGTGTTTGTCTTATGTATTTAGGGGCTCCTGTGTTGGGTGCAAAGATATTTACAATTGTTATGTCTTCATCTTGGATTGACACCTTGTTCATTATGTAGTGTCCTTCCTTATAGCCTGTAAAATTATCTATTTTTGGTCTATTTTTTTGTCTGATATAGGGATTGCTATTCCAGCCTTCTTTTGATTTCCCATTTGCATGGAATATATTTTTCAACCTCTCACTTTCAGTCTTTATGTGTCTTTCTTTAGGTCTGAAGTGGGTGTCTTGTAGACAGCATACATATGGGTCTTGTTTTTGTATCCATTCAGCCAGTCTGTGTCTTTTGGTTGGAGCATTTAATCCATTTACATTTAAAGTAATTATTGATATATATATTCCTATTGCCATTTTATTAATTGTTTGGGGTTTGTTTTTGTAGATCTTTTTCTTCTCTTGTATTTCCTGGCTATATAAGTCCTATGAACGTTTGTGGTAAAGCTGGCTTGATGGTACTAAATTCTCTTAACTTTTGCTTCTCTGTAAAGCTTTCGATTTCTCCATCAGTTCTGAATGATATCCTTGCTGGGTAGAGTAATCTTGGTTGTAGAATTTTCCCTTTAAGTACTTTAAATATATTCCCATCTGGCCTGCAGAGTTTCTGCTGAAAGATCAGCAGTTAAACATATGGTGTTTCCTTTGTATTTTACTTGTTTTTCCTTGCTGCTTTTAATTTTCTTTCTTTGTGTTTAATCTTTGTTAGTTTGATTAGTATGTGCCTTGGCCTGTTTCTCCTTGGGTTTATCTTGTATGGGACTCTGTACTTCTTGGACATGATTGACTATTTCCTTTTCCATATTGGGGAAATTTTCAACTACAATCTCTTCAAAAATTTTCTAATATCTTTTCTTTTTTTCTTCTTCATCTAGGACCCCTAGAATTTGAATGTTGATGCATTTAATATTGTCACAGAGGGCTCTGGGACTGTCCTCAGTTATTTTCATTCTTTTTACTTTATTCTGCTCTTCAGCAATTATTTCCACCATTTTATCTTCCAGCTCACTGACCTATTCTGCTTCAGATATTCTTCTGTGGATTCCTTCTAGAGTATTTTTTATTTCAGTAATTGTGTTGTTTGTCTCTGTATGTTTATTCTTTAATACTTCTAGGTCTTTTTTAATTGATTCTTGCATTTTCTCCATTCTATTTTCAAGCTATTGGATCATCTTTACTATCATTATTCTGAATTCTTTTTTCAGATAGTTTGCCTATATCCTTTTCATTTACTTGGACTTGTGTGTTTCTAAATTTTTCTTCATTTGTGCAGTATTTCTCTCCACTTTCATTATTTATTTATTTTTTTAACTTATTGTGTTTGAGGTCTACTTTTCCTGGGCTTCAGGGTTGAACTCTTTCTTCATTTTGGTTTGTGCCTTCATAAGGTTTGTCCAATGGTTTATGTAAGCTTCATGTACGGTGTGACTTGTACTTGAGTTCTAGTGGAAGAAGGTGAAGTTTTCTTCTTTGTTTTCTTCTGATAGGCTTGGCCTAGTGAGGTGGCAATCCTGTATGCTGAATATTGGGTTTGTATTTTTATCTTCTTTGTTGTTTGGATGAGGCATCTTGCACAGGGTGCTACTGGCAGTTAGGTGATGCCCGATCTTGTATATAAGTGGTTGCCTTTGTGGGGGATCTCATTATTTGATACTCCATAGGGTTAGGAGTTCTCTGGTTGTTTAGGGTCTTAGAGTCAGCGCTCCCACTCCAGATGCTCAGGACTTGATTTTGGGCCAGGAACAGAGATTACACAGGTGGTTTGTTGAGCATTAAATGGGATTAAAGCAAATACCCAAAAACAAGAAACAAAAGACACACTCCCAGACAAATGGCAATTACAAAATCAGGCTATAACTAAAATAATGAAATATACACACATACATATACATCCATAAGTAAAAATCGAAACAGTTGAAAAACAAACAAATAAATAAAGTATAATAGATTAGATTGACCTGGTGAACAAAGGAAACCAAAACTGACATCCACCATTTAAGAATAAAACTAACTAAATCAGAGACTAGAAAACAAAACTGAAACAAGGTGACAATTTGTTTTAGTTGAGAAAAAAGCAAATAAAACATGACAAACTAACAAATACAGTGAGGAAAAGAAAGAATAGAAATGCAGAGTTAAATAGACATAGATAAAGAAGATTTATATATATTAAAGATTTACTGCAAGGGGGAAAAGACAGTGGTAAAAGCACACAAAGGAATAAATGTAGAAAAATTCTTAATGACTTTAAAAATTTTTAATTAAAAAAAGAGAGAAAGAAAAGGAAAATAAATATGAAAGAAAGCACCAGAAGTATAAAAAGGTCAAAGTAGAGGCAGTAGTTTATAAAAGAAATAAAAACTGTAATTGAAAAAAATTTTTCTCCAAAGCTTAAATAGATTTCCACCCCCTCCACTAGCTTTGTTTGTACTAATGCTTCCTAAGGCCCACTTGACTTTGCATTCCAAGATGTCTGGGTCTAGGTGAGTGATCATAACATCGTGGTTATCTGGGTTATGATGATCATTTTTGTAGTTATTCTGTGTATTCTTACCACCTCTTCTTAATGTCTTCTGCATCTACCAGGTCTATATAGTGTCTGCCCTTTATTGTGCCCATCTTTTCATGAAATGTTCCCTTGGTATCTCTAACGTTTTTGAAGAGATCTCTAATATTTCTGTTCTATTGTTTTCCTCTATTTGTTTGCACTGATCACTGAGGAAGGCTTTCTTACCTCTCTATGCTATTCTTTGGAACTCTGAATTCAGATGGGTATATCTTTCCTTTTCTCCTTTACCTTTGGCTTCTCTTTATTCTCAGCTGTTTGTAAGGACTCCTAAAAAGGAAGGAAGAGGATCATCTGTTGGATCATCGAAAAAGCAAGGGAATTCCAGAAAAACATCTACTTTTGCATTATTGAATACGCCAAAGCCTTTGACTGTATCAGTTAGTTCAGTCAGTTCAGCTGCTCAGTCGTGTCTGAGTCTTTGCGACCCCATGAATTGCAGCATGCCAGGCCTCCCTGTCTATCGCCAACTCCCGGAGTTCACTCAAACTCACATCCATCGAGTCAGTGATGCCATCCAGCCATCTCATCCTCTGTCGTCCCCTTCTCCTCCTGCCCCCAACCCCTCCCAGCATCAGAGTCTTTTCCAGTGAGTCAACTCTTCACATGAGGTGGCCAAAGTACTGGAGTTTCAGCTTTAGCATCATTCCTTCCAAAGAAATCCCAGGGCTGATCTCCTTCAGAATGGACTGGTTGGATCTCCTTGCAGTCCAAGGGACTCTCAAGAGTCTTCTCCAACACCACAGTTCAAAAGCATCAATTCTTCCATGCTCAGCTTTCTTCACAGTCCAAATCTCACATCCAACGTGACCACTGGAAAAACCATAGCCTTGACTAGATGGACCTTTGTTGGCAAAGTAATGTCTCTGCTTTTCAATATGCTATCTAAGTTGGTCATAACTTTCCTTCCAATGAGTAAGCGTCTTTTAATTTCATGGCTGCAGTCACCATCTGCAGTGATTTTGGAGCAAAAAAAAAAAAAAAAATTAAAGTCTGACACTGTGGAAAATTCTTAAATAGATGGAAATACCAGATCACCTTACCTACCTTCAGAGAAATCTCTATTCAGGTCAAGAAGCAACAGTTAGAACTGGACATGGATCAACAGCCTGGCTGTAAATAGGGAAAGGAGTATACCAAGTTTGTATATTGTCACCCTGCTAATTTATATTGTATGTAGAGTGTATCATGTGAAATGCCAGGCTGGATGAAGCACAAGCTGGAGTCAAGATTTCTGGGAGAAGTATCAATAACCTCAGATATGCATATGACACTGCCCTTATGGCAGAAAGCAAAGAGGAACTAAAGAGTCTCTTGTTGAAAGTGAAAGAGGAGAGTGAAAAAATTGGCTTAAAATTTTACATTCAGAAAACAAAGATCATGGCACGTGGTTCAATCACTTCATGGCAAATAGATGGGGAAACAATGAAAACAGTGAGAGTCTTTAATTTTGGGGGCTCCAAAATCACTGAAGATGGTCACTGCAGCCATGAAATAAATTAAAAGATGCTTGATCCTTGGAAGAAAAGCTATGACAAAACTGGACAGCATTTAATTAAAAAGCAAAGACATTACTTTTCCAACAAAGGTTCATCTAGTCAAAGCTATGGTTTTTCCAGTGGTCATGTACGGATATGAGAATTGGACTATAAAGAAATCTGAGCGCCGAAGAACTGATCCTTTTGAATTGTGGTGTTGGAGAAGACTCTTGAGAATCCCTTGGACTGCAAGGAGATCCAACCCTAAAGGAAATCAGTCCTGAATATTCATTGGAAGGACTGATGTTGAAGCTGAAACTCCAATACTTTGGCCACCTAATGTCAAGAACTAATTCATTTTAAAAGACCCTGATGCTGGGAAAGATTGAAAGCAGGAGGAGAAGGGGATGACAGAGGATGAAATTGTTGGATGACATCACCGTCTCAATGGACGTGAGATTGAGTAAACTCTGGGAGTTAGTGATGGACAGGGAGGCCTGGTGTGCTGCAGTCCATGAGGTCACAAAGAGTCAGACACAACTGAGTGACTGAACTGAACTGAACTGAAAATGCCTGAATATGTGACATCAAAAGTAGATTGCTGCAGTCTCATTGCCTTCTCAAATACTGTGAGTAATATTTTCACTGGTGGTGTAATTTTCTGAAATAAGGTAAAACACAAACTTTCCTTATTTTTTAATATAAATGTATTTATTTTAATCGGAGGTTAATTACTTTACAATATTGTACTTTCTTTAAAATCCAGAAATGTATGTGTATATCATTATATTTAGTTTTGAAAATGTTGCTTGCACATAGGTTATTATTTATTAATTACATTTCACAATTTTAAAGCAGAAGTAAAAAGTAATTATAATTAAAAGAGAACATTAAGTTTAATAGGAATGAGTGCCAGTGTAGAGCATTTTTATTAAAAAAGAGAACATTAAGTCCAATTGGACTGATCAGTGGTCTAGAAATAAAAACAAATTTAGTAAGAATGTTGAATCAACTTGGTAGTGAATGAAAAGTCGTCTTGGCAATTCACTGTTAGAAGTGGGAAATTTTTGGTCTGTAACTCAAAGGATTTCTGGACAACAATTTATGGCTCCTCCTAGTATATTCATCATAAACTTATACCTTTTAAGATATTGATTCACTGTAATCTTTGCCATTATAACCTCTACTATTGTTCTTTACCATCTTTCTCTACTACTTTTTATTTAGTGTAGCTCTACTTCGTTTTACAATAAATTTTCTTCTTACATTCTTTCTTTTCATGTCAACCAGATAATTTAATAATCCATATCCAAAAAAAAAAAAAAAAAACTGCATGACATTATCCTTAAGAAATTCTGGATTATTTCTAAAGTGCACCAAACACAGAAGTAGAATTAAATTTAGACTGTCCTTAGATGAAAACAGCAATGTTCACGATCACAATAAGATTGGCTTGATACTGTCATGTATACTTCTGTACTTTCATGTATGCATTGCTTTTCCTTCAATTTTTATTTTATGATTTTTGATGGTTTATGAATATTGCTGTCTGGAGATAGTATCCAGTGTCCAGAAATGAAGCCATGTGAGTATTTTGTGATAGTAAAATAATCCTGTAAGCATTACCAAATTAAGAAATTATAACCTCCACAATAGTGACCACAGCATAACAAAAATGTATAAAGAATCTTATATTAGTAGCAGCAAAAAGACAGTTAGGAAGGATAAATGAAAGAAATTGGCAAAGGAAGAAGATGTGGTATTTAATGCAAAGGAAATTGCTCTTATACTGTGATGACTCCAATGGTTTTTACCTAGTCAATAGTGCTGAGTATTGGAAACTCTGGGGCATTTGTGAAAAACACTTCCTAGTTTTCAGAACCACATAATGCTGATATAAAACTTCACAATTCAAACCTATAAAACCTACACCCTATATTCAAAAGCATAAAAGTCAAAGCCATCCCCTATTACACACCATTGACTTTCCAAGGTGATAAAACATCATATTATTTTTGCTTCTAGGTTACTTTTCCTTGCCTGCAGCTCTTTTGAACGATAAAAATATTTCCTTGCCTAACACCCTATGCTTCTGCACATACTAACAAGTCATCAGGTTTTATTTTCTTTCAATTATCTTTTTAGTCCATGTGGTATTCATGAAACTTTGTGTGAGTTCTTCATATCTACCCTTAATTGTGAAGCTGGGCCCAGAATAAGTCTCAGTGGTTAATTCTATCATAATTTACTGAGACCTTATTTCAGCCTCCAGAGCAATTATTATAAAGTCTCCTCAGACTCTGATTCTATCCCTTCATTTTACAGTTTCACCAAATGAGCTAGCTTCTTTTGTAAATAAATAAATACACACAAAACAACAAAATGCACACAAAAAATTCTCATATCCTTAAGTGTAATTTTACTGTCTTTACCATCTTCCTCTCCAACTCAGTAAAGGAATTCCCTTACCCTGTCCCCAAGTAAAACACTCTATCTGTTCAATCTTAAATGTTAAATCTGCAATCTTACATTTATTCAGTGTTATCTCCTATAAAAGTGTCCTCTGAGTCATTCTCATCTTATTTATTCAATTTTTGTCTTCTAAATTTCTCCTATTTCTTAGTCTTTTTCCTCTTACAAACACACTCAAAATCTTTACGCTTCTCCATTCTTTCCCTTTAGTCTGTTTAATCTGTCCTGACACTATAATTTCCATCATTACTGATTTTTAAAGAAAACATATCATTGTCTCCATTTAGTCTCTTCAATCTTCTAAAATTTTGGTTTTGTTCTTAACAATTGAAATAAAGTTACTCTGATAAAGTCTTCCCTTGCTTAACAGTTTTATTCAGTAATTCATTCTTAATGTCTTATACGTATTAGATGCTTGATAAAACTCTCCTGTATGATCAAGAATAAAATTACTTTTAGAATTCTTATCTAACAACTCAAAAGCCTCAAAAATAAATCCCAAACATGTTTTTAATTTCATCTCTTGTTATTTCAAATCACCTCATTCATATCCATCAAATTGCACATACTCTGTGCTTTGTATGTATGTCTTCATTGATCTGTTTCTGTTCCTGGAGGAAATTCCTCTTCCCTTCTGCCTATTAAATAATACACAGAGACATCAGAAAATAGTGGTTAAGAGCTTGGCATAGGATGTCAGGTCATCTGAATGCAAATTTTACTGCATTACATACCATCTACATTAACTATTGCTCTTACCTACTTATTTTTCAAAGATCATTTAAAATATCTTCCTTCATAATTACCACTGAAGGAGAAAGGAACACTTTCCTCTTTACCCCATCCAATATTTCAGGATATTTTGTCCTCTTAGGTTTTCATTAAATTCAAAGTTCCTTGGGGTTGGAACTGTGCCACATAGATCTTTATCTTTTCCCCCTCTCCCATGTCAAGGACAAAGCTTTCCATTTTTTACAATTATTTCTTTATTTATTCATGTATTTGTGTTTGTGTTGGGTCTTCCTTGCTACATGTGGGCTTTCTCTGTGGCAAGGAGGACTAGTCTTTGTTGCAGTGTATGGTTTCTCATTGCAGTGGCTTCTCTCGTGGCGCACAGGCTCTAGATGTATGAGTTTCAGTAGCTGCAGCATGAGGGATCAGTACTTATGACATGAGGCTCTAGGGTGTGTTGGCTTCTGTAGTTAAGGTACAGTGTGCTCAGTAGCTTTGGCACATGGAGTTTAGTTGCTCTACGACATGTGGAATCCCTCCCTGACCAGGGATGATCCCCTACATTGGCAGGCAGATTCTTTTTCCACTGTACTACCAGGGAAGTCCACAACATTTTCCATTGACAGTCACCAGTCTTCCCTAAAGCACATCAGCTTAGTCTTAGCTGGATACTAGCCCAGCAGATGGAAGCTGGAGAAAAGATCAGGGGCTAGAGGTTGATATCAAAGTAGTGAAAGTGTTAGTCACTCAGTTGTGTCCGACTCTTTGCAACCCCATGGACTCTAGCCTGCCAGGTTCCTCTGTTCATGAAATGCTGCAGATAAGAATACTCAAGTGAGTAGCCATTCCCTTCTCCAGGGGATCTACCTGACCCAGGGATCTAACCCAAGACTCTTGAATTACAGGCAGTCTCCTGCATTACAGGTGAATTCTTTACCATGTAAGTAAGTCACCAGGGAAGCTGGTAGAGGTTGATATGGTTCCTTTCAATTCTAGAGAAGAATAGAGAAAAACTGTAAGCCATGATCTGGATCAAATATGTTACTTTGGGAAGTATCATTTGCTCTTCAAATGCATACTGTGATTGGCTGATTAGATGAAACAAAGTATATACCTGCCTCAAGTAGGGGAAGAAGGGGTTAGAGAAACTCTTACTGAATGATACCGTCAGCGTGTGAGGAAATTCTAAAAGTCCAAGTCACCTGGTCTAAGAGGTTAATTAGAAATCAGAATACAGCAGAAGGAGAGTAGGGAACCTAACATCTAGTTGCCAAATCATGGCTTATATCGAGTAATAAGAGTTAAGGAAATAAGGCAAAAATGAATGAAGAGCCACAGAGGTTGCTGAGTGAGGAGTGTTGATAAAAGCAAAAAACAGATTTGTGGACTGAATAATTAGACCAGTTCATGATGCATGCTGCTGCTGCTGCTAAGTCGCTTCAGTCATGTCCGACACTATGCGACCCCATAGACGGCAGCCCACCAGGCTCCCCCGTCCCTGGGATTCTCCAGGCAAGAACACTGGATTGGGTTGCCATTTCCTTCTCCAATGCATGAAAGGGAAAAGTGAAAGTGAAGTCGCTCAGTCGTGTCCAACTCCTAGCAACCCCATAGACTGCAGCCCACCAGGCCCCTCTGTCCATAGGATTTTCTAGGCAAGAGTACTGGAGTGGGTCATATATAATAATAGCAACAACAGTAATGGTTGTTATTATCCTGGTAGTCTGGATTACAATAATGAATAAGAGTTGGGTGGCTGATAAGGGAGAAGCAGTTTACTTGAGATATGAACAAAAAATGCAAGCATTCAGTCCAAACAAGAAGTTAATATGGAAGTCTTTGGGGCTTAAAATAAAAGGATCAAGAGGGACAACCAGATGAAAACAAAGACCAAACTTTCTAAGTTAAGCTTTAGAAGCCAAACCTAGAGAAACACCCTAAGGCAAAGAAAACATAGCTGTCTTAATTTTGTATGTGATTCTTATGACTATTGTTTGGGGTGTGTCCAGGAATTGATTGTGTATCTAAGATTAAATATACCCAGAAAGATTCCAGATTTTGTAGGAATTTCTACCTTAAATATAAATGGATTCTAGTACCTAAGGGCTTCCCTGATAGCTCAGTCTTAAAGAATTCTCCTGCAATACAGGAGACCTTGTTTTGATCCCTGGGTAGGGAAGATCCCATGGAGGAGAAAACAGAACCCACTCCAGAATTCTTGCCTGGAGAATCCCATGGACAGAGAAGCATTGCAGATTATAAGCCATGGGATTGCAAGAGTCAGGGACAATTTAGCAATTAAACTACCACCTTATCCCAGGATTCACTTTGGCTTCTAGAGAGTTCTGGAGTCCTGGGTCATGTTCTTTTTGAATCTAATATTTAATCTTGGGTAGCATCATCATCATAATAAGGAAATGTAGAATCAATGTATGCAACAAACAGCTTAGAGAAAGGGGGATGCGTGTAAAGATTGAAAATTGGTATGGAGGAGAATTGTTACTCTAATTTGAATAGTGTCAAGAGAAGACAGAATCAGTAAGGACCCAGCAGAAGCTGAATAGATTAAGAAGAGTTGACAGGAATACAAGGTGAAGGTAAGGTGAAGTCACTCAGTCATGTCCGACTCTTTGCAACCCCACAGATTGTAGCCTACCATGCTCTTCCATCCATGGTATTTTCCAGGCAAGAGTGCTGGAGTGGATTGCCATTTCCTTCTCCAGGGGATCTTCCCGACCCAGGAATCGAACCCAGATCTCCCACATTTGCAGGCAGACGCTTTACTATCTGAGCCACCAAGGAAGTCTGAAGACAAGAATACAAAGAACTGTACAAAAATGGTCTTAAAGATATAGATAACCATGAAGGTGTGATCACTCACGTAGAGCCAGACATTCTAGAGTGTGAAGTCAAGTGGGCCTTAGGAAGCATTACTCTGAACAACTAGTGGAGGTGATGGAATTCTAGCTGAGCTATTTCAAATCCTAAAATGTGATGCTGTTAAAGTGCTGCACTCAATATGCCAGCAAATTTGGAAAACTCAACAGTAGCCACAGAATTGGAAAAGGTCAGTTTTCATTCCAATTCCAAAGAAAGGCAATGCCAAAGAATGTTCAAACCACCACACAATTGTGCTCATTTCACATACTAGCAAGGTAATACTCAAAATCCTTCAAGCAAGGCTTCGACAATATGTGAATCAAGAAGTAGAAGCTGAATTTAGAAAAGGCCAAGGAACCAGTGATCAAATTGCCAAAATCAGTGGGATCATAGGAAAAGCAAAAGAACTCCAGAAAAACATCTACTTCTGCTTCACTGACTGCCCTAAAGCTTTTGACTGTGTGGTCACAACAAACTGGGAAATTCTTAAAAGAAATAAGACTACCAGACCACTTTACCTGCTTCTTGAGAAACCTATATGCAAGTCAAGAAGCAACAGTTAGAACCAGACATGGAACTATGGATTGATTCAAAATTGGGAAAGGAGTATGCCAAGGCTGTATATCATCATGCTGTTTATTTAAGTTATATGGAGAGTACATCCTGTGAAATGCCAGGCTGGAATCATGAGCTGGAATCAAGATTGGCAGCAGAAATATCAATAACCTCAGATATGCGGATGACACCACCCTGATGGAAAAAAGTGAAGAGGAACTACAGAGCCGTTGTTAAAGGTCAAAGTAGAGCGTGAAAAAGCTGGCTTAAAGCTCAATATTCAAAAAAGTAAGATTATGGCATCCAGCCCCATCATTTCATGGCAATTAGATGGGGAAAACATGGAAACAATGACAAACTATATTTTCTTGGGCTCCAAAATCACTGTGGATGGTGACTGCAGCCATGAAACTAAAAGACACTTGCCCCCTACTTAGCGACTAAATTACCAACACCACCTTGGAAGGAAAGGTGTGACAAACCTAGACAGCGTATTAAAAAGCAGACATCACTTTGCTGACAAAGGTCCATCTACTTAAAGCTATGGTTTTTCCAGTAGTCATGTACGGATGTGAAAACTGGACCATAAAGAAGACTGAGGGCTAAAAAGTTTATGCTTTCAAGCTGTGGTGCTGGAGAACACTATTGAGAGTCCCTTGGACAGTAAGAGAACAAACCAGTCCATCCCAAAAGAAATCAACCCTGAATATTCATTGGAAGTACTGATACTGAAGCACCAATACTTTGGCCACCTGATACAAAGAGCCAATTCATTGGAAAAGACCCTGATTCTGGGAAAGATGGAGGCCCTGAGGAGTAGAGGGCAGTAGAGGATGAAATGGTTGGATGGCATGGTTTCTCAATGCCCATTTGAGAAAATGGGCATTGGTTTGAGCAAACTCCGGGAAATAATGAAGGATGGGGAAGCTTGGCATGCTGCAGTTCGTGTGGTGGCAAAGAACAGACACAACTGAGTGGCTCAACAACAACAACAACAAAAAGAAGATATTGCTGGAAAGAGCAGGAGCACAGCAAAAGAAGTGGCTTGATTTGAGAATAGGAGTCTAGCATGGCTAACAGAAACCGGGACTTAGAGGGAATAAACAGAGTCTCTGAGGTGAGTCTTTACATTATGTTGCTGGAGGTAAGTTCTGCATCATTACAACTGTCAAACAGGTGGTGTTGAGAGACAAGAGTTCTGGCTCTATGAGTCATACTAGACTTTGAATCCTGGCTCTGCCACATTTGACTGTTATATAAAAGAGTTAGGAAGTATGATTTTGGAGAAATGAGTGGGAGTAGGGGTAATGGATGGTATATATTACTTATGTAATACTTGAGAGTCAAGACCCCTGATGTTGGACCTCTCTTAAACATTCCAACTCAAGAGAAGAGTTCTTTACATTCTCAAGGTGATTGTCATTTTCTGAGCACTTAGGAATATTATCGGATTTACAGAGTATCTGATAGATACTCAGAGTATCTAAGTTCAGAGGTAGCTGTGCAAGCACTCTGATTACTCATGCTATAGAGATCATTTCCTCCACAGCCTCCATGTTGATACATGCCATATAATCATCTTACTCAAGTAGTTAACACAGAAGCTCTCATCAGGTGCCATTGAGCAAGTGGTCATACACAATAGAAAAATGCACATACCTTATAGTTATATCTGGTTTTGAAACCTTATTTTCAAGGTTCAAGGCTCAGTGATCTTGGGCAAATCAGTGGCTCTCTAAATTCCAACTTCTTTATCTGCATAATATTTATTGTTGTTATTCAGTCACTAAGTCATGTCCAACTCTTTGTGACCCATGGACTGCAGCATGCCAGGCACCTCTGTCTTTCAGTATCTCCTGGAGTTTGCTCAAATTCATATCTATTGAGTCTGTGATGACATCTAACCATCTTATCCTCTGCCAGCCTTTTTTTTCCTTTTGCTTTCAATCTTTCCCAGCACTAGGGCCTTTTCCAGTGAGTCGGCTCTTTGTATCAGTTGGCCAAATTATCAGTGCTTCAGCTTCAGCATCAGTCCTTCCAATGAACATTCGGGGTTGATTTCCTTGTAGATTGACTGGATTGATCTCCTTACTGTCCAAGAGACTCTCAAGAGTCTTCTCCAGCACCTCAATTTGAAAGCATCAATTCTTTGTCCCTCAGCCTTTGTTATGGTCCAATTCTCACATCCATACATACTAATACCTGTCTCATAGGGTGATTGTGAGGACTAAGAGACATAAAATTCCCATCCAGAGGAAAGTATTTAAAATGGCCCTCTTCCCTATCCCTTCAGACAGAATCATCAATCACCAAAAAGGACTTCCTGACAAAAATATTCCCTTCTACTGACCTGAAACTCTAAAGACAGAAAAGTCTGGAGGGAAGACAAGACATTAAATCATACCATTTGTTGACACCTTAGTCAGAATGAGTTTCTCCAAACATTTTTGATATGACAAATAACCTGAAAGTATCTCCCTATAAAATAAAACATATATGTGTTTTGATAGAAGGAACAGTAGACATTTGGATTGGCCTTTGGGCTTCCCTGATGGCTCAGACGGTAAAGTGTCTGTCTGCAGTTCTGGAGACCGGGGTTAGATCCCTGGATCAGGAAGATCCCCTGGAGAAGGAAATGGCAACCTACTCCAGTACTCTTGCCTGGAAAATCCCATGGACAGAGGAGCCTGGTAGGTTACAGTCCATGGGGTCACAAAGAGTCAGACACGACTGAGCGACTTGACTTTACTTTTAGCATAACAGAGAGGATCTAGGAAAAGGACAAATAAAGGGACAACCATCTTAGGAGAGGAGAAATGTGAGAGAGGCAGGGGTCATTTGCCTGCTAAGTGAGGGCATAAGAAAGGATCTTAAGAATAGCAGCAGATTAAACACTTATGTGTGTTTATTCATTAGGTCTCTTCTGATAGAACATAGTTACAGGAGGTATTACATTTGCTTTATTCATCTCTATGCCTCTCATCTATCACAGGTTGGCACATAGTACATACTTAATAAATATTTACTGAATGAATAAATAAACAACAAAGTTTGAGCCATTAGGCACTAGTAAGTGCCTAACTCTATGTTAACTTTTATATCTTTAGTCCCATTTAATTCTTATGCATGCTTAGTCACTTCAGTCATGTGAGACTCTCTGCAACCTTATGGACCATGGCCCGCCAGGCTCCTCTGTCCATGGGATCCTCCAGGCAAGAATACTGGAGTGGGTTGCCTTTTCCTTCTCCATCAATGTTATATCTGCTCTTTAATATAGATGTTGTCTATGTTTACAAATAGATGCACTGAGTCCACAAAATTTTAAGAATTTTCACCGAGGTCACATAGCTGATAAACAAATAAATAAAGATTTAAACCCAGGTCTATCCAGCTCTAATCCATCCTTTTCCTGTTATACTTTACCAGACAAAAATATTTCAGCTCTGTGCATTCATAGTAAATACTGTGGTATCCCTGCTCAAATCCCTCAGAATTCACCTCAAAATGAAGATGTTTTCTTACTGCAGTTACTTAAGGCCTATTTTTATTTGTTGGCCAAGGGAGTATGCTTGGCCTATATGCAGAGTAGGCCGGAAGGGCCAAAAAATTAATTAAGTCCTTGCAAGCAGCCATCAAATCAATGACAGATGGGAAGCTGGAAAAACTTTTTCACCCCTTTCACCCTTTAGTTGGGTCATTCCGATGCATATTCTGTAATGCTGCCTGTGAATCCCCAGTGGGATTGAACCTAGGTGCTCACAGGAGCACGTACAAAAGAACACATGCTTTTCTGATTTTGTCCCTTTATTTGATGCTCTAGCCCACTCCCCTTCTTGTACTTACTAGAATCACCTCTCAAGCTTCTTGTTTCCAAACTCTTTTTTCAGGGAAACCTCAGGAAAGCTATTCTTCCAAACAGTTCCCTCACCTAACTCAGGGGTTCCAAGGACTCCTCCTGGTCTTACTTCTGTAACAGGCTCTTGGGGGATAGCTGAGCTTAGGACATTCACAGTCCAAAATATGAAATAAGCTTAACAGGCATACACCACTCTACATGTCCCATCTGGATATGCCCATCTCTTCATTGTCTCAGTCTGAATATCCCATTTATATGTGGAGAGCTCTTTGATGCTTCTGGTATTTTTTAGGACATATCTATTCTTCGGATGCTACAATGATATTCAGTTAAAGGCAAAAGTATGGTTGTGCTTGATGATTTTGTGTATATATTCTATTTGGTAACAGTAAAAAGGCTGGCAGAATATTTCTAAGAAGTGAACTGATGTTGAATGCTATCTGACAACACCTGGAATTTATAATGATAACTTAAAAATGCAATCTATCAATTCCTCTCACTGATACATTTAACCAAAAAATATGTTACTTTCATTCACATATAGCATTACTGAGGTTTCCAGAATGAGGTTTCAGCTTCATTAATGTCCCTCTTTCTTGAACTTTGTTACTGATCCATAAGTAAGTTATTCTACCTTTGAGCAGAGCTTATAGATTAGCCTGAGAAATAAACTGAGGAATACAACTTAGGGCATATTCAGTTTAATTTTCCCTTGATGTTTGGAAAATGCAACCATACCCTATGAGTTTTGTTTTATGAGTAGTCCGTGTGTTTTCCCAGAGAAAAAATGTTAAGCAAATTTGTTGACTGACAAGTAACAATAAAATAGATTATATAAAGTTCAGATTTACTTGGAAAGAATTTTAACTTGATAGAGAGAAAATTGATGTGCCTTATGGGCCAGGGAGTAACACAGGACAAGAATGCGTAATCAAGCTTCAATAGCTGATTTGAGTCCCAGGAGAACGGCCTTGCCCACACCCAATTTCAAGGACCCTTCAGCTCCTGTCTCAGAGAAGTCACTAAAGTATTTGTTAAACTAACTAATGAAGAATGAGAAAACAAATCTTTTTTATTTAAAACCATTGGCCCATTCTCAAGGTGTTCAAGGTTCAAAGGAAATTCACTGTTAATGTCAGACTACCTAAATTTCATTTTTGAAAAGGTTTCAGGAAGAAATGCATTACTACCAATTTCAGCACAAGATTTTCATAGGGAAAAGTAGCAATACAGGGTCCAATCACCTTTAAATGAGGCCTGGACACCTGAAACACTGAAAGGAAGATCCACTATAAAATTAAATTCATTAAATTCAGGTCCCAGAGTAATTAACTTGAACCACCTCTTTTGCCCTGTTTTTGTGTTTTGTTTCCCATTCATTTCTATCAGGCTTTTACCCTTCTTGACTTGTCCACTAGTCATTGGAATGGAGTCATCTGGATTCAATACCCACTAATGCAACAAAGTGCATTCTAAACCACAAACATAACGCTCCAGCAAAAGAGATTGTAGTAACTAATGAGAGAAAGAAAATGGTCTATACCAGGGCATTTTGTTTCAATGACAGACTCAAAATCCTTTAAGATTTTGTGTTTCTTTGATGCATAAATATTCAGGTGAGTTTACCAAGTCTACAGTAATTAGTTTCATAAGAATAAAATACTACATCACTAACAAGTTCCAATTTATATCATTATTATTGTCACCATCATTTCTATTATATTTTTTCTGTTATTTGGTATAGTTGTCCACAATTATTTTGAGTTTCTCCATCACTTTAAACAGTAAATTCAGCCTCTCCACATCTCTTCTGCTTTTGTAAGGCTGTGGAGAAGTTTAAAACCAAACCATCTAAATAAAGGACAGAGAAAAATACTGACATGAGCTCAGTGCTGAGCACATAACACATAATTAACATATCATTTAAATTCAATTGGATTAGTTTATTTAAAGTTCTGTCCTCTGGATTTGCATTTTTTGTAACTTCTTTGACTTGAAAGATAATAACTCTTAATAACTGCAGCCAAATCATTTGTATATTCTTATTTCTCCTGGAAAAATTTGACGCTCATACTTTAGATGGGTCTGCTTTGCATATATGACTTTTGGTCATTTTTTAAAGAAATATCATTTAGAAATAAATTTTCTCTTGTTTAATCATAAGACCAAGATTATTAGAGCTTATGATTCATGTATAAACACTGGTATAGTCATTTGAATATTTTATATCAGTTGCCCATTATTAATGAGTTATGCAGCATTAAAAATAATCGGTACAAAAGCAAAATAGCTTTGCATGTATTATTGGTATCTTAGATTTCTTATTATTATAAACAACTTGACTGGAACAAACAATAATGTTGCTTTCATGTTATTTATTTTTATTCTTGCATTTTCTGTTTCATATTGTCTCTTTTCAAGACCAAGAACTAATTTTTAAGCAGAGTAGTATGTGTTTCTCTGACATATGGATTGATTACCATATGTGATAACAATCAAATGTGATATGTAATTCTTATCGGCTACAATTTCAAATTCATACTGTTCTGTGGACAATGTATACAGACAAAATATAGACCAATTTAGTGTAAGCAGTGGTTCACCAATGTTAGTGTTATAATTCCTGAGCGTTTCCATGTCCTTGCCATGCTCCATATTGTTACTACAAAAATTCAAACTAAGTAACAACTCAGGTCCAGAACACAGAAGGAAGAGGAAAAGTGGGAAGCAGCAGGTAAGGATCTTTCCAGCTCACATGTAGCTCACTACTGCCACTGTCTACAGCTCCTCGCGGCAGAACTTACGGATCTTCTAAGGATGTGCAAAGGCAGTAGGTTGCCTTCTGCTTCAAACTGGTGACATACTGGTCAGAAAAATAAGGCTGTTATTAACTTATGAATACACATATTTCTCTATTTCAGTACATGCTGCTGCTGCTGCGTTGCTTCAGTCGTGTCCGACTCTGTGCAACCCCATAGACGGCAGCCAACCAGGCTTCCAGTCCCTGGGATTCTCCAGGCAAGAACACTGGAATGGGTTGCCATTTCCTTCTCCAATGCATGAAAGGGAAACGTGAAAGTGAAGTTGCTCAGTCGTGTCCGACTCTAGCGACCCCATGAACTGCAGCCTACCAGGCTCCTCCGTCCATGGGATTTTCCAGGCAAAAGTACTGGAGTGGGGTGCCAATAGGTATCAGAAATGACAGCTTATTTTTCTACCCAAAGCTTCCAAATCTTATCACATTGATCCTAAAATATCCTTGTCACCCATGTCTAGTCCATCTGCTTGGAGTTAGATGCCTTACTTACGCTGGATGTCCAACTTATATGTTGACTTTTTTGTTTTCTTATCCATATTTCTTGGTATGCAGTAAACCCCGAGACCAAAATCTGTGTCTTTCTCACAATTGTATTTACTAAAACTTTAAAATCATGGAAGTTCTAAGTTTCTATACTTTTAGAAAGAAGTGAATATGTTTAAAAATACCATGTGTATTCCTACATAAATACATACCTACTAAGGGTGTATAAGGTTATTAAGATGTTATCAAGGAATAATTATTTTCTATTAAGCAAATATTGCAACAGTTGCCATACTAGAAAAATACCAGAATGCTTTAAGGGAAAAAAGGACTAACAAGTTTATCCACTTAAGTAACAATGTTTTGTGGTAGTCCATTTATATTTGCAAACATTTAAAAACACTTCTTTATAAATATTGTAGTATTGTGCAAACACATAAAAACTTTAGTTACTGCATATTAAAAAGTTATATTGTATGTTAGTATAGTACTGTATATTCACTAATATTTTCTTTAAAACTGTTTCAGGGTATGGAATATTATTTTCCAGGGATTTAAAAACATTTTACCAGGTCTTTGTTTTTCTTCAGCCTCAATCTCATATGAAATTAGAGTTGAACTCACTGTTCTCTTAAACAGTTATTAGCTCAGCTAAATAATATTGCAGTACACAAATGGGCTAGTATTTCCCTCATTTACTTTGAATTCTGCTTTGATGTAGAATTGTCAATGTCCTGGTTATTATTCTGCTGCCAGACTGACTTTAGACTCTAAAATATTTTCCTAATGACAAATTTCCCTTAAAAAAAAGTTCTTTTCTGAATCATGTTGTCCCTAAAGGCTTTACACTCTTTCAAATTGGTCAGAAATGGTGGAGTCCTTAGTACACTGTTTTAAATTGCTTTGCTATATAGAACCATCATACTGCATGATGCCCAGGCAAGTGGAATCTGAGGAAATAGCACAGCAGAAATGTCCACCGAAAGACCTTCCTTTGCACACAGAACCAGGTTGCCATGATTCAGGAAGCCTGGGAGTCCAGGTTGTCCATCTCCTAGCGCAGGCCCTGTGAGTCTATCCTGCTGGACTCTGCTCTATCCCAAGCCACAGCCATCCTTTTAGTATGACCATGGTGATTCTGTGTGCTTTCTTCCAATGTGTCCTTATTAGTGTCCTCTTACTAATTAACCAGCTCTACAATTTGGAAAGCTGTTGCTTCAGGCCCACAGAAAGAGAGAGCAGAATTTTAAAACCCCATCTTCCTAGGCTCTACTGGCTTCTGACAACTGCTGTTTTCCCAGCATTCCGTTGCTATCGCGTCTCCACGTTCACTGTGCCCCTCCTTTCAGACCTCACATTTCACCTTGCTGACATCACTCGTTTCAGAGTGTCATACAATTGCTGTTGTGGAATTCCACTAGAATACTGTACTTTGCTCCCATCCAGGCCATCAGTTTGTTTGATTTACTGTGGCTTCTTTCGTTTAAGATGAGTTCTAAAATTCTTCTCAAAGCTTCATGGCCATAAAGACAGCCAGCCTATTTAGGTCCCATTCTCTGCTGCTGCTGCCAAGTCACTTCAGTCATGTGCGACTCTGTGCGACCCCATGGACTGCAGCCCACCAGGCTTCTCCGTCCATGGGATTCTCCAGGCAAGAACACTGGAGTGGGTTGCCATTTCCTTCTCCAATAGGTCCCATTCTCAAGAGATACTGAATCTAGATTGAATGACTGTAGAAGTTAATAAGTCTTATGCCTATAAGAGTAGCCTGAAGATGGACTGAGATAAATGAGTGGAACTTTGAACAGCTTCTTAACTCATGAAAGCAGGATATTGTCAGTGTTAGCATTTGCTTTCATTACCTGATGTTGAGCATATGACCCTGGTAAACACATTTGAACTACCTGGGCCTCAATATCCTTTGTAAAATGAGGGAGATAACAGTATTTATCTCACCTGTCTGAGGTCAGAAGTGAATATGTTTGTGGTGTCAAATTCTCTGGAGAGTGCTGGTATGTAGAAACACTACCAAAAGGTGCCAGTTATGATTACCTGAAGATGCTCTGTGCTCCAACCATCAGCTCTGCACTGAGCACCATTGAGTTAACCCCTGTATAGTTCTCCAGGCCACTGATGCTGACTATATAGAACAGAAACAAATAAATAAGACTACCTTACCTAAAGGGATAAATGCAACATTGACAGGCACTTAGAACCAAAAAGAAGGACAAGTATACAAAAATGGGAAAAAACCCTCACATCATGGAAATTATGGGATTATGGTCAACAACTAACTTTAATTAAATCCAGATATGTAAGTGACAATTTAGGGGCAAAGGAGCTGGATTTTCTTGATTTTGAACACGTGTTGTCTTGAGGGATGACTGTTTTGATATCAGCATCCCTTAAAGTGCCAGACCATCAGAGAATGCTGTCACTTATCCTATATTTATTTCTCAAGTACGGACACTGAGCTTTTGAGGATTTTGTGCATTTTGAGTCACACATTTTTTTATTAGAATTATATCCAGTTCCACTTTAATTCTCTCCCTGCATTTGTCCACATGAGTGTGTTAGAAAGAAGCTACTCCAGTTATTTCTGGAAGCACAGTCCATCTCATCCTTCAGGATCCACATCCAATGCCTTCAACTTCATGAATTCCTCCTTGATTTCCCCAAAGTCTCCAGTTGATATAACCATTCCCTCAGTTATAATTCCATAGCACTTGACATGTTCATACCTCTGGATAAATAATTTTAGCTTTATAAACCACTGATTCATATACTTGCTATAATTGCCTGTCATATGTTATCTGAAGACTGTTATGTGCATGTGCTAGATTCAGTTTCAGGTTCTCAAACTTTTAGAAACATGTCTAGAAGCTCATCAAATATTTGTTGAAAACATGAATTTACCAGACTATATATCCTTTACATTCTGTACTCCATTTGGGAAAGATTATGCTAATTTTGTCAATGATAGGGTCTTGTGCAAGATAGCATTCAAAGTAGGTACTCAATAGGTATTTGCTTGGTGAATAAATGGGTAGGACATCCACTGAACCTTGGAGATTCTTAAATTAGACAAAGTCTCATTTAGATTTAGAGAGAAGGACAAGAAGCAGCTCTGTGACACATCATAACAGGATTTTAAATATCAGGGGAACCAGCTGCAAGCATCCATGTGCCAAAGTCTCATAACAATACTGAAACATAAAGAAATGTGTAATAAAAATGTTTCTTTCTTAATTCAACAAGATTTTATTTTGCCTCTCTGCTCATTAGGCATTTACCATCTTAATGAACTTTAATTTGTGTGTATATACTACTGAAGTTTTAGATAAAAGTGATTATTCAAAATCATTTCAAATTTTACATGCCTTAAAATGCACCATAAATGTTTATAAGGCAGTGCATCTAATTTATAAGGAAGTGGCTATCTCAGAGAACACATGTGAGACGTTTGCTAGTCAGACCTAATTATGCGAAGCTTTTGATGATTAGTGTGCCTGAGGGCCTTCAATAATTAAAAAGGAATATATGGTAGGACAAATGTGACATATATGCACAATAAAACTGCAATTACTCTAACGCTTAGAAAATGTGTTCTTCTCATTAACTGAATTAATGGGAAACTAAGAATTAAGCATTTTCCCCCCTAGAATCATTGAGTGTTGCATTAGAACTTATTACATCAGTAGCCTCCTAACTGGACCACTAATCTTCCACTCTTGCCCCTCTACCATCTACATGCCTCACAACAGCAACCTATCTTTTTAAGACATGAAGATCATGTCGATTCCCATTTCATTAGAGTTAAAATTCACACTTTTTACCATGAAAAATAACTAGGGGTGAAAACCTTAACTACAGTTCATGTTCTGTGATTCTCAACCTGGGCTATATATTGGAATCACCTAAGGAGAGTCAAACTATTTTGATGCTTCTCATCTCCTCCCAGGGATCTTGATTTAATTGGTCTGGATTGGAACCCAAGCATGGGCATCTTGTAATGGCTCCCTAATTTATACCAATGTGCAGTCTTTTGAGAACCTCTATTGAGAACCTTAGTGCTAAAAGATCTGATCCTCATTTGGTGAGAGAATGAACAACCATTGATGGATTCTAAGCAATGAATGAAGCAACAGAATTTGAATTGGATTAGAAAATTATTTTTTGTTGTTGTTCAGTCACTCAGTCATGTCCAACTCTTTGCAACCACATGGACTGCAGCATGCCAGGCTTCCCTGTCCTTCAACATCTCCAGGAGCTTGCTCAAACTCATGTCCATTAAGTCCGTGATGCCATCCAACCATCTCATCCTCTGTCATCTCCTTCTCCTCTTGCCTTCAGTTTTTTCGCAGCATCAGGGTCTTTTCTAATGAGTTGGCTCTTCACATCAGGTGGTCAAAGTATTGGTGCTTAAGCTTCAGCATCAGTCCTTCCAATGAATATTCAGGAGTGATTTACTTTAGGATTGACTGGTTTTCTCTCCTTGCAGTCCAAGGGACTCTTAAGAGTCTTCAACACCACAATTCAAAAGCATCAATTCTTCATAACTTAGCCTTTTTAATGGTTCAACTTTCACATCAATACATGACTACTGGAAAAACAATAACTTTGACTATACCAATTTTTGTCAGCAAAATAATGTCTCCTCTTTTAATTATGCTGTCTAGGTTTGTCATAGCTTTTCTTCCAAGAAGCAAACGTCTTTTAATTTCATGGCTACGGTCACCATCTGCAGTGATTATGTTCAAAATTTGTCCTTTTTGTGTAATTTTTCTTTGCAAACAGAAAGAGAGAGTAGTGTTCATCACTTCCTTTAATAATTTTTGAGTCACTTTAACTTCTTTTAGTAGAAAACAACAACTCAACTAGAATTCATAAGATGAAGTTGTTTAACAAGTGTTAACTGCATCCGTGTCACTAAGACATCACAGTCTATTGCTAAGTATGATCATTTATTTTTCCATAGCATGTGCTGTGTTTTCGCTATATGCCAGGCATTGTCCTAGATGTAAGGGACATGAAAACGAACATCACAGCTCTACTTGTCAAGATGTCACTCTTCATCAGAAGGACAGAAAAATGTCGAGCTAATTCACTGATAGGGTAAGACTCCATAGGAGTAAAGATAAGGAAAACATAATCTGTTGAAGGTAGAAGGAGGATCAATCACAGAAGTTTCAAAGAAGAGGGATCATTTCCCCCAGACCTTAAAAGATGAATGGGGATTGACCAAGGAGAGAAGAGAGAAAGAATATCCTAATTGGGAGCCATGATGGTAGCTGTGGCCTGGAGGAAGTGTGAGACATTGGTCTGCTGAAGACATATTGGGCAATCGAGCACACTATGTGTGCTGAGAGGGATGGTTTCCATAAAAAGAGAAAGTAACTCACATTATCTTAGTCTCTTAGCAGCTTTAATTTCTTACAGTAATTTATTGATATTTACAGGTTTTACTTGGTAATGTTTCAAATATAGAAATTAAGTTTAAAATTTGAGAGTCAAACTCTTTGGTACAAAGTAGAATGGCTCAGGGCAACAGTTTTGATGCCAGTCTGCAGCTCCTATTTCCCTATGAGTTAGCAGTAAATCCATATGGTGGTACATGTAGATAAAAGTTATTCTCGTACACAAGAAGTGCCCAAAATAGCCTGCTCTAATTCATCCTGCATTGGCTTACAATTTCTATCTAATCTTTGAATCATAAACTATATTTCCTGTGAGTCAACTTTGGTCCAGTGCCTGCTTTTGAAAATAAAGTTTTATTGGAATAGAGCCATTCTCATTCATTTACATGTTGTCTATGGATGTTTTCACACTATAATGATA
Source organism: Bos indicus x Bos taurus (assembly GCF_003369695.1). Taxonomy (NCBI): domain Eukaryota; kingdom Metazoa; phylum Chordata; class Mammalia; order Artiodactyla; family Bovidae; genus Bos; species Bos indicus x Bos taurus. Next base: position 80,097,611 of record NC_040090.1, on the reverse strand, counting down.
GAGTTGGGTGTCTGTGACAGAGACCATATGGGCTACAAATCTAAAATATTTACTATCCAGACCTTTATGGAAAAAAGTTGCAAACCACTGATCTAAACTTTGAGTGAGAATTTTCTTCTAACAAAGCCTAATTAAAATGAAAAGGCATTCAGTCATTGTCACTACCTAACAAGCTAACATACAGTTTTGTGAGGCAAGTAAGAGCACAAGGTCTGGAGCCATTGATGCACTTTCAAATCTCACTTCTGCCACTTACCAGCTGTGCAAGTAACTTGGGAAGGTTCATAAACTTCCCTAAGTCCTAGACAGGGCCACAGGGCTCATCTGTGATGACCATACATTACATAACTCCAGAGGCAACATTCATTTCACAGTCTGTAGAATAGATAACCATGAAATTACACTGTATGCAAATTGAGTGCCCCTATATGTTTTACTCATCCTTTAGATATGATTAAAATCACATATTTCTCATAGAAGAGTTGGGAGGAATAAATGAGTTATATAATAAAGCAATTAATACAGGGCATAGCATAGAGAATGCACTCAATAAGTAAAGTTCCTGTGCAGATGACTAGTTGTCTTGCCAAATCCCACTTCAAGTTCTTTCTTTCTATTACAGTTTAAGTCATACACAAAGCCATATGACAAGGGTCCATATTTCCTAGGTTTTTTGCAGATAGATGAGGCTATGATTAAATTTGGGGAAAGAAGTATGTGTACAAGGGTTAAGTGCAAATTCCATATAGTCTATGATTTAAGATTACTCACTTCCTCTCGAGTGTAGTCTTTTATTCTTCTCATGAAGTACATCAGAAGATATAGCAGAAAACCAACACTGACCACACAGATGAAGACAACACCCTAAGGAGACGAAGAAACAGGAAGATGAAATGAATCTGGGGCTTTGATGATCTGAGAAGTAGAATTCCTGTGATAGTCTATACAGAACAAACATATATGAGAGGGAAATAAATATGTATTTATGCTACAAGCTTTAACAGTTTTATTGACATAAAATTGACATACAAAAATGTGTACATATTTAAACTGTACAGTTTAGTATGTTTCAATTTATGTATATGCCTGTGAAACTGTCACTGCAGTCACAATAATGAATAAACTCATAATCCTAGAGTTTCCTTGTGCCCCTGGGAATCTTTCCCTACTGTCCCTCCCCTAAGCCTCCCACTCATAACTAAGCAGCCACTATATTTTATAGCATTTTTGTCGGATTACCTTAGCCTTTATCTAAACAAATGCACATGTTATTACCATGTGATCTAATCAGTCCCCATGGAAAGTTTTGGCAAATGTTTCAGTTGATGGATATATATGTGTGTGTAAAGCATAAAGCTGGCACAGAATAAAGAAACATTTTAAAGTGAGTGATATAAGTGGTCAAGCACAATTGTTGTTTGATCATAAATTCATTGCTGGTAGGGTTTATGTCTCATTCATCTCTGAATTCCTAGCAACTACAACACTGTTTTACCTTCAAGAGTCAATGCAAGCTAAAGTGAATGAGCATATGGTAGCACAAAAAAAGAGGAGGGAAATTCAACATTTTAAGTAATTTCATGATTACTCACTGAGCTTGGCATGATTGTCAATGCATTAGGAGACCAAGATCAGCAGCATATTTTTAGACAATTTTGCTTCAAAGCAAACAAAGTAATAATAATAATAATAAGTTAGACACAGCAGTTTGGGGGAAAATATCTTTGATCTTCTAAAATATTTGGCAAAGGAGAACAACAAAATATGAAAATAAAATATTCAGTGTTATGAAAACTCTCAAGAGAGAAATATTTTAATTTGACATTTAAGAGCTATTTCTGACTATCTCTTTCAACTTCTGGCCTCCAGCTTAAGAGAAAACAACAAAAAATGGAATGATGCAGAATGAATAGGATGAGTCATGTGTCAGAGTAGAGGTGAAGGGCAAGAAAATGGATAGGCAGAAACAGAAAATTTCATCAGCCTGATTCACAGTATGCTTGGGCCCTGTACTTCCTTTTCCTTTGATTGTGTTTACAGACTCAATCTTCATTTAATCGTGCACTCAACTAACCAGGGACTAGATGTCAGGTTCTATACTAGGAATTGGGGGAAAAATATAAATATGGAGCTGTTAATGAGGGTCTTGGTAGGAGAAGACCACACATGCCAATTTTCTCAGCACAGTCTCAATTTAACCTGGAATAATGTAACTTTTGCAAGTATCCTTTTACTTTCCAAAATGTCCCAGGTTGGATGATAAATTCAGTGCTATGATAAAAATGTTAATAGCTTCTCAAAGGAGAGAACAATTAAGTTTACCTTAGGAGGTCGGAAATATTTCATAAATAGGAAACACTTAAGGTGAACATGAAATGAAAGTGGCTAAGAGCCAGGGAAGGACGAACAGGGTTGTATATCTCAGGCAGAAGGAGCATTACAGTCTGAGTTTCAGGGTTACAAGCAAGCATAGCACTTTTAGCAAACAAGAAGAGAGAGGTAGATTTTTAGCAGAGAGGAGGTAGCTTTAAAAGGCTAGAAATGTTTTTGCATTAAAAATTAATGGAGCCAAGTAGGTTAAGGATGCAAAAAATTTTTTCTGATAATACATCTTCATTGGTAACCATGGTTTATTAGTGAGTTCTATCCTCCCAACTGGCAATTTCTCAAACAAAATCCATGAGATCAGGTGAGTTAGCAAGACAAGGCTGCTGATATTGGTATAACGCTTATTGTAGGATGAAACAAAAGGATAAAGGACAAAATGTTGAATGCAAGAAGTGGCAAGAGAGCTTTTAATACAATAAAATATTTCTTTAAAGCTAGGTAAAGTGGGAAGTAGAGTCAGGTTGAATGGGATTGGGAAAGGTAGGGGAAAATAAAATAAGAAACTAAGGACTCAAATTATAGGATCTCAAATTATAGTGTAAGTAAGAACCATGTAATGTGTTTACTGAAATTACATTCTCAGGTGCTTCAGTTCTAACATTCTGATATAGAAAATCTGGCATGAATCTCAAGAATCATTTGCAAGGATGGGTATGGATGAAGTGAAGTGAAGATTGGGAGTTTAGAGAGTCATTGAACTCAATGTAGATAGATGCTCTGCCTTTCTTTGAAAATTCACTTTCATCAACTGCTGTCCTTAAAGTAAGTTCTTTATTTAGTCAATTTCTTCCTTGCTATCATTTCTCATTCATTTTTCTCATTCAAAACGATATATTCTATTTAACCAAGGAGGTGAAAGATCTGTACACTGAAAACTATGACAATGTTTTAAAAAATTGAAGACACAAATAAATGGAAAAATATCAGATGCTTGTTAACTGGAAGAACTAATATTGTTTAAATGCTCATATTGACCAAAGTAATCTACAGATTGATGCAATCCCTGTTAAAAGTTCCATGGCATTTTTTATAGAAACAGAAAAAGAATCCTAATAATTTTATAGAAAAAAAAAATACTTTTAAAGAAATCTTGAGAAGAAAAGGGCTTGAATCAAGGCAAATTAGAAGTGGTCAAACAGGAGATGGCAAGAGTGAACATCAACATTTTAGGAATCAGTGATCTAAAATGAACTGGAATGGCTGAATTTAACTCAGATGGCCATTATATCTACCACTGTGGGCAACAATCCCTTAGAAGAAATGGAGTAGCCATAATAGTCAACAAAAGAGTCTGAAATGCAGTACGTGGATGCAATCTCAAAAAAGACAGAATGAGCTCTGTTCATTTCCAAGGCAAATCATTCAATATCATGGTAATCCAAGTCTATACCCTGACCAGTAATGCTGAAGAAGTTGAAGTGAATGGTTCTATGAAGACCTACAAGACCTTCTAGAACTAACACCCCAGAAACTATGTCCTTTTCATTAGAGAAGACTGGAATGCAAAAGTAGGAAGTCAAGAAACACCTGGAGTAATAGGCAAATTGGGTCTTGCAGTACAGAATGAAGCAGAGCAAAGGTTAATTGAGTTTTCCCAAGAGAACACGCTGGTCAGCGCAAACACTCTCTTCCAACAATATAAACGAAGACTCTACACATGGACCTCACCAGATGCTCAACACCAAAATCAGATCCAGTATATTGTTTGCAGCCAAAGATGGAAAAGCTCTAACAGTCAGCAAAAACAAGACCGGGAGCGGACTATGGCTCAGATCACAAACTCCTTACGGCCAAATTCAGATTTAAATTGAGGAAAGCAGGGAAAACCACTAGACCATTCAGGTATGACCTAAATCAAATCCCTTACGATTACACAGTGGAAGTGAGAAATAGATTCAAGGGATTAAATCTGATAGACAGAGTGCTTGATGAACTATGGATGGAGATTTGGAGACAGACCATCCCCTAGAAAAAGAAATGCAAAAAAGCAAAATGGCTGTCTGAAGAGGTCTTACAAATAGCTGTGAAAAGAAGAGAAGTGAAAAGCAATGGACAAAAGGAAGGATATACCCATTTGAATGCAGAGTTTCAAAGAATAGAATAGCAAGGAGAGATAAGAAAGCCTTCTTCAGTGATAAGTGCAAAGAAATAGAGAAAAACAACAGAATGGGAAAGAGAGATCTCTTCAAGAAAATTAGAGATACCAAGGGAACATTTCATACAATGGTGTGCTGAATAAAGGACAGAAATGGTATGGACCTAACAGAAGCAGATGATATTAAGAAGATGTGGCAAAATACATGGAAGAATTATACATAAAAATCTTCATGACCTAGATAATCACGATGGTGTGATCATTGACCTAGAGCCAGACATCCTGGAATGAGAAGTCAAGTGGGCCTTAGAAAGCATCACTACAAACAAAGCTAGTAGAGGTGATGGAATTCCAGTTGAGCTATTTCAAATCTTGAAAGATGATGCTGTGAAAGTACTGCATTCAATATGCCAACAGATTTGGAAAACTCAGCAGTGGCCACAGGACTGGGAAAGGTCAGTTTTCACTCCAATCCCAAAGAAAGACAATGCCAGAGAATGCTCAAACTACTGCACAATTTCACCCATCTCACACGTTAGTAAAGTAATGCTCAAAGATATTTGTATTTTTGCAATTTAATTTATAAATATACCATGTGAATTTATAATTTAATGTCTTAATTTTAATGCTATGATAAAAACTTAGAAAAATTGGTATGGAAGAATATTAGGGTGATTGCTTATTATCCCCAACTTGGAGATGAAGAAACTGAAGCCAGAGGAATTAAAAAAATTTCCTGAGATCACATGTCTGGTACCTGATAAAACTAGGATTTGAATCTAACCAGCACTATTAACTACTACACTGTACTACCTCTCAGAGGGGAAAAACATGCAACAAAGTAGGAAGACAAATAGTGTACGTGAATAGTGGCAGTGCTATCATGAAAATAGAGTTAAGAGAAAAGGAAAGAGTTGGAATCTATTCAGATTCTGGTCAGGGAACTTTTTCATATTGCAGTAAGGCTAAGATAAAAAAGATTGGAAGCCAGATAAAGAGCAGGGAAATAATGGTCCACACACAACAAGCAGCCTATGAGAAGGCCCAGGTGTATAAGACACGGGGCTACAAAGGAAAGGCGGCCAGTGTGACTGGAGTGCTGAGAGCATGAAAGAGAAGCGATGTCACTGGAGACAAAGGTCGGGTCCGGATGCTGCAGGGCCTTGGGCCACATTAAGAAATTTTGATTTCAAGTGCAAAGGGAAGTCACTGAAGCATTTTAAACTGAGGCTGGTTTAAGGGGTTTCTGTTCTTTTTATATCTTCTCTTCAGTCTTTTTCAAAAGCTATTGCACTATACACATTGGATTCTGAATAAAGGTTAGAGTCTTAAATTACCAATAGAAAAGGCTGGGTTTTTTCCCCCACTTCTTTATTGTTACAGAGGGGACACAGGCCACGTAGAAATAATAAGCAGCAACATAGAGCTAAACATATCTCAGAAGTTTGTCAGTTTTCAAGCCAATAAAAATATTACCCTATTGCCCACACAATCCACATATTTGAATAAATAAGTAACAAAGACACTATTCAAAAGGAAAAGGTCAGCCACGGGTCCATATTTTTAGAAATTATCAGCCTAAATGAAGTAAAGTATCCTGATAATTTCTTTCTTAGCCCATAGTTTCCTTGATCATGCTTTACAAAACTGAATTATGTCTGCCTTTAAGAAAAATATGTTCTTGAAAAAATATATACTTCTTTCATGACCCATTTGAACCAGAAAATGTATATCATAATAAAAACAAAAAATATAAATTTGCCTGGGACATGTAGAATAGCTGAGAGCAGGAGAGGGATGAGAATGGGGGAAAATATTTCCAGGAATTCTTTCTCTGCCTCCTTTATAGGAATACACTTAAAATATTTAAAAACTGTAGTAGACTAAATCAGAATGTGAGTTCAGGACCAAAAAAGAGTAAAAATCACAACTTGGACTCAGTTCAGAGTTTACTCCCAATGAGGCTATTAAGTTACAGAAAGGAAAGTAATGATACCCTAATGAGGGTGAGAGAATGTGGTCTCTGTTGCCTTCTTGTATCTTGCAGACCAGCACCCTAAGCTCTGGGGCTATGGCAGCTCTCACAGAGAAGATATGCATAGATAAACACCACCCTTGTGGCAGAAAGTAAAGAGGAACCAAATACATAGATGACATCACCCTTGTGGCAGAAAGTAAAGAGGAATCAAAGAGCCTCTTGAGGAAAGATGTGCTCTGCATCATGGGCTTACCTGGTGGCTCAGAGGTTAAAGCGTCTCCCCGCAATGCGGGAGATGTGGGTTCGATCCCAGGGTCACTGTCACAAAGACCAACAGGAGACTGAGCTTTCTATCGGACACACCAATAAGTAGCATTAGTACCAGAGACTGTCTCTTGAAATGGGTGAGACCTTAGATTTACAACTCAAAAAGCCATTTCTCTATTAGCTAAATGTTTGAATCATAGGTCTTAACATTTTTTTTTAAATGTAACTGGAGGATAATTGCTTTACAGTTTTATGTTGGTTTCTGTCATACAACATGAATCAGCCATAAGTACACATAGGCCCCTCTTTCTGGAAACTCTCTCCCACATCCCACCAAATCCCAGTCCTCTAGGTTGTTCCAGAGTACTGAGTAGAGCTTCCTGTGTTATACCGCATCTTCCCACTATATATCTGTTTTGCATATGGTAATGTATGTTTCAGTGCTACTCTTTCAATTCGTCCCATCCTCTCCTTCCATCACTGTGTCCACAAATCTGTTCTCTGTGTCTGCATTTCTATTCCTTCCCTGCAGATAGGCTCATCAGTACCATTTTTCTAGATGCCATATATATGAATTAATATATGATTTTTGTCTTTCTCTTTCTAACTTACTTCTATCTGTATAACAGGCTCTAGGTTCATCCACCTCACTAGAATAGACTCAAATTCAGTCCTTTTTATGGCTGACTAATATCCCATTGTATGCATATACAACTTCTTTAGCCATTCATCTGTTGATAGACATCTAGGTTGCTTCTATGTCCTGGATATTGTAAAGAGTGCTGCAAAGAACATTGGGGTATATTTTATTTTATTTTTTTTAATTAAAAGTATATTTTAGAATTACGGTTTTCTTAGGATATATACCCTGTAGTAGGTTTGCTGAGTCATATGATAGTTTGATTCCTAGTTTTTTAAGGAAACTACATGCTGTTCACCATAGTGGCTGTATCAATTTACATCCTCACCAATAGTGCAAGAGAGTTCTCTTTTCTCCATAACCTCTCCAGCATTTACTCTTTGCAGGTTTTTTGATGATGCCCATTCTGACCAGTGTGGGATGATACCTCATTGTAGTTTTGATTTGCATGAGTGATGTTGAGCATCTTTTCATGTGTTTATTGGCCATCTGTATGTCTTCCTTGGAAGAATGTCCATTTAGGTCTTCTGCCATTTTTTGACAAGGTCTTAACATTTTTACCCTCCTCTGAATGAGGCAATCTCTCTCTCCAGGCTTTCACTGCAAAACCTAAGAATTCCACTATGTTCATTCAGAGACTTACCATGGCCACCTAGGCATAGCCCACCACTGTAGCTCAGCTCATACTAAGTTAAAACAGTGATTAATTCCTCACATCTGGCACCCTATGTTTTATTGTTCACAGAAGTGACATTTTAAACAAATCATGAAGAATGAATTAGCACTTGTATAGTCTTATATCACGAATTACATCCTTAAAAATAACAAATGATAGTTATCTCAACTAGTAAAATACAGGGGAAGTAATAGTGTTAAGACAGGAATATTATAGTCTCTAGTATTAGTTAAAATAGAATTCTAGAATTCTGAAAAGTGTTCTCATAATCATTTTATAAATGATGATTTTCATGTATATAAAGCCATGTATTTGAACACTCTCAGTTTCTGTAGAAACAAGAAAGATGGTTATCGTACCCTGTGTTCAAGACCTCAAAAGAGACACAGATGTATAGAACAGGGTTTTGGACTCTGTGGGAGAGAGAGGGTGGGATGATTTGGGAGAATGGCATTGAAACATGTATAATATCATATATGAAACAAATTGCCAGTCCAGGTTCGATGCATGATACTGGATGCTTGGGGCTGGTGCACTGAGACGACCCAGAGGGGTGGTACGGGGAGGGAGGGGAGAGGGGGGTTCGGGATGGGGAACACGTGTACACCCGTGGCAGATTCATGTTGATGTATGGCAAAACCAATAAAATATTGTAAAGTAATTAACCTCCAATTAAAATAAATTTATTTAAAAAAAAAAGATTATATCTGGGCTAACCAAGCAAAGCACTGTGTGTAACAGTTACCTGATTCCCCTGATCTAGCAAGGAACGCTGGTGCCTTTTAGATCATGAGGTGCTAGACATCTTTTTTTTCTCCCTGTTAGATGCTCTTTTTTTCTCACAAAACATTGTGGGAACAATTGCATCAGGTTTGGAAAATTACCTCAAGATACCTTAAATCCCTCTGTTGAGCAAAACAAGATTAAATAAGTGCTACAATAACTGAGTTCACAACAACTTACAGGTATAATTATGGTATTTGACCTCTAACAACTTTAAGCGATTAAGCTATCTATTTGCAGATGATGTCTATACAAGAACACTGGAATTGACCTAGACAGAAACAGGCTCCTTTGCCACTATCCCTCCATCTACAACCTGGAAACGAGTAGAAGTATTTAATATTTAAGTAGTGCTTTATAGTTTATACACCAATTTATTTCACAAATTAATTGATTGTCCAACATCATACTGCTAGTAAGTTAAAAATCAAAACTCAAACTTGAATTTTTTTACAATTCAAAGTATATGTCATTAGCTGCATACCTAAGATATATAGGAGTCAGTTGCACTCTGTGGGCTGGTGCAGCATGCTAGTACTTGAATTCGTACAGACCTTGACATTGTTTTTTTCAAAGCAATGTTGGTACATGTTATCAAGTAAATATTTAATTTCATACTGCCTTGACTGCCCTCTTATGCTCTATCATCAAGACATGTAAAATATATATTTTTCCAAATTAGCAAGCATAGGAATAGCTTTTATCTTATTATTTTTTCAGACTGATACCATTTGTTCTATGTATTATATTTTTGTAAATATTGACAAATGCTCTGACGTCATGTGCCCAGATCAACATCATTCTTGGTGAAAACTAGGGAAAATGGTAGTTTTTCATTATCACTTCCCAAAAATATATTCCTGGATATGGATTAGGCTTACCCCATGAATGAGGACATCAAATAAGAGATGAATTTAAATTTCTATTATGAAATATAAAAAAAGTCAAAATTGTCATAAGATGCATTTTTGAGTGCATAAGATTAAAAACTTAAATTTAGTTATAAATGCCACTTATTACTTGTTCTGACCTCATCTTTCTGAAATAATTCCAGACCACTGTCCCAGGGGAGCAAACAAGAGGCCAAATATCCACATCACTCCTCCACCCCACACTCACCGTATTCCCCAGCCACACCACCCAGTACCTCTTCTGCAGCTGACTAGACCAATATGGGGTCTTTAACAATAGGTCTCACCTACATAGGCTCCACCTGTAGTCTGTAAGAGATTCAGTTCCAAAAAGTAAAGTGTGTCAGACCATCACTGAGCAAAGTTTGATGAGAAGGGAAAGTATAGTCAGTGATGAATACTTGCTCTGAAAAGTTTACAGAACTGAATCTAGGGGGACAATTAAAAGACTGCAATCCTTTGAAAGCTATATAAGAGGAGCATCTCAGAGGGAGATGATTGGGAAGTGACGACGGGAACCTGACACCCAGGCAGATGCAGGCTGGTGGCCTCAGCCCCTGGGTTGGGCAGCCTCAGGCCTCACTCCCGAGGTCCAGCCTCCGTCTAGGGAGGCCCTACCACAGTTCACTTTCAACTTTATATAGATGTGGGACTCTCTAGATGCCTTCTAAAAAATCTCCTTTTCCATGAGCAAACCTGAATGAGTCTCTAGAACTTAAAACTGAGAAGAATACCCTAACTAGGACATGACAGTTGCCTAAGCATTAAGATCTGTATATGTGGGTGAAGTCAAGTGAAGTCACTCAGTTGTGTCTGACTCTTTGCGACCCCATGGACTTAGCCTACCCCATGGACTTAACCCCATGGACAGGCTTGTCCATCCACGGGATTTTCCAGGCAAGAGTACTGGAGTGGGGTGCCATTTCCTTCCCCAGGGGAACTTCCCAACCCAAGGATCGAACCTGGGTCTCCCACATTGGAGGCAGACGCTTTAACCTCTGAGCCACCAGGTGCACAGGTATATGTGGGTAGGAGAGGGTATTTTCACTGGTTGTCTTTTACTTCCATAAGAAAAAAGACAAATTGTTTTAATTTTGTAAATAGCAGTTCATCACAATTTCTAAAGATGAGAGGGCGATATTAGGAAATAGAGAAGTGTGAGAGGCTATTTGCTGTCTATTAAGATGTCAGCAATTTATTTTAACCAAAAAATCATGACCATGAAGTCTGTATACTCAATCAGGAGAAACATGTGCCCTAAAATGTGAACAAGGATAATGTAGTCTAACCCCATGTGCACATTCAGTTCATGGGGGGACAGAGAAGTCAGGACATGGCATGCTGTTTCCTCGGGTAGATGTTGTCCACTGTTAATATTCCTGCTGAGCTTGAGAATAAGTAGAAAGACACACCAACTCTAAAGCAGTGTATTATTGATGACAGGAGAAAAATGCCAAGAGAAGCAGGAAAACTGGGACTGCCAGTTTTGTATTTCAAATCAGAAAACTGAAGTTTTTCTTATCAAGCTATCTGTAGGGGGATGTCCACAGAAATTGCCCCAAAGCAGGCATTTATATTTACACCAAGAATCATTGCGTAAATTGCAGGCCTCTTCCTACATTAGGCAGGTCTAGAATTGCCAGTTCTGCTCTCAACTTTACAACTGTCATGATAAATTACTTTGCCCAGTGCTGATGTTTTCTTAGTCACAACAGCTTAGAATGAGATGCGGAAATTTCTGAGAATGCCTTCACTTGTTAAGAAATTGATTCTGTTAAATGTACTAATCACCAACTGTGGTTTTAATTGTTGTCTTCTGGGACCCTATTAGCAAGGAGTATTTCACACACACGTCCCAGGGACTCCTAGGACTTCACAAGTGGTGCAGTGGTTAAGAATCTGCCTACCATTGCAGGAGACACAAGACATGTGGGTTTGATCTCTGGGTCCAGAAGATACCCTGGAGAAGGAAATGGCAACCCACTCCAAAATTTGCCTTGAAAATTTAATTGACAGAGGGGTTCATGGTCTATAGGCCATGGGATCACAGAGAATCTGACTCAACTGAGCGAATGAGCACACAGGGACTCCTAGATGCTTTTATGGGACATTGTTGATTCTGCAACTCTCGATCTGTTCACCCCCAAATCTTCCTAGTTTGAAAAGAAATTTAAGCAAAATAATAAAATCACAGAAAAGCATTTGCTATTATATTTAGATAATATGCTTTACGATAATCCATGTAGATATTTTATGAACTTTAGTTAGTTAGTTCAGTTGCTCAGTCGTGTCTGACTCTTTGCAACCCCATGAATTGTAGCACGCCAGGCCTCCTTGTCCATCATCATCTCCCGGAGTTCACTCAAACTCACATCCATCGAGTCGGTGATGCCATCCAGCCATCTCATCCCCCGTCGTCCCCTTTTCCTCCTGCCCCCAATCCCTCCCAGCATCAGAGTCTTTCCCAATGAGTCAACTCTTCGCATGAGGTGGCCAAACTACTGGAGTTTCAGCTTTAGCATCATTCCTTCCAAAGAACACCCAGGGCTGATCTCCTTTAAAATGGACTGGTTGGATCTCCTTGCAGTCCAAGAGACTCTCAAGAGTCTTCTACAACACCACAGCTCAAAAGCATCAATTCTTTAGCGCTCAGCTTTCTTCACAGTCCAACTCTCACATCCATACATGACCACTGGAAAAACCATAGCCTTGACTAGACGGACCTTTGTTGGCAAAGTAATGTCTCTGCTTTTCAACATGCTATCTAGGTTGGTCATAACTTTCCTTCCAAGGAGTAAGCATCTTTTAATTTCATGGCTGCCGTCACCATCTGCAGTGATTTTGGAGCCCCAAAAAAGAAAGTCTGACACTGTTTCCACTGTTTCCCATCTATTTCCCATGAAGTGATGGGAACAGATGCCATGATCTTCATTTTCTGAATTTTAATGGTTTATATTTATGATAGATTCTAAACTTATTAAAAGTATGATAGTTACTTAATAGTATCATTACTCCCAAGAGAAGCACTTGTGTTTACAATTTGATATAGAATAAAATTCTCTGAAATAAATAGCAATTGCCAAGCTTCATGGCTAGAAGCCTAATAGTAAATTCTGGAAAACCGAAGAGTTACCTGAGGGTAAAAACTTTCACTGCTTATAGAAAATGAAAACATGAAAGTTTATTCAAATACATTAGGAGGTGCATTGCTTTGCAGGCAACACATTTTTTTTTTTTTTTCCCCCACTAAGAAACTACAGTTTTATAGATAAAGCCTGTAGTGGGAAGACTGTAATTGAGTTAGGCATAAATAATTTATTTTCATCTAAATTAAATGCCTGATTCTCTGGCATGTTAAGTGCTACAATTATCTGGACCAGATAAATGCTTTGTTTTCATTTTCTGAGATGATATTTTTTATGGTTAAATATATCTGGCTATTTTTGCGTGGTCACTTACAATGGGCTTTCTCATTTCCCATTTAAACTTGCTAAAATAAGTTAGTTTGATGTTTTGCTATGATTAAATTTATATTAATCCTGAAGGGTCAAATTGAATAATGTTAGTGTGCTTTACGATTGTTTTTCCTTAGTAGGGAGGAGAATTCAGTTCACAGGGAAATTCTAATCCATATAAGTAAGTACATTTTGTTCCCTTTTGCCTGCTCATACTCAATTATCATTGTATTTATCTGAACACTGAAACATTTCTTTTAAGAGGGGAAAATCTTAGTATAATGAATTTGTTTTGAGGAAAACAGCATGCCCACAAATATGCAGCAAAAGGCAAGGATTCTACTTTTCAATTTTTGTGGGACTTGAATGTTCTTCATTTAGAGCCACTTTTCTCCTTTTGACAAATGTGGAATTATATGGAAAACTGGTAGAATGGAAAAATCATGAACACTTGCAATTATTTTTCCCTGTATATTTCTTTATTATATATTCAGAGGAGTTCTTTTTTTCCTTCAATAATGTAATATCAAAAAGATGGTGGGGAAAGAATTTTGCTAGAATAGCATACTCTTTTAGGTTTTGACACAGACTCAGAGTTAGAAGCATAATTTTTAAAACAGCAAATCTGAGAACTACTTCATTTTTACCTTCTTTATTTTTAACTTCAGGTGAAGAGGGTTGATGAATTCACACTCCACTGTACCTGGCACTGACATTATTATCTTTAGAAGGGCCCATCCTTTTTTTCTTAAATCCCTTTTATATCCTTTATATTTATTGTCCAGTGTCCTCATTCTCCACAGGAAATAGAAGGGGAAGAAAAATCAAACATTTGACCCCAGAAGCGTCTAAGGATCCTTAATAGGTAAAGGGGAAATAAAAGGAAAGAGAGGGAAGGGAATTACTCAGAAAATAAAAACAACCATCAGATTAATCAGGTCTCATTTATGAAAAAACAGTTTTAATATATGATTATGATGTAACTACCACTTAAAATGTACTATCTACTATAATTTCACATTGGTCAAGTAAAAAGGCTAGTAGTCATCCTTGATTTATCCTCTTCTTTCATTTCTCACATGCAATAGCCCCCAGACATGTTCCTATATCTCTTTACTCTTTCATTTCTTGTCTAAAACAACATCTCTTCTTGCCTGGACTGGAGGAGCCATCTCTTTTCTCATCTCTCTGCTTCCACACTGGCAAGTACGTTTCTACCACGTCAGCATTTTCCTTCCAACCTCAATATCACAGTGACTCTTTTCTCTGTCTGGAGAACCCTTCTTCTGAATTTCACTTACTTTAATCCTTCACATCATTCAGTTTCAGATCAAATGTCTCTTCCTTAAAGGTGATTTCCATCACTTTCCTATGGAAAGTAGCTCTAGTCTACCCCAAGGCATTCTTCATTTTATTGCTTGGTTTATTTTCTTTTCATTACTAACTGCTAATGTGTCTTATAAAAAAGTGTATTATTTATTTGTTTGTATATTTGCTTATTTTTCTGTCTTCCAGCTTCTCTCAGTTACAAGTAGGCGGTAAACTCCATGAAAGACAAGGACATTATGCTTCAGTATTTTCACCCAAACACCCAGAGCAGTAGTCACATCACAGATAATTGATGATTATTTATTAAATGGGTGAAAGCATCGGGCTCATTATTAGGTGACACACCTCCATCCTAAGAATAAGTATAACATAAGTCACTATGGACAGTGACTGCAGCCTTGAAATTAAAAGATGTTTGCTCCTTGGAAGAAAAGCTACGGTAAACCTAGGCAGCATATTAAAAAGCAGTGACATCACTCTACCGAAAAAAGTCCGTATAGTCAAAGCTATGGTTTTTCCAGTAGTCATGTACAGATGTGAAAGCTGACCCATAAACAAGGTTAAAATGCTGGAGAGTTGATATTTTTCAACTGTGGTGCTGGAGAAGACTCTTGAGAGTCTCTTAGACTGCAAGGAGATCAAACCATTCAATCCTAAAGGAAATCAGTCCTGAATATTCATTGGAAGGACTGATGCTGAAGCTGAAGCTCCAATACTTTGGCCACCTGATGCAAAGAGCCAATCCATTGGAAAAGACCCTGATGCTGGGAAAGTTTGAGGGCAGGAGGAGAAGGGATGACAGAAAATGGGATGATTGGATAGCATCAGTGACTCAATAGACGTGAGTTTGAGCAAACTGCAGGAGACAGTGAAGGACAGGAAAGCCTGGCATACTGCAGTCTATGGGATCACAAAGAGTCAGACACAACTGATCGACTGAACAACAACAAAGAATAGGTATATCATATTGTTATTATATATATTTTGTAATCATGAAACTGAAATTCTATAGAAAGATTAGACAATTCTTCCAAGATTGTATGCAATATAAATGGTACATCCAGCATGAAGACCTTCATTTGTTCTAATTCCAAAATTCTTGGTCTTTTTATTGAGTTTATAATTAATAAAAGTGACTTCCTTTAATTTATACAACGGTCCTATGAGGTAAGGATTATTATCTCCATTTGTATAGATGATGAAGTTTAGGCTCAAGAAAATCAATCACTTTGCCCAAATCACACAGGTGAAATATGATGGAGTCAGAATTTGAGTACTATTTTCTATGACCTAACCTCATGTTCTTTCTATCATGTCACATTGCTTCCCAAATCATAGTATTAAGGTGAAGGTCCATCTAGTCAAAGCTATGGTTTTTCCAGTAGTCATGTATGGATGTGAGAGTTGAAATATAAAGAAAGCTGAGCGCTGAAGAATTGATGCTTTTGAACTGTGGTATTTGTGAAAACTCTTGAGAGTCCCTTGGACTGCAAGGAGATCCAACTAGTCTATCCTAAAGGAAAGCAGTCCTGACTATTCCTCTAAAACTCTAGTAGCCACTGACATTTCTACTGTCTCTATAGTTTTTCCTTTTCAGGATGTCATATGGTTGGAAACACATCTTTTTAAATGTACTCGAATTTTTCCTGATCTTTTAGTGTTGTGGCTTAGTGAGCTTCATGGGTTTGAAAGGTCTTCCCCAACTCTATTGTTTGAGAAGTTCTGTTACTCTTGGAGTGCAATTTTGTAGAAAGAGTGATTTTTTTTAATGGATACACTGAGTTTTCATAGAGACAACTTTAGTTTGAGCCACTGTAAATTTGGAGGTCTCAATGTTTTAAGAATTAGCCTACTCTGGTTTATATAGATATTTAACTAAAAATCACTTTTACCCAAAGGATAGGGCATTTTGAAAAAGTACTATTAGAAGAAGTGCAGCATAGTAGTTGAGTGAACTTGAGAAAGTCTCTAAATGTTAATAACCTTATCTGTCAAATAGATGTAGTAGGTTTCTGTGAGTATTGAACAAAACAATTTGAGTAATACATTTAGTTCAGTACTGACTCACAGTAGGAATTCACATATATCAGTCACAATTTGTACCATTGGCTTTGATATCAGATATATCACAATTCTGCCATATACTATCTGTATAGCCTTAACAATACTAGTTAAACTTGTAAAGCATCAATTACTTTATTTGTAAAATGAAATTAATAACTTATCTCATTGTTCCTGGGAAAGTGTTTGAATATTATTCTGCCTGCTTATATGTAATTCAATATGTGTTATTAGTTTTGCATATATTAGCTTACTTAGAAAAAATGATATTTAAACACTTTCACAGGAATAGCAGACACATTAAAAACAAAATAGGCTTTGGTATGTTTTAGAGATTTAAATTGGAGAAGGCAACGGCACCCCACTCCAGTACTCTTGCCTGGAAAATCCCATGGACGGAGGGGCCTGGTAGGCTGCAGTCCATGGGGTCGCTAAGAGTCAGACACAACTGAGTGACTTCACTTTCACTTTTCACTTTCATGCATTGGAGAAGGAAATGGCAACCCACTCCAGTTCTTGCCTGGAGAATGCCAGGGATAGTGGAGCCTGGTGGGCTGCCGTCTATGGGATCGCACAGAGTCGGACACGACTGAAGTGACTTAGCAGCAACAGCAGCAGAGATTTAAATTGTGTCTTATAGGTAAATGCTGTGCTTGCATATATATCAGCATGGTTCCAGAGGTTAACAATGAGAAGGGGACATGTCTATAATCAATAGCAGATATGCTAAGATTAAGAAAAATAGCATTCCCAACTGCAGTGCTTTCCTCTAATGCAGCGATATATTCACAGTGAGAAACTCTAGATCGGTAAATGGTTTATTAAAATATTTTTTCTGAATTTCACTGTATTCAATAGAAATAGGGGAGATAAAGACAAGTGACCATACATCAAAATAAATTTGAGAATTTAAGCATTAATTAATGAAAATAATTTTAAAACTGGACGAAATGATATGTGAATATCTATCAGTTTCTAAGACTATGGAAAGACCTTATGAACATGTTAGAGAATGGAAACCTGAAAAGAATTTTAACAAATACAACTTCCTAAAATTTTTAAATTTCCCCACAAATGTTTAATTCATTCACCCTCTACCAAAGGTAAATAACTAAGAAAATTATGAATATCAGAGGTATTAGACAAAGGAGTGATAAGCCTGGTGGTCTTACTCTAATGCCATCATTCTCTAAGGAAAAGAGAAACATCCAAAAACAAAAATAGTGTAAAAATGATTTGTTTTTGTGCCCCTGAAAATTCATATGTTGAGCTCCTAAGACGCAATGTGATGGCATTAAGAGGTGAAGCCTTTGGGAGGTGACTAAGGAGCACTCAAGGATGGGATTAGTGTCTTTATAAAAGAGACCCCAGAGTGCTCTCTCACCTCCTGGCATGTGCAGATGCAATGAGGACAAGATGACTGTATGAGAACCACAAAAGGATGCTCATCAGACACTGAGTCTGCCTGAGATTTGATTTTGGAATTCCCTATCTCTGGAACTGTAAGAAATTAGTTTCTGGGTGTTTGTAAGCCACCCAGTCTATGGCATTTCCATTATAGCAACCCTAACAGACTAAGACAGATGGGTAAGTGTAAAATTCAGATAACTCATTGCCTAAACATTTATTAACTAATATATACTCGATAAGGTTTTGAGTGATGGGAATTCATAATAGAATGAATGATAGTCACACTCTCACCCCTCAGAAAGCTTTTATCTAATGAGAAGTCAAGCTAAAAAAGTAAACAGGAGGCAATTTCATAAACAAACAACATAAGGGCTTCCCTGGTGGCTCAATGGTAAAGAACCCACCTGACAATGCAGAAGATGTGGTTTCAATCCCTGGGTCGGGAAGATTCTCTATAGAAGGAAATGGCAACCCAATCTAGTAGTCTTCCCTTGGAAATTTCATGAACAGAGGAACCTGGTGAGCTATAGTCCAGGAAGTCACAAAGAGTCGGACATGACTTAGCAACTGAGCATGCATGCAAAAAAAAAAAAATTATATGAATCTAAGGGAAGTAGCCATAAAATAACGTGGGGAGAGGCTATTTTCGATGTTGGCACATAACAGCCTTCTCTGAGGAGGTGGCCTATGAACAGAACAGAATGGATGGAGAGAAGTGAGATTTGGAAGGATTTAGATACAAGGATGCATTGCAGGTAGAGAAAATCAAGTACAAGATCAAGGTTCCAAGATAGAAACAAACATGGCATAGTCTAAGAATGGCGAGATCAATGTAGCTAGACAGAGTAATATAGGGAAATGTGGTTGAGAAGAAATAAGACCGTGTGTGATCTCAAGGCAATTGAAGCAACAAATATATTTTCAATATAACCTCATGAATAATAATGTATGTAAATTAAAATATAGTAAAAACAAATTTACTATCAAATAAGCACTTATTTAATGATGATGCACATTGCTGGAGAGAAAAATGGAGAACTGAAGGATAGGATTCTCAATTCTCCTAGCAAGAATGAAAATGCCTATCATCTTTCTGGAGAGCAATTTGATAACTATACCTAGATGCTTAATACATATTTATAATTTTGACCAGATAATTAATTATAGGAATTTAAGTTGGTGAACATACATATATACACAGTTATTCTTACATTATTATTCAAGGTAATGCAATATTGAAAATACACTGGTATATAAGATACAACAATAATAAGGAATGTTATGCAGAAGTAAAAAATTTCCAAAGACTATTTAGTGAAACATGACTCAGGATAATATGTTAATAGGGAAAAAGTAGTGTACCGAAAAATAAGGCTCCAATTTTATTGAAAAAACAGAGAAAAGAATCAAGAAAGCAAGAACATTGAAATATAAGCAGTGATAATCATTGTGTTGAAGAACTATGTGTGATTTTGATCTTCCTTTTTATATACTCCGTTTTCCAATTTTTGTTCAATGGTAATATGCAAATTTTATAATTAGAAAAACAGACAGATGTTATTAAGAAAGTTTCCCTCCAACACGCCTTGCATTTTATAAAAGTATCCTAAGATGGGTTATCCCCGTAGTGAATTGTTTGGCGATACATAGAAGAAAACCAAGGAAAATTCATGGTTTTTTTAAAAGAATGATCACAATTTGATGAGGTATTATATATTAAAAAAACCATGAAGATAACTTAGTTAAAATACATTGCATCACTGATAAGCAAATTCAGGAAAGATATGCTATCTGCCAAGGACTCAGAAGAGTTAATGGTGGGAATTAGACTAAAATCTTTTTTCATGTTTAAAAATCTATTTTCATGCATGGAGGAATGGAGGGTTTTGTTTTTCATATATTTTAAACTAATAGCTCTTACATATGTTTATTACAGTGTGCTAAGTCAGTTCAGTCGTGTCCAACTCTGTGCGACCCCATAGACGGCAGCCCACGAGGCTTCCCCATCCCTGGGATTCTCCAGGCAAGAGTACTGGAGTGGGATGCCATTGCCTTCTCCAATGCATGAAAGTGAAAAGTGAAAGTGAAGTTGCTCAGTCGTATCCGACTCTTAGCAATACCATGGACTGCAGCCTACCAGGCTCCTCCGTCCATGGGATTTTCCAGGCAAGAGTACTGGAGTCGGGTGCCATTGCCTTCTCTGTATTACAGTGTATATGTATAAAATATATATAATTTATTAACCTTTAAAATACAGGTGGGAGGGAGGCTCCAGAGGGAGGCTCCGGAGGGAGGTGATATAAATGTAATTATGACTGATTCACATTGATGTATGTGGAGACCACCACAACTGTGTAAGGCAATTATCCTCTAATCAAAAAAAAAAAAAAATGGAATCCACAGACTATCCTAGCAGTTTTTCATTATACAAACTATGTAGCATATTATATATTAATATTTCACTACAGTGTAAAGCACTGATGAGCACTTTGTTATAAATAATTGATTTGTCTTCCCCTCGGGTACTCTTTTTTTTTAAATTTTACCCCCTTTGGCTTTTATATATATATATATACACACACACACACATATATATGTATATATATATACATAAATAACAAAACCAAGGAAAATGCGTAGTTGAATGATCACAGTGTGATATTATATCTAAAAAGAACCATGAAGATAACTTAGTTAAAGTACATTGTTTCACTGATAAGGATAGTTAAAGTCAGGAAAGATATGCTATTTGCCAAGGACTTACGAAACATATATATATATATATATATTTCTCAGTCCATTTTCCTGTTGCTTCTCAGTCCATTTTCCTGTATCCCAGAACACCTCTTCAAATCTAACAGCAGCATTACCCATGTTCCCAGTAAAGAAGATGTATCAGAAAAACAGGGAACCTATGGCTGAGGAAACCTCTAATGTGTAGGCAAAAAGCTACCTATAGTAAGAGAGCAATGAGGATGACAAAATGACCCCTTTTAACAACGCAAACTTTCGTGGACAGAATTAAGAGCAGAGAAGAAAGAAAATAGTTACTGGGAATGGAGAGAAAGTGACCAATGAGCAGACTAATAATCTGTCAGAGTATTTTTATGCCAACAAGTTCAGCCAGGTTTGTTACCTGGGGATTATCTACTCTTTAGAAAAGCAAGACTGTACAACCTAGAACCTGGAGGGAAGGATAGTGGTCAGACAATATGCCTAGAGGTGGTGAGCTGAAGAAAGTCTATCTGTAAGGACACTGCCCTTCATTTCCTTGTGGTTTTATAAACTGAAATTCCTTACACAGATAAGTTATTCTCATACTTTAAGGCTCTATGGATTGGTAGCTCACCATAGCTACTTACTTACCCCGTGATATACCTCATAGATATTTCCTGCATGCTTGGGATCTAAACAGTGCACTAATTGTCATGCACAATCCAGTAATGACATTAAATTCCAAAAGATGGCACGCTGAAATACCAGAGATACCATCTGACAGACCTACGTACAATCCTACTTTTGTCATTTATTAACTTGGGGTAAATGAGCTTCAGTTTCTTAATCTATTTTACCAAATAGAACTGAAAGGATAAAATGAGACAATGAATGTAAAACACAGGGAGAATATTTGGACAGTAAGAGGCACAAGGTAAATATTAGAGGCTCTTCCATCGTTTTTGCTTCTGTCTGTGTACTCTCCTCCCCTTCACCCCTTCCATTCTTTCCAAGCATAAGAGTTCACTGAGCTATAAGCCCAGTTTATGTTTTTAATGATGTTTCTGCAAAGCTGTTCCTCTCATGGACATTCAGTACTTGTTGGCCAAGTCTATAATAGTTTTAGATCTTCCATGACCCTAAAGGGACTTCCCAAGTGGCTCAGTGGTAAAGAATCCACGTTCCAATGCAGGAGATGCACGAGACTTGGGTTCGATTCCTGGGTCAGGAAGATTCCCCTGGAGAAGAAAATGGCAACCCACTCCAGTCTTCTGGTCTGGGAAATCCCATGGACAGAGGAGCTTGGTGAACTATAGTCCATGTAGTCACAAAGAGACAGACATGACTGAGCAACTGAGCATGCACATTTGCATAATCCTAAAAATGAGGGTAAAAGCTTGATCTGACATTGGGAGAAACTGAAATTGCCCAGGAAGCTCTGAAATGAATTTCCACCAACTCAACATGAAATCTTCTCACAGGATTTTGCAGCATACCTGCTTGTACATCAGATGTGTGTGTATGTGTGTGTGTGCGCACGTGTGCATGCAAGTGTGTGTGTAATGTGCTTATGTAGGAAAAGGAGAATCCTTTTGGACATGCAAAATGACTGAATCAAAGGAATAATGAGCAATGTAACGGTGGGTTCTACTGCACTCATTGTCGAGTGTGCCTTAGAGGCAGAGGCAAACCCACGGGAAGCCTTGCAAATTTCAATTTTCGATTCCTCCCATGAGCAAGAAGTGGAGCATGAAGTGAAATGGAAAAATAAATGTTGTCAATTTGAACTTTCTAAGACATTTGGTGAAAAGGGAATATTAACTTTAAAAGCAAGGCGACATATTTCTTCTCTGGGTGGCTATCACCTAATCCTATTTTTGGATGAAAATATACATCATGAGTGTGGAAGCCACAGACTGGGGACCACATCTCTGTATTCACAACCATACGTGCACTTACTGATAATTTTGACTCTTAATGGAAATCTATTCCTCCATTTTAATTTTTTAATCTTAATTATGTGTTAAATGTGTATAAGAATCACAGATAGGACTTGCTGAAAATGCCTCATCAGTTATGAAAAATTCTAATTCAGGAATCTGCATGTCTTAATGAAGATCTCAGGGGATCTGGTGCAGATGGTTATCCCAAGTACGTTATGAAAAACTTCTACTGGTCCCCTGCTCTTTCTTCTTAATTCTTTCTAATGGGGCCCTCAGCCAGTGCTTTATCCTTCCCTCTATTATTTTCAATGGAGGGACACACCTTTTTCCTTCAGTTTTTTTTTTAAAAGCTCTGATATGTCTTATCTACTTTTACCACTGTCTTGCTTTTCTAATTCATAGAGTTAATATGAAATATCTTCTTCACTTGGCTTCTAGAGCACATATTTGTCTGCTTTTTCTCTAACGCTCTTGGCCACTCCTTCTCAGAAGCCTTTTTTGGGAAGTCCCTGCTTTACTTCCCAGCCCCTTAATGTCGATATTCACAGGGCTCAGTCCTTGAATATTTTCTTTCTTTTTTTTTTTTTTTTAATCAAAATCACTCCCTGAGTTATCTTATCCTTCTTGTGGCTTGTGTATTCAATTGTCTTTTGATATCTTTACTTGGATGTCTAAAACAAACTCCAAAAACATGACCATCATGTCCCTCCAAAACTGATTCTTCTTCAGCCTACTCCATCTTTCCAGTTGTCAAAATTCTTGAAATCACGTTTGACTCTTCCCTTTCTCTCATACTATAAACTGATTTCATTGACAAACCCCATTGGTTCTATTTAAAAATTTATAATCTGAACACTTCCTGAAACCCCCATCTTTACCACTCTGGTCTGAGTCCTTGCCATTTTTCACCTGTATGACTCATAGCTTCCCCACTGATCTTCCTTTCACATACACTTCCCTTTGTTGAACTGTTCTTATGAAGCTAGAATGGCCTTGTTAAAATATAAGTTGAGCATGCTGCTGCTGCTAAGTCGCTTCAGTCGTATCCAACTCTGTGCGACCCCATAGACGGCAGCCCACCGGGCTCCCCGTCCCTGGGATTCTCCAGGCAAGAACACTGGAGTGGGTTGCCATTTCCTTCTCCAATGCATGAAAGTGAAAAGCGAAAGTGAAGTTGCTCAGTCGTGTCTGACTCCTAGCGACCCCATGGACTGCAGCCTACCAGGCCCCTCCGTCCATGGGATTTTCCAGGAAAGACTACTGGAGTGGGGTGCCGTTGCCTTCTCCATAAGTTGAGCTTGTCACTCCTCAAAATCCAAAGACTTCTCATCTCACTAAAGTGAAGCCCAAAATCTACTCTATGTCTCAAAGGCCCTACAATAATCTGGCCACAAGGCTGCTAATTCACTTTCAACCATCTTAATTCCTTCTGGCCTCCTCACTGTGCTTGGAATAGGTCACTGCACTCCTACCATAGGGTCTTTGCAACTTCTGTTTCCTGTCTGGAGAGTGCTTTTCTCAGATATGTGCTTGGCTTGCTCTCTCACTTCCTTTAGCTTCTTACAAAGTCACTTTCTAGACAACCCTCAGAATGGAAGGAAACAATTGATAACAAAACAATTGGCAAAAGATTAATCTCCAAAGTATATAAGCAGCTCATACAGCTCAATATCAGAAAAACAAAGAGCCCAGTCAAAAAGTGAGCAGAAGACCCCAAACAGATTTTTTTCAGACATACAAATGGCCAAAAAACACATGAAAAGAGGCTCAGCATTGCTCACTATTAGAGAAATGCAGATCAAAACTACAATGTGGTATCACCTCACATCAGTCAGAATAACCATCATCAAAAAAGTTACAAAACAATAAATGCTGAAGAGGATGTGGAGAAAAGGGAACCCTACTTCATTGTTGATGAGAATATAAATTGATACAGCCACTATGGAGACAGTATGGAGATTCCTTTAAAATTAGGAATAGAACTATCATATGACCCAGAAATTAGGATTTCTGAGATTTCAATTCCAACCATAATTGAAAAAAACACATATATCCCAATATTCATTGCAGCACTATTTACAATGGCCAGGGGATGGATGCAATTTAGACGTCCATCAACAGAAGAAAGGATAAAGAAGATGGTGTACATATATACAATGGAATGTTACTCAGCCATAAAAAGGAATGGATTTGAGTCAGTTTTAGTGAGGTGAATGAACCTAGAGCCTGTTATACAGAGCGAACTAATTCAGAAAGAGAAAAACAAATACTGTATGCTGCTGCTGCTAAGTCGCTTCAGTCGTGTCCGACTCTGTGCGACCCCATAGACGGCAGCCCACCAGGCTCCCCTGTCCCTGGGATTCTCCAGGCAAGAACACTGGAGTGGGTTGCCATTTCCTTCTCCAATGCAGGAAAGTGAAAATAAAAGTGAAGTTGCTCAGTTGTGTCCAACTCTTAGCGACCCCATGGACTGCAGCCTACCAGGCTCCTCCATCCATGGGATTTTCCAGGCAAGAGTACTGGAGTGGGGTGCCATTGCCTTCTCCAAATATTGTATATTAATGTATATATATGGAATCTAGAAAAATAGTACAGATGAACCTACTTATAGGGAAGGGATGGAGATGTAGATATAGAGGACAGACTTATGGACACATTGAGGGGAAGGATGAATTGAGATAGTAGCATTGACATATACACACTATCATGTGTAATATAGATAATTAGTGGGAAGTTGCTGTGTAAGACAGGAAGTTCAGCCCGGTGCTCTGTGATGACCTAAGGGTGGGTTGGGTGAGGGGAGGAGGCTCAACGGGGAGGGGATATATATATCATGTTGCTGTATGGCAGAAACCAAGACAACAGTGTAAAACAATTATCCTCCAATTAAAAAAAAAAAATCACTTTCTCAGATAAAACTTTCTTGGCTAATAATATATCTAAAGGTTAACACTCCCCCACCCCTCTGTTGTTTTACTTGCTAAGTCATGTCCAACTCTTTTGTGACTCATGGACTATAGCCTGCCAGGCTCCTCTGTCTATTGGAATTCCCAGGCAAGAAAAATGGAGTGGGTTACCATTTCCTTTTCCAGGAGATCTTCCCAATCTAGGGATCAAACCCGTGTCTTCTGCATTGGCAGGCAGTTTCTTTACTACTGAGCTACCTAGGAAGCTCTCCCTCACCTATTAACACATCATAACTCCATTTTCTCCTTTATCTTCTACCCTTAGCTTTTACTATATCTTATTAGATAGATTACTTGAAAAGAGTGAAAGTGTTATTCATTCCGTTTTCTCCAACTCTTTGCAAGCCCATGGACTGTAGCCTGCCAGGCTTCTCCCTGCATGGAATTCTCAAAGCAAGAATAACAGAGTAGGTAGCCATTCTCTTCTCCAGGGGATCTTGCCGACCTAGGAATTGAACCTGGGTCTCTTGCATTGCAGGCACCAGGGAAGCCCAGATATATTACTTATATCACCTATATTTGGATGCTTCTTCTTTGAGTGTTTTGCTTATTGCTGTAGCCCTAGTACCTACAGTGCCCGATATACAGGAGGCATTCAGTAAATACTGGTTGAATGACTTAATTAATAAGTGTTTAATTCCTTGGGCCCTTCAATCCATCCAATCCACTTCTAAAATTTTCTCTAGTTCTCTAGAGAACATATTCCAAATACACTTATGTGACCAAAGTAAAATGCTCTGTGTGCTACATACACTGTATTGTTTAACTTATTTTACTTTTAAAATGGTAGCCTTAATTTCTATAGTGCCTATAGTATGAAATTATAATCAACTAACATATAACACTATTCTCCCATTTTACCGATGAGGATACCATACTTTGAGTAAATAGCCTGAGATCATAGTTAGTGATCTTAGGATTTTTCCATAAATCATGTTCTTCCCTCTCACACCAAGGTGATATCATATTGTTCCATGTAAATATTCCACTTCTGAAATTTTCCCAATTCTTCTTATGATGCACTATCCTCCCCAAATTTATTTCATAAACATCCAGCTTTGTTCTTTCACTTAACAGTTGTAGTTTAAAACTGACCCTACATTTGCAATTCTCCTAAAGTTGTCCTGATGCATGGAAGATTTTATTTACCTATATAGTTTTCATGCCATTTGATTTAAAACCTCTCTCCCTTTTTCATTCATCTATATATATTTTCTTTCCTCAGATCTCTCAATAGTTAAACAAATCTCAAATTTCAATCCCAATTTTAAAATGTGGCATTATGCCAGTATTAATAATTATAGCCGATGTCAGCAGAAAATTTGGATAACTCATTGTTTCAAAATGGAATTATTGGCTCATTAATCTGGCAAAGTTATTTGCAAAGTGAAATTAACATACGTGCCAAGCATCTCTTCTTAAATTTTGCTGGGTAGGGGTACCCATACAAATGATACAATTAAGAGAAAAATTTAAAACAATGCAAATTTTAGATGACACTGACATCTGTATTTATATAATGATAACTGTCTCATTTTTAATCATAAAGGTTTAAGATAAGGTACTGATATTAATGGAAAAACTGCCAGAAAAAAAATAAAAAGATTTTTTTAACAAATTATCATGTTCTTTCTGCTAAAACTGACTTTATTCAGACATTGCTCACAAAGACAGTAGCACCTCAACAAAACGAAGTTCTAATAGTTTAATTAAGATTTAATCTTCTTATTTTAATGATCATGACTTTCAAAATAAGTGCTTTCATTCCTTCCTAATGCACCAATAGTCTGTTGAGGTTATATTCTGTAAAGCCCTACTTTCTATACAGCAAGCTTGAAGTTTACAATTTCCCCTGTGCATTTTTATTTAAAAAGTGGGGAGGGTGAAAGACTGGATTATGAAGGCATTTATATTAATTCATTTACCTTCTCCAGGGATGAAGATGGATTTGTATAGTCATATTGCACTGAAATGTAACTGCTTTAATATATGGTAGGTTTTTCAAGAACTCCTTGGAAAAAGGAAAAAGGTTAAAGTCACTAATTTATGAGAAGAAAATATATATAATAAATTAGAATGTATACAATTTTGGGATCATAATTTTTCTACTATTGAATATCAAATCTATTAAACGATAACAAAAATGATAGTAGATAAAGAGGAATAATGAAAAAATAAAAAATCTGGAAGCAGATTCAGTCATTCAACACTTCAGTGTAGACAAAAATCTCATCACAGGTTTTAGGAAGGAAACTCATGCAGCAGATTTTAAGCCAAGATCTTATCAGTTAATTGCAGATTCATATGACAATAATTAATTAATGCATTTTTGGTCAACTTTATTATTTTTGTGATCATCATACATGTCAAACAATATATTGAAAAAAAATCAATAGTTTATACAAAGTATTGTCACTTTAGCCATTGTGTAGACATCTTTCAGGGTGATTAGTTTTCTATGACTTCCTGAAAATAGTTTGAGAACATGTAGAAGTTCAACTTGTAGGAGAAAAAAAAAAAACTAATCTGGTAGAAAATAAGAACTATTTAGTAAAAATAGTATTGAAAGAGTTTGAGAAATTTTATACCGATATGAAGATTTTAAAGTTCTAGCAACCAGTGGAGAATTAACATAGTTAATGTAGCTATGTTAGAGTCTTAAGACATCGTTATTTGTGTACCATTGAGAAAAGAACAAGAAAATCTGCCCAATACTACTAATTGAATTAATCAATGCTTTGGAAGCTTTAGAAATGTTTATTCAAAGAACTCTTTTGAACTGATTAATGTGTATATATTTTTACAATGAATAAATAAAAATGAAAATATTAGCAAAACACATTGGTTTAAGTATTCCTGAAACAACTTCCAACCAGAATTATTAAACTCTGTGTTTTAACATAATGTTATTTTCTGGGCAATCAAGAGTGTTGATGATACAGCATGTATTAAGAGAGGGCTCTACCATTGTCTTTGAGGTTTTCTCCTTATCCATCAACACCATTCTGTAACATTTGATGCCTGGGCTTTCTTACTCTGGAGAAGGAAACGGCAACCCAGTCCAGTATTCATGCCTGAAAAATCCCATGGACCGAGGAGCCAGGTGGGCTACAATCCATGGGGTCGCAAATAGTCAGATACGACTGAGCGAATTCTGTGTTCTGTTCTTTACTCTTACCAGAAGTACCAAGTGGTGTCAACCACGTTATGACTGCCACAAGGCCAAGAATGTTTGAGAGAAGAAAAGATTTATCCTGATTTTAGATCTGTTTAAAATGAGAAAAGGAAATGCATCTCACAGTTGATGATATACTGTATGTATGTGTGTGTGTGTCCTCAGACATGTCTAACTCTCTGTGACCGCATAGACTGTACCCCACCAGGTTCCTCTGTCCATGGAATTTTCCAATCAAGAATACTGGAGTGGATTGCCATTTCCTCCTGTAGGGGATCTTCCTGACCCCTGGGATCGAACCCACATCTCCTCATTGGCAGGTGGATATTTTACTGCTGTGTCACTTATGAAACCCAGGATATATTGTCTGCTGTTGTTGTTCAGTTGCTAAGTGTGTGTGACTTTGCAACTCAATGGACTGCAGCACTCCAGGCTCCATTGTCTTCCATTGTCTCTTGGAGTCTACTAAATTTATGTTCATTGTGTCAATGATGCTATCTAATCATCTCATTCTCTGCCACCCCTTTCTCCTTTTGCCTTCAATCTTTCCTAACGTCAGGGTATTTTCCATGAGTCAGCTCTTTGCATCAGGTGGCCAGTGGATTTTCTGCTTCATCATCAGTCCTTCCAAAGAATCCATATCAGTTCATTCAGTATCAGTTCATTCACTCAGTCATGTCCGACTCTTTGCAACCCCATGGACTGCAGCACACCAGGCTTCCCTGTCCAGGACCAATGCCTGGAGCCTGCCCAAACTCATGTCTATTGAGTCGGTGATGCCATCCAACCTTCTCATTCTCTGTCATCCCCTTCTCCTCCCGCCTGCAATCTTTCCCAGCATCATGGTCTTTTCCAATGAGTCAGTTCTTCACATACTTCACAAGGTTCTGGAGCTTCAGCTTCAGCATCAGTCCTTTCAATGAATATTCAGGACTGATATCCTTTAGGATGGACTGGTTGGATCTCCTTGCAGTCCAAGGGACTCTCAAGAGTCTTCTCCAACACCACAGTTCAAAAAGCATCAATTCTTCGGTGCTCAGCTTTCTTTATAGTCCAACTCTCACATCCATTCATGACCACTGGAAAAACCATAGCTTTGACTAGACGGACCTTGTTGGCAAAGTAATGTCTCTGCTTTATAATATGCTGTCTAGGTTGGTCATAACTTTTCTTCCAAGGAGCAAACATCTTTTAATTTCATGGCTGTGATCACCATCTACAGTGATTTTGGGGCCCCCCAAATAAAGTCTTTCACTGTTTCCATTGTTTCCCCATCTATTTGCCATTAAATGATGGGACCAGATGCTATGATCTTAGTTTTTTGAATGTTGAGTTTTAAGCCATTTTTTTCACTCTCCTCTTTCACTTTCATCAAGAGGCCCTTTAGATCTTCACTTTCTGCAGTAAGGGTGGTGTCATCTGCATATCTGAGGTTATTGATATTTCTCCCAGCAATCTTAATTCCAGCTTGTGTTTCATACAGCCCAGCATTTTTCATGATGTACTCTGAATATAATTTAAACAAGCAGGGTAACAATATACAGCCTTGACATACCCCTTTCCTAATTTGGAACTAGTTTGTCGCTCCATGTCCAGTTCTAACTGGTTGGTTCTTGACGTGCATACAGATTTCTCAAGGAGGCAGGTAAGGTGGTCTGGTATTCCCATCTCTTTAAGAATTTTCCACAGTTTATTGTGATTCATACAGTCATAGGCTTTGGCATAGTCAATAAAGCAGAAATAGATATCTTCTCTGGAACTCTCTTGCTTTTCCTATGAGCCAAAGGATGTTGGCAGTTTGATCTCTGGTTCCTCTGCCTTTTCTAAATACAGCTTGAACATATGAAATTTCACGGTTCACATGCTGCTAAGCCTCATGTGGAGAATTTTGAGCATTATTTTGCTGATGTGTGAGATGAGTGCAATTGTGCAGTAGCTTGAACATTCTTTGGCATTGCCTTTCTTTGGGATTGGACTGAAAAGTGACCTTTTCCAGTCCTGTGGCCACTGATGAGTTTTCCAAATTTGCTGGCATATTGAGTACAGCACTTTCACAGCATCATCTTTTAGGATTTGAAATAGTTTAACTAGAATTCCATTACTTCCACTAGCTTTGTTTGTAGTGATGCTTCCTTAAGGCCCACTTGACTTCACATTCCAGGATGTCTGGCTCTAGGTGTGTTATCACACCATCATGGTTATCTGGGTCATGAAATCTTTTTTGTATAGTTCTTCTGTGTATTTTTGCCACCTCTATTCCAATGAATATTCAGGGTTAATTTCCTTTAGGATCAACTAGTTTGATCTCTTTGCTGTCCAGGAGACTTTCAAGAGTTCTCCAACACCACAACTCAAAAACATCAATTCCTCACCGCTCAATCTTCTTTATGGTCCAGCTCTCACATCTGTACATGAATACTTGAAAACCTCTAGCTTTGCTGTTATAGACCTTTGTCAGCAAGATGATGTCTCTGTTTCTTAAAATGCTGTTTATATTTGTCATAGCTTTCCTTACAAGGAGCAAGCATCTTTCAATTACATGGCTGCAGTCATCACCTGCAGTGATTTTGGAGCCCAAGAAGATAAAATCTGTCACTGCTTCTACTTTTCCCCCTTCTATTTACCATGAAGTGACTGAAGTGGCTTACTATAATCTCAGTTTTTTGAATGTTGAATTTCAAGCCAGCCTTTTCACTCTCCTCTCTCACCCTCAGTGATATCATCTGCCTAGCTAATGTTGTTGGTATTTCTCCTGGCAATCCTGAATCTTGAATCTTGGCAAGCACAATCCAGCTTGTGCTTCATCCAGCCCAGCGTTTGGCATGATGTACTCTGCGTATAAGTTAAATAAGCAGGATTACTGGCTTCCCAGGTGGTGCTAGTGGTAAAGAACCCACGGTTTGATCCCTGGGTTGGGAAGATCCCCTGGAGGAGGGCCTGGCAACCCAATCCAGTATTCTTGCCTGAAGAATTCTATGGGCAGAGGACTCTAATGGGCTATGGTCCTTAAGGTTGAAAAGAGTTGGATACAACTGAAGCAACTTAGCACACATGCAAGCAGGGTGACAATATACAGACTTGTGCTCCTTTTTCAATTTCGAACCAATCAGTTGTTGGATGTCTGGTTCTAAATGTTGCTTCTTGATCTGCATACAGGTTTCTCAGGAGGGACTCTCAAGAGTCTTCTCCAATACCACAGTTCAAAATCCATTGATTCTTCAGTGCTCAGCTTTCTTATAGTCCAACTCTCACACCCACACCACTCCAGTACTCTTGCCTGGCAAATCCCATGGATGGAGGAGCCTGGTAGGCTGCAATCCATGGGGTCGCTAGGAGTCAGACACGACTGAGCGACTTCACTTTCACTTTTCTCTTTCATGCATTGGAGAAGGAAATGGCAACCCACTCCAGTGTTCTTGCCTGGAGAATCCCAGGGACGGGGTAGCCTTGTGGGCTGCCATCTATGGGGTTGCACAGAGTCGGACACGACTGAAGCGACTTAGCAGCAGCATCAGCAGCACCCTCACCCCACCTCAATTCTTCTTACACTTCCACTCATTTCAAACCTTTATTTTTATAATTATTAAGAAATGATTTCTACACAGATACTTCACTATTCTTGTACAAGAATCTTTTCAGTACAAATATTAATTTTTCTGCACTTATGTAATATATAGCACACAGATTATAATTGGACAGACTCTTTTCACCTTCACTTCTTTCCTCTGGTTTCCCACATCCTTTTTTGTCACATTTTTATTTTTCTTCATTTTATCCAGTCCATTCTTGAAACTGCATCTCCTTGATTATTGTATGTGAATACACTGAGCTTCCTTGTTTCTTCAAAGCTTCCTGAAAGGTTTTAAACTTTCACTATAGCTTACTTAAAACAGGAAAATACAATAAACAATTTGGACCACAGATAACTTTTCATTACTTTCAAAATGGCCTATGCTCAAGCAAATATAATCATGGAACATAAGGCATGACTTTTCAAAGATGCCATGTTATATTATACTTTAGGGTAACTTGAGGATTCTTTAATTAGTCAGTCAGTACATAGTACTGAAATATAAGATTATGCTGATGAAACTAGTGAATATTGTCTATCCTTTATCAAAACAGTCTCTTTTTGTAGAAGTTTAAATTTTTCAAATGAGGGAGTTTTCCAGTCTTTCTTCAGGAAACAAATTTCTTGTGCCTACAAAAAAAAAAAAAAAAAAAAAAGGAACAATCAGGGTCAGTGTCTAGTGATGTGATTTATTTCACTATAAGTTATTTATTCAAAGTATTCATTTTGCACAACACTTTCAACACTTATTTCTCTTCTACTGTGCAATTTATTTTCTTTGGTAGACTAAACACAAGGAGGGGATTCTGATAAGATAACTAAGATTTTAGGATACAAAAGTGGAAGTTGGGAATTCCCTAGTGTTCTGGTGGTTGGAACTCTGTGCTTCCAGTGCAGACAGCCTGGGATCAGTTCCCGGTGAGGGAACTAAGATCCTGCAAGCAAGTCAGATGGCAGAACCAATAAACAAACCAGTGCAGCTAGAGCTTAAACAAAGAAACAAATACTATCTGAAATTGAAAGGCTTAAAAAAAAAAGATGACCTTGATCTCAAACTCTTAAAAGCAATTTCATCAGATGAGTTAAAGTAGCTGAAAAGAAAAAAAAAAAGAAAAGAATCTGGTCATTAATAAGAGCTAAATACTTATTCAAATTTTAAATATCATCTTATTAATAAATTCAATATTGGATATACTGAAAATAAGAAGAAATTTATAATATGGAACCCCAAGAGACATAAATATAAATATATATATATATTTTTTTTCTTGATTGAATTAAGCTCTCAGTCAACCAAGGAACATTTAAAGACCTGAATGCCAATTTCTTGCTCAAGAAATAGCAAGGTAAGAGGAAAACTTAAAGAATAACAATGTACTGGCTATAAGCCAGTCTCATAAAGATAAAAGTGCAGAATTCTGAAGGAGACTGGCAGATATCCCAGATCAATTAAGGAAGAAATCCTGCTGTGTAGACAACATACTTATCTTTGAAAACTTAAATTTAGATAATGTAGCCCAGGAAAGGATAAATGGACATAAAAATATATAATTAAACTGAAAAAGAATTATAGATTTGTAGGGACTCTTTTATATGATAAATGTGTAACTGAGTGACTCATTCTATTAAACTGTATCTCTGGTTAATTCACTGAAGTAAAGGTAAACTAATATTTGGCAGAACAGAAAACCAACCCTACCTGACTGACTGAATGGTTTTCAAAAAGTCAAGTTGACAGTCTCACCAACCACTAATGTTAAAATATCAAATCTGGAAACTAGTGCTCAAAATGTATCAGCTTTATGTCAAATGTATTTGACATTGTTATTTAGAAACCTAGAACAATATGTAGTTCATATATATATATATATATATAAAGTAAATTACAAAGTGTAGTGTAAAATGAGCACATCTGAGGGTTGAATCACCACGTATTGATACCATGATTTTCTTAAGTTAGGATGCAGAAAATAGAAATAGGCCCACAGTTGAGCCTATCAAGTAGAAAGAAATATCGCTACCAGTTGCCATGTGTTCTTATGGTATACAGTTAGATTGTGTCACTGAAGTCAGAGCTGTAAAGATGAATACTTAATGAGAACCATCTCAGTGCCATGGCCTGTTGTGGAAAGACTGTGCTCAGGACATGGGATCCCTCATCAGTAATTGAGAAGAGTAGATTAATGCTGCTTTGAAGCAAATTAAATAAACCCACAAGTTTCAGTCCTCCAAACAGCCCTTTATTTCCTCTTTAATACGTATTTAAAGGAAATACACTTAAATGTCTATATACAATTTATTTCTCATAACAATGGGAATAAAAAGATAAACGTGATACACATGACAAATAAGTTGGTTAAGAATATGAGTTTAACAGATAACTTTATTGTTAAAAGAATCATTCAATTAGTTTAAAATGGTGTTCTATTTGTTGATGAGTCAATAAAATTTAATAATATATTTTGCACATACTTGATATAAAATATTATATAACCATCCCTGTATTCCAGATCTTTAAAATCAGCAGAACTATTTAAAAATGTACCAAAATTTGTCAACTTATAAATATTTAATTTCATTCTTTGGCACCTAAAATATTCAAACTTTTTTTTGTTTTTTGAATAGTTTAACCCTTACTTTGAGGCAAATCATAGGTCAAAATCATTTTGTTATATATCTTAATCAGGGTTAATTATATCTCTTTCCTAAATTTGTCATAGTTTTAGTCAATGGTATTTCTTCTGTTTAGTTCCTTCTACCATTAAAACACAAAAATAAACTCAAAATGGATTAAAGATCTAAACGTAAGACCTGAAACTATAAAACTCCTAGAGGAGAACATAGGCAAAACACTCTCCGACATATATCACAGCAGGATCCTCTATGACCCACCTCCCAGAATATTGGAAATAAAAGCAAAAATAAACAAATGGGACCTAATTAACCTTAAAAGCTTCTGCACATCAAAGGAAACTATTAGCAAGGTGAAAAGACAGCCTTCAGAATGGGAGAAAATAATAGCAAATGAAGCAACTGACAAACAACTAATCTTAAAAATATACAAGCAACTCCTACAGCTCAACTCCAGAAAAATAAATGACCCAATCAAAAAATGGGCCAAAGAACTAAATAGCCATTTCTCCAAAGAAGACATACAGATGGCTAACAAACACATGAAAAGATGCTCAACATCACTCATTATCAGAGAAATGCAAATCAAAACCACTATGAGGTACCATTTCACACCAGTCAGAATGGCTGCAATCCAAAAGTCTACAAGCAATAAATGCTGGAGAGGGTGTGGAGAAAAGGGAACTCTCTTACACTGTTGGTGGGAATGCAAACTAGTACAGCCACTATGGAGAACAGTGTGGAGATTCCTTAAAAAACTGGAAATAGAACTGCCTTATGATCCAGCAATCACACTGCTGGGCATACACACTGAGGAAACCAGAAGGGAAAGTGACACGTGTACCCCAATGTTCATCGCAGCACTGTTTATAATAGCCAGGACATGGAAGCAACCTAGATGTCCATCAGCAGATGAATGGATAAGAAAGCAGTGGTACATATACACAATGGAGTATTACTCAGCCATTAAAAAGAATACATTTGAATCAGTTCTAATGAGGTGGATGAAACTGGAGCCTATTATACAGAGTGAAGTAAGCCAGAAGGAAAAACACCAATACAGTATACTAACGCATATATATGGAATTTAGAAAGATGGTAACAATAACCCTGTGTACGAGATGGCAAAAGAGACACTGATGTATAGAACAGTCTTATGGACTCTGTTGGAGAGGGAGAGGGTGGGAAGATTTGGGAGAATGGCATTGAAACATGTAAAATATCATGTATGAAACGAGATGCCAGTCCAGGTTCGATGCACGATACTGGATGCTTGGGGCTAGTGCACTGGGACGACCCAGAGGGATGGGATGGGGAGGGAGGAGGGTTCAGGATGGGGAACACATATATACCTGTGGCTGATTCATTTTGATATTTGGCAAAACTAATACAATTATGTAAAGTTTAAAAATAAAATAAAATTTAAAAAAATAAAATAAAATAAAATCCCAACAGGAACAAAAAAATAAATAAATAAAAAATAAAAATAAATAAATAAAAAAGAATGTCCATAACTATGGAATACTAGTCAGCAATTAAATAAAATAACTAATCATATACTCAAAAAAAAAATCTTATCCTTACCTATGCTTTTATAGAGCTGAACCATTGATTTCCTTAAATGAAAGTAAAATTTTGAAAATTAAAGTAAGCATTCATGCTAGATAATAAACCAATCTTTGAGTTATCCTTTTATTATAGTTATTGAAATATCAAAACATGAGCTTATTAAAATTTATAGAAAATTTCTATTCTTGTATATAACAAAATTTTCTACAACTATTTAAAATTCATTTGAGCTTGACAAAGCTACATATATATATACCACGTGGTGAAAAATTATAACAGAAGGCAAAATTTTAAAAATAAAACAAAACATTCAGATTTCTGAAAGATGTATTTAATAACCTAGTATAATACTCTCATTTCATAGGAAAGGATATAATCCCCATAAAATTCAATACTGACCAAGTTCAGTAGTCTAGGAGCAGAGGAGAAATTAGGATGCTATGTCGAACTGTTTCACTTTTTCTGAGATCTAGTGAATACAAGATAAACAACAAAAGGATGTGCTTTTTGAATAAAGAAGTCTTCATCTAAAGTCAGTAGATGTTTTGTTTTTAAGGGCAGCACTGGTGTGATTCACTTGAAATGAAAGGCTTCAGAAAGGTCATACCGCTTTCCATCACTTTTTAGTGAAAGCAGCCAAGTGTATTTGAAAATGTAATAGGAAACACCGTTCTTGTGTCTGTTAATCAAAGGAAGAGCAGATGATAAAAATAGTGTCATATTCTAACCTACCCTTTTATCAAATCATCATTGCTAGAATATTTGAGATAAATGTCACTTTATACTAAAAGGTAAATACATTTTACCTATCACTAGTTGGGCTTCCCTGGTGGCTCAGCAGTCAAGAGTCTGCCTGCCAATGCAGGAGATACAGGTTCAATCCCTGAGTTGTGAAGAAGCCCTGGAGAAGGAAATGGCAACTCACTCCAGTGTTCTTATCTGGGAAATTCCGTGGACAGAGGTGCCTGGTGGGCTATAGTTCATGGGATCGCAACAAATCAGACACGACTTAGCAACTAAAACAATAACATTATTAGTTGCCTTCATTTGAAAAATTTTTCTAAATAATATAGGTTTCTTTTATACTTAAATGCCATCAAAAGTCAAATAAACATAAAATAGATGATTTATATTATTATAAACACTATAGGAGTAAATTTTATAAATCTGTTTTCATTGAGGGGCCTCATATTCTTCTAATTGACCCAGACATTTGAAATGTGGTGACATTCAATATTTTGGTAAGTTAGCTTAGGCTACCTGTAAAAAACAAGTTGGTACAATTTTACTTTGATGCCAGACCTTCCCCATTCTCTCAATTCATTTTTATTAAGTTCTATTCTGTGTACAGTGATACCTTAGTTGATATAATCAACATAATTTATAAGGGTTTTTAAAAATTATTTATTTATTTTTGGCTGCCTCCAGTCTTAGTTGCGCCTGGCAGGATCTTTTTGTTACTGTTCCAGCTTGCAGGCCTCTCTCTAGCTGTGGTGCACACCCATGTGAGTTCCAGAACACACGGGCTCAGCAGCTGTGGTTCCTGGGTCTAGATGCCCAGGGCACTTGTGATCTTAATTCCCTCATCAGGGATTGAACCTTTATCCCCTGCATCAGAAAACAGATTCTCAACCACTGCACCACCAAGGAAGAATTAATTGTTAGGTAATACTGAAAACCAGATTCAAAATAATTGGTTAGTCTCCAGTGCCTAATTTTTGGTTTTGTAGTTGATTGGAGTTATTTATCGACATTAGAAATGAAGAATATGTTGATCATGTGTGATGCCCTTTACTATTCTCAGGTAATTATCTGGCATTATAAATTAATAATGCCTTGAGACAGCACAGTATTAGTATCTTGGAAAAAACTACTTTGAATACTTTAAATTCAATGTTTCATATAAGATATTTAGATAAGTAAATCTCTTTAGTATGTTTACACTTGTCATAAAAATATAAGCCACTTGTACATTTTCTCATGTTTCCTATATTCTCACGTCAGGAGCTACGGGTGAAATTTAATGAGTATTTCCAACCACATTTTAAAAGTAGCATCATATATTTTAATTACCCCCAGCCCATCAATCTCCAATCCTCTTCTCTTATTAATACATATATGTACCTGTTTATGATCTGTCATCCATTAGAACGTACTCAAAGAAAGCAGACAGTTTCTCTCTCATGTTCACTATTTTATCCCAAGAGTTTTTAGACTAGAGCATGGAAAAAGGGAATAGCTAATGCTTAAATAAAACTTGCTGGGGGAATAAATGACTAATGCCAGCCTAGGTTTTAAGTCCCTCGTTCGTCCCTCTTCCAGGGATTGTTTATATTCTGAGACCTCTTTTCCCAGTGACTTATTGAATACAAAGTTTTTGATTACGTCCCACAGAAATGCCTTTTATATCCCTATATGTTTGTGTATCTATAAAGCAACACAGTCATGAAAAAACGCAACGTTACTATCTGTAATGAACCCTGATAATTATATTTCTACACTATTGTATGCCATTCTATTTATTGAAAAAATAATGCTGTAGCAGAGGATTTTCAGAGCAGTGAAAATACTTTGTATGATACCATAATGATGAATGTGGTATGAATATTGGCAAATATGTAATATTTAATGGCAAATACTCCATGATGTATTTGCCCAAACCCACAGAATGTGCAACACCAAATGTGAGCCATGATGTAAACTTTATGTATACCACATGTAACCAAGAGTGCACCAAGTTCATCAATTGTAGCAGATGTGCCTCTCTGGTGGGTAGATCTGCTGGTCTGGGAGGCTATGCTTCTGTGGTGGCACAGGGGAAATCTCTGTCTCATCCTCTCAATTTTGCTGTGAACCTAAAATGGTTCTTAAAAAAAAAAAAAGAAATGTCAATTAAAAAAAAAATAATGCTGGTCTTGAAATTTATTTCACAATGCACAAACCCACAGTTTGTAACACTGTTTAGAAAAAAAATGCCAAGAGATGAACCCACATTAATTTCTGAGTATGTAGAAAGAACACATATATTCTAGTCAGCCTTGGATGGTGTAATCTCGAGTTTAATTTTCCTGAACTTCCTAGGCATCTTAGTGCTTCTGGCTCTGTCTATACATGAATGTCATACATAGAGATATTCTCATATCCCAGACTTTCAGGAGCTGAAAGGCCTGAAAGAGAATGAAAAAATGTCTCTTCTAGATCTCATCCTTGAGCAGCAGAGAAATTAAGTAAATTTGGATTTGGATTTGGATTCAGTTACAGCAAAGCAAAATACTAAAGTTCTTTCATATAACTTATCACCACAACCATGCACTTAAGAATGACTACTCTCCTTTTGTGTTTTTGTTTGTTTGTTCGTTTGTTTTTAAAGTAAAGAAACTGAGGTTCAGGAGCTCAAATGACTTAAGGTGACAAACCTAGTGACCAGCAGAGTCTTGATTCACTGCTCCTTTTCCAAATATAGTCTCCTACCCCTGGGGGCTATAGACAGGATTTAGAAGTTCCTGGACTCAAGTGCCTTGGACTGCAAGGAGATCCAACCAGTCCATTCTGAAGGAGATCAGCCCTAGGATTTCTTTGGAAGGAATGATGCTAAAGCTGAAACTCCAGTACTTTGGCCACCTCATGCGAAGAGTTGACTCATTGGAAAAGACTCTGATGCTGGGAGGGATTGGGGGCAGGAGGAGAAGGGGACGACAGAGGATGAGATGGCCGGATGGCATCACTGACTCGATGGACGTGAGTCTGAGTGAACTCCAGGAGTTGGCGATGGACAGGGAGGCCGGGCGTGCTGCGATTCATGGGGTCGCAAAGAGTCAGACACGACTGAGCGACTGATCTGATCTGATCTGGATTCCAAGGGTATTTCCTCTGCACCTCTGAGCTTCCACATACTCAGAGTAGGGGGGCCCCAAGGCCTGGATGTCCCTGCCTCTCTTTGTGGACCAAGAAGACAATACCCCCTTAACTTCTTCACTTTGCTAGTCTCAACTGGCCAAACCCCACCCAATTTCTAGATCTTTCTACAGTGCAGGAGGTGGGCAGTGGGACACATGCAAACACCCTTGACAATTTACTGTTACACTTCATCGCATACAACCCTCACACCTAAGACAGGCTAAGTTTCACTCTGAGAAATTAACCTTGACTTGGCTAAGGCCACACCTACTGGAGTTCAAGGGCTTCCTTTGTGGCTCAGTTGGGAAAGAATCCACCTGCAATGCGGGTAGGCCTTGGTTCGATGCCTGGGTTAGGAAGATTGCCTGGAGAAGGGAAAGGCTGCCCACTCCAGTATTCTGGCCTGGAGAATTCCATGGACTGTATGGTCCATGGGGTCTCAAAGAGTCGGATATGACTGAGTGACTTTCACCTCACTGGGGTTCAAAGTAAAGATCAGAATCAAGCTCCTTGCTATAGAGTTTTTCCTTTTTATTTTTTTCCACTTAGCAAAATCTTGACTGAGCAGAATCTGACCTTGGTTATTGTACAGGACAACTTTGGAACTGCAGCCCTTCTCCTCAAATCGCGCCCCCCCGCCCCCAAACGCCCGCCCCCATCACTAGGCAGGAGCCACGTCTTGGGGTGGATGAGCCACGTCTTGGGGTGGATGAGCCCGTCACCTCCGGAGAAGTTTGGGGATTCCACCCTCTCGCATTTCTCCCAGCCCCCCAACTCCCTGGTTCCCCTCGCCTGTCTGGTCTTCAGTCTCGGCCTGAGGCCCGAAAGGTGGGGGAGTCGCGTCCCAGGTCGCCCGGCCAGGCCCGGCGGCGGCGCGGGGCTCGGCCCTGGAGCCTGGCGCGCCGCGGCGGGGAGCCCGAGTGCGTACAGCCCGGGGCGCCGCCGCCAGGCGGGGGCCGCTGCTGCTCCGCTCGGCGTCCGGGCGCCTGTGCTGCAGCTGTCGGCCACCGGAGGGGGCGAACAAACGTCAACCTGTTGTTTGTCCCGTCATCATTGATCAACTCTCCGCGCCACGAGGAAGTGCGGCCGCCCCCCGCGCGGAGAGCGCGGCATGCAGGAAGTTTGCGGAGAGCTCGGCGACTAGCACGGAGGCCAGGGCCAGCGAGTGCGGGCGCGCGTCCCGGGAGCCTGTCCCGGCTTTTTCTTGGAGTGACGCTGTCCCCGGGTCTCTGATCCCAATGCACCGGCTCATCCTTGTCTATACGCTAGTCTGCGCAAACTTTTGCAGCTACCGGGACACTTCTGCCACCCCGCAGAGCGCATCTATCAAAGCTTTGCGTAACGCCAACCTCAGGCGAGATGGTAAGAGACTCAGATTTTATTTTTTTTTCAATTAAATACTTACTTTTTTGGTTGTCATCACTGTGGTTTCCCCCATCCCCCGCCCCTTCGGGTTCTTTCCTAAGAACCTTGGTGGCGTGTGTGTGGGAGGGGGTGCAGAAGAGGAAGAGGGGTCCGGTGCCTGCCTCCATCCCTGAGAGCCCCTTCCTGGGAATGGGACTGAGGGTGTGGAAGGCGGTGTGCGGGAGAGGACCGGAGAGCCCCGGTGACTCATCTCCAGGACCCTAAAGAAGTCATTTCGGTGTCCATCCGTCCACTGATAGGAGGACCTGGAAGCTGGAGAAAGACGCAGGCTGCGCCTCCCCATGCTCAGGTTCTTAATCTTGTGGGCTTGAAACAGATGGGGCATTTGTCATAGGTGGATGGACTCAAGAGTGGCCTTCTCTGGGTGATTTATTTTTATTTTTTAAGTGGGAGGCGAGGGAATGATTCGTTTCAGAGGAAATGGTAGCTGGAGCTTAGGGACAGTTTATTTATATATTATTTATCTTGAGAGGCCAGGTGTGCAGCCTGTTGCCCTGTTCATCCCCAGAGTGACTTCCCCAGTGGAGTTCAGCATGGCTCAGAAACTCACAATTTGGGAGAAAATGCTTTTTGGAGTTTCATCTGTATTCCAGGGGGACCTGACTCCTGCTATTAGTTTTCTTTCACAGAAGTCTTTCCAACTGTTTGCGAGAAGCAAAGCTCCTTCAACAGCCAAGTCTTAAGCAAAGTCCCAGAAAGGCTTGTTTGTTTTCCTTTTATGAAAGACACCTGGGCCACTGGATGCCAATGATTTTAATCGAGTTTGCTATCTGGGCCTCCACCAAGATCTGAAGTTAATGTATTTCTCAGTTCTCAACTACAGCTTATGTTGCCAATAATTTGCAGCTGCTTCCACAACCTACCTGAACTGACCCATAGGAGTTTGGTTTTGTTTTGTTTTGTTTTGTTTTCCCTTCATCAGATGATATATCTTTCCTTCTGCTTACTTAAAGTTCTGACACATCCCCTGAGGAGCTCACCAAGCTATTCTTAAAAGTTTCACTCTTTGAGCTGGCAACATTTGACTGCTGGTAAATTCATATTAGCCTTCTTATTATCAGTTTCTCTCTTGGCTTGTCCTTAGTTTGGATATCACTAAAAAGCTTCTAAGCTTTGAAACAAGCAAACAAAAACTTTGTTATATTTTCTGATGGCAAGGAGACTGTGGATTTCAGTGTGCTGAAGTCATCTGAAGTGGAGGGGATATAGGGAAACCACAGAGTCACTTCCAGGCAGAAGGTCACCCTGTATTTCAGTTACCTTATTATAGTATTTTATGTAAAATATGCTAGCAGTGCACTTTTGACAAGCCTTCATTTTGAACACATTTTTTTAATAAAAATTTTAAAAGGTTTAGGCTCAAGACAAAATTTTTATAGTTTTGTTTCACTCATTAGTGTTTCCACCAGGGACAATCTTCTACTCATTGAGTTTTTAGATTTGTTAATGTTTGCACTTCATGTGCCCTTTCAGCTGCATAGAGTAAAATGCCATTTATAATTTGCATGACTTCATAGCCATAATTTTGTAATCCTTAACTTCCCAAGTATCAGTTACAAGAAGTCAAGGACAGAAAATGAAAAATATGTAACCATTGCCCATTAACCCAAGATTCTGACTTTTAAAACCAAGTCTCACAGCTCATATCTCTTTGTTTTTGTTGTTGTTGTTAAAACTCTGTACATCTGTCTAGTCTATATGAAAAGTGCTAATGCTTTAATTTTAATAAATTAAAGTTTTTATTTATTAATTTAAACAATTAATAGTTTGAAAACTACTCTAGATTTATTCCATCATATTTGAACTAGAACTGTTGTGTAGTTACAATAGACACACACACATACACACACATTTTGATTAGTTCAGACTGCTCAGTACTTTCCTCACTGTCAATCTCATTTATATAGAAGGCTAGGAAAGGGGAAAAGATAGTTAGATTAAAATAAAAATGTTGTATACAGAGTAAAAATAATTTACACTATAATGGGCTCTTAGATCGGGGAATTTTCAAAAGGCAGCTTATCTTAAGTGTTATAGACACACATTCTCAGAAAATAATAATAATATATTGCCCCAAGGGAATGTAATTGGATTTTAGGTGGTGAAAAAAAGTTTTATATGTTATAATGGTTTGTGGTCTTCCAAAGGGCAAGTGCATATAAACAGGTATCCAGTATATCTGTAGTATTAACAATTCATAGAGTATATGTGGAAACATGTCTAAAAAGACTCATTAATGAGGGGAGGGGCAGTAATGAAGAAAAGGTTGACAGACCCTTCGTAGCATTTTGGTGAGAACAATAATGAAGGGTTTTGATACAGTCTAGACATCATCTGAGAGATTTTATGTGGCAACAGCTGAGCTGACCAGAGGAGTTA
Organism: Bos indicus x Bos taurus; assembly: GCF_003369695.1. Taxonomy (NCBI): domain Eukaryota; kingdom Metazoa; phylum Chordata; class Mammalia; order Artiodactyla; family Bovidae; genus Bos; species Bos indicus x Bos taurus. The sequence continues at coordinate 80,053,347 of NC_040090.1, read as the reverse complement.
ATAACTTATTAAATTAAATCCTTATTCTGATCTGAGACATTTTAAACTTGCTCTGTCTAAGTTCCCTAGTGGCTCATTACAGAGGACAATATTCTTGATCCGATTCAAACAGGGTGTAAGTTTGGGGAGGACACACACCCAGGATACAGTAAGGGGAAAGATGAAGATAAGTGTTTCCAAGTATTAATTTAGGGTCCTGAGAATATTTGGCCCTCAGATTACAAGTAGGAGATCACAACAGAAGATTAGATATGGCCCTTGATAAGGGTTTGAAACCACTCTCCAATGATGGACCGTCTTTATGCCTGGGTGCCATGGCTTTGTCCCTGCTGGCCCTGTCGGCTGCCACCTAGTGCTGGAACTAAGAAGGGAATTAAGAGGACAGGCCTCCCCAGTCCTTGGCATGAGGCATGTTGGAGCCTGTCCAGCCTGATACAAAACTCTTGTTCTTTGATCTCCCTGTACCTAGTAGCTGCAGATAACTGGAATAGTTAATAAATGAATTGGAGATAAAGCGTGAAGGTTGGTAAGTGATAATCTCCATCTACTCAGTGTAGGAGGCCTCTCTGCTGAAGTATCCTGGCCTCCCAGAACTCTTTATCACTCTATATTCTTGCTTTAAAAGGGGTGTCTGGAGAGCCCTTGCCAGCGCTTGCAGAATGAATAAAGGTAACCCAAGGAGGCCGGTGGTTGAATTTGGTCTCTGTCACCAGGAGGAAACCAGGTTCTGCAGCTGGAAAGAATTAAAATGTAATAGTTGGCAGTGCTTTATTGAATATCTATGCTTCTTTATATCATATTTGTTATGCTTTCTCAGAATAACTTACTTTTGATACCCATTCCTGATCCACCTCTTGGCACAGAGAAAATCTGCTTTTAACAATAGCATCCACATGTTCTTATTTTAGTGTCTGTGCAGTTGGTGCTTTTGTTATAATAACTGGCCACAACTGGTGTTTCTCAGAGCGTGAACCAAGAAGTGTGAAAGTAGCAATTAACTGACAGTATGGCTTACTTATTTTTAAATCTAACTAGATAGAGCTTCCTGCTTAGGCAGTTAAGATTACAGATGTGTTCTTCATTTTCTTGACCCTGTTTTGCTTTCAGAAAGTACAGGTGTTGGTGGCAAATGATTCTGCTTGGTTAGTTCTTGGTTAGTTCATATTAACCTGCTTGGTTAATATGCCAGGACTTGAATTGTGTATTGTCTATTATCATTATCTAGCGAGAGGCCTACAATTTTAGCAATTGTGGTCTTAGATTTTTTTTTTTTTAAGTAGTCAAGCTTATTTCTTAAATAACATCAGTTTCTGTTGTCCTCATTGATGACAGCACATTGACTTTGATTCAAAGATCAGAGCTTAAAGGAAAGGTGAAAAAACAGAGGATAATATAAACAAATTGGGCTTCCCGTGTGGCATGGGGTAAAGACTGTACCTGCCAATGCAGGAGAAGCAAGAAATGAAGGTTCAGTCTTTGGGTTGGAAAAATCTCCTGGAGGAGGCCATGGCAACCCATTCTAGTATTCTTGCTTGGAATATTCCAGGGACAGAGGGGCCTGGCAGGCTACCATCCGTGGAGTAACAAAGAGTGGGACACAACTGAGCAACTGAGCACAAGCATGAGAATAGAACCAAATTACTTTTAAAGTGAAAGCTGAGAATCGGATTAGTGATAAATCTGATATTCTTGTGTATTTATATCTTCACTCTAAGTATATTAAAAACTCATAATTTTACAAAAAATCATGGAAATTACATATTTTAAATGCAACATGACTTTGACTTGTCATCATAGGTCATTTTACTTAATAGAGTTTTTTTTTAAAAGGTGAGTTTAGCCAGATATATATATACACACACACACACACATATATATATATATATATATAGAGAGAGAGAGAGAAGTGAAAGATGCTGTAAGGCTGTGAGTTATACTAATTCATTAAATGACAGTGATTTTTGAATACAGGGTTTTTCCCTTTTAGCAAATGAAAGCAAAATGTTATTGTTTTAGTACAGTAGGATCAAACAGTGAAGCAATGTCCCCAGAGTCACATGGGATTCCTGAGTACATGTGGTCTCAGAGAATCCCCTCATTCTTCGGGTCTGGAGGATGTGGACATTTGTGTCTCTGTCCTTGAGAGCTGAGTCACAACGCCAATCATCTTCCTTCTGGAACTTACTCTCGAGCTTTCTTTGCTGAAGTGATATGATTAGTGTAAAAAGGCATTAGCTGAACATTTAAATAAAATTCTGCCCATATTAAAATAGGAGCCTAGTCTGAAATTTCTGAATTTACAGTTCCCAGAACCTGAGTATCACTGAGGTCTCATCACCCTGGAAGCCCCTCTGTAGCTAAGCACACTAGACATTAGATTTTATTAACTGGATCTGAGGTCTCATTAGGGTAATGTAAATCACAAAAGTGACCTGGTTAGTGTTTGACAACATTTTAAGTTATTTCCAACTTCTACATTTCAGAATTTATGCCATTTTATAAGGGGAAATTTTATGTAACTTTTACGTGAAGGACCATTTCAACAAAATGCTGCAAGAGGATGATACATAATAGTAAAAGCAAAGAATCCAGGACAAATGCTGCAGCAGAAATATTCTGGCTCCCTGTACAGTATTTCAGGACCAAGTGTAAGTCCTAAAAAAAGAAATACGCCCACGAGACACTGAAGTGCACAAGTGCACAGACGGGAAGAAATATTTTCTTCCAAGAACTTCTTTTTCAGAAAAAGAATGAAGCATGCCTTATTTCTTACAAGCACTGATGATGCATATAGTAATATATCTTTGCTGTTCACCCAGATATGCTGACATTCATATATTCGCTTTAATTTTGATGGATTAATACTGGGTTTTTTTGTTTTTTTTTTTTTTGTGATTGTGCCATGTGCAGATCGGGAGGTCATAGCACATGAACTGTCTTTAGTTATGAAGAGTGATCTTTTACCAAGTTTGGAAGTTTTTACTTGAACACTTTTTGTGAAGTGTAAAGACAGTCAGTTTTGGGTGCAGGGCTTTCCCTATAAATATAAGCCAAACATGATTTGAAACCTTGTATATTAGGACTCTTGATTTTTTAAACTTAGCAGGCCTCCTTTGGACTGAAGAACTCAGTGACACAGTGCCTAAGTGTGGGATCTGAGAATGGGTTGAAGTGCCATATTAGTTTTAAGCTAGTCATTTCAGACCCAGTGTGAGAAGCTGCTGATAAGTTCCGCATTTTGCTGAGACATTTACTAAGCAATACAGCAACAGTGTACTTTTACAGAATTCACTATTCAGCAGCTTCAGCTATGTAAAATGAAACCAAATGAGCAATAAATGTGCAACAAATCCACTTAAAAACCAAATTCATGTTGATGTTTGGTAGAAACCGACACAATTCTGTAAAGCAGTCATCCTTCAATTAAAAAACAATTGAATCCAAATCTGTATCACAACGTGTGTAAATGAGCTCACAAAACTCCATGGTAGAAACTTAAATACTCTTTTCCTTTGCTTCCGTGCAGCGTGCAGCTCTATCTCATTTTCATATGTGGCTTCCATGTCCACAGCACAGCCAGAGTGTGGCATTAGGAGAGGGAACAGGACTGGCTCAAAATACTCACACTGTGAGCCAAAATGAGAAGGGACAGCTAGTAGCTTTCCTGCCTCCTCTTACTTTTTTCAGACCTGAGCAGGCACAGCTGGCTTAGGTTTGTAATGAGTCAGATGAGAGTAGTTCCAGCCTGGAATGGACTGAAAGTGTGTGTCCCCTCCAAATTTGTATATTGAAAGCCCAACCTCCAGTGTGATGATATCAGGAAGTGGAGTCCTTGGGATATGTTTAAATCATAAGAGCAGAGTCCTCATAAATGCGATTGCTATGCTAAGTCACTTCAGTCGTGTCCGACTCTGTGCGACCCCATAGACGGCAGCCCACCAGGCTCCCCTGTCCCTGGGATTCTCCAGGCAAGAACACTGGAGTGGGTTGCCATTTCCTTCTCCAATGCATGAAAGGGAAAAGTGAAATGGAAGTCGCTCAGTCGTGTCCGACTCCTAGCGACCCCATGGATTGCAGCCTAACAGGCTCCTCCATCCATGGGATTTTCCAAGCAAGAGTACTGGAGTGGGGTGCCATTGCCTTCTCCGCATGAATGAGATTAGCTCACTTATAAAAGAGATCCCAGACACATCCTTTCCTTTTATGCCACGTGAGGAGGCAGCAAAAAGACATGGAATCTGCTGGACTTCCCAGCCTTTCAAACTGTAAGACAAACATTTCTGTAGTTTTAAGTCACTCAGTCTGTAGAAAATGTTTATAGCAGCCCAAATGGTCTTTAACCTATCTCTGTATATCACCAGGGATATACTATATTATAACCTAGTAAGACTGATGATTTTTAGAGAATGTTTTTGAATCATAAAGGAAATTTTAGATTGTATGTTTCATTTATCAGGATCATAAACTGGACATGGTATTAGCTGAGGTATATATGGATTTCATCCAGAAGATTGACAACACTCACTATGACAGCTTTGTGGAAAAGAACAATTATTACTGTTCTTATTCTTTTAGTGATAACTAATAGATTTGTGTTAAACAAGAGGAAAGTGAACAGGAATTTTTGATTTGCATTGTGGATTAGACCCTGTTGAATTCAGAATTCTTAATAACTTGAATGAAGACACAGAAAACACATCTACTTGCATATTTTACTTGGAAAAAATAGTTTATAGGTTGGATTAGAAGCAGAGTTTGGCTGATCCTTTTCTACAAAGGGCCAGATAGTAAATATTTTAGGCTTCCCTAAAGTCATGTGGTTTCTACTGCAACTACTCAACAACTCTGCCATTATGAACAGCCATAGGAATTGCATAAATGAATGTGTGTGGCTGCGTTCGAGTAAAACTTTATTTACAAGGACAGGCAGTGAGCCTTCAGGCTGTAGTTTACTGAATTAAGAGAATCTACATGCCTCTAAGGTTGAAATGATGGACTAAGATCTTGACTGCAGCCATAAAATTAAAAGACACTTACTCCGTGGAAGGAAAGTTATAACCAACCTAGATAGTATATTGAAAAGCAGAGATATTACTTTACCAACAAAGGTCCGTCTAGTCAAAGCTATGGTTTTTCTAGTGGTCATGTATGGATTTGAGAGTTGGACTGTGAAGAAAGCTGAGCACCGAAGAATGATGCTTTTGAACTGTGGTGTTGGAGAAGACTCTTGAGAGTCCCTTGGACTGCAAGGAGGTCCAACCAGTCCATTCTGAAGGAGATCAGCTCTGGGATTTCTTTGGAAGGAATGATGCTAAAGCTGAAACTCCAGTACTTTGGCCACCTCATGCAAAGAGTTGACTCATTGGAAAAGACTGATGCTGGGAGGGATTGGGGGCAAGAGGAAAAGGGGACGACAGAGGATGAGATAGCATCACTGACTCAATGGACGTGAGTTTGAGTGAACTCAGGGAGATGGTGATGGACAGGGAGGCCTGGAGTGCTGCAATTCATGGGGTTGCATAGAGTCAGACACAACTGAGCAACTGAACTGAACTGAACCTTATAGAAAGACAATTTAGGGATAAATGCAAAATCTAGCTCTTTGGCTGGAAAATAAAAACAACTGCATTATTATGGATTGGAATAACTTTAATTAACTTCAGTTTATTCTAGATAGATAGCAATATGTCTATATCATCTTACTGATTTAGTTGAACACAGCTGATGCTTCGGCAAATGGTGTAGTTGCTAAGCAACAGCAGTGTGAGACTGAGATTAGTGCTGACACCCTGTTGGGGTCAGGGAGGCAGCAGTGCTCTTACAAGGCAGACTCTGTCCAGCTGGGCTCGAGGGTGTTGTGCTCTTGTCTTCTGCAGGATTCTGCCTCCTTCTGACTCCTTTAAACCCGTGCCCTAAACTCAAAGTTTGCTGCTCTTCTGTATTTATACTTTCCCTTCTTACTGGCTCCTTCCTGTTAGCCAACACATATGTTTAAGTGTCTTTGCATTCTCCCATAGCATATAAAAGCTGTTTTAATATTTTTTATATAAAAAAAGTTTTTTTTTTTCATTTTATCACCATATAAACTTCTTCAGTCTCACTATGCCTCATTTTCTCTACTTCATGTCTCCCTTACTCACTGCAATTTGAAGTCATCCCTACCCCTCCGGGTGAGGTCACTATGAACTATAGCCTTCTCTGCGATTGGCAGGTCTCTTTTAGAAATGATTTCTTCCTTTGGTTTCACACTAGCCCCCTTTGCCTTAACTACTCCTAAATGTAAGTTTGAAATAGTGATAGAAATACAGCCAAAATTAGCACAGTACTTATTTTAGATTCTTTGGAGAAGCAAGATTAGAGAAGGTTTTAAAAGTGTATCTTATGTTTGTCACTGTGACAATTATGAACAGTGAAAAAAGTGGGAACAATCTTAGACTAAAATAGGGATCTTATTAATATTAAAAAAACATTTAAAATTAAAAAATAATCTCATAGTACAACCTATCTAGCTCTACAGCTTCAGTTTTTTGGAGGTAGATATGCACCATATACGGGAGAAGGAAATGGCAACCCACTCCAGTACTCTTGCCTGGAGAATCCCATGGACAGAGGAGCCTGGTGAGCTATAGTCCATGGGGTCGCAAACAGTTGGACACGACTGAGCAACTAACACACACACACACATATGCACATATACATGTGATAAACAATATCTTAAAAGGCAAAATACTTCTAACTATAGAAATATGACATTGAATAACCACATAGATGCTTTCCCTCATATCCCTGAGTGCTCTTTACCTATTTACGTTTTTTTGTCTCCTTGGCTGGGTCTTCATCTTCCTGTCTGCCCTTTAAATACTGGTATGTTTTCAAGGCTCTGACCTTCATTTTTCTCACTGGTAGTCTCTAGAGGATCTTAGTTTTTGTGCAAAGTGTCAGTTGCTTCTTATGTGTGAATGACCTGTAAATCTATTTTTACTGCTTCTCCCTCTTTTCCGAGCTCTCAATCTGTCTTTATACTTTACTTCTTGAGGTTAGTAAATGGGTGATCCTACTGGCACCTAAAGTAAATGCTCCAATTCAGTAGGCCTCAGAATAAAAGGATTCATTGTTTAAAATATTGGGTTATACATCCACTAGTGAATTCCTTAACAGTATTAATCCTTTTATTGTTTTTCTTCCAGACACATCATGATTGTTTTTGAATGAACTGTTGAGTGACTGTGATAACCAGGCATCCCATTTTAGACAGGAACTGTACACCCTTCATAGCCTTTCCTGATTTCTCGTCTCCTCTCCAGGTAGAACTGGCTACTCCTTTATTTTCCCCACATTTCTATGGTACCTGTTTATTTCCATATCTGCCATCTGCTGATGTAAGCATACTCATTGCATTTAATGAAGCTGTGCACCCTCACTGTGTATTATTACTTGGTATGCAGGACTTCTCCTCAACAAGGTTTGAAGAGTCATAAATCAGCCAATCACTGTCTTCTTTTTACGACTGATCTTTAGGCCATGTGAGCCCTATCAGATTGTAAATGAGTTAAATTCTGTAAAGTTTCTGTTAATTGTCTGGAAGGCTGTTTGTATTATTGAACAGGATGAGGACTAGAAGAGGAAGAACAGATGAGAGGTCATGGAAATAGAAAATTAATTTGTGGACATTTTAAGCTTTAGGAGCTTGTGCAGTATTCATGTGGATGAAATCTAGAGGAATGAAATAAAAGAGAATCACTTATTTGCATGAAATGCATTCACAGTGAACATGAAGTAATCAGCTCTGTACTATCATGCTTCAAAGTGAGTGGTATTCATGACTGTGGGTATATCATCATCATGGTCATCATCATCCGGGCTTCCCTGGTGGCTCAGTGGTAAAGGATCCACCTGCAATGCAGGAGACCTGGATTTGATCCCTGGGTTGGGAAGATCCCATGGAGAAGGAAATGGCAACCCACTACAGTACTCTTGCCTGGAGAATCCCATGGACAGAGGGCTATAGTCCATAGAGTTGCAAAGATTTGGACAGACTGAGTGACTAACACTAACTAGCTAATAATAATACCTGATATTCTCAGAGTTCTTATAACATGACAAAGTGCTTTCATAGCCATTATAGACAGTGGTTTGGTGTGAAGAATTGGTCATTTCCAAATGACTTTATGGAAAATTTCAAGATCACATATTCTTTTAGACTGCTGCCTTAGACATAAACGTGACATTAGAGATTAATTTTGGACTAATATCAGTGAAATGTGGACGGTCTTCAACTGTTTCCCCTGCACCCCAAGCCTGCCTTCCCCTACCAAAAAGCCTCGCACATACTCTGACTAGAATCAATCCTTTTCGGTATACCTTTCTTTTCCAAAATTAGTATTTGAGCACTGCCAAAAGAATTTCCCAGTACTTAATAAAAGTTCAAAAGAAAGGATAGAAATAAATTAAGGATCATGAAACAAGTCTTGAGGTTCAGTCAGGATTATTGACTATGGAAAGCTGAGGAAAAAGTAATGCATCTCCATTTTGTTTAAAGATTTATCTATAGAGAGCATGTTCACACTCTTTTACTGAGGATTTAATAAGAGAGTTGCTCTTGAATAGAATTTTTAAAAAGTACACATTTCCTATGAAAGCAAAAAGTCCATAGATGAAGTTGGAATATGGAGTTAAAGGATTTTTTTAGACAGTTGCTAATTAAAAAAAAAAATACAAAAGAGGATGGTATAAGACCTATTTGTAATTTAAAGTGCAGCATATTTGAAGATTATTTGAATACTCTGGGAAGAGCCACTGTGATTTCATATTGTTTTGATTCAAATCTTTAGTTTACTACTGTTCACCAAACTCAACAGCAGCAACATAAACACTACTTATTTATCCAGTTCAGTTCAGTCGCTCAGTTGTGTCCGACTCTTTGCGACCCCATAAATCGCAGCACACCAAGCCTCCCTGTCCATCACCAACTCCCGGAGTTCACTCAGACTCACGTCCATTGAGTCAGTGATACCATCCAGCCATCTCATCCTCTGTCGTCCCCTTCTCCTCCTGCCCCCAATCCCTCCCAGCATCAGAGTCTTTTCCAATGAGTCAACTCTTCACATGAGGTGGCCAAAGTACTGGAGTTTCAGCTTTAGCATCAGTCCTTCTAATAAACACCCAGAGCTGATCTCCTTCAGAATGGACTGGTTGGATCTCCTTGCAGTCCAAGGGACTCTCAAGAGTCTTCTCCAACACCACAGTTCAAAAGCATCAATTCTTCGACACTCAGCTTTCTTCACAGTCCAACTCTCGCATCCATTCATGACCACTAGAAAAACCATAGACTTGACTAGACGGACCTTTGTTGGTAAAGTAATGTCTCTGCTTTTCAATATGCTATCTAGGTTGCTCATAACTTTCCTTCAAAGAAGTAAGCATCTTTTAATTTCATGGCTGCAGTCACCATCTGCAGTGATTTTTTGGAGCCCCCCAAAATAAAATCTGACAGTGTTTCCACTGTTTCCCGTCTATTTCCCATGAAGTGATGGGACCAGATGCCATGATCTTTGTTTTCTTAATGTTGAGCTTAAGCCAACTTTTTCACTCTCCTCTTTCACCTTCATCAAGAGGCTTTTTAGTTCCTCTTCACTTTCTGCCATAAGGGTGGTCTCATCTGCGTATCTGAGGTTATTGATATTTCTCCCGGCAATCTTGATTCCAGTTTGTGTTTCTTCCAGCCCAGCGTTTCTCATAATGTACTCTGCATAGAAGTTAAATAAGCAGGCTGACAATATACAGCCTTGACGTACTCCTTTTCCTATTTGGAACCAGTCTGTTGTTCCATGTCCAGTTCTAATTGTTGCTTCCTGACCTGCATATAGGTTTCTCAAGAGGCAGGTCAGGTGGTCTGGTATTCCCATCTCTTGAAGAATTTTCCACAGTTTATTATGATCCACACAGTCAAAGGCTTTGGCATAGTCAATAAAGCAGAAATAGATATTTTTCTGGAACTCTCTTGCTTTTTTGATGATCCAGCGGATGTTCACAATTTGGTCTCTGGTTCCTCTGCCTTTTCTAAAACCAGGTTGAACATCTGGAAGTTCACAGTTCACGTATTGTTGAAGCCTGGCTTGGAGAATTTTAAGCATTACTTTACTAGCGTGTGAAATGAGTGCAATTGTGTAGTAGTTTGAGCATTCTTTGGCATTGCCTTTCTTTCGGATTGGAATGAAAACTGACCTTTTCCAGTCCTGTGGCCTCTGCTGAGTTTTCCAAATTTGCTGGCATATTGAGTGCAGCACTTTCACAGCATCATCTTTCAGAATTTGAAATAGCTCAACTGGAATTCCATCACCTCCACTAGCTTTGGAGTGGAGTAGCATTCGTAGTGATGCTTTCTAAGGCCCACTTGACTTCACATGTCTGGCTCTAGGTGGTGGCTCCCACCACCCTCCCATCACCCTTCCACCATCCTCCATCCACCATCGTGATTATCTTGATCGTGAAGATCTTTTTTTGTAAACAATAAGTATTTGTTTAACTTATTTGTTTAACAAATACTTACTGAACCCTGATATGCATGCAAATCTCTGGATTAACCACTGAGGCAGAAACAGTTAAGCCTAAGGTACACTCTCTGCTAAAATTTATACTTTAGTTGATGAGATAAAATATGCACGGGAATAAACAAAAGACAAGACAGGCCCATCTGTGTGCTGCCCTCATGCGACGTATTTTTTTAAGACTGTGTCCTGTTGACCGAATTGTGACTCTAAGTCATCTAATGTTTAATTCAGAAAAAAATGATATTGATTAGGCTGCTGTTGAGCATAGTACTGTGTGAAGACTGAAAGACAAATCCTTTATTGATTATTAATATTACTATTATGATATCAAGGATTTGAGCAGAAAAGTAATTTTAATTGTAGGACTGGGAGTCATGTGTTCTTCATTTTAGATGTTAGGCTAAATATTTTTGAACCATAAAAGCAAATATACAGGGTCACTTGCCAACCCAGTATGACTTAACTTTTTTTTTAATCAGAGTATAATTGCTTTACAAAATCACATTAATTTCTACTTTACAGTGAAGCAAATCAGCTATATAATGTATACATATGTCTCCTCCCTTTTGGACCTGCCGCTCAACACAGCACCAGCTAAGCTCCCAGTACTTTGCAACAGGTTCCCACTATCTATTTTACGGTGTATAAATATCAATGCTAATTTCCCAATTCATCCCATCCTCCCCTACCCATCCCCATGTCCACATGTCTGTTCTGTACATCTACGTCTCTTTTCCTGTCCTGCAAATAGGTTCATCTGTATCATTTTTCTATATTCTACATACATGCGTTAATATACAATATTTGTTTTTCTCTTTCTCGCTTACAATAGCCAGCACATGGAAACAACCTAAATGTCCAATAATGGATGAATAATAAAGAAGATTTGGTTCTTATATACAAAGGAGTATTGCTCAGCCATAAAAAGAAATGAAATTTGGTCATTTCTAGAGATGTGGATGGACCTAGAGTCGGTCATACAGAGTGAAGTCATAAAAAGAAAACCAGTATCAACTTAACTTTTTAACATGTGATATGCACTATGATTATTTGACACTGGATTGCAACAGAAAAAGGACTGGTTTGTGCATCTTATTATTTTTTTAACCCCCTTTCTTGGTTGGGCATGTCAGCTCAACTAAGGAAATTTTATATTTTCCAAATACATTGAAGACAGCAAATTACAAATCTTGGTAATCTGTCATTAATGTATAACTATTACATATGAGCTCAATAAATTTTAGGTAAAAATAGAATATGTTGAAAATATGTGACTATTTTACTGCTTTGTATCCTGGTGGCTCTGTGGGAAAGAATCTGCCTGCCAGTGCAGATATGGATTTGATCTTCGGTCTGGGAAGATCCTCTGGAGAAGGAAATGGCAACCCACTCCAGTTTTCTTACCTGGAGAATCCCATGGACAGAGGAGGCTGGCAGGCTACAGTCCATGGTGTTGCAAAAAGTTGGGCAAGACTGAGTGAACAACAGCAACCCTTACTCATCCAGTTTGTGTGCATGTATAAAATTCTTGAAAGTCCAATTTAGAAACATTGGTTGAAAATCATTTTCTGAATAATAGTCGCATGTGCACAGCCACTGGTTGACAAATTTCCTTGGAGCACATGGCCAGCTTGTTGACAACTCTAGACTTGAAGTGGACTCCTCATTACTTGTCAGATGAATAAGTTACTCTGGGGGACAAAAAATATTATGATATCATAGGGGAGAAGTCATCTGTAAATACCGCAGTTTCTGAAATCCTAAGGAGACACAGGGCAGAGCGGTGAGCATGTAACAGTATAGGACCATGAAACCTGCAGCTCTCTGTCCGGATGCAGAACATTAATCAGTCGCATATAGTCACATTATTGCTTCATTAAGGAAATGGTGCAGTTAATCCAGTTTTAGTAAAAATTGCAAAAAACATCGTTGCTTTTGTTGTTGTTTAGTCACTAAGTTGCGTCTGACTCTTTTACGAACCCAAGGACTGTAAAGCTCCTTTGTCCACAGGATTTTCCAGGCAAGAATACTGGAGTGGGTTGCAGTTTCCTTCTCCAGGGGATATTCCTGACCCAGGGATCGAACCTGTGTCTCCTGCATTGGCAGGCAGATTCTTTACCACTAAGCTACCAGGGCAGCCCCCAAATTGCAAAGTGGTATACAAAAATGATTGTTTTTAGTGAATGCTTTAGAGCATATTGGAAAACTATTTATTGTGGTCTGTATGATGGTAAATGATGATCCTCAGGTCCCAATTCTAGCGTGTCTAAGTGCTACAGTATGTGGCAAAGACTTTACAAGTGTGATTGTGCTTTGGATCTTGAATGGTGAGATTATCCTGAATTATCTGGCTGGGCCATGATGCAATCACAAATGTCCTTACAGGGTAGAGATGTAGGGAGATTTGACACAGGCAGAGTAGGGGGCAGTGTGACCACAGAAACAGAGATTTCAGTGATGTGGCCACAAGCCAAGGACTGCCAGCAGCCACCAGAGGCTGGAAGATGCAAGGAAGAGATTCCCCCCAGAGCATCAGAAGGAGCAAGACCTTGCTGGCACCTTGATTTTGGCTCTCTGAACTGACCTCACACTTCTGACTTCCAGACTCTAACAGAATAACTGTATGTATTTTAAGCCAGTAAACCTGTGGGACTTTGTTACAGCAATCACGGGAAACTAATAAAGGGCCTTTGAGTTGAAAGATGAATGGTTGAACTGCCTTTTTGTTGAGTCCAGTTTTCTGTTTATGAAATTTCATTGACCAATACAGCTGTATTGACAAATGATGAATTTAGATCCCTGCCCTTGAGAATTCTCTAGTAAGATAAGCCTTACTTCCACTCTTCTAGTTCCATATCAGAATGTTTAGGAAATTCTGGTTCCAAATCTTACCTGTTTTTCAGAGAAGATTAAGTCCTGACATGATGGGAAAGCACAGTGATTCTATTTTATCAGACTTTCATTGATTCTTGAATATTTCCCTTTACCCAAACATGTCACTTATGCATTTTTAGCTCCTAGTTTACTCATTTGCTTTTGCCACAGACTTTTGTTGTGAGACTGTCATGTGTCACTTTCTGTACTGGGGAACAGTGTTGAAAGTGATGTGGGGAAAAGTGCTGAAAGTGATGTGATAATAATTACTTTGTTAATTAACGATGTGTTAATTATGTGATAGTAGCTACCATCCACAGAGTACTTGTTGGAATAGAGCATATGCTGATAATAATACTATATGTGTTAGTACAGTCATGATATTATATGTTAGTTGATGGGACATAGATCTTTCTTGATGACATATTGGCAAATGTTAGGTTTATTAGAAATTTGGAGCTTAGGACAGAATCCGAGAATTCCAGTTGAATACCTGAGCCCTTAACTCAAATTGAACCCAACTCTTACCACTGTAGGCCATCACTGTCCAATAGAAGTATAATGCAAATGAATGTTATTTTAAAAATTGGTAACCACAGAAGAAACTAACAAGCAGAAGTTAATTTGAATAATATATTTTATTCAATCCAGTCTGTATCCAAATATTGTTATTTCAATGTTTAATAAATATTTTAAAAATACTGAGATTTCTTTTATATCCTTATTATCATATGGAACCTTCAAATATGATATGCATTTTATATATACATATAACACATCCTATTTCAGACTAGTGCATTTCAAATACTCAGTAACCACACGATGCTAGGCATTACTGATTTGAACAGCACAGTTATCTTAAGATCACTTATTTAAACCAACACAAGCTATCATTTTTTTAACTTAAAAAATGTTGAGTTTCTGAAAACTGTATATCCCTTTCTTTGTTGCAACGTGTTTAAATTAACTATGTCAGTTTTTAGGGGGATTAATAACCTAGCATAGGCAAGTTTTATGTGGCTTATATTTTGTTTTCTTATTATATCAACATTGTTATAGTTGATGTTCCTGGTTATTTTCATGTAATCTCTTTAAAAAAAAATGCAGTTATCTCATAAACTTGCAGTCAACCAGGCTACGCAGTTTATATGCAGGTACAAATTTTTCTGATTTTTGAGAAGCTTCTTTTGAAAATAGCAGCTGGCTCTTCATTTCTCTGTTGTGAATGGGGAAAAAAAAAAAAAAAAAGCTGTGTTTAACCAACACCGGTTGTCTCTTTCATTTACACCTTAATTTGACTTAGGTAATAACAACCTAGATAGCATATTGAAAAGCAGCGACATTACTTTGCTGACAAAGGTCCATCTAGTCACGGCTATGGTTTTTCCAGTGGTCATGTATGGATGTGGACTGTGAAGAAAGCTGAGTGATGAAGAATTGATGCTTTTGAACTGTGGTGTTGGAGAAGACTCTTAAGAGTCCCTTGGACTGCAAGGAGATCCAACCAGTACATTCTAAAGGAGATCAGCCCTGGGTGTTCTTTGGAAGGAATGATGCTAAAGCTGAAACTCCAGTACTTTGGCCACCTCATGCGAAGAGTTGACTCATTGGAAAAGACCCTGATGCTGGGAGGGATTGGGGGCAGGAAGAGAAGGGGATGACGAAGGATGAAATGGCTGGATGGCATCACTGACTCGATGGATGTGAGTTTGAGTGAACTCCGGGAGTTGGTGATGGACAGGGAGGCCGGGTGTGCTGTGATTCATGGGGTCGGACATGACTGAGCGACTGAACTGAACTGAATGACACCATTCTCTTTTATCACTTGACCATTAAAAAAAAAAAGTACTCTTTCTGGCTGATCAGTGAAAGATTTTTGGAAAAAAAAAAAAAAAAACCGCTATGTGTGTGGGAGGAGGTTAACCTATTATATTATATATTTGGTTCAGATTTTTATTAAATTACTGATATCTCCTTGGTTTTAGACACCACACATACATTTGGTGTATGCTATTTTGGGAAAAATTAAATGTTATGAAACAATTGTTTTGTATTTTAAAATCTCAGGTCTATAATTTATTTACTTCATGGCCCAGAAGTGAAAAGTGATTAATAAAAGTTGTTACAGAAACAAAAATAATTTCTACTTTTGCTAAGTGATGTATTTTTAACAGTCTTTTGGTTGGCAGTTGGTTGGCATGGCCTTTTAATCTGTTTGTAATTTGGGCAAGCAAAAGTGTTCTACCAAGTAAAATGACTTGTAAAGGTGTCTTGTTTTTCCCTAACTGATTTAGAAACATCTCATTGAACTTGTGTTCTTGTGAGAAGCTTATAAGTAATGTTGTCATATAAAACTCTTTTTGCTATAAGATGTCTTTCTTTTACTGGGAATCTCAACCTGAGTCTCCCATTTTGACATCTCATCCCAGGAAGTCTTCAGCATGGTGTGCCTTGTTTTCAGAACAAACACCCAAGATCGGAAAGGCTAAGGAAGGCTGAGAAAGACACTGCCTCACGAGCTCAGAATCTCTTCAGCAACCCTTTATGTCAGGACACAGCATAACTCTGTTACAGAAAACCTTTCATTCATAAGGCTCTTTTTGTTTTTAGTGAAGGAGTGGTTTTGAAAACAATGACTTTTTTTAGTATGCCCCAGTACTCTTGCCTGGAAAATCCCATGGACGGAGGAGCCTAGTGGGCTGCAGTCCATGGGGTTGCTAAGAGTTGGACACGACTGAGCAACTTCACTTTGACTTTTCACTTTCATGCATTGGAGAAGGAAATGGCAACCCACTCCAGTATTCTTGCCTAGAGAATCCCAGGGATGGGGGAGCCTGGTGGGCTGCTGTCTATGGGGTTGCACAGAGTCGGACACAACTGAAGTGACTTAGCAGCAGCAGTGGCGGCAGTGCTTGGTGTTCATCCTTCTCTACCTGAAATTTTATCATTCATTTGTACTTGTGTATGTTCTTCCTTCTCCCAAGAATCTAATCTCTGTTAGGATAGATATTTTATATCTTTTATTCCATACCGTATCCCTGTATGCTGCTGCTGCTGCTAAGTCGCTTCAGTCATGTCCGACTCTGTGCGACCCCATAGATGGCAGCCCACCAGGCCCCACCGTCCCTGGGATTCTCCAGGCAAGAACAGTGGAGTGGGTTGCCATTTACTCCTCCAGTATCCCTGTATACTATGTAGCTAATACCAGCTACATAGGAGACCCTCAGTAAATGATTGAATGAACATCAGCAGAGTGCAGTTGAGATGAAGCTCAGTCTTGAAGCAAGAGCATGGTGTCTGTGGGTAGCAGTGGTAGGCTGATGGTGAAGCTAATTAAACTTCGAAGTCCTTCCCTTACTAGGTCCCTTCCAAGGCCCTGTACCTAATTTTATATTTATAACATAAATTGTTACTTTTCTTAAAGAGAGCATCCCAAATAGTGTATCAGGCTCGACAAAATCTGGATGATTCCCTGGTGTTAAGGTACATATCTTGTCATTTGAGGTTTGCTCTGAAGAAATGTAAAAATATCTTCTACCAGATGAGCAAATTAATGCTGTTCATTAAAAGGGACCATTACCCCAAGAACTGGCTTAGCCACATGGTCTAGTCTTAATTTAAAACAGTCTGGCAGACTAGTGAACACAGTTAGTGCAGTTCTTTTGTATTACTTACCTTGTATGCATTTCTGCTTACACACACACACACACACACACACACACATATACATATACATATATATGTATATATATATATATATATACACACACATATATATATACACTTATACACACACACATCACAGGTCTGTTGTACAGTGTTACCACCTTATCTATTATTTTTCTTTCCATGGTTTCAGTTGCACACAGTCAACTGCAGTGAGAACATATTATTAAATGGAAAATTCCAAAAATAAAAGAAAAAAACCACAAGTTTTAAATTGTGTGCATTTTGAGTAGCATGATGAAATCTCACACTATCCCACTGGAGTCCACTGACTAAGTGAATCATCTTTTTGTCCAACATGCCCTGCCCGTTAGTCACTCAGTAGCTGTCATAGGTTATGTTGAGATATCACAGTGCTGTGTTCAAGTCACCCTTATTTTGCTCAACAATGGCCCCAAAGCCCAAGGATAACGATGCTGGCAATTCAGACATGCCAGAGCAGCCTTGAAGTACTTCCTATAAGTGAAAAGTTGAAATTTCTCAACGTAAGAAAAAAAAATCAAATCATATGCTGAAGTTTCTAAGATCTATGATAAGGACATGACTTGTCTATGAACTTGTGAAGAAGGAAAGTGAAATTTTCTGGCTTTACTGTTGTATCTTAAACAGTGAATGTTAAGGTCACAGCACATGATAAGTGCTTAGTTAAAATGGAAGACATTCTATGTGTACAGTAAGATGTCAAGACAGAGTTAGAGACCACATTCACATAATCTTTATGATAGTATATTGCTATGATTATTCTATTTTATCATTAGTTATTGTTGTCAGTCTCTTGAAAAGAAAGTGAAAGTCGCTCAGTCGTGCAACCCCCTGGACTTAGTCCATGGAATTCTCCAGGCCAGAATACTGGAATGGGTAGCCTTTCCCATCTCCAGGGGATCTTTGCAACCCAGGAATTGAACCCAGGTCACCCACATTGCAGGTGGATTCTTTACCAGCTGAGCCACCGGAAAAGCCCAAGAATACTGGAGTGGGTAGCCTATCGATTCTCCAGCAGATCTTCCTGACCCAGGAATCAAACTGGGGTCTCCTGCATTGCAGGCAGATTCTTTAGCAACTGAAAGAAGTTCTTAGGCCTTAGATTTTTCTAAAGCATGGTAAATCATATATCAAACTCTCATTTAATTGCATCAAGAGCTTGGAGATTTGGTGGCAAGAGAACTCACAGGAGATCTGAAAACTTGAATAATTTGACAGATATTTCCTGAATATCTGTTGTTAGTAAGGCACTATGTTAAGTAGATAAGGTAGACTTTTAAACAATCTATTAGATCAACTATGCACTTATATACTATGTATATATTATGTATATATTCATACATGTATACATATACCCAGTGCTATGATAACATTTACATATGTGTTCAATATATACACAGGTACGCACATACATGTACATTTATTTGTTCAAATGTATTATATATTTTGCATATCATAAATATTCTCATGCATGACCTAAATATATGTGGTATCATTAATGTGACAGTGTTAAAACATGAAGCTGTAACAGCTCTAATTAGAGATAGTTACCAACCACACATAATCAGGAATCCTTTTATGGAATTGAAAATGGTGAAAAAATGACAAATAGATAAAAGGAATTAGGTCTGATAGACAGAGTGCCTGAAGAACTGTGGACAGAGGTTCATTACACTGTACAGGAGATGGTGATCAAAATCATCCCCAAGAAAAAGAAATGCAAAGGGTGAAATGGTTGTCTGAGAAGGCCTTACAAATAACTGAGAATATAAGAATAGTGAAAAGCAAAGGAGAAAATGAGAGATATATCCATCTGAGTGTAGAGTTCCAAAGAATAGCAAGGAGAAAGATGCAAACCTTCCTAAGTGATCAATGCAAAGAAATAGAGGAAAACAATAGAATGGGAAAGACTAGAGATCGCTTCAAGAAAATTAGAGACCAAGGGAATATTTCATGCAATGATGGGCACAATAAAGGACAGAAATGGTATGGACCTAACAAAAGCAGAAGAAATTAAGAAGAGGTGGCAAGAATACACAGAAGAACTATACAAAAGAGATTCCATGACCCAGATAACCTCGATGATGTGATCACTCACCTAGAGCCAGACATCCTGGAATGCAAAGTCAACTGGGCCTTAGGAAGCATCACTATGGACAAAGCTAATGGAGGTGATGGAATCCAGATAAGCTCTTTCAAATCCTAAAAGATGATGCTGTTAAAGTGCTTCACTCAACATGCCAGCAAATTTGGAAAACTCAGCAGTGGCCGCAGGACTGAAAAAGGTCAGTTTTCATTTCAATCCCCCAAGAAAGACAATGCCAAAGAATGTTCAAACTACTGCACAATTGCACTCATCTCACATGTTAGCAAAGTAATGCTCAAAATTCTCCAAGCTAGGCTTCAATAGTCCATGAACCGAGAAATTCCAGATGTTCAAGCTGGATTTAGGAAAGGCAGAGGAACCAGAGATCAAATTACCAACATCTGTTGGATCATAGAAAAAGCAAAACAGTTCCATAAAAACATCTACTTCTGTTTAATTGACTGCTCTAAAATGTCTGGCTATGTGGATCACAACATCTGTGGAAAAATCTTAAAGAGATGGGAATACCAGACTAACTTTCGTGCTTCCTAAGACATCAGTGAGCAGGTCAAGAAGCAACAGTTAGAACTGGACATGGAACAGACTGGTTCCATATTGGGAAAGGAGTATGCTAAGGCTGTATATTGTCACCCTGCTTATTTAACTTATATACAAAGTACATCATGCAAAATGCTGGGCTGGATGAAGCACAAGCTGGAATCAAGATTGCTGGGAGAAATATCAATAAACTCAGATATGCAGATGACACCACCCTTATGGCAGAAAGTGAAGAAGAACTAAAGAGTCTCTTTATGAAAGTGAAAGAGGAGAGTGACAAAGCTGGCTTAAAACTCAATATTCAAAAAGCAAAGATCATGGCATCTGGTCCGATCATTTCATGGCAAATAGATGGGGGGGTGGGAATGGAAAGAGAGCTGCTGCTGCTGCTGCTGCTGCTGCTAACTTGATTCAGTCGTGTCCGACTCTGTGCGACCCCATAGACGGCAGCCCACCAGGCTCCGCCGTCCCTGGGATTCTCCAGGCAAGAACACTGGAGTGGGTTGCCATTTCCTTCTCCAATGCATGAAAGTGAAAAGTCAAAGTGAAGTTGCTCAGTCGTGTCCAACTCTCAGCGACCTCATGGACTGCAGCCTACCAGGCTCCTCCGTCCATGGGATTTTCCAGGCAAGACTACTGGAGTGGGGTGACATTGCCTTCTCCCATGGAAACGGTAACAGACTTTATTTTCTTGGGCTCCAAAATCATTGCAGATGGTGACTTCAGCCGTGAAATTAAAAGATTCTTGCTCCTTGGAAGAAAAGCTATGACCAACATAGACAGCATATTAAAAAACAGAGACATTACTTTGCTGACAAAGGTCCATTTAGTCAAAGCTATGGTTTTTCCAGTAGTCATGTGAGAGTTGGACCATTAAGAAAGCTGAGCACCAAAGAATTGAGGCTTTTGAACTGTGGTGTTGGAGAAGACTTTTGAGAGTCCCTTGGACTGCAAGCAGATCAAACCAGTCAATCCTAAAGGAAATCAGTCCTGAATATTCCTTGGAAGAACTGATGCTGACGCTCCAATACTTTGGCCACCTGATTCGAAGAACTGACTCATTGGAAAAGACCCTGATGCTGGGAGAGAATGAAGGCAAGAGGAGAAGGGGATGACAGAGGATGAGATGGTTGGATGGCATTACCAACAAGATGGACATGAGTTTGAGCAAGTTCCGGGAGACACTGAAGCACAGCAAAGCCTTGTGTGCTGCAGTCCACAGGGTCACAAAGAGTCAGACACGACTGAGCAACTCAACTGAACTGAACCAACCCCAGAGAGTCATGAATCCTTTTATGAAATAGAAAATGATGTTTGAACCAGACTGTAAAGGTGGTATACTTTCTAAGTCTATTGTGTCAAATTTCTACATCCTTCTTGACTAAAGCAACAGTAACTGTTTCTTTCACAGTTCTGCAAGCCAGAAGCCCAGCAGTGAGATGTCAGCAGGGTGGTACACCCAGAGGGGGCTCTCAGGGCGAATCTGTTCCTTGCCTTCTTTTGGCTGTTGGCTGTCCTTGGCTTTGCACACATCACTCCAAGTTCTGCCTGGCCACCCTGCCTTCTCCTATGTGTCCACTACCTCTTGGCTGCTAAGGACAGTCAAGTTTTTATAGGATTACATGAATAATGCAGGAAAATTCCTCAAGATCTTACACTTAATTCTACAGGTCACAAGTTTTGGCTCTGATATTAGTCTTTGGGCGTATTTTAAGAGGCCACCATTGAAGTACCTATAGGTCAGACTCTTCCAAGCCTGAGTTTGAGGAGAGCATCACAGGCTGAAGAACTAGACTAAGCAGAGATGTAGGGGTCAGACAAAGAAGGTATATCGGGTACAAGAAGGAGCATTGGGGAGCAGCAGCATGCGGAGAGAGGAGAGGGAGGCAAATGAGGGTCAGGGAACTGCGGAAGCCCTTGGCCCCTGGGCAGCCATGTTAAAATGAGTGGAGAACCAGAGAGGATGCTTTTAACATAGCCTACGTGAAAGTGAAAGTGAAGTCACTCAGTCATGTCTGACTCTTTGCAACCCCATGGACTGTAGCCTATCAGCCATCCGTCCATGGGATTTTCCAGGCAAGAGTGCTGTAGTGGATTGCCATTTCCTTCTCCAGGGGATCTTCCCTACCCAGGAATCGAACCCAGGTCTCCCGCGTTGCAGGCAGACATTTTACCACCTGAGCCACCAGGGAAGCCCCGAGAGCTTCCTACGTGAGACCTTGCCAAACCCTGTGTGAAGATGTTGGCCATGAGAATAGAAAGCATTGAATAGAAGTCCAAATGCCTGTTTAATTGGGAGGAGGTTAGGACATTAACAACAATAGGGAAATTAGAAGACAGAAATGATATTTGGGTTTGGATGTGTTGCTTCAGTTTCCAGCATGACATCTGGAGGAAGGTGCACTTAGAAATGAGTTGATCTCCAGAGTGTTCAGCATGGGAGTTATCCACATTGAAGGGTGAGACTCCCGAAGAAAGAAAGGGAAGAAGAGAATGTCTCCAACGTTACCATCTTGGAGACCTCCTTCCTTCAGAAGTTAGGGGAACTAAGCTTCCTTTTTTCATTATGTTTTAAAATGTACACTTTTGACACAGTGGGTTCTTTAATGTACAGGATTTTTCACACACTGATTGTAGGTGAACTCGATCTCTCTTTGTTGTGTCTACTGAAATACTGTTATGTGAACTGTGGTATGATTCTTTGCATTTTGTGTTAAAGTAATTTACTCTAATTATGACCTTATTAAAGAAACATGGTTATATTTGCTCTTTGTTTTATGGTAATGACTGGTCAACAAAATGCTAATTGATGTTACAGTTCTGTGCTATATTTGTTCTGATATTCAAATGCTTTAATTAGTATTTAATTTGCTTACCAGCCTGAGTTATCTATCCTGAAATTACTTTTGCTTTTTTCATTCAGGGAAGTTATTTATTAAGACATGGCAAGGGTCCAAAGTGTTGTTATTGTGTGTTGTGTTAACACTGGTTTTCAGGGAAGGGAGTTTTCTTTATTAATCAATGGTATAAACTTATATACCATTTGTGGATTCAGATGCATTCATGATAATACACATAGATCTGTGAGAAAGCATAAGAAAACTTTTAACCTCACTGGAGAATAAAAAAGCATTTAAAAACTGGAAAAGAAAATTAATCTAACTAGGGATTTTGCTGTTAAAAAAAAAACTTTGTAGTGATACCGCTTGTAATATAAGTTTCTATCTCACATAATTGCTTTGTAAACATGGATTTCCTCATTGAGTTTTCATAAAGTGGATTTTTTTTAAAAGAATAGTTAATATATGTTAGAATCTGTTGTCTATTTTTCCCTGTTCAATAAATATGATGACTTTGATAGTTATTTCATTTTTTTCCTTTAACACATAGAATTATTATACTAGATTAGTTATCATGGATTTATATCATTTGCTCTTAATAAGAAAATTTTCAGAAAATATGAATCTCTGTAACATAGGCCAGGTTATGGGATGCCTACAGTGTGTCAAGAATTAGCTAAATATGGCAGATATAATATGAATGAGCCTGGTTTTTGCTTTCATGAGCTCATTTTCTTCTGGGAGACCCAAGTGTTTGTGTACCAGCACTGACAAAACCCTGGCACCTGTTTACAAAACGGAAGCTATGTGCTCTGGACAAGGGTGGATGTCAGGAGGGAGTTCAGTTTTGGCAGACAGCATCTTGAGCTAGGTATTAAGTGGGCCTACTTGAAAGGGCAGGAAAGGAAGGCAGAATTCCAGACAGAGAATTCTAGACAACCAGTAAGTAAGAAGGCACAAAAAGATAATGTTCATTGCTAGCTGAATAATTTTAGGTACAGTGGAAGACCATAATCAGTCATTACAGAGTTCGTTGCATGGAAGTCAGCCAGTCAGTCTGTGACCAAGTCAACAAGTCAAGATGGTCTATGGCAACAAAGTGAGATTATTAAATTGACCGTAACTTTCAAATATGGAGTACTAAAAAGGCTCAGAACTCTCTGGAACACTATAGCTTTTCCTTCTGCTGTTGATAAAATTTGTCAAATAAGCTTTACTTTTATTCTAGAAATGATGCTATAAATTTTGTATCTGTTGGCATATTTGTGATTTCAGATTTTAGCAGAATGTTCCAGTTCCCATGAAGATCATCCTGTGTTGGCCATCACGCTTCATTACATTTTTTGGCTTCATCCCATTTTCTCCTGCTAGAGTGTATGTTGCCAAGTTATAGGGCAAGGATCGAATCTCTTATTCACAGCTATATAACGAGGAGAGTGCTGGAGCATATTATTCATTAGGGATGCAATCCTGTATTACTCCATGTTTAAAGGTCCTTTTAGTTACTGAAATTCTAAACAGACAAATTCTAAAATGTACTTGATATCTACAATAGTGTTAATATTTTGTGCAGACCCTTTGGTATAATGGGCTCTAGTGCACAGTAGACAGAGCTGGAGAAGTGCTAGGTCAGTGGAACAAAGAATGGAAGGAAGAACTCTAAGGGCGGCACTGCTGAACAGTTTGGCATCTGGGGAATTCCTTAGTATGGCACTTAGCTTTTCCATATGCAAAATGAGGACCTTGGGCTAATTACACTCTAAGTCTCTTCTGGTTCTAAAACTTTATGGTGTGTGCAAGTGAAATATCACTGTAAAGTATTTTAGGAGGGTGACCCCAATGTTTGAGTGTTTCTTAAAAGCACTTGGTCTGGCAGACTGGATAATGCTTTATTTTATCTGCAATAAAGCATAAAAGTGATGACAGATAGCTGTTGGTGCGGGCTGAATGTGCCTGACAGAGCAAATGTTGACATAGACCTAGTATGACATAATCATGCTTTTCATGTGATTTATTTACTGGAAGAGGTGTATTTGTGAAACGTTACATGCCAGCTGAATGTCATTCTCGTCTCACTGATGTTGTAATTTATAAAATGTTTACTTTTGCCAGGGGGTACATATATGTAGTTAAATAATCAAATGGAAATCCCTCAGGGTTTACAATAATGAAAAGTGGTCTTTCCAATCCCTTCTTATGCACAAATCCCAGTTCCCCAAGCACTCTGGTTTTTTCTTTAATCGACTTTGGTTTGGTTATTTCTTTGCATATATTTCTGTTTCTAGATTTGTCAATTTTAGGCATCATTTGCTGTCTTTTTATACTGAGAGGGGATGGTTCATAATTTTTTTTTTTTTTTGTGGAAGCTGCTTTCTTTTTTTTTTTTAATTTTATTTTATTTTTAAACTTTACAATATTGTATTAGTTTTGCCAAATATCAAAATGAATCCACCACAGGTATACCTGTGTTCCCCATCCTGAACCCTCCTCCCTCCTCCCTCCCCATACCCTCCCTCTGGGTCGTCCCAGTGCACCAGCCCCAAGCATCCAGTATCATGCATCAAACCTGGACTGGCGACTCGTTTCATACATGATATTATACATGTTTCAATGCCATTCTCCCAAATCTCCCCACCCTCTCCGTCTCCCACAGAGTCCGTAAGACTGATCTATACATCAGTGTCTCTTTTGCTGTCTCGTACACAGATAAGTTTTGAGAGGAAGTGAAAGTATTCAATCTGTTGTGCTTAGTGGGAATACTGTTCATTTGCCTTTGTGTGCGTGCTTGCTAAGTCGCTTCAGTCATGTCCAACTCTTTATGACCCCATGGACTCTAGCCCACCAGGCTCCTCTGTCCATGGGATTCTCCAGGCAAGAATACTGGAGTGGGTCACCATGCCTTCAGAGATGTTTTATTTTTGTTTCTGTAGAATCATTATGGACAGTAGCAAGATCATTAAATCATAGACAGCCTTGGCCCTCTTAGATGTCTAGATGTCTAGTCTTCAGAAACTGAATTGTGTAGACAGTTCTAGGTCTTCTCCTGTGTACATGAGAGCTGAGTGGTACCTGATCTCCTCCTCCTTCATATTCCAAAGAGGAGGCTTATGGAGTTGCCTCTCCATTTACCTCCCTTCTCTTGGAAATGCCTCTCTCTCACTTACCATCCCATTGCACCCATCTGCCTGGAGACCCTTCTTCTTCCAATTCAAATCCAGTAGTAGCTCACCTTCTCTGTCTGAGAGCACTGCCCAGCCTTTCCAAGGATTTATGGCTCCATGTCTAATCCACACAACTCTTGGTGTGTATTTTTGCCTATTTTATGTAAGTGCTCCATGCGTCTCCTAGACCACTCTCTTGCGTGCACACCTTTAACTTTAATTCTCTTACATACACCTTATATATGTCTCTCAGGTACCTCAAATTCATTGGGCACAGAGCTAAGCTCATTCTAGCCTTTCCTGAAGTCACTTTCCCTTCAGCACTCTGTATCTTGGTGAATGACACTCCTGCTAAGGAGAGCCCCACTCCCTTCCCGCTGTTACCCAATCTGAAGTCCTCCAACTCTGCAAGGAGAAATCAGAGCAGGTCCCTCCTTTTTGAAAATACTCATTTATGCAACACCCATTTATGCAATAAATAAATAGCCTTGAGTAAGGCTCATGTGTTGACTTACTCAAACCCCTCAAGCCTTTGCACAGACATACACCCTGGCTTTGGCATATTAAACCACTCAGGATTTCTGGAAGACAGCATTTCTCTCTTCTCAGGGATTTTATATTTACTGCACCATTTTGGAAAACCCCTTTACCTTCACTTCCTAGAAAATTCCCATCATCACCTTTATACTTCCTCCTCCGCTTTCACCAGCTCATCTCACAAGCCTTTCTAAGATCCCTCAAACTGAGATGGGTGCCCCTGTAGTGGGCTGCCTCGGGTCTCTGGGCTTACTTTATGCATAACACCTGACACTGTGATGCAATAGACACTAAGAACCATAGCCAATGTTTATTTAGGATTATTTTGATCAAGGAATTGTAAGAAGTGTTTTATGGAGAGCAGGCCATCTAAATGTGATTGTTTTATTACTAATGTAACAGACACAGTTGTCGGTTTACCTGCCTTATGCGTGACCCTCCTTGGAGATTAGCCATCGTCCCTGCTGAGAGAGCAGTGGATCCCTTGCCTGCCCCGCTGGCCTCAGTGCATTGGAGTAGGACAAACACTTGATTCAGTCTGGGTCAACCAAATTCTCCATTATTGAAATCTTGAATTTGGACTCTGTACAATATAGGAGGTCACTGAAAGCTCAGCTGAGAGGAATGACTACTTTTCATCCTGTGGGTGCAGAATAAGCCCAAGCAGAAAGGACACTGGAGCTCTGCAGCCCA
Source organism: Bos indicus x Bos taurus (assembly GCF_003369695.1). Taxonomy (NCBI): domain Eukaryota; kingdom Metazoa; phylum Chordata; class Mammalia; order Artiodactyla; family Bovidae; genus Bos; species Bos indicus x Bos taurus. Next base: position 80,026,340 of record NC_040090.1, on the reverse strand, counting down.
CGGGTCCTGGGGAGGCAGATAGTGGACCTCTGGTTCTGACTTCAGCCTGGTGGTTTCAGCCCCTCATGAGGCCTGAGTAAACATACTGCCTAGGGGTCCAGGACATCTCTGTGTGTCTGCCCCTAGATTCTCCTTCTTAGCTAAGCTAAATGACTGCATTCTATTGCTTGAAATCAAAGTGTTCCTAATTAAGGTATTGATCTTTACCACAGTACTGACTATGAGCCTTTTAAGGACATGGAGTGTGGACTGGGTACCTTCAGATAGTTAAAGCCAGTGTGGCTTCTTATAGCTGGTGTTCCTGGGTGTACCACTTGAATCAGGCTTTTTGTGAAGCTTATTACTCCAGTTTAGAGTTGCATTTTGTATATGTGATAAATTTTCTAATCTAACACAATCATTTCTTTTTAATAGTATACTTAGGATGTTCTAACTATGATTAATGGGCTGTACCTCCTAGAGCTGCTTAGCATCTGAAAAAATTAAGGCTAATGTTTAATGTGTGCAATCCATTGTTGGTTTTACAGTAGTTACCAGGAATCTAGTATTCCAAAGATGGTATTAAATATGTGTGTGTGTGTACATGTGTAATCTCTAAACATCCATTTATGTGCACACATTTGAATTTCTACTTACAAAGGGTAATAGAAACAGAATTCTTAAGACCTTTAATTGGTACTTTCATGCTCCCTGTATACTTCACTAGTGGGTGATCAAGATGATTAATATTATAGAAATGCATATGGTTATCAGAGATTCAAGAAGTAAGAAGAATAAAGATGTAAGCATATGTGTGATCTGAACAGATGTCTGTCCTAACACAGGGCCGGTCAATAATTAAGAAGTACCCATTCAGGCTTCCCTGGTGGCTCAGACAGTAAAGCACCTGTCTGCAATGTGGAAGACCCAGGTTTGAGCCCTGGGTTGGGAAGATGCCCTGGAGAAGGAAATAGCAATCCACTCCAGGACTATTGCCTGGAGAATCCCAGGGACAGAGGAGCCTGGTAGGCTACAGTCCATGGGGTTGCAAAGAGTCGGACACGACTGAGCGACTTCACTTACTTACTCACTTACCCATTCTGGTGGCTACTATGTCTCTTCAGGTTTTCCCAGATCCTGCCCCTGGTGAACAGCATGCACAGATGGACTCTGGTTACAAGATACACCAGGCCTTAGGCTATGTAATAATAGGTTACATAGCCTCTTTGAGCCTCAGTTTCCTTCTTGTTTTGTTTTCTTTTTTAAAAAAATTGCACGGAATTCATGACACTGATCTTGCAATCATATATCAAATGACTCATCTATATATTCTTGTGCATTATATGATGCATAGTAGCATCTCAATAAATGCTAATGATTATTATTGCTGTTTAACTCAAAGTTAATTTGAGTTAAAGTTACTCTGAATTAAAACTTGAATAACAGTGAAACATGTCAGTCAGGATAGCATTTGCAGACTACTAGAACATTTGTAGCGGATAGCGCCATCACACTTGAACATGCACAGTGTTTCCTTTGCATGCGGGACAGCTCTTAAGTGTATAAATGTATTTGGGCATCCTTGCTTGGTTCTCTTCAGTGCAGAGACTGAAAGAATGCTGAGAACTTCAAAACTTCACCTATACCTTATAAGCCTTAGCTTATAAAATCCTACTAAAATCTTGTTGATAAGGTTATTCACAATTCCTATTTCACTGTTAGTGAATTATAGCAATTCAAATTAATCAAAAGTAGACAAATGATCTTCGTTGCATGCCATTTATTAGATGCTGGCAATGACCTAATCTTCTATTTATTTAACAAGTATTTGAGTGCTTACCATAGTGCTAAGCACTGTTCTGAGTCCTGGAAATATAATAATGACCAATAAAAGCAGATCCCTTCTCTCATAGAATTAGGGAAGAGGCGAAGTATTATTAGATAAATAGGATGGTCTCCAAAGTTTAGAAGCACCTTGGAAAAAAATAAATAGGGAGCTCCGACAGTGAATGGGGTAGATAGGTGGCAATATTAGGTGGGTTGCAGAAAAATAAACTCTTAGGAAGTGATGTTTGAGTAACATCCCCAAAAATAGGCTCTGTGATAATTGGAAGAAGGAGCCTCCCAGGCAGGAGGAACAGGTACAAACACCTCTAGGCAAGCGGGCAGAAGGGGTTCCACGAGTGCACTGTGTCTTGACGTAGTAGACCAAACAGCTCCCACCCAGAGACAGCAGGTCTAATCCCTGGAACCCCTGGGTGTTACCTGATGTAGTGATGTAGATGTGATTAAGGATTTCGAGATGAAGAGGTTATTTTGTATTGTGCAAGTAGGCCCCTAAATGCATCATAAAATGTTCTTATAAGAGAGAGGCAGCAGGATATGAGACACAGACCTATAGAAGAGGAGGAAGCAATGTGAAGATGGATGCAGAGGTCAGAGTGGTGCAACCGCAAGCAGAAGAATGCTGGCGACCATAGCAGCTGGAACAGCAAATAGTGAATTTTCCACTAGAGCCTCTGGAGGGAGTATGGCCTTTATGACCTTGACGTTGGCCTTCTGGCCTCCAAAGCTTATAAATTCCTATTATTTTGAACCACTAAATTTGAAATCATGCATTTCAGCAAACTTAGGAAACTAATATACATGATGAGTGAGAACTAGAGTGATAAGGGGCTTATAAACTGAATTTGATTGTTTTCTATGTGCAGATAAATGGTTCTGCATTGCACAATGTTATCAGTTTGGCTCCTGGAAGTCAAAGTAAAATAGATCATGGTGGGGAAAGGTTGTGGGTAGGAACAGAGTGGAAACACAGTAGTTAGGATTCAGTTGCAGTCATCTAAGTAGTGTCTTGGTTTAGGATAGAAGCAGTAGAAACAGAGAGAAGTAGGTAAATTCAGATAATGTTTCAGAATTAGAGAACAAAACTCACTAAGGGATTGGTTGTAGAACCTAAGACAGAGGTACCTTGATCTGAATAAAAGTAAAATTATAAAGTTAAGGACAAAATAACTGTTCATCCTGTTTATAGTAAATATAATCTGATAAATTTTAACAGTTCTTTTATTTTTAAATAAACTAAATTATGTATGAAATGGGTATCTTAAGGACTTTTCCTAAGCTATCTTAACAGTCTTCAGCTCACTGTAATTAGAAGACAAGACTGCTTGTGTATGAGAGTGAGGAGCAGAGTAAGTGCCTCTTCTGATGCATTTTGAGGAAATGTGTTAGAGAATACTGTGGAATGTACCAGTCTTTGCACTCTTTCCCTGAAGATACTAGCATGACTCCTTGTTTTGAAGCTTTTAGAATCTCTGTGTCCCTGCATGATTAAAAGTATGTGTGGTGCAGATATTACAAGGACAATTAGAGCACAATTTCATCTCACATTTTGCCATTATTTGGTGATAACCCAGCATTGTGCTGGGAGTTGCTGACTGACAGAAGCAGTTGATCAATGTTTAATACTCAATATTACTATTTAAAAGCACTTATTTTTCTCTGTTGTAGTTCACTAACAAATGGTAAAACTGAGGAACCTATATGTTTCATTATCCAAATAGGATGTATTATTGATGTCCAGAAAATTTTTATCCACAATAGTCAATTTCCATTACTTAGGAAAATAATGTGTAAAATGACAAGGGTTCAAATTCAATCTATAAAGCCATATTGTTTAACAATAATAATAAAATGGTAATATTTAGGTATTAATATAATAATAATGAATTGAATTAGTAAAACCTAAATATAATATGAATTTAGTAACTCAATATCAGTGAATGTTACTGTGGGCTAAGTATTACTTTATGAGTTATTATTTATTTAATCTTCATAACTAATTCTAGCTAATTTACAGTAGTTGAAGCGACATTTGTCAAATCTGGGCTGAGGCAGTTAAAAGTCAAATGTGTCTTTTGCATCAAGTTCTTCTGCCTACTTCAGTAACCTTGGAGTTCCAAACGGGGCATCTACAAGAGTGTCACCAAAACTGCTTTGTATATGTATGAGAAACAAGTTTAAGTTAAGCTACTGAGATGTCAAGGTTATTTTGTTATACAGTATGTTCTTTTCTATCTTACATTTATTTTTATTTTTATTTTTTAATTTAATTTAATTTAATTTTTTAACTTTACAATATTGTATTGGTTTGCCATACATCAAAATGAATCCGCCACAGGTATACATGTGTTCCCCATCCTGAACCCTCCTCCCACCTCCCTCCCCATACCATCTATCTTACATTTAATAATAGTATGTTATGCAGTCACATTGTTCATTTGGCATCCTCTTGGAACATAATGGAATGGTGAGTTTGGTAGTTAAGAAATATGCTTTATTTTTTGTGACAAATCTTAAAGTCTCCATGTAAGACTAATTGTTGGTTACACAAAACGATAATGGTTTCAAAAAGAACATAATATTCAGTATAAATAATTATCTAAAATAATGCCACATAGAATTATATTATCTATACTAACTGACTCATTAGATAACTTTCCTTATAAAAGAGTTCTGTAACACTGCTTTACCTCATGTTATAGAGTATAAAGAGAACAAAAGATAATAGAGATATGTGATACTAGGGAAAAAATCTACCATGGAAGAGGAACCTCTGTATAAAGAGGTTGCAAAAAAGGTTAGTGGAAACCCACACTGAGGCCACTGAGCATTTTATGTCTAGCTGTAAGAAAGTAGCTAAGTATATTGTTACATTTCAGTACAAAGAAAGGAAAAAAGAAAAAGAAAACATGAATTTCTTGTACTAATACCTGAAATTAATTTGGGTATGTTACCTGTCAAGATTATGTTATTTGTGCAGAATTTTTTTAAAAGATGCATAGTTTTTGTTGAATTTTATTGAAACTCTTATCTATTCCAAATATCACAATGAGGAATATTGTGTAGTATTCCTACACAGAGGGAGAGCAACAGAGAAAGCAACAAGAATTTGACCTAAGAATAAAAGATTTTAACTAAATTATTCAAGTGAATAAGAGGATGAGAATTTTATCTAGGACTGCCTGAATTTCTGATAATTTCCTGTCCTTTGGCATGCTTACAACGTCAGATGTTATTTAGATCTCTGTATTTCCTGTACCAGAAGAGGATGCTATATTTTTAATGGAGTTTCTGTGGTATGTACATCCAAAGATTCATCCTGGTATCACTTGTTGATTTTATCTCTACTAAGCTTCTGCAGAAGTAGATGTTTTTCTGTAATTCTCTTGTATTTTCTATGATCTAACAAATGTCAGCTATTTGATCTCTGGTTCCTCTGCCTTTTCTAAGTCCAGCTTGAACATCTGGTAGTTCTCAGTTCATGTACTGTTGAATTCTGGCTTGGAGAATTTGAAGCATTATTTTGCTAGCATGTGAGATGAGTGCAATTGTGTGGTAGTTTGAACATTCTTTGGCATTGTCTTTCTTTAGAAGTGGAAAGAAACTGACCTTTTTTAGTCTTGTGGCCACTGCTACATTTTCCAAATTTGCTGGCATATTGAGTACAGCACTTTCACAACATCATATTTTAGGCTTTGAAATAGCTTAGCTGGACTTCCATCACCTCCACTAGCTTTGTTTGTAGTGATGTCTCCTAAGGCCCACTTGAGGTCACATCTAATGATGTCTGGCTCTAGGGAGTGATCATATCATTTCACTCCTGAGAAATCTGTATGCAAGTCAAGAAGCAACAGTTAGAACTGGACATGGAACAACATACTGGTTCCAAATTGGGAAAGGAGTATATCAAGGCTGTTTATTGTCACTTTGCTTATTTAACTTCTATGCAGAGTACATCATGAGAAATGCCAGACTGGATCAAGCCCAAGCTGGAATCAAGATTGCAGGGAGAAATATCAATAACCTCAGATATGCAGATGACACCACCCTTATGACAGAATGTGAAGAGGAACTAAAGAGCCTCTTGATGAAAGTGAAAGACTAGAGTGAAAAGGCTAGCTTAAAACTCTACATTGAAAAAGCTAAGATCGTGGCATCTGGTCCCATCACTTCATGGCAAATAGATGGGGAAACAATGGAAACAGTATCAGACTTTATTTTCTTGGGCTCCAAAATCAGAAGATGTTGCCTGTAGCCATGAAATTAAAAGACTCTTGCTCATTGGAAGAAAAGCTATGACCAATCTAGACAGCATATTAAAAAGTAGAGGCATTACTTTGCCAACAAAGGTCCATCTAGTCAAAGCGGTTGTTTTTCCAGTAATCATGTACAGATGTGAGACTTGGACCGTAAAGAAAGCTAAGCACCAAAGAATTGATGTTTTTGAACTGTGGTGTTGGAGAAGACTCTTGAGAGTCCCTTGGACTGCAAGGACATCAAACCAGTCAATCCTAAAGGAAACCAGTCCTGAATATTCATTGGAAGGACCAATGCTGAAGCTGAAGCTCAAATGCTTTGGCCACCTGATGTAAAGAATTGACTCATTGGAAAAGAACCTGATGCTGGGAAAGATTGAAGGCAGGAGAAGAAGAGGGAAACAGAGGATGAGATAATCAGATGGCATCACTGACTCCGTGGACATGAGTTTGAGCAAGTTCCAGGAGTTAGTGATGGGCAGGACACCCTGGCATGCTGCAGTCCATTGGATCACAAAGTGTTGGACACGACTGAGCAACTGAACTGAATTGAACTGAAGCTTCTGCAAATGAGAATTGTAGCCTGTCGGTTACCTCATCAGATGGTTTAATCACAAGGAAGCCCATTTTTAAAAAAAAGTTCATTGCAGTCTAATATACTTAAAGGGAGACAATAGGACAGTTTCTCTGTCTATGGAGATTATAGAACATTTCTCTTGTTGGTGACAGCAAACCAGACAAATGCCAACCATTGTTCTAAGTTGATAGAGAAATTGCATTTTTAGTGGTTATCTTGTCCTACATCATTCTGGATGGTGAATCGGCAGTACATCTCATTCTTTGAATAAATATTTTTTGAATACCTATTATGTTCTGGGTTTTAGAGATATATAGGCAGGCTACCATTTTCTTAAAGACAAAGAGGCTATGTGAGAGATGGTAAATTATCAGTTAGCTTGTTGTGGTAAGATACACATTATGTTTCACATTTTAGCAGTTTTGAAGTCAGATGCAACTCACAATTCAATATGTCTTCCCTACCACTGGCCAGAAAGCAGTCTGACATATCTGTCATTTCCTGCTTATGCCCAAACTTGTTAAAATATGGACACATTGTTGCCAATTGAGTTGGGTCATTATATTGTTCATATTACACAGGTTTAGTTTAATACTGCCATTTAAAATGTCTTTGAGATTACATTGTGATTTGACATTAAAACAAAGTTGTTACAGAAAACCTAGAAAAGAGCACTTAAATTTAATATTAATGAAGCTTTTTTGAAAGAATGACTACAACTTAATATTTTACTGAAAACAATAAACAACAGATCTTATTTACATTTTCCTGTTTATGTGGAAGAGTGATAGATGATGAAAATCAGTGGCTAAATAAGTCTGTAAGAACCTTTTTACAATTATGTAAAGTTTAAAAATAAAATAAAATTAAAAAAAACAATAAAAAAAACCTTTTTAAAATTATCTCTACATTCAGAATTCAAAATGGTAAGAATGTATTGTGTCTTACTTTATTTTTTTAATATAAATTTATTTATTTTAATTGGAGGTTAGTTACTTTACAATATTGTATTGGTTTTGCCATACATCAACATGAATCCACCACAGATATACACGTGTTCCCCATCCCAAACCTCCCTCCCTCCTCCCTCCCCGTACTATCCCTCTGAACCATGTATAATATCATATATGAAACGAATCGCCAGTCCAAGTTCAATACATGATACTGGTTGCTTGCGGCTGGTGCACTGGGACGACCCAGAGGGATGTGTCTTACTTTAATTGACAGCATTTTGCTTTGTTAGGAATACACATAATAATAGTGCATCTTATGGTTGGTGGCTTCTAAGTCAATGAAATACAATTAGTAAACCAGAAAATATTGAGTGGTTATAAGGATTATGAAAATAGGATGAGGTGCTAGAAAATGGCTGAACCCAGGGGAGGTGAGGTACTTCAGAGAGGTGATCTGAGGTCTTTATGGGGATGTATAAGCCAAAACCTGGATGACAAAAATGAGTCATGTTTCAAGAAGAGCATTCCAAGGAGAGAGACAGCAAGTTCAAAGGCCCTGAGGATGATTATGTGTGGCATCTTCAGCCAGCAGAGAAGGCTAGTGTTCTTGAGTACAGCGAAGGCTGATGTAATGATATTTTTATCTCCTGTTTGTTTCCTCAGCTGGAGAGTTACTTGTGCAATTCAGATGTTGCCCTTCTCCTAGTAATTGAGGTCACCTCTCTGTGCATTTGGAGAACAGTGATCTCATCACATATCCTCTTCCAGTTAGTTCCACTTTGTGTCGTATCGCCACACAGAGGCCCACCGACATTCCTGCTGTGTTCTGGTGCTGTCTGTGTCCCCTCCACAGCCCAGTCTCTGGAGGACATATGACTGACTGCATTCAATTTTACTTAAGATTTTTGTAGAGAAAACGGGGACCGAAAGAGGCTCTAGGATTTCGATGGTCTTTCTGCCTCATCTTATATGCCTGTGAGCCCCCATCCGCCTGCATTTCTGCAGACTGCAGCCTCCTGTTAGGCTTCTCAGGCCCCACCTGTCTCTTTCTTTCTCTGTTGCCCCACCCACAGTCCCCCTGTATTTTCCTGTGCTGAGTGGTTTAGCTATTTCTTCTTTTTGTTATGTCCCTTCAGCTTTTGCCTTCATGTCTCACCTTCCACCTCTTAAGAAATTGATCAAAGTATTTTATGTGAGGTTTCTTCTCAAGAAGAACTCTGGTACCGACCTTTAAGATGGTAAATTCCATACCTTTCTGCTCCAAGGATGCATCTGATAGTGGTATGCAAGATTCCCTGCCATCATGATAGCAAGGTTTTATCATACTCCTTTTCCCTTTCCCTGTGTAAATAAAAAAGAAAAAATAGTGTGTTCCTAGGAGACATGACTAAGAAAATATGTATTTATCAGCATGTATTTACTTCCATGTATCTGCTCATGACTCACAATGATAGCAGGAGAAAGTGTTGCAGGTTAGGGGGAAAGTTGACAAGAAATGCTTTAAAATTTTCATGCCTATTACTTCAGGAGATGGAAAGTAAATGTGTCTGGGATTCCTCATCTTTAAACCACTCTCCAGGGTGCCTGAATTGCTGCCACAAATGCTACCTGGAAAGATAAACACAATTATTTGAAGTTACCAAAAGGATAAATAAAAAACAAAAAGAGACGACAATGACTGAGATCCTCTTTGTCAGGAAAATATAGTTTGAATTGGAGGCAGCTCTCTGACAAGTTCCTTGCATTTTTTAAAGATTTTTGTAGATTCCCAGTTTAATTTCAAACATTTCAAGATACACCTGACGAACATTTCAATGTTGACTGTAAAACTGGTGGTCACAGAGTTTCTTTGAAAACTGCTGTATCACTGGATGTTTGGACTTTGCATTTCTAGGTCACCATGAGGATAATTTAATTTCTGAATGCAGTATTGTCATTAAGAATTATGAGCAACAATATAGCAGCAACATCAAAAATAATAATTCTTGTCATTTATTGAGCATTTTTCATGTGGTAGGACAGTGCCAAAGACCTCATGTATTTTATCTCATTAAATCCACACAGTAAATCTTCTCAATAACATGCAATTTTTGCCCTCAATTTAGAGTTCAATAAATGAAATTTCCCCAAAGAGAAACCACACTTTCAAAACAGATTTTTCTCATAACGAAACACTATAGCGCCTCTTCTAAACTGGCGTTTTTCTAATAGCAAACGTCTCTCCTTTATTGTTTATGGCAGACTTACAAAAGAAAGGAGAAGTACATTCTTAATCATTCGAGGAGTTAGCCATTTGTGACAGCATTTCCATGTACCAAGAGAGTCTCAACTGGGAGTGACACTATTATGCTAGAGATGTTTTGGTTGCTATGATGAATAGAGGTGTTTAGTGGACTCGGACCAAGGAAAAGGGCATCTGCTTTCCATGGGGATGGGTTTGGGCACGAATTTTAAGTGAAACTCTGTAGCACATTTTGATAGATTAAGCCATTTCCTTCTAGACCAGCATTTAATCTCTCTCCTTTCACTTTATTCAGGATGTCAGAGGCTTGACTGAGGTATGATCAGCCTAAACCATGTTTTAAGGGACTTCCCAGGTGGCTCAGTGGTAAAGAATCTACCTGTCAATGCAGGAGGCACAAGAGATGTGGGTTTGATCCCTGGGTCAGGAGGATCCCCAGGAGGAGGAAATGACAACCCAGGCTAGTATTCTTGCTGGGAAAATTCCATGGACAGAGAAGCCTTGTGGTTACAGTCCATGGGATCTCAAAGAATGGGACACGGCTGAGCGTGCACGCATACCATGCTTTATCAGTGAGCACAGATAGCCTCCCTGTGTCCTTCTTATACTCTTCTCAGATGTACCAGGATAGATTTAACACCAAAGGAGTTGTAATGGACAGAAACTGCGGAGTGGAATTTTGGGAGGTTGGTTGTTACTCAGCTAATGATAGCAGTTCCTGGTCATGAGTGAATTCATGTGAATTCCTAAGAACCCAGATGAGTTATCATCTTCCTCCTCAGAATTTGTAACAGAAATCGATAGAGAGGCACAATGACCGAATATACTAGAATATGATACTGCTAATACAAATACTAAAACTAAATAACTAATAAATAACAGTGTTGCTCACTGGGAGAAAGTCCATGCATTTTTGTGCCAAAGTTCTCAGAGTTTCCAAGAATCCTGTTCTTGCCAATATTGGTTAGTTGTTCATATTCTTCTTTCAGTTTTGGAGCTCTGTGTGTATATGTGTGTATTCTATATATGCACATATTTTTGAATTGAGCCATAATCATTGCTTGAAAAACCAGCAAACAAAACTGGCTAATACACAATTGTCTGACTGGAACGTGATATTAAAAGCTGTTCTTTATTGTTACCTTTGCATAGATAATTTAAAATTTAATAAATGTTTAATGTTAAGTACTTGTTAGAGCCAATTTAGAATCTAGGCTTCTACCCAACATAAATGTGACATCTTTGACAAGTGAATCTGGTTTTGTGACTTCATAGCCCTTGACTTGCTACATATTAAAACCACCTGGAAACTGATATCTCAAAGTCCAGATTGTACCCATATTAATTAAATTAGAAAGTCTGAAGGTGCCATGTAGGCATCAGTATTTTTCAAAGATGCTCAAGCATCTACAAATTGCAGCAGAATTGCAGCAGAATTTGGGAGTTACTTGCCTAAAAGATAAACCTTTCGTTTCCTTCTCTGGATTCTGTCTCCCATTCCAGCCTCAGCTCTGGTCCTTTCCTTCCTCATACTTCAGTTCTTATACAGTGCTTTTCTATTGTTCTTCAGCTTTTTTTTTTTTTTTTGGACAGAATAACTTTTTTTTGAAATCACAGTATACAAAATAGGAAAGAAAACAACGCTCGTGAGGTGACGATGGCATTGGTGCTGTCAGAGGGTCTTGAGCCCCTGAAGATCTGTAAAGCTCCCCCTCTTCCACCAAAATAAAACAAACAACAACAACAAACTCCAAAGAGCAGAGTCCAAACGCCACTGCTTTAGCACTTTCAGTTTCAAACAAAGCTTCATGTGCAGTTGGGACAGCTCCTGTAATTTCTTACTCCAAGGATTCTATAGTTTGCAAATTTTTTTTCCCTTCTCAATTAGAGTTCTTTCACAGTTCTGTAACTCCTTTTATTTGCATTGCAGAGTTCCTTACTGTGTGGGAGGAAGAGGGGAGGAGTTGTAGCAGGTGCCTGTAACTGAGCAGACTCGCACCCTGTTAGATTGTTCTAAGGGCTGGCACAGTGTGGCAGACGTACAGCACTTGCCACATTGCATTGATACGGTTTGTGTATGTGTGCCGCTTTACTGGGCCTTAACTTCCTTAAGACACGAATTGCCTTTGGTTGTTTCTTTCACATCTCACATAATGCCTGGAGGTAGGAAGTGCTCAGCAAAGGGTGTTTTTCTCCTTAAAAATTATCTGAGTTCACGTGTCTGTTTCAATTCTGGTTTCCTCAGTGTGTATGCCCAGCAGTGGGACGACCCAGAGGGGTGGTACGGGGAGGGAGGAGGGTTCAGGATGGGGAAACATGTGTATACCTGTGGTGGATTCATGTTGATATATGGCAAAACCAATACAATATTGTAAAGTTAAAAAATAAAAAAAAAATTATCTGAATTAACAACTGAGTTTATTTGAGTTTAAAGAAGCCCATTGAAAACACTTGCCTGTCCCACCTGGTTTTTGATAAAACTGATATTGAAGGATGTCTTCTAGTTTGGGTTTCTTGCTGCCTATGGCACCCCAGTCGTGAACTCTACCTCTGCAGGGCTGGGTGAGGGCGCACCTCTCCAGTGCTGCTCCCGTGAACTCTAGGCAGTGGGAATACTTGCTGCAGGCCCAGCTTTCCATTCTTAACTCGCCAAGTGTTGACCCAGTTTCTCTTCTTTGAGAATCAGCAAGGGAGATGCACAAAGAATTAGCCTGCCAATGAAGGAGACTCGGTTTCGATCCCTGGGCCCGGAGGATCCCCTGGAGAAGGAAATGGCAACCCACATAAGTATTCTTGCCTGGAAAATCCCAGGGAGAGAGGAGCCTGGCGGTCTACAGCCCATGGGGTTGCAAAGAGTCGACTCAGCACGCATGCACTCAAGGGAGGTGCTAGAGGCTAGAAGTATGCTCCTGGAGGTCTCTCCGCTTCGAATGAAACACTCAGAGTCAGGTGGAAAAGGATCCCTCCTGCAAAGCCACAGCACCACCGTGACCGTACTCTGCCACTCTGCACTGCTGTACCTTCAGCCAATGAGCTTTAGGCTTCATTCTACAACGTGTATGAGATTATGCGTACTGCTCTCTGTTATTCTAGGTCCTGAAATGAACATGTTGCACCTTAATTATACAGCGACAGTGCCATCTGTGGCCATAATATGAACAGTTTTACCACTGCGTAACTCAGCATCACGGAGAAGGCAATGGCACCCCACTCCAGTACTCTTGCCTGGAAAATCCCATGGACGGAGGAGCCTGGTGGGCTGCAGTCCATGGGGTCGATAAGAGTCGGACACGACTGAGCGACTTCACTTTCACTTTTCACTTTCATGCGTCGGAGAAGGAAATGGCAACCCACTGCAGTGTTCTTGCCTGGAGAATCCCAAGGACCGGGGAGCCTGGTGGGCTGCCGTCTGTGGGGTCGCACAGAGTAGGACACGACTGAAGCGACTTAACAGCAGCAGCAGCAGCAACTCAGCATCAAGTGTACTCATTCTATGCATTTGCTAACAAAATTTTAGGAAATTTTGTATTTTTGCAGATAAAATTATGAGAATATTTTCGCTGTTATGGAGAGTTGTTGGTAAATACACAGCAGTATAATAACATGTAATTTGATTCTTAAAGTGTTCCCAACAGTGGGATGTCTGTAAAGAAGATCCATTTGGGAAAAAAAATTATGTGCTTTTAATTGAACCCAGGTCTGAATACATGTAATCTCTGCTGCTGCTAAGTCGCTTCAGTCGTGTCCGACTCTGTGCGACCCCATAGACGGAAGCCCACCAGGCTCCCCCGTCCCCGGGATTCTCCAGGCAAGAACACTGGAGTGGGTTGCCGTTTCCTCCTCCAATGCATGAAAGTGAAAAGTGAAAGTGAAGTCGCTCAGTCCTGCCCGACTCTTAGCAACCCCGTGGACTGCAGTCCACCAGGCTCCTCCATCCAAGGGATTTTCCAGGCAAGAGTACTGGAGTGGGGTGCCATTGCCTTCTCCGATGTAATCTCTAGTTACTATCTTAAATTAACTGTGTCCCTGATAATTTTCATGTGAACAACTTAAAAGTCTGAAATTGAGAACTCTCATAAACACTTTATTTAAGGGAGAAATTCTCTCAGTATAATGTAATAATAATAATAAAAGAGTACATGAATATTTTCTTGATATGTGCTATCCTTTATATGTATTATTTTATTTGATCCAGAAAACAACCCTATGAGGTACACATTTAGCCCTATTATCAAAGTAATAAATTTAGGTAGTTGTTCAAGGTCAATTAGATGTTAAGCAGAAAATTCAGGTACCAACGCAGGTACTTCTTTATGTTTAAGCCAGGCTGTGAAGAAGGCACGCTTCTAACCCTCCCTGAGGCTTGTAAGCAACCAGTAGGTTGGTTCATACCAATCATTCTCTTCCACTAACTTTAAAAGTCCTGGCTACTCCTGAAACTTAGGACTGCCCATGGAAGAAATTGGCATTTGTTTAGTAATGAAGATCATCAGAGTACTTCTTTGCTATAGCAATTTTAGTAGTAAAAGGGAATTATCAGTCTAAAATTAGTGTTTCTGTTTCATCTTCTTTAAAAGAAATGCAGCTAAATGATTGTTTTGATTGTTTTCTGCTTGACAGTGTGTATGTTATTTTACTGACTCGTCTGTTCTCTTCACGATCCTTTATTTTAAATTTTTACATAGTTTATGTGAGGAGGAAAGCCTGCATGTAGTGCATCTTTTCTGGAGAATGGGAAACTCTCATTTTTTTAACCCTCATTTTTTGTAGAGCTTTTAGGAAAGGGTATGGTTTGGACAGGAGACAATACTGAAAAGGACTCATTACATCATTAATATGCATATATTTGCATATCAAAACTTTGCTTCATTATAAACCAGTACAAAGCTCTAAACTTTTTCTAGCCACTTTGATAAAATTCATAATTTTATGAATCTTTTCTGAATAAATGAGAAACGAACACAGACACACTAGATTTGATGAATATACACATTTGTACTAATAATTAGTGACAATGAGGGTCTTAAAGATTATCTGCTGGTCTTCTAATCATGGAGGTCTATCTGTGACCTCTCTGATGGATGTTGATTCAGGACTTCAAGTGCAAGAGACTCACCACCACACATGCCCATTCACAGCTATTGACTTCAGAGGAAGACAGTCTTTTCATGCCTTAAAGTGGAATCTACTTCCTAGAAATACACCCAGATTGTTCCAATTTAACAGATGAATATGCAAGATAACCCTTTCCTTCATCCTGACAACTCCTAAAATATACTGGTGTTTATTTTGTTCTTTGCCTTTTACACTTGTTATGTTTGTGCTCAAGAGCGAAGCACAGACGTTCTCTTTGGCTGAGGTGGGAGGGGAGAAGGAAGGTAAGGATTTTTGTTAGCTTGAGCCTGAAAACAAAATACCTGGGAAAACAAAGTGTTTGGAACTTGATAAGGTCCACTTGAAAGCGCTATTGACATCATATGGAAAAGGGTTTGATAAATTCAAGGTCATTTTTTTCCAGGAGTCTAAGCCCTCTTCTCTTCCACTCTGCATACTTTCTTTAGGGGTAATCTTATTAATACCCATCCCTGTAATTACCCTCTATTGATTACTGATCCTTAGGTCTTCCTCCATGGCTGAACTTTTATGTCTGACTGCTTACTGGCCACCCCTATTTGTGTATTTCACCAGCATCATATGAATGCCATATCATATAAATGATCACAGAAAAAAGCAGTCATCTTTTCCTGCCAAATATGCTTCTCCTCCTTTTTTTTTTTTTCCCTATCTTATTGAGCAGCTGTGACTCAGACAATAAATAATCTTCCTGCAATGCAAGAGACCTGGGTTTGATCCCTGGGTTGGGAAGATCCTCTGGAGAAGGAAATGGCTATCCACTCCAGTATTCTTGCCTGGAAAATTCCATGGACAGAGGAGCCTGGCGATCTACAGTCCATGGGGTCACCAAGAGTCGGACACTGAATGACTAACACTTTCTCTGTTTCTCCGTTCACTCAACCACTTGAGATGGATATTTGAGAGGGCTGCTTGCTTCTTCCCTCTACTTCACTCTCGTATCTTATCTATCAGTAAACTGGTTTTCACCTCCTAAATAGCTCTCAAAGCTTTCTCTCTCCATTCCCACTGTAGCCACCCTGGTCTAAGCTCCTATCACCTCTAGCCTACATCACTGCGGAACCTGCATGATGCTTCTGCATGCCCTCTTCTCAAATGTTCCCTGCATATTTCTAACTTAGGTCTTTTATACATACGTTCCTCTGCAGAAACCCTCCGTCTGCCTTAACCAGCTCTAGGGGCCCCTCACCGCTCCCACAGTTGCAATTACAATTCAGTGGCTGGTTTCTTAGATTTAAGCTGTCAGCTCCATGAAGGACAACCTTTTCTCCACTGTTTCCCATCAGGGAGTTTGAGATAGACTAGGCAGTCAGTGACTCTTTGTGAGCAAATAAAGGATCAGTCTTGGAACTGAGCCTAAATGGATAGGTTAGGCCTTACCAAGCAGAGGTGAGGACTGCAAAGTCTGATGCAAAGAATAACTATAGAAGAACTGTGCCAGTTGGACTTTTGCCAAATACAAGCAAATTTTTAATTATTTTTCTTTATCATCTGGAGTCAGCACCCAGTGACTTTATAGATACTAAGATAGATAAAAGGAAATATATTTCAGAAAAATTTCAAATCTCAGGAGGAATGGGATTTGAATATAACAAAAAGGAGTATGGGTATGTATAAAACAAAGGACATTTGAAAAATTTTTCGAAGTCTACATTAAAATTGCAAGCTTTGCTAGCAAGTTCTTTATTTTTCTTTTGAATTCATGAATTCAGAATAAAGACAAATGAATACCACTTCATATGTATTTAATTAGTTGAATTCATGACTTCAGGATATTACTGACTCAGAGTTTACTAGGTTTAAGAATTGATAGAAGACTTATTAATAATAGATACTTGTACGCATTATTTAACATTCAGTAAGCAACTATAGTGTTGTCTCCATAGACAAATAAAGCTGTGGTTTGAAGCAATTAACTAGACATTTCGAGAACTTTTTACTTGAATTGTCTAGATAATTGCCCTGGTGTCTTATTTGCTTTTCATGAGCAGGCAAAGAGATAGAATGTAAAGTTTTCTTTTTCTTTTAAAGAGCATTTTATAGAGGGAAAAAAAAATCTTCATGTTCAAAACTGGCACCCGGGCTAATAATAAGGACCTGAGCATTCTTTCTCAGGCATCACACAATCACTGTTACAGTCAGAAGTTTTAAACGTGCTATGCTGCTAGTCTTACACTTATTTTATGTTTGTATTTTTTTAAGTGAATTTCCAAATACAATACCATTTTTAATAAATATTGACTACCATGGAAGTTCCCAGGAAAACATTGTTTTAAAAAGGAGAGAAATAAAGCTTACCAAAATTTGCAGTGGTTTATATTGTTGAGATTCTCATTAGAAGAAAAAAAAATGTAAACACAGCTGCATGGAGTTTGTAGCAGATCTGGGGTCCCCAGCTGGTACTAAGAGTAATTTTTCCTTTTTGTATCAGGTTTTTTGGTCTGTGTAATCTTTTGTTCCGTGTTCCCTTTATATAGACAAAATCATCAACCAAGGTATAGTTCTAAGCAGTGTAAATTTTAATATTAAAAAGTCTGAAAGCTGAAATTAAGGGCAGCTTTATGTTTTATTTCACAGACTTGTAAATTAGCTAAAGTAAAAAGTTGTTTATTGAAGGTTGTGTTTTATATCACATAGAACACAAATAAAGGTACACGGATACCCTTGGTTTTGCTGCTAACTCTGTTTTTCAGCTCAGTTCAGTTGCTCAGTCATGTTCAACTCTTTGCGACCCCATGGACTGCAGCATGCCAGTCTGTCCTGTCCATCACCAACTCCCGGAGCTTGCTCAAACTCATGTCCACTGAGTTGGTGATGCCATCCAACCATCTCATTTTCTGTTGCCCCCTTCCCTCCTGCTTTCAATCTTTCCCAGTATCAGGGTCTTTTCCAGTGAGTCAGTTCTTCTCATCAGGTAGCCAAAGTGTTGGAGTTTCAGCTTCAGCATCAGTCCTTCCAATGAATATTCAGGACTGATTTCCTTTAGGATGGACTAGTTGAATCTCCTTGCAGTCCAAGGGACTCTCAGGAGTCTTCGCCAACACCACAGTTCAAAAGCATCAATTCTTCTGTGCTCAGCTTTCTTTATAGTCCAACTCTCACATCCGTATATGACTACTGGAAAAATCATAGCCTTGACTAGATGGACCTTTGTTGGCAAAATAATGTCTCTGCTTTTGAATATGTTGTCTAGGTTGGTCATAGCTTTTCTTCCAAGGAACAAGTGTCTTTTAATTTCATGGCTGCAGTCACCATCTGCAGTGATTTTGGAGCCCCAAATATAGTCACTGTATCCTTTGAATTTCGCTATTTCCCATGAAATGATGGGACCGGACACCATGATCTTCATTTTTTGAATGCTGGGTTTTAAGCCAGCTTTTTCACTCTCTTCTTTCACTTTCATTAAGAGGCTCTTTAGTTCCTCTTTGCTTTCTGCCATAAGGGTGGTGTCATCTGCATATGTGAGGTTATTGATATTTCTCCTGGCAATCTTGATCCAGTTTGCTTTTCATCCAGCCCAGCATTTAGGTAGATGTACTCTGCATTCAAGTTAAATAAGCAGGATGACAATATACATCCCAATTTGGATTCAGTCCATTGCTCTAAGTTCAGTTCTGTTGCTTCTTGACCGGCATACAGGTTTTTCAGGGGGCAAGTAGGTGGTCTGAAATTCCTATCTCTTCAAGAATTTTTCAGTTTGTTGTGATCCACACAGTCAAAGGCTTTGGTGTAGTCAATGAAGCAGAAATATTTTTTTTCTGGAATTCTCTTGCTTTTTCTATGATCCAGTGCATGTTGGCAATTTGATCTCTGGTTCCTTTGCCTTTTCTAAATCTAGCTTGAACATCTGGAAGTTCTCGGTTCATTGAAGCCTGGCTTGGAGAATTTTGAGCATTACTTTGATGATGTTTGAGATGAGTGCCATTATGTAGTATTTAACATTCTTTGGCATCGCCTTTCTTTGGGATTGGAATGAAAACTGACATTTTCCCATCCTGTGGCCACTGTTGAGTTTTCCAAATTGGCTGACATATTGAGTGCAGCTCTTTCACAGCATCATCTTTTAGAATTTGAAATAGCTCAACTGAAATTCTATCACCTCCACTAGGTTTATTCTTAGTGATGTTTCCTAAGGCCACTTGAGTTCACATCCCAGGATGTCTGGCTCTAGGTGAGAGATTGCACCATCATTGTTATCTGGGTCATGAAGACTTTTTTTATATAGTTCTTCTGTGTATTCTTTCCACCTCTTCTTAATATCTTCTGCTTCTGTTATGTCTATACCATTTCTGTCCTTTATCGTGCCCATCTTTGCATGAAATGTTCTCTTGTTATCTCTAATTTTCTTGAAGAGATCTCTAGTCTTTCCCATTCTATTGTTTTCTTCTATTTCTTTGCATTGATCACGTAGGAAAGGTTTCTTATCTCTCCCTTTTATTCTTTGGAACTCTGCATTCAGATGGGCATATCTTTCCTTTCCTCCTTTGCCTTCAGCTTTGCTCCTTTGCTTAACTATTTTTAAAGCCTCCTCAGACAACCATTTTGCCTTTTTTACATTTCTTTTTCTTGGTGATGGTCTTGATCACTGTCTCTTGTAGAATGGCACGGACCTCCATCCGTAGTTCTTCAGGCACTATTTCTGTCAAATCTAATCTCTTCAATATATTTGTCATTTAGACTGTATAATCCTGAGGTATTTGATTTAGGTCGTACCTGAATAGTCTAGTGGTTTACCCTACTTTCTTCAATTTAAGTCTGAATTTTGCAATAAGTTCATGATCTGAGCCACAGTCAGCTCCCAGTCTTGTTTTTGCTGACTGTATAGAGATTCTCCATCTTTGGCTACAAACAATATAATCAATCTGATTTCAGTATTTACTATCTGGTGAAGTCCATGTGTAGTGTCATCTCTTGTGCTGTTGGAAGATGGTGTTTGCTATGACCAGTCCATTCTCTTTGCAAAACTCTGTTAGCCTTTGCCCTGCTTCATTTTGAACTCCAGTGCCAAACTTGCCTGTTACTGCAGGTATCTCTTGACTTCCTACTTTTGCATTCCAGTCCTCTATGATAAATAGGATATCTTTTTTGTGTGTTAGTTCTAGAAGGTCTTATAGGTCATCATAGAACTGTTAAACTTCAGCTTCTTTGGCATTAGTAGTTGGGGAGAAGACTTGGATTACTGTAATATTGAGTCGTTTGCTTTGGAAATGAACAGATCTTTCTTTCATTTTTAAGATTTTACCCAAGTACTGCATTTTGGACTCTTGTTTACTATGAGGGCTACTCCATTTCTTCCCAGGGATTCTTGCCCACAGTAGTAGATATAATTGTCTTCTAAATTAAAGCCACCCATTCTGGTCCATTTAAGTTGACTGATTCCTTAAATGTTGATGTTCACTTGCCATCTCCTGTTTGACCACTTCCAATTTACCTTGATTCATGGACCTAACATTCCAGGTTTCTATGCAATATTGCTCTTTACATCCTTGGACTTTACTTGCATCTCCAGTCACATCTACAACTGGGCATTATTTTTGTTTGGGCTTCATCTCTTAATACTTACTGGAGTCATTTCTCCACTCTTCTTCAGTAGCATATTGGTCACCAACAGACCTGGGGAGTTCATCTTTCCATGTCCTATCTTTTTGCCTTTTCATACTGTTCATGGGATTCTCAAGGCACGAATACTGAAGTGGTTTGCCATTCCCTTCTCCAGTGGATCACATTTTGTCAGAACACTCCACCATGACCCATCCGTCTTGGGGGCCCTCATAGTTTCATTGTGTTAGACAAGGCTGTGATCCAGGTGATCAGTTTGGTTAGTTTTCTGTGGTTGTGTTTTTTATTCTGTCTGACCTCTGATGGATAAGGTTAAGAGGTTTGTGGAAGCTTCCTGATGGGACAGACAGTCTGTAGGGGAATCTGGATCTTGTTCTGATGGGCGAGGCCATGGTCAGTAAATCTTTTATCTAGCTTTCTCTTGTGGATGGGACTGTGTTCCCTCCCTGTTGTTTGGCCTGAGGCAAACTATGGTAGGGGTAATGGCATGATGGCAGCCTCCTTCCAAAGGACTTGTACCTACACTGTTGTACTCAGTGCCCTGACCCTGCAGCAGGCCGCTGTCAACCACGCCTGCTCTGGGGATTCCTGGACACTCACAGGCAAGTCGGGGTCAGTCTCTGGTGGGGTCACTGCTCCTTTCTCCTAGGTCCTGGGGTGCACACGGTTTTGTTTGTGCCCTCCAAGTGTCTGTTGCCCCAGTCCTGTGAAAGTTCTGTAGTCAAATCCAAAGTCAAATTCCCAGGGGGTTCTCAGTCCCTTTGCCAGACCCGCAGGTTGGGAAATCTGTTGTGGGTCCTAAAACTTTTTTAACAGTGAAAGATTTCCTTTGGTGTAATAGTTCTGCAGTTTGTGGGTCTGCTTGATGGTTCTATGGTGGGGCTCTGGTGACCTACTCCAAGAGAGCTTATGCTGCATGCCGCATGTCCCAGGTTTGCTGCAGCCAGAGCCCCTGCCCCTGCAGCAGGCCACTGCTGACCTATACCTCACAGGAGACACTCAAACACTCAAAGGCAGGTCTGGCCCATTCTCTGTGGGGTCTCTGGGACTGGTGGACACAGAGTTTTGTTTGAACCCTCTAAGCATCTCTGACAGGGATGGGGTTTGATTCTAAACGTAATTTTGCCACACCTACCATCTTGTTGGGGCTTCTCCTTTGCCTTTCAACATGGGGCATCTTTTTTTGGTGGGATCCAACATTCTCCTGTTGATGGTTGTTCATCAGCGAGCACATGTCCTTCAAATTGCGTTTTGACTGGCATCCAGACTTAATCAGCGCTGTGAAGTACCATGTCACAGCACATCTGGAGTCCCCACTGGGAAAAGGTCTCAGGCAGCATGTCCGCTCCATTGGTGAGACTTCGTTATTAGATGTGTTAGATGTTTTAGAAGTCATTAGATGTGTTAGATATTATTAGATGTGTCTTTTTTATGAGCATTAGTATCTTCAGCTATGTAAGGATGATATTTAACAGGCAAAGATTTTCTGAGGACTAAATAAATTATGTGAAGAATCTAGATCATTTTTATACAGTTTTTTAAAAAAAGAAATTTTTATAGTTCTCACTTCATTCATCTATAAAATAAAGAGACTTTACAAGTGACACTCCAAGTATAATTTGCTAACCAGTGATGACCCAGAGTGGAGAAGGAAATGGCAAACCACTCCAGTATTCTTGCCTGGAAAATCCCAGGGACATAGGAGCATGGCAGGCTATAGTCCATGGAGTCCAAAGAGTTGGACATGACTTAACAACTAAAAACAACAATGACCAATGAACTATCTCATTTAAAATAAGTACAGATTGAGAGTGTTTGTTCCAAATTTTACATGGTTTTTCAGAGTAATTTTATGTCTATTGCAACTAATGATTAAAAATGGAAACTTCTCTTCTTTTTATTATTTTATATTTATATTTAGATTCATATTTATTATATTTTACAAAATCAGTGGTAGATAGAAAAACAATGCAAGGCGTAGATGTAGTTTGAGTACCAGTGGATTAGATAGCCTCTGATATAATCTCTCTAGCTCTAAATTTCTAATATTCTGGATAAATTATACAATTTTTTTCAAAGTACTATGAAATATACTCACAATGAATATAGATGTTTTTAAAAATATTTCATTTAGTGAAAATAGTTCCACTAAATTAAATTCAAACATGTACTCCTTAATATTTATTCACATTGTTGCTTGGATTTAAAAAGATGTTATAGGTGGCCTGAGGGAAAGAGCAATGTGTCTGCATTGTTGGCAATCAAATTAAACTTTCAATTTGTTCTTTAAAATCTAATTTATTTGGATTCAAAGACCTGTTTTTAATGAAAAGCAGAGGGGGATTACAAAGTGATGGTGACATGTGCTGTCACATTGTGTCACCCATTGCTTCTGTTAGACTGGAGTGTTATAAGCCACTGCTTATAATTTAAATGGGCTTCCCTGGTGGCTCAGATGGTAAGGAGTCTGCCTGCAATGCGGGAGACCTGGGTTTGATCCCTGGGTTGGGAAGATCCCCTCAAGAAGGAAATGGCAACCCAATCCAGTACTCTTGTCTGGAGAATTCCATGGATGGAGGAGCCTGGAGGGCTACAGTCCATGGGATCACAGATAAAATGTTCTGCTCCAGCTAGTTAGTTTGGAAGTAAGGTTCCAGATGGAATTAAGGTTGCTAATCAGCTGCCTTTCAAACGGAGCTTTACGCAGAGTCTCTCATGGGCCTGGTGTAGTAACGGGGGTCCTTGTAAGTAGAAGGAGGAGTTGGAAGAGTGAGAACCACAGGGACAACGGCGTGACCTTTTTGCCCAACATCCATTGCTGGCTTTGAGGTTGGAGGACAAGGGCTGGCAGCCAGGGAACATAGGAGGCCTCTAGCTGCTGGAGAACGTTCCCCCAGGCCCCCCAGGAGAATGCAGCTCTGTCGTCACTTAGAGTTTAGGCAGGAGACCTATTTTGGACCCCCAGCCTCTAGAACGATAAGAGAATAAATGGGTGTTCTTTTAAGGCACAGACTTCATGGTAGTGTGTTACAGTAGCCATAGAAAACGAATGCAGCCTGGTATTTACCAGAGGCATGGCTGCCAGCTCCACCTTTCTGGCTTCACATGGGCCTACCAGCCCAGCAGGAGGAGATGTACCACTCTGAGTGCACTGACAATGCTGTCTTTCCAAAATGTTTGTTACTTGATAAGTCACAGAGAAAAGAGCTGCAGAAATGAACTAATCTCTCCCTTTCTGCCATCCTTCTACAGTTTACATATGAATTAAACATTATCCTTAAAATTACTCATCAGATTTTTTATATGAAGTCATTATGAGAAATATGAACCATAAATTGACACAGTGTAATCCAGGGTTTGTGTAGCTATAAGCTTATACAATTTGGAGGGGGGTGTTATTTAAAAGAAAAAATAAAAAGTTAAATGAAAGTGAATATGTATTTGGGATAAGAAAAAATGAAAAATGAAAATGCTAATAAGTACCACTAACATTAAAAAATTAGAAAAATAATATGCAATTTTTGAATTAAATGTCTGACGTCTTTATAATCTTTTAATGTATATTTGGTGATGGACAGGGAGGTCTGGTGTGCTGCGATTCATGGGGTCGCAAAGAGTTGGACACAACTGAGTGACTGAACTGAACTGAACTGAATGTATATTTTGACTATGTGTTCTGGATTATTTCTTCATATGACTATGATTTTTCTCATTTCTTTTCTGTAAAGAGTATTGAAAGGTCAAGCAGTCTGTCTTGTAGCATGGCTAATTAATTTTTTTTTCTTTTATTGATAATTTGCAAAATTTCCTCTCAGTGTCATAACTTGTAGTTAGCAACAACATGCAAATTTTAAGAGTGTTTCAAACCTCCATCAAGTGTCTTTCATACATGAGCTTAAAGATTTAGAAGCTTTTTTTGGAGTTCAGTTGCTGGCTCCATGCATTTCAAACTGAACCTCTCCACTACCTCTGTTCGTCTGGTTACAGGCATGAGAAGTACCTCCAGCTTTTCAGCTCTGTGTCCTGACAGTCATGTGGGGGGAGTCAATCCAGTAGGTGGTAGGATATTTCTGGAAGCCATTCCTGCATTAGGATAGCAGGACAGTTATCAATGATTTGACTATACAAGGTCGTGGCTGTGGATGGACCACATAAAAGTATAGCCATTACTACTGCTACTACTACTAAGTCACTTCAGTCATGTCCGACTCTGTGCGACCCCACAGATGACAGCCCACCAGGCTCCCCCGTCCCTGGGATTCTCCAGGCAAGAACACTGGAGTGGGTTGCCATTTCCTTCTCCAATGCATGAAAGTGAAAAGTGAAAGTGAAGTCGCTCAGTCGTGTCCGACTCTTTGCGACCCCATGGACTGCAGCCTACCAGGCTCCTCCGTCCATGGGATTTTCCAGGCAAGAGTACTGGAAGGGGTGCCATTGCCTTCTCCGAGTATAGCCATTAAACCCAAACTAAATTTATTACCAGCTCAACTTCCTTAACAGCACTTAGAGTGCCTCCTCACACTCCATCACCATCCAACCTGAGAGGGAGCCTACTGGAGCTTAAAGAAGAATGGAAAGAAACAATGATCTTAATTGATTGCATTCAATGTATATTTCTTTTGCAAATTTTGCTAAAACATTTGATTTGGTAAACACACTACTAGGACTCCCCAGGGCCTTGGAAAGAGCCTTGCAAGGGAGGGATCCTGAAGCTTAATTGGCTTCCCAGTAAACACATCTCTGATGGGACATAGCCCCATACACTGGCTGGATTCTGTAATTCTTTTATTTTTGACATTTTCCAATCCATGATTCTGAAATTCCAAATATAGAAGTAACTGAGAAGCACAGGCCATATCCCATTAAAATATTTATTCCCATAGGCTGCTTTGTTGACCTCGAGAGACCCAGCTTTACACTAGGATTAAGCTTTTAGACCTATTTCTATTTGAAGAAGCTTCCTTATGTGTCTTCTGTGGAGTCAACTAAAATAGATATCCTTAAAGCATCTATCTCCCTTTGTTTGTTGGGTTTTGTTTTTCATTAATTTTATTGTGGCTAGGTTTGATTTAAAATTGGTCATTTTGCAGATTCCTACTTATTTGTCATTTGGCTAAAGTTAGTAAGCATTAGAAATTCTAAAAATATGAAGGAAAATGGGGGAAAAAATGATGTACCAAGATTTCTAGTTAGAGCAGAAGGAATGGATTAGAGCTTTCTTTTAGCCATGGGAAGGAGATTTCACAGAACTGGTGGCTTACATAGCTGAGTGAACATCAAGAGTAGTTCTTACTTTTCACTGCTAAGGAAGATGAGCCCAGAAAGAAAATGTGCTGTCATTTCTGAATAGGTATTTCCCCTCTGGATTGATAGAGCTTGCATCATTATTTTTAAATGTTCCTACTTTCATCTGTTGATAGTATGTGTAAGGAAGTAACTAATTTGCTGAAATTTTTAATCCTAGGAGATAGACTTTCCCAAGTTTGATGGTGTCACTTAGACTATTTGATGTTTTTTGTTTTCATTGGTGGAAGGGTGATGTGGAACATGGAAAAGTCATGGGAACATTTGTCAGTCTCAGGGTATGATGTTTTTGAAACCTTTAGAGGGGAGCAAGATATGACATTAATCACTTAGAAGTTTTCTAGACTGTGCTGTACCTTTAATACAAAATAGATGTACACAATGGGAGAAGGCAACGGCACCCCACTCCAGTACTGTTGCCTGGAAAATCCCATGGATGGAGGAGCCTGGTAGGCTGCAGTCCATGGGGTCGCCAAGAGTCGGACACGATTGAGCAACTTCACTTTCACTTTCCACTTTCATGCATTGGAGAAGGAAATGGCAACCCACTCCAGTGTTCTTGCCTGGAGAATCCCATGGACGGAGAAGCCTGGTAGGCTGCAGTCCATAGGGTCACACAGAGTCGGACATGACTGAAGCGACTTAGCAGCAGCAGCAGCAGCAGCAGATGTACACAATGAAAGAAATGGCTTCCTGGGTTTTTTTGTTTTGTTTTGTTTTGTTTTGTTTTGAGCTCCCTGTGTCTACAGCAAATTCCTCTCTGTGTTTTTAAATTCATGTTCTATTTGGTATACTAATACTTGGTACAGAAAAAATTGTTTGGTCAAGGAAAAGGTTTTTATCATACCCTTTGTCCTTCCCACATTGTTTTCCAAAATCCTGCCATTTCCAGATTACTTAATAGCTATCTCCCTTTTGAAGTCATTCTTGATTATCTTTTTTTTTTTTTAAACTTTACAATATTGTATTAGTTTTGCCAAATATAGAAATGAATCCGCCACAGGTATACATGTGTTCCCCATCCTGAACCCTCCTCCCTCCTCCCTCCCCATACCATCCCTCTGGGTCATCCCAGTGCACCAGCCCCAAGCATCCAGTATCATGCATCCAACCTGGACTGGTGACTCGTTTCATACATGATATTATACATGTTTCATTGCCATTCTCCTAAATCCTCCCACCCTCTCCCTCTCCCACAGAGTCCATAAGACTGTTCTATACATCAGTGTCTCTTTTGCTGTCTCATACACAGGGTTATTGTTACCATCTTTCTAAATTCCATATATATGCGTTAGTATACTGTATTGGTGTTTTTCTTTCTGGCTTACTTCACTCTGTATAATAGGCTCCAGTTTCATCCACCTCATTAGAACTGATTCAAATGTATTCTTTTTAATGGCTGAGTAATACTTCATGTGTATATGTACCACAGCTTTCTTATCCATTCATCTGCTGATGGGCATCTAGGTTGCTTCCATGTCCTGGCTATTATAAACAGTGCTGCGATGAACATTGGGGTACATGTGTCTCTTTCCCTTCTAGTTTCCTCAGTGTGTATGCCCAGCAGTGGGATTGCTGGATCATAAGGCAGTTCTATTTCCAGTTTCTTAAGGAATCTCCACACTGTTCTCCATAGTGGCTGTACTAGTTTGCATTCCCACCAACAATGTAAGAGGGTTCCCTTTTCTCCACACCCTCTCCAGCATTTATTGCTTGTAGACTTTTGGATGGCAGCCATTCTGACTGGCGTGAAATGGTTAGAATCAACCAGTAAATGCACTTTGTTCCTCCCTTTGCTTATTCTCTTCCCTATACTTGAAGAACTGTCCTTACTTCATTCTGCCATGTTTTATAAAGAGTTACTGCTGCTTCTAAGTGGCCTATATGCTACACAATGAAAGAAATGGCTTCCTGGGGTTTTTGTTTTTGTTTTTTTGCTTTATCCTTCCTTAGTGATTGGAATACATAAAAGGTCAAATATTTGCTTGTTTTTTTATTCAACAAGTATTTATCAAGGACCTACTATTTGCTAGGTACAGCTACAGCTCTAAGCATTTGAGACATAGCAGTGAACCACAAAGACAGAAATATCCACCCTAATGAAACTTATATTAATTGATTGGATCCTGCATTAATTAGATTATGCTCATAGTTTATCCTTAAATCTGTGGTATGTTCCTTGATTTGTAAAATTTTAGTCTTGTTCTGTAGACTTTAGCAAATTCGCACATTAATGTGATTTTTTGTATATATCATTAGTAGGCCTAATCCTGTAAGATATATTTTTTTCTATATTGACAAAAGTAAAGTTGCATAAAATCTATTTAAATTAAGTCAGACAGTGGTTTAGTTGACTGATCTGTAAGGTTGCATATTATTTATTTACTTACAGATTTTTGTACTTTCTTAGATAGGTCTTCTCCAACCACCATTTTCTTACCAATTTTTGTCCAATCACTCTTTACTCTCCACCATCTTATTCTGTGTTATTTTTCCAAATTACATGTATCCCTCTCTGTATTCTGTCACTGGGCTGCAGATTCATTATCTGTCTCCTTCAGTGGAGCATAAGTTTTATGTGATTAGAAGCTTTGTCTTGGGCGTGGCCTGCATCCCCAGTACTCATTGCATTATAATGTCAAGCAAAAAGGAAATGCTCAGTCAGTTTTCTTTTAATGATTGAAAAATAAGTCTGGAAAAGTTATGTAACCTTTGGTATAGACACTCTCCCTTGTGAAATTAATTTTGATAACTTGCCCCTTCTGACAGACTGTCAATACTGGCCAAACATTTCAACTGAACAGGGCCTCTTTCAGGTATAGGTCCTATTCTTAATTTTTTAAGTCTCATGATTGGTTCTTATCCTTCTAATTCTAATCCTGCTTTATATTTTTTTGTTAATTTAATTAATTAGGAAGTATAGTAAATACCTTTACATTTATAATTCGATGAAATGACAGCCAGCATGCAAATGACAAAGACTGTTTGAAAAAGGATGTAAGTTCTTATTTGAGATTCAAATGTAATTAGCATTTTAGCAATAAAAGCGTTAGTCTGAAGACTTGAAATTTATGGAAATGTTTTTTTCTGTAGCAAGTTATA
The DNA here is from genome assembly GCF_003369695.1 of Bos indicus x Bos taurus. Lineage (NCBI taxonomy): Eukaryota > Metazoa > Chordata > Mammalia > Artiodactyla > Bovidae > Bos > Bos indicus x Bos taurus. Next base: position 79,997,390 of record NC_040090.1, on the reverse strand, counting down.
ACAGATTACAAGCTACTTTTTGGAGAAGACTTTAGATGTGGTAATAATAGATGTATAAATATGTGAGATGTTTTACCCTGACATACCATACTTAATTTTATAATTCCTACTTACTTATGAATTCTTTATTTTATGAAGTCATTTATTATTTATCCTGCTTCCCTATGAAATGGATAATTTATCTAAACTGTAAAATGAGCATATGTCTAAGCCTTTTCCTTATCATCATCAGTATTTCTTGACTTTTTCCCCAACCTTATTAGTTTCTTTCAGTAGATTATTGCCTAAGTTATCCAGAATGTAGGTTTGTAGAGAATGGGATCTAATTGTTCATGGAAAAATAATTAATATACAGAGCTTATAGAATGGATTTGTTACTAATGCTGTTTATGTGTAGAATTTTAGTTTCTCCTGCATGAGAATTTTAAGAAGGAGAAAGGTAGGGAATAAACATCGAGTGCATTAGGAATTATGCTGTGCATACGGTTATAGTCATTGTTACTATTATATGAATAGATACTTAGAATTCTTCTACTTTTAAATAATAACCACTGAACATTTTCCTCCCATAGAGTTTCACTCAATAAACAGAAGGAATATATTTCTTAAGTTGAAACTGTTCATATTAGGATAAAATAAAGCATTTTTTGTGATGTACATAATAGTTAAAGAGGATTTATTTTGCCTTTATACCTTCTTCCATTCCAGTTGTTTTCAAAATATCTTATCCTGAGTTTCTAGTTATCCCTAGAATCTTTCCTAAAACTTTCATAATCTTCTTGCCATTGATAAGAGAGACAAAAATACAAATAGACCACACAGTTAACCTCATCGATGCTGCCGTTACACCACCACTTATGTAAATTTTAGTTTATTTTTCTTTCCATATTTGTTGTGGCATAATTGAAAATAACATCGTGGTGATTTAAGGTGTAAATATTGATTTATATGCTTACATATTGCCAGATCATTAGCACCGTGGTACATAGCTAACATCACCATCATGTCACCTAATTACTATTTCTTTTTTGTGGTAAGAACATTTAAGAATTACTTTCAGTTATATAATAGAGTGTTATTAACTGCAATCACCATCCTATACATTTGATACCCCAAATTTATTCACCTTAGAGCTGAAAGTTTTTATACTCAGACCAACATCTCCCATATCCTCCACTCCACCTCCCAGCCGCTGGTAACCACCATTCTTTTACCATAAGTCTGACTCCTTTAGATTTCACATATAACTGATTTCATATAGTATTTGTCTCTCTCTCATTGATTTTTTTAGCGTAATGCCCTCAAGGTCCATTCATGTTGTCACAAGTAGCAGAGTTTCCCTATTTCTCATAGTTTGTGTATATGTGTGTACACACACACACACACACACACACACACACACACACATATATATATATGGGCTTCCCTGATAGCTCAGTTGGTAAAGGATCCGTCTGCAATTCAGGAGACCCTGGTTCAACTCCTTGGTCGGGAAGATACACTGGTGAAGGGATAAGCTGCCCACTCCAGTATTTTTGGGCTTCCCCATGGCTGGTAATTTCCTGAGTGTTCTTTGGAAGGAATGATACTAAAGCTGAAACTCCAGTACTTTGGCCACCTCATGCGAAGAGTTGACTCATTGGAAAAGACTCTGATGCAAGGAGGGATTGTGGGCAGGAGGAAACAGAGGCGAAAGAGGATGAGATGGCTGGATGGCATCACTGACTTAACGGACGTGAGTCTGAGTGAACTCCGGGAGTTGGTGATGGACAGGGAGGCCTGGCGTGCTGCAATTCATGGGGTTGCGAAGAGTTGGATATGAATGAGCGACTGAACTGAACTGATGGCTGGTAAAAAATCCACCTGCAATGCATGAGACCTGGGTTTGATCCCTGGGTTGGGAAGATCCCCTGGAGAAAGGAAGGGCTACCCACTCCCATATTCTGGACTGGAGAATTCTATAGATTGTATAAACCATGGGGTCTCAAAGAGTCAGACACCGCTGAGTGACTTTCACTTTCATATATATCTTATATCTTATATGTTTAATAAATACATATATATGCATATGTGTACATATTTATGTATCTTTATATATATATATATATGTATATATGTATATTCAGGAAACATTTAGGTTGTTTCCATATCTTGGTTATTGTGGTTAATGCTCCATTGAACTTGGAAGGGCAGATGTCTCTTCAAAATCCTATTTGTTTTCCTTTGGCTATATATCTATAAGTGAGATTCCTAGATCATATAATAATTCTCATTTTTAACTTTTTGAAGAGGCTCCATGGTGTTCTCCACAGTGACTACCAATTTGCACTCCTGCCAACAGTGCACAAGGGACCCTTTTTATCCACAGCCTCCACAATAGTTGTTATGCTTGAATCTTTTTGAAAAGAAAGATCTGCTGTTAATCTTATGAGAGCTCCCTTGTACCTAACAAGTTGCTTTTCTTTTACTCCTTTTAAGGTTCTCTCCTTGTCTTCAACTTTTGACATTTTAATTAAACTGTGTCTTGGCATGGGTGTCTTCGGAGTCTTCTTTTTTGGAACTCTCTGTGCCTCTTGGTTCTAGATGCCTATTTGTTTCCCCTGGTTTTAAAAGTTTTCAGCCATTGTTTTTTTCAAATAAGCTCTCTGTCTGTTTACCTCTCATCTCCTTCTGGGATCATGGTAATGTGCATCTTGATCCATTTTATGATGTACTCGTAAGTTCCTTAGCTATCTTCACTCCTTTTCATTCTGTTTTTTTTGTTTGTTTGTTTTTGATTTTCTTTTAAACCTCTCATTGGATTAATTCTACTGCTTTGTCTTCAAATTTGCTGATCCTTTCTTATACTTGATCTACTCCACTATCAGTCCCCTGGTTCAGTTCAGTTCAGTTCAGTTCAGTCACTCAGTCGTGTCCGACTCTTTGCGACCCCATAAATCGCAGCACGCCAGGCCTCCCTGTCCATCACCATCTCCCTGAGTTCACTCAAACTCACGTCCATCAAGTCGGTGATGCCATCCAGCCATCTCATTCTCTGTTGTCCCTTTTTCCTCCTGCCCCTAATCCCTCCCAGCATCAGAGTCTTTTCCAATGAGTCAATTCTTTGCATGAGGTGGCCAAAATACTGGAGTTTCAGCTTTAGCATCATTCCTTCCAAAGAACACCCAGGGCTGATCTCCTTCAGAATGGACTAGTTAGATCTCCTTGTAGTCCAAGGGACTCTCAAGAGTCTTCTCCAACACCACAGTTCAAAAGCAGCAATTCTTTGGCTCTCAGCTTTCTTCACAGTCCAACTCTCACATCCATACATGACCACTGGAAAAAACATAGCCTTGACTAGATGGACCTTTGTTGGCAAAGTAATGTCTCTGCTCAGTCCCCTGGTAGAATTTTTCAAATCATTTATTGTATTCTTCAGCTGTGTGATTTCTGTTTGTAACTGTCTTGTATTTTCTTTCTATCAGTTTTCTCACTGTGTTCATTGTTCTCCTGACCTGTGTAAATGTCTTTATGACTTATTCTTAAACTCTTTATCAGGTCATTCATTATCTCTATTTCATTGAGACCTGTGTCTGGAGTTTTGTCTTGTTCTTTTCCTTGTCATATATGGCTCTGTTTCTTCATTTTCCTTAACTCTCCATGTTTATTTCTGCATGTTAGATAAAACAGGTGCCTCTCCTGTCTTGGCCTAGTGGTTTTGTATGGGAAAGATACTTTGTCAATCAGTTCAACCTGTGCTCCTCCTCGTTTCTCAAACCTTTTGGATCACCTAAGCTGACTTTTTGTTCTTAGTGGCTCTCAGTAGTTCAGAGTGTGCCAAGACCCACTGGTGTCTCAAAGGGGAGGTTTACTCTCAGCATCAAGATGCAGGCTGGTTGGAATCTGGACATTCAGGTAGCACCTAGGACAGTATGTATTCAGGCCACTTCTAGGGAGAAGTGGGAGATGAGCATTTTTGTCTATTCCCTCTGAGCTGAGCCTGGCTGTGTATATATATGGGGAGGAGGATGCTCCTGAGCCCATTAAGAATTTACTTATTTGCTGCAGTCCGACGGAACTCCTGAATGCAAGTCCCATTTGCAGAGCCAGGTGACCCAGCATCCTGCTTCTCAAGTGGCAGCCACAACAGCTGGGGTGCCAGATGTGTGAACAAGCTTTTCCCAGGGAGACACTAGTAACTTGGAATGAGCTAGAGGGTGCCTTCCAGCTTTCCTGACCTCAGTAATCCCTAAATGCATGCTAAATTAGAAGCCTGATCCTCAGGAAGCAACCTGTAAAATAACTATAGTGAATTTTAGGAAGAAGTAGGTATGCATGCATGCATGCAAAGTCGCTTCAGTCATGCCCGACTCTGTGCGACCCCCAGATGGCAGCCCACCAGGCTCCCCCATCCCTGGGATTCTCCAGGCAAGAACACTGGAGTGGGTTGCCATTTCCTTCTCCAATGCATGAAAGTGAAAAGTAAAAGTGAAGTCGCTCAGTCCTTTCTGACTCCTAGCGACCCCATGGACTATACAGCCCACCAGGTTCCTCTGTCCATGGGATTTTCTATGCAAGAGTACTGGAGTGGGGTGCCATTGCCTTCTCCGAGAAGCAGGTAAGGGCTTGGGAAATAAACATAGTATGGATGGCTTGGTTAACAAAGAATAGGACACAGCAGAAGTGACTGAGTGCACAGCACAAGGATGGCTTGGTTGACGGTTTTCTTTGCCCATAAAAAATACACCAAGCTGTTGTTCGGCCCTTCAAATGTTTTGAGGCTTTCCTAGGCTTCCTATCTCAGTCTGGTCTCTAGTTCCAGCATGATATCTCAGTTTCATCTCAAATGCCAAGAGCGAATACCTGCCTAGAGCACTGTGATGAAAAGGATTGTGAAGGGCTCAGTAATTTTGTTTTAATGAATAAATGATTTAAAAGCATGGCTTAGAATTCTGGATACAATTACTTATATAATAAGGAGGACTTCTTTCCATTTCTGTTTCTCTGTGTGAAGCTTGTGAAAGGCCTAGAACTAACAGTTTTTATTTCGCCTGCTACACACAGCAAAATGCCTTGCAGGGAATAGGCAATCAATATCAACTGAATTCACTGAATGAGTGAAATTTTTATCTTATGAATGTCAATTCCAGTAATTCACCCAGAGTCTTATTGGTATATGAACTTTATTAATATAAATTATGCCTATTTTTAGAAACAGATCTCTTCCAACACTGAAAGTTATGCTAATGCAGAGATAGTTATTTTGTCACTTAAAAAAAAAGCATGTGTTATGATGTAATTCTGGCTGTGTTTCCTGGTGGTATTACATTGTTCAGAGCTGAAAAATGTAAGCATATGCCATCAATTAGTAGACTCATGAAGAAAAATCAGAATTACCTCATCTTGTTTACAACTGGGCTTCATGGAAGTTTGAGATTCCACAATTTGCTAAGGCACAGTGTCTGAATGCCTTAAGTTATCTATCAAGGATTTATTCTTCTCAGAGCAAAAACTGTTATGTTTTTAATATATGCATAATTTTAAAATCTCTATGTTGCTGGTGTCATTTTTAAGCAAATATTTTAACAAAATTTCTAAAGTAACTCTTTTATAAACCTTATACATTTTTTAAACAATTTTTCGGTGCTCAGTTTTCCTTATGGTCCAACTCTCACATCCATACATGACCACTGGAAAAACCATAGCTTTGATTAGACAGACCTTTGTTGGCAAAGTAATGTCTCTGCTTTTTAATATGCTGTCTAGTTTGGTTATAGCTTTTCTTCCGAGGAGCGAGTGTCTTTTAATTTCATGGCTGCAGTCACCATCTTCAGTGATTTTGGAGCCCAAGAAAATAAAGTCTCTCACTATTTCCCTTGTTTCCCCACCTATTTGCCCTAAAGTGATGGGGCCAGATGCCATGATCTTTGTTTTTTGAATATTGAGCTTTAAACCAGCTTTTTCACTCTGTTCTTTCACTTTCATCAACAGGCTCCTCAGTTCCTCTTCACTTTCTGTCATAAGGGTGGTGTAAAATGCATATCTGAAGTTATTGATATTTCTCCCAGCAATTTTGATTCCAGCTTGAGCTTCATCCAGCCCAGTGTTTCTCATGATGTACTCTGCATATTAGTTAAATAATCAGGATAACAATATATAGCTTTGATGTACTCCTTTCCTAATAAGGAACCAGTCCATTGTTCCATGTCCATTTCTGTTGCTTCTTAACCTGCATACAGATTTCTCAGGAGGCAGTTAAGGTATTCCCATCTCTTGAAGAATTTTCCACAGTTTGTTGTGATCCACACAGTCAAAGGCTTTGGCATAGTCAATAAAGCAGAAGTAGATGTTTTCTGGAAATCTCTTGCTTTCTCAAGGATCCAATGGATGTTGGCAATTTGATCTCTGGTTCCTCTGCCTTTTTTAAAACCAGCTTGAACATCTGGAAGTTCATGGTTCATGTATTGCTGAAGCCTGGCTTGGAGAATTTTGAGCATTACTTTGCTAGCTTATGAGATGAGTGCAATTGTGTGGTATTTTGAGCATTCTTTGGCATTGCCTTTCTTTAGGATGGTAATGAAAACTAACATTTCCAGTCCTGTGGCCTCTGCTGAGTTTTCTAAATTTGCTGGCATATTGAGTGCAGCACTTTCCAGCATCATCTTTTAGGACTTGAAATAGCTCAACTGGAATTCCATCACCTCCACTAGCTTTGTTTGTGACAATGCTTCCTAAGGCCCACTTGACTTCACATCCCAGGATGTCTGGCTCTAGGTGAGTGATTGCACCATCATGGTTATCTGGGTCATGAAGATCTTTTTTGTATAGTTCTTCTGTGTATTCTTGCCACCATTCTGTAATATCTTCTGCTTCTGTTAGGTGCAGTCCTTTTCTGTCCTTTATTGTGCCCATCTTTGCATGAAATGTCTAATGCATCTCCATTTAGGCTGTCTGATCACATCACTACTCCTTAACACAACTGGAGTTTTATGCCTTTTGGAGGATTTTAAGTCATTGGATAAACTGTACCATGGCTTTTTTTTCTCCCATAATTACATCTGACACCAGTCCCATGTGCTAATGTGTGTAGTTATAAAAGATAGCTTGAATTGTTGTCCAAGTTATTAAATACTGACCACTCTTGAATGAGGCAGCTTGATCAGTGATCCCAGAATCCTCTACAGAATAAGACATTTGTAAGAGATTCTTTTTGAATGACTACTTGCATGATATGTATTGAATGAAAGAACATATGTACCTTCTATGTATCCTCTTTCATTCCAAGCTGAGTGCCTTGTGTTTTGTAGAGTCTGAAAATGTCTACTGAATGAATACATGGATTTTGGAGACTTATTAGTGACTATAATTGTCATTGCTTCTTCTTTTTTTTAAAGGCAACTTTTTTTTACCTTTCCTGAAATTATTTATTTACTTATTTATTTATTTGTGGCTGTGCTAGGTCTTTGTTGCTATGAGGGCTCTTCTCTAGTTGTGTGCACAGACTTCTGATTGCAGTGGTTTCTCTTATTGCAGAGCGTGGGCTCTAGGGCATGAGGCTTCAAGTTGTGGCCCATGGCTCAGTAGTTCTGGGCTCTAGAGCACGGGCTCAACAGTCTTGTCTCTCTGGCTTTGTTTCTCTAGGACATGTGGGATCTTCATGGATCAGAGGTCAAACCCATATCTCTTTTATTGTCAGGGGATTCTTTACCACTGAGCCACCCTGCCCATTGTTTCTTTGTCATTCTCTGATGAAATCAAGTTGAATAAATCCATCACTCACATTTTTTTTTTATTATTCATTACCATTTTCTTTTAAGTTACACAATAAATTCAGTGTATTCCATTTGCAGTTCTCCCATCACTCCTAATGTTTTGACCAATACCCATATTATAGTAGCTATAGATAAGAGAACTTCTTTTGTCTTTTTTTTTTTCTTTTACAACCATATAACCTTGTTTTTTTGCAGGAAAAATAAGATAGTTACTGAACATTTAGATTCTTGAACAAGTGCTTAGGGAAAACTGAAATTGTGACTCATTTTATAACTTCAATTAGTAATTTTAGATTGAAATTATTATTTTTCAAGGTACCCATTATAAAAACTTAACTGCAGTAATAACTGGAGTTTTAGAACTTAATGTTAGATTCTTTAAGTGGCTTAGTAATTCTCTTGGGAAATGCTTAGGCACATCTGAAGATTGTATTACTTTTTCCATGCCACTGGGAGAGTATTGAATGAGTTATTGTTTCAAAGTGTGGGTTGTGAAATAATCTGCTTCAGAACTAATAGAGCTAACTCACATTTTTATCTTTTCATATATCAGTAAGTAGGATTTCATTTCTAGTGCTAAATACATGAGGAGATAAATATGATACTAGATTTTGTAGGATGCTTCCTTCTAAAGATTGGAGCTATATATCTGGTCTTTGCAAACATTACCAGTAATGGAGATTGCATGTGCAAGTATTCATTATAGAGACAATAGGCTTTTCTATGGAGTGTGTTTTTATAGGCAGAATCTTAAAAGAAAATGGTGAGAATATTTCTTACATATCAAATCTGCTTCAGCTATGAAAATTAAATCTTTTTCTCTTTATCCTCCTCTCATTTTCTTTGTCTTTTTGTCATCTCCAAGCAGTCAGTGATGATGTGACAAAAATAGATATTGTAATAGGAATTGTAGGTGTGGGTGAAGAAGTCTTGCTGTGAATGAAAACAGGAGCTTGTAAGTCTCCCACCAGCCTCCTTTTTATAGGGCCCATATTAGAGTTGAGGGGGTGGCCACTGCAGTGGGAAGAGTTATTTTAAATAGTCAAAATCTTTTCTGTTCCTAATTTACATGTAATTCTCTATCATCTCCTGCATGCACTGTCATGCATGCACGCATGCTAAGTCACTTCAGTCGTGTCTGACTGCGACTCTATGAGCAGTAGCCCTCCAGGCTCCACTGTCCACAGGATTCTCCAGACAAGAATATTGGAGTAGGTTGCCATTTTTCTTCTCCCTATCCGCTGTCATAGGTGCTGAATATTACAGCATTTCAGAAATATCTACTTCTTGCAATCATGGAGATTGAAGTTTAGTTAGGTGACAAAAAGCAAACAAAAAATGAATAAATATACTGAAATAAGAGAGTAGTGGGATTAACTTAGGTTATGTGGGCTGTCAGACAAGATATTTGAGGGTGCGATATTTGAACTGAGATCTGAAGAGTAAGGAGAGGTGAGTGAGGTTAACAAGAGAGGGAAGATATTTCAAGGCAGAGGAATCTACAAGAAAAAGAAATATTAGCTAGGAATAATCTTGATGCATTTGAGTAACTGACAGGGCACCAGTCTGGCTGGTGTGCTGTGAGCTTGGAAGAGAATTAGAAACCTAGGGAAGAGACAGTTCAGTTCAGTCACTCAGTCATGTCTGACTCTTTGCCCCATGGACTGCAGCATGCCAGACTTCCCTGTCCATCACCAACTCCCAGAGGAAGACAGATCATGCAAAAATTTGTGGGCATGCTTAGGAATTCTAACTTTGTTTTCAGTTTAGTAGAATGTCTTAGTGAACTTTAAAAAGGAGAGTGACATAATCTGATGTACTTTTTAAGACTGTTACTCAACAGTGTGAATTGGAAGCGGGGAGGTGCATGGAGAAAGCAGCCAGGAGATTCTTGCCTTTGTCCACGTAAAGGAGGATGTCACAGCTGAAGCTTTGCTAGTACAGATGGAGAAAATAAGACTGAAAAAAAGAATGTATGGATATATGTATAGGTAACAGACTGGATGAGATTTGGCAAACAACTGGATGAGGAAGTGAGAGAGAAGGGAGCTCTCAGTGTTAAAGATTAGGTTCATGCTATTTACTGAACAGGAAGACATGCTCTGAGGGGGAAGGTGAAGAGTTCAATTTAGAAAAATGTATATCTGAGATGCTTGCATCTCAAGTAGGTTTTGAGATATATTATCCTGGTCCTCAGGTATAAATTTTGGCATTCTTGGCACACAAATTACGTTGTATTGATGAGGCAACCTAAGAAGGCTATATACAGACAGAGAGATAGAAGGATCCAGGACTGATGACCAAGGAATTACAATATCGAGAGCTGAGTTAGAGGAAGAAGAGCCAGTAGGCGCTACTGAAGGATGGCTATGGGAAGCCAAGAGAGGTGAGCGGGTGGTCAAGAAGCTGAGCCGAGTCAGTGACCAAGATGACGTCAAGACAGGGTGGTGGCTGATGTGCCAAATGCTGCTGGGAAGTCTGGGGACCCAGGAATCAAAGCAGGTCCAATCACATCTAACAACATGAAGATCACTTTGTGTATAACATAAGGAGAACTGGTGAAGTTACGTAGACTGATGCAAGGCTGGAGGGAAGTCAAGGATGAACAAGGTGGGAGAGAGCTGACAACATGGGTAGATAACTCTTCAAAGGTTTGTTTTTGTTTTTTTTTTTTTTCCCTCTGAAAAGCAGTTGAGGAATTGAGACATGGCAGTAGCTGAAGGAGATGGTGAGACTAAGAGGATTTTTTTAAAATATGGGAGATGTTAGAATGAAAAGAGGGAGATTAACCCATACAGCAAAGGCCTTGCAAAGAGAATTAAATAATGAGAGTCAGAGGCAAATGAGGGCTTGGACTTTATTAAGAAAGGAGAAAGAGAAGATGGGTGGAGATCCATAACATTTTGTAATTTGGTGATGTAATTAGGTAAGGGGTAAAGGGTTTGGGAGGTTTGAGGAAGAAAAAAGCAAGCTTACTAAGAGAATATTATGAAAAGTGTACCCATATAAGAGCCTTCAATTCACCCATTTGAAAACTGCTCCACAGAATCTTGATCTGTAAAGCTGGTAAAAGAAGAGACATTTTGTTTCGTGGTGAGGAGGAGGAACATTGTTTTGCCCTTTCAGTTTTCTTGGCACTACTGGGGTAGCCCCAGAGGTACTCTCGGGCTCCAGAGCTCTTTATTTGAAAACACTGACATTGGGGAAAATGTTCCTGGCAAGGCAAACAGAATTCTCAGTGAAAATCAAATTCTGGAAGAGCCGCTGGCTTGTGAAACTCAGAAGCATTTAGGTTTCAACTGACAGAAAGCAAGGTGAATGCCTGTACCTGGGACGTGGGCGACCACAGAGTGGGGAAGAGAGCCACTCAGAAAGCACTGGGAAAGGAACCAAGACAAACTCCATCTACTTTATACTTCTGTAGCAGGCTGAATTCAGAGGAAGATGTTGGCCCTGGCATGTTCTCAGCCCACCTGTGCAGTGACTCATTCTCTCCTTGGGTCAATGAGAGGGGATGAGAATGCAGGACACGTTTTTTAAATCCCAAGATGATCTTGTCTTGTTTTTTTTCCCATAACCAGTATTGATTTTCTACTACTTATGTAAGTCAACACATTTATCTTGTCAGAAAAAGGTAACACCGGCGAAGTACCTTTTATGAAAAGGGGATTATGTTTCTCAAAATTTTTTCAATAATTACTTATGCATGTACCAGTGATATGATTTTCTTTTAGGAAGATTAGACTTAGTGTTTTGTTTTTTGTTTTTGTTTTTGTTTTTGTTTTCTGAAGAAATATTTAGTTATAAGAAAAGGTATTAGTTTTATTTTTACTTATGGTAAAGCTGTAAGTATTAATTATAAAAAAACATGTCCTTTGGCAGTGATGATTTCTGTGTGGAAAGCTATTATTTATGGTTTATCATTCTAACTGATTTTAAAATGGTGAAAATAATAAGTTTGACATCTGTTCTGCTGTTTTTGTACTTAGTGGTTCAGGAAAGTACACCATCCCCAGGGCTCTGCTGGGTGTGAGCACAGGCACTTTTCTCTGTTGTAAAATGTGAGTTATAAAATCTCCTTTCTCACAAGGTTGTTCTATGAATTTAATGAGTTGATATACCCAAAACACCTAGCTATTGCCTGATACACAGTAACCATACACTGAATAGTTTAGACACGTGAAGAAGCTACAGAACCCACCGTGAGGCCACATGATATTGATGAAAACTCTGTCTTTGAGTCAGACTTGTAGGGATTCAAATTCTGGTGCTGTCATGTATCAGCTGTGTGATCTTGGGAACATCACCTTGCTGTCTGATCCTTGGCTTAATCTTAGTAACTTGATCACCCCCTGTTTTTCTCTAAGCTGTAGCTTTTTTCATCTCTAAATTACCAATAGTCATTCCTCTTTCATTGGACTGATGTGATGGTTATGGGGGATATTGTGTAGAAAATATATGGGAAAACATCACATGTAAGGTTTGTTTGACAGTTGCTGGGGATGCTTATATAAGCCAGCCTCTCCTTTACTGCCGGCCAGATTCACTTCCATCCTGACAGATATGACTGTAGTTATTTCTGACAGCTTATTCATTTCTCACAGTCTGTTGCACCTACAAGTCTCTAAATATTAGATCATTTTTGCAACGGGGTATAGATTTTAGAACAAGTCAGAATCAAAATTATGAAGCCATTAGTTATATAATGGTGATTGTCATCTTGTTTTATATAAGCAGCAGAGGCTTTATTCTAAAGTACATAAAACATAACTCCTAAGGAGTAAGTCTTAGCTTACTTCTCATTCAAGGGCAATCTTGGGACCCTTTCAACAGCTGTGAAAACTGACTCATTTAAGACAACTTGGTAGCCTACCTCCAGCAAGTGTACAGTGCCATCTCCCTGAGTGTTGTTGTGGCAGTGAATCAAATGTGAATCAGTTTAGGATGCATACCCTAGAGGCTGTAAGCTCAGTCACACTGGGCAAAGTGTTTCCTGTGCCTAGCTCTATCTGGGTCATGTAAAAATAGAGAAGGTCTGAATTTGGAAATGTATGGAATGGAGGACATGTCTCTTCTTTAGATACCAATTAAGGATGTTATGGTATCTATGTCTTGAAAGGAATTCATAGTTGAATCTATAGTTTAATACTGTGTGTGTGTGTATATATCTATATCTATATCTATATATATATATAATGTATATCCTTTTTTAAGAAGGGAAAAGCAATTAACGTGATTTTAATTTTTAAATATGTTCAACTGAAAAACCATTTATAAAACTATTTCTATGCTATGCTTACACACATATAAGCAAGCTTGATTTTGGCTAAAGACTGTGAGAGAGTCTAATTTACAGTGCTCCTTTGTTTCCACACCTGAGGCATCAGCTCTATCTCTGTGGAAATTACACTGTTTCAGCTGGCTTAGAGGCCCTAGGGAAAGCTTTAGGATTTTAACATTAGACCCGTTATTTTGCCCAAGGGGTTTCTGAGAGACTAGTCATGGGCCAAGTTACTACATCTGTTTTAAAGCCTTAATATAAGCTCCGTCATGGTCACAGTGACTGCTGCAACTTCCACAGGCACAGTTCCTGGGTGAGACCCAGCAGATCAATAAAGTGCACATTCCAGGCAGTTGGAGGAAGGTGCAGGCTTAGCCTTGGGCCTGCCTCAGAAATGTGGCACAGACAGCAAGAGTTGTTTATTCCATTTAGATGTCTTTGTCCATTGCGGAAAAATGTTCTTGAAACATTATATTTTAAAAAGTAGTGCTGTGGTTTTTTTCTTTTCAATTAATGCAAAATTTTCCACAATGGTTTGTTCTGCTGTACCTATGGCCTCAAAAGGAATTCATAGTTGAATCTAAAGTTTAATATTGTATATATATATATGTATATATATATATATATATTATACTATGTATATCCTTTTTTAAGAAGGTAAAGGCACTGACTGAGTACTAAAAGTTATCTAACTAATGTTGAATTTTAATTGGAAATTTTGAAAGCCACAAACCCAAATGTGAAAATGGAAAAATCAATTTTTTTAAGATTCATAGCTTGTTACTGTTGGTGTCGTAATGGTTCCAAATATAGTTGAAATGGTTCCACAGATCAGATCAGTCACTCAGTCGTGTCCGACTCTTTGCGACCCCATGAATCGCAGCACACCAGGCCTCCCTGTCCAACACCAACTCCCGGAGTTCACTGAGATTCACGTCCATCGAGTCAGTGATGCCATCCAGCCATCTCATCCTCTGTCGTCCCCTTCTCCTCCTGCCCCCAATCCCTCCCAGCATCAGAGTCTTTTCCAATGAGTCAACTCTTTGCATGAGGTGGCCAAAGTACTGGAGTTTCAGCTTTAGCATCATTCCTTCCACATATGGTTCCAAATATTTTTAGGGGAAACAAGAGAGGAAATATAATTTAGATGTCTTTTTCCTTTTCTACCTTCCACACTGGCTTTTGAAGAAGAGATGACACTGCAATCAATCTAAAATTATAGTTTTGATTGATATAAACATTAGTAGCTTGTCAATATTGATCTTAACTAATTTGGGGCAGAGACTTGTATTAAGATGTTCTCTCTATTGTCTGGATCTCAGGCAGGGAAATTGCCTTTTAAATCTCTGTATCTAGAGAGCACCTGTACTAGTTCTGTGTCCTTTGCTATGATAAGTATGTTACTGATAATGTGTATTGATTTTGTTGTAACAGCTGGATTATGCATCAACTATGTCAGGCAGGCTTTGTTAGAACCTTCTTTGGTAGACTCTTACAGGTAAGAGGCCCGTGTTTTGTGGTAGGAAGTACATACAGCGTCAAGTCTGGTGCTCTCAGGGGCTGGCCAGTCACAGACGTCATCCTCACCTTGCCAAGACACACTTCTACACAGGGTTTCTCCATGAGGATTGGTGAGGATCAACTGATGTGATTTTTGCAGCACTTTGTAAACTCTAAATTCTGAGCTGATATGACTATGTGATTTTATTTTATTCTTGAAGTTGAATTTTTACTTTGTATAAACGGGATTTCCAACTCAAAACTGCTTAGAAAAAGGCATAATCTCCTGCGCTTAGAGTGCTGTGTGTGTGTGTGTGTGTATGTGTGTGTTTGTGCGTGTGTGTGTGTCGCTCAGTCGTGTCCAACTTTTTGCAACCTCATGGACTCTAGTCCGCCAGGCTCCTCTGTCCTTGGGATTTTCCAGGAAAGAAAACTGGAGTGGATTGTCATTCCCTTATTCAGGGATCAAACCCAGGTCTCCTTCATTGCAGGTGGATTCTTTACCATCTGAGCCAACAGGAAAGTCAAGAATGCTGTGGTCGTCTCTTAACCATTGCTTAACAGTGTTGCTTTCAATTATTTTAGTTTTGCCAGTGCAAAGGCTGCCTCCTAGGGATTCAAGCTCTGAACCCCTCTGATTCAAGCTCAGAGGAGAGAAGACCTTCTTTTGACTCTTCTTTTTCTAGTCCTTGGGGTTCCAAATCCATTGTAAATTAATTCCTTGATGCTCAAGCTCATTTTTTATCACCTATTCACATTGTTCTTATATTTCGGGGTCCTGTTCAAAACCTCATCTTTCATGAAATACCCTCAGTGACTCCAAAGTCTATCACCTACTTCATGTTTGAAGACAGTCTTGGATTCCCAGTTTATGACTTGGACATGCAGATGTTTTTTACTCTCCAATGTTAGCTTTTGGATTTCCTTAAATACAGTTCATGGGGTTGCAAAGAGTTGGACACAACTGAGCATGCACACACAAAGATAGAGGTAACTGTAATTCTTTTGTGTCTCTTCTCAGTGGGTTTTTTCCCTATAGTTCTTTATTCTGCTTTGATGCTCATGCTTTGAAGGTGATGTAGCTAATGGGCAGTTGCACTTTAGCACTTCCCTGGATGTAGAGGGAGGACTTTTGCATCAGTGAGTACTAGGAGTGCTTTCCTGGCTGACAGAGTGATCTGGCTGCTCTGATACCATGTAGCCTCACTCTTCCTCAGTGCCGATGTGGCTGACTCAGTTGTTCATCCAAGAAAATCTAAGCATTCTCTTTCACTGTTCCCTGTGAGTGCTTCCAGCAGTTACCACTTCATTGGAGCAGTCTGCCTTCCCTTCTCCCAGAGAGAAGGTATCTGTTATTCAGGCAACACTGAATTATATTAATAGTATTATATTATACTATTATATTAATAGTATTATATTAATTATATTAATTAATTAATTAATATATAAATTATATTAATAGTATCCAGACAAAGGGTCCAAACTCAAGAGTTTTCATTTGGAATGTCATTTAAAAAACATGATATCCCTTAAATTTCAGAAATCTTTTATGTGATACATCTATGTGTCCCTCCATTTACACTTTGTGTTATTCTAGATGATGGAGGTTTTAAACATGAAGATATGAGTCGGGTACTTGGAACTAATTGTTAAGCAGTAAACAAATAAGTGAAATTGACCTGCATTGTGATGTGGTTTATACAATTCTCACCTTTGGAGGACTTTCAGTATGACAGAATAAACATTATTATTTAATGAAATGTAGCTATACATTTGTAAAATTGCCTGTGTACATGTGTGCACAAGAATGCACCTACCAATGCAGGGGATTTAAGAGACATGGGTTCAATTCTTGGGTCAAGAAGATGCCCTGGAGAAGGGCAAGGCAACTGACTCCAGTATTCTTTCCTGGAGGATCCCATGGACAGGGGAGCCTGGCGGGCTTCAGTCCATTGGGTCACAAAGAGTTGGACACAACTGAAGGGACTTCGCATGTACGAGTGTACGTGTATGTGTGAAAGCAAACTGAGCACCCACCATCACAAGTGTTTGCACGAGCTGCACATAGCACAGAAGCAAACTAGACACAGGCTCTGCCAGAAAGGAACCCAGTGTACTCACTCCTTCATTTGAATATAGCCAAGAGGCGGTTGTTAGCACAATGTGAGGGAAGCACAGAAGAAAAGAAAAAACTGACTAATTCTGTGGAGGAAAGAGATGTCTTCAGAAAGAATGTGAAGCTTCAGTTTCCTTTAGGTGGATAAATAAGGTTTCACTTTTTTTCAAGAGTAATGTGTGAAAAGCTATACAACATTTTCGGGGAATAATTTCTTCAGTCTGACTGAACCAGGGAGTATGTAAGCAGCCCCATCATAGAATTTAATTAATAAGTAGCCCAGGCCTCCCTGCCTCTTATTCCAAATAAAAAACTGTGTAGGTCACTTTTTAACAGGTAACTAATAATCTACCTCCTTGAAGCATAACACCAAAGTGAAAGTGAAGTCGCTCAGTCATGTCCGACTCTGTGACCCTATGGGCTGTATGTAGCTTACCAGGCTCCTCTGTCCATGGGATTTTCCAGGCAGTAGTCCTGGAGTGGATTGCCATTTCCTTCTCCAGGGGATCTTCCCAACCCAGGGATCAAACCCGGGTCTCCCGCGTTGTAGACAGACGCTTTACCGTCTGAGCCGCCAGGGAAGTCACCAAGGCATTAGCCAAACACGCAAATGGAAGCAAAGTTTGTGTTGGGGATAAAATATTTAAAAAACTTGTCCCTGGACATCCTGAACCAAAGACTGTACTGAATTGTTGTTCAGGAAAAGACGTGGAAGTGGTGGTGAGCAAACAATAATCTGTGGGACAATGGATTTGCCTTTGGATTCCGTGTGGGCATAATCTGATAATCTAGGCATATATTTTGTTTTCTAATACCATGTGTTAGATTTGAGGTATGTTGAAAAGAAGAAGGGAAAAAAGAACCTTAATAGTTGAGATGCAAAAAGAAAATTGCTTTCTCTCTTTCTGTCTTTCTCCCAACTGAATGATGGTCACTGCATTAGAAGATGAAACCTACCATTCTAACTTTGTGTTTATAATTTATTCTTGAAGGATTTAGATAGTACCTCTCCCATGACTTGGAATCTGTTATAGGAACATTCCTTGGCACTCAAGGAACACTCTAATTATCTGTTGCTGATACTGAGGCATCTCTGTTTATATCTGGGTCTAAATATATACCTCAGTTTTTACTTCAATAAAATAATTTTGTTTATATAGTATCCTCTGGGGGAATTGAGCAAGATGAGTATCTGAAAAAAGTGAGCATTATTATGCTACTTGAGTGATATGTTTGCCTAGAGTTAACATCCTTTGGCCTGACTCTGCCATGTTTATTTCTAACTAAGGTATCAACAACATGGAGAGGAAAATGGAATCATTAAATATTTGTGCATTCCTACTTATAAAACTTGTTATAAAACTGCTTTAAAAATCTATGGTAGTTAACACCGGGTCAAGCTATTGTACTTTATTTTGGAGGCTAAGATCAAAAATCTCCCCAAAAACAAAAGCCCAGGACCAGATGGCTTCACAGGAGAATTCTATCAAACAGTTAGAGAAGAGCCAATGCCTATCCTTCTAAAACTTTTTCAAAAAATTGCAGAGGAAGGAGCACTTTCAAACTCATTCTATGAGGCCGCCATTACTCTGATACCAAAACCAAACAAAGACACCACACAAAAAGAAAACTACAGGCCAGTATCACTGATGAACATAGATGCAAAAATCCTCAACAAAATTTTAACAAGCAGAATTCAGCAACACATCAAAAAGCTCATACACTATGATCAAGCTGGGTTTATTCCAGGAATGCAAGGATTGTTCAGTATATGCAAATAAACCAATGTGATACACCATATTAACAAATTGAAAGATAAAAATCATATGATAATCTCAGTAGATGCAGAAAAAGCCTGTGACAAAATTCAGCACCTATTTATGATTAAAACTCTTCAACAAATGGGCACAGAAGGAACCTACCTCAACATAATAAAGGCTATATATGCTAAGCCTACAACAAACATTATTCTCAATGGTGAAAAACTGAAAGCATTCCCCCTAAGGTCAGGAACAAGACAAGGGTGTCCACTTTCAGCACTATTATTCAGCATAGTTTTAGAAGTCCTAGCTACAGCAATCAAAGAAGAAGAAGAAATAAAAGGAATTCAGATGGGAAAAGAAGTAAATCTCCCACTGTTTGCAGATTACATGATGCTGTACATAGAAAACCCTAAAGATAGTACCAGAAAATTGCTAGAGCTAATCAGTGAATTTAGCAAAGTTGCAAGATACAGAATCAACACAGAAATCCCTTACATTTCTATATACTAACAATGAAAAATCATAAAGAGAAATTAAGAAATCAATCCCATTCACCATTGCAAGATAAATAATTAAATATCTAGGAATAAACTTATGTAAGGAGACAAAAGAACTGTACACAGACAATTACAAGACAGTAATGAAAGAAATCAAAGATGACATAAACAGATGGAGAGATATTCCATGTTCCTGGGTAGGAAGAATCAATATTGTGAAAATGACTATACTACCAAATGCAATGTACAGACTCAATACAATCCCTATCAAATTACCAATGGCCTTTTTCAGAGAACTAGAACAAAAATTTTCACAATTCATGTGGAAACACAGAAGACCCCATAGATAAAGTAGTCTTGAGAAAGAAGAATGGAGCTGGAAGAGTCAACCTTCCTGACTTCAGATTATACTACAAAGTTACAGTCCTCAAGACAGTATGGTACTGGTACAAAAACAGACATCTAGACCAGTGGAACAAGATAGAAAGCCGAGAAATAAACCTACGCACCTATGGGTACCTTATTTTTGACAAAGGTGGCAAGAATATACAATGCAGCAAAGACAGCCTCTTCAATAAATGGTGCTGGGAAAACTGGACAGCTACATGTAAAAGAATGAAATTAGAACACTTCCTAAACCATAAACAAAGGTAAACTCCAAATGGAATAAAGACCTAAATGTAAGACCAGAAACTATAAAACTCTTAGGGGAAAACTTAGGCAGGACACTCAGTGACATAAATCAACGCAAGATCTTCCATGACCCACCTCCTAGAGTAATGGAAATAAAAACAAAAGTAAACAAGTGGGACCTGATTAAACTTAAAAGCTTTTGGACAGCAAAGGAAACTATAAGCAAGGAGGAAAGACAACCCTCAGAATGGGAGACAATAATAGCAAATGAAACAACTGACAAAGGATTAATTTCCAAAATATACAAGCAGCTCATACAATTCAATGCCAGAAAAACAAACAACCCAATCAAAAAGTGAGGAAAAGACCTGAACATACATTTCTCCAAAAAAGACATACAGATGGCTAACACCTGAAAAGATGCTCAACATCACTCTTTATTCAGTTCAGTTCAGTTCAGTCACTCAGTCGTGTCCAACTCTTTGCAACCCCATGAATCGCAGCACGCCAGGCCTCCCTGTCCATCACCAACTCCAGGAGTTCACTCAGACTCACGTCCATCGAGTCAGTGATGCCATCCAGCCATCTCATCCTCTGTCATCCCCTTCTCCTCCTGCCCCCAATCCCTCCCAGCATCAGAGTCTTTTCCAATGAGTCAGTTCTTCACATGAGGTGGCCAAAGTACTGGAGTTTTAGTTTTAGCATCATTCCTTCCAAAGAAGTCCCGGGGCTGATCTCCTTCAGAATGGACTGGTTGAATCTCCTTGCAGTCCAAGGGACTCTCAAGAGTCTTCTCCAACACCACAGTTCAAAAGCATCAATTCTTCGGCGCTCAGCCTTCACAGTCCAACTCTCACATCCATACATGACCACTGGAAAAAACATAGCCTTGACTAGATGGACCTTTGTTGGCAAAGTAGTGTCTCTGCTTTTCAACATGCTATCACTCTTTATTAGAGAAGTGCAAATCAAAACTACATTGAAATATCACCTCACACCAG
This sequence comes from Bos indicus x Bos taurus, assembly GCF_003369695.1. NCBI lineage: Eukaryota > Metazoa > Chordata > Mammalia > Artiodactyla > Bovidae > Bos > Bos indicus x Bos taurus. The sequence continues at coordinate 79,976,848 of NC_040090.1, read as the reverse complement.
TCAGAATGGCCATTATCAAGAAGTCTCCAAACGATAAATGCTGGAGAGGGTGTGGACAAAAGAGAATGCTCTTGCACTATTGGTGGGAATGTAAATTGATACAGCCACTATGGAAGACAGTATGGAGATTCCTTAAAAAACCTAGGAATAAAAGCACCATATGACATAGCAATCCCACTCCTAGGCATGTACCTTAAGGAAACCAAAATTGAAAAAGACATATGTATCCCATTGTTCATTGCAGCACTATTTACAATAGTTAGAACGTGGAAGCAACCTAGATGTCCATTGACAGATGAATGGATAAAGAAGTTTTGGTACATATATACAGTGGAACAATGGAATATTACTCAGTCATAAAAAGGAATGCATTTGAGTCAGTTCTGATGAGGTGGATGAACCTAGAACCTATTATACAGAGTGAAGTGAGTCAGAAAGAGAAAGATAAATATCATTTTCTAATACATATATACAGAATCTAGATGAATGATACTGAAGAACTTATTTACAGGGCAACAAAGGAGAAATAGACATTTATGGACATGGAGAGAGATGGAGAGGGTGAGATGTATGGAAAGAATAACATGGAAACTTACATTACCATATGTAAAATTGATAGCCAACAGGAATTTGCTGTATGGCTCAGGAAACTCAAACAGGGTCTCTGTATCAACCTAGAGGGGTGGGGTGGGGAGGAAGATTGGAGGGAGGTTCAAAAGGGAGGGGATATATTTGTACCTATGGCTGATTCATGTTGAAGTTTGACAGAAAACAGCAAAATTCTGTAAAGCAATTATCCTTCAATAAAAAATAAATAAAAAAAGACGTGGGGTGGGGGGAATCTATACTTAGTTCTAATCTGTATTTAAACAATATTAGAATAGAGAAGATGTGTAGTTCCTTATGTATGAGATGTCATTGAATTTAAGATGCACCCCCAATTTAATAGCAGCTTTGGAAGAGGGAGGAAGAAAACGCAAGTATATGGCTCATTAAATGCACACACTTTTATCTTTTGCCAAATTCACCCTAAAACTTGTTGCTCCTCCTGTAACACACTCTTACACACTAGTGCTTAGGTGCAAAATATGAGAGGGATTGCTGTTTCCTCTCTGCTTCATCTTCCACATCTGCTTCATGATCAAGACCTTAAAGACACACTACATTACTGCTGCTTTCACTGCCACCCTCTTCCAGAGTACCATGGTGTCTTACCAGGAGCCTCCTAGTCATTCCCTCCATAAACCCTCCCATGTTCTTTGCTGTCACTAGCCACCCCATTGAAATGAGAGGATGAGATAGTTGGATGGTATCACCGACTCAATGGACATCAGTTTGAGTAAACTCTGGGAGTTGGTGATGGACAGGGAGGCCTGGCATGCAGCATGTCCTGATGCTGCTGCTGCTGCTGCTGCTGCTGCTGCTGCTGCTGCTGCTGCTGCTAAGTTGCCATGTCCATGGGGTCACAAAGAGTTGGACACAACTGAGTAACTGAACTGAACTGAGCCACCCCAGGTATTCATTATGCACAGAGACACCAGAGGAGTGATATATCAGAAAGGTATAAATCAAATCAAACCACTGCATGCTTAAACTCTACAGTGAACCTCTTTTCCCTTAAAATCCAGCTTATATGTTACCCAAGACATTAGCCTGGTAATTCAGCAAGTCTTGAGAATCCTGGAGACCTTTCCAGGTGGTCCACAAGGTCAAAAGCACTTGATCATCAAACCACGACGATATTGACTTGTTCTCTCTCACTCTTTCACATATGGTTTGAGGAGATTCCCAGAAGTCACATGACATATGATATCACAACACATTGAATGGAGAAATGCATATGAGAATCCAGCAGTCTTCCGTTAAGCCAGATATTAAATAAGTTTGCAAAAATATAAAACAGTGCCATTCTTCTCACTGATATTTGAATGAAAAATTTCTCATAAAATGGTATCTTTCTATGAACCTATAATAGATTTCTTACTGATATTTTGTTAATAAATATTTTGAAATACCTCTGTTTGAACCCCTAACATGGTATATATCACTGTATGTAACATGCATAATGCAGAGTACATCATGAGAAATGCTGGACTGGAAGAAACACAAGCTGGAATCAAGATTGCTGGGAGAAATATCAATAACCTCAGATATGCAGATGACACCACCCTTATGGCAGAAAGTGAAGAGGAACTAAAAAGCCTCTTGATGAAAGTGAAAGTGGAGAGTGAAAAAGTTGGCTTAAAGCTCAACATTCAGAAAACGAAGATCATGGCATCTGGTCCCATCACTTCATGGGAAACAGTGGAAACAGTGTCAGACTTTCTTTTGGGGGGCTCCAAAATCACTGCAGATGGTGACTGCAGCCATGAAATTAAATGACGCTTACTCCTTGGAAGGAAAGTTATGACCAACCTAGATAGCATATTCAAAAGCAGAGACATTACTTTGCCAACAAAGTTTCGTCTAGTCAAGGTTATGGTTTTTCCTGTGGTCATGTATGGATGTGAGAGTTGGACTGTGAAGAAGGCTGAGTGCTTTTGAACTGTGGTGTTGAAGAAGACTCTTGAGAGTCCCTTGGACTGCAAGGAGATCCAACCAGTCCATTCTGAAGGAGATCAGCCCTGGGATTTCTTTGGAAGGAATGATGCTAAAGCTGTAACTCCAGTACTTTGGCCACCTCATGTGAAGAGTTGACTCATTGGAAAAGACTCTACCAGGAGGGATTGAGGGCAGGAGGAGAAGGGGATGACAGAGGATGAGATGGCTGGATGGCATCACTGACTCGATGGACGTGAGTCTAAGTGAACTCCAGGAGTTGGTGATGGACAGGGAGGCCTGGTGTGCTGCGATTCATGGGGTCACAAAGAGTCAGACGCGACTGAGCGACAGAACTGAACTGAACTGAACATGCATAAACAAAAACTATTAGGTATCTTCAGTAATTTTTAGTAGGAGTGTAAGGCAACTCTGGTGTCCTTCAGTGGGTTAATTGGAAAACAGGCTGTGGTCCAGCCATACCTGGAGCATTGCTCAGAATTAAAAGGAATGAACTGTTGAAACATGCCAGCAATTTGGATGCATCACAAGGACATTATGCTGAGTTAAATCAAAAAGTCTGTCACACAGTGAAGTAAATCAGAAAAAGAAAAACAAATATCGTATATTGATGCATATATGTGGAATCTAGAAAAACAGTATAATTTTACAGGAATAGCGATGCAAACGTAGAGAACAGATGGGTGGACATGGTCGGGGTGAAATGAATTGAGAGATTGGGATTGATGTATGTGCACTGCTGTGTATAAAACAAATAGCCAGTGGAAATATGCTGTGTACCACAGGGTGCTCAGCTCAGTGGTCTATGGGGACCCAGATGGGTGGGATGGGGGAGGGGAGGGAAGTCCATCAGGGAGGGGATGTGTATACACACAGACGATTCACTTCATTTACAGCAGAAATTAATGCAACACTGTAAAGCAGCTATACCCCAATGAAAAAGAAACAACTTATGTGACATTATAGAAAACATGTCCCTGGCTTCCTGGGAGCTATTTGCGTGTAGGGGGCGTAGGGGGCTGATAGAACAGTTCTGTAATGACGGTGATGGTAGTTACATTAATCTACACATGTGATAAAACCTAATAGAAATACATACCAAAAAATATTCAAACTGGTGAAATCTGAGCAAGGTTTGCATTTAAGTTAACAGTATTCTACCAACACAGATTTCTTTGTTTGGAAATGTACTATAGTATGTAAGTAAGCAAAGGGGAAGGGTACCATATGGCTCAGACGGTAAAGAATCTGCCTGCAGTGCGGGATATCTGGGTTTGATCCCTGGGTTGGGCAGATCCTCTGGAGAAGGGAATGGCAACCCACTCCAGTATTCTTACTTGGAGAATCCCATGTACAGAGAAGCCTGATGGGCTACAGTCCATGGGGTCACAAAGAGTCAGACACAACTGAGTGACTAACACACACTATATATTTTGTATATATATTATCAGTATTATATATTATTTAATATGTTATGTAATATAAAATATGTTGTTTGTATTATATATATATTTTTTCTTTTTTAAATAGTGTGAAGGAGCTCATAGGAAAAAAAAAATGGAGAAACATTATCATGAATAAATCTAAGAACTGCCTGACTTTTAGACCTTTCCTCCTTCTACTGATTACATTTCAACTTCACTCCTCTTTCTTCTGCTCCTTCAATATCTGGAGCTCAGGGTCTTTGTATCAGCCCTTGCTTCTCCTGGGAAATCACATCCCAGATCTCTTCAGTGCTGCTTCTGTCTGTGATTCAGCCTCAGAGTACACAGCATTTCAGTGGAAAGAGCTTCCCTGACTGTGCAGCACGGAGCAGCTGCTCAGTCAGGCTCTGTGCCCTCCACTCTGATTTTCACCCTAATGCTTTCCACCCCCTGACATTTCTTGTTTATGTATCGGTTTGTTGCCCATGAGCTGGGCTGTGAGGTCATGAGTGCAAGCATCTTCTCTGAGCTTTTACTGCTGTTCCCAGTGCATCAAATACTTGAAATAGCACAGGAACTAAATACATACTTGCCAAGTGAATGCACTGGTACATACAGGTTCTTCTTCACTGTCACATCACAGTTTGAAGCTGCAGTTTGTTCACATGCATCTCTAAGTCTGAAGGGTTCATTTAGTCAGTTTTCAGGTATTTGACTGCTTTTCATAACCTGAATGTGAAATCTTGACCTCTTTGGCACCTTCAGAATTTTCAGTGTACTTTTGAGACACAGTAAAGACTTACCCTGTGTACGAGACAGCAAAAGAGACACTGATGTATAGATCAGTCTTATGGACTCTGTGGGAGAGGGAAAGGGTGGGAAGATTTGGGAGAATGGCATTGAAACATGTATAATATCATGTATGAAACGAGTCGCCAGTCCAGGTTCGATGCACGATACTGGATGCTTGGGGCTGGTGCACTGGGATGACCCAGAGGGATGGAATGGGGAGGGAGGAGGGAGGAGGGTTCAGGATGGGGAACACATGTATACCTGTGGCGGATTCATTTTGATATTTGGCAAAACTAATACAATATTGTAAAGTTTAAAAATAAAATAAAATTTAAAAAAAAAGAATTCCAAAGCTATAACTGCATTCTGTCTTGTAAAACCAGAAATACAACCCAAATGCCTGTCAAGCAGTCTCTATAAATTGAGAATACTTTGGACAATGGATTCCAGGAGAGCAGGACCAAAGTCACCATACGGAGATGATCATAATGGGTAGATGCCTCATCAGGGTCAAGAACCTAGAATTATGTAGAAATATATTAATTTTAGAATATTGTCAATTAAATTTTTAGAAAAAGCTATGTGGGGAGAATAACATATCTATGTATCAGATTTTACGGTTGCTTCAATTATAGTCTCTGTATTAAATTTATGGGTTTTGCTTTCTACATTGTGACTGTAACTATATATACCTGGCAGAAAACACAAGTACTTTGAAAATAATCTGGAAAATTTTCATTAGAAAAAATCTGGTGGTTGAATAATAATATATTTTTTCTTTGATGTATAAATCATTTGGTCCTACTTCTAGTTTCAGAATCCAGTGACTAATTATAAGAGACAGCATATTCTATTGCTGTCAATGAATTTGTCTATTATTCCAGTGCTAGTTTAGTGAGTAATGAATTTGAAATATTATGCATTAATTAATGATCTTAATTTATGTGACACTCCTAATGGAAATAATTTAATAGTTTCCATGCAACAATAAATTTATACAGTTAAATCCACATCTGTCTAGTCAGTCCCCACTGGGTCTCAACTCACATGCCTGGTATCGGGCAAGTTTCTTTTGGTGTTGACTGCAACAAGCACTGTGACTTTGGAAACTGAGACAAAGTGCAGCTTAGAATTGAGTCAGTGTGGTCATTGTTAGTTGAGCTATGTTGAATTAGAACTGAATTGCGGTTATTCAGGATATTCCCTGACTAGATCCTTTTCTTTAAATTTTTATATCTAGCAAGAATGTTGGGAAAGTTACCTTTCTCCATCCCAAACCATCTGTTGATAATACTCAAATTTGAGTACCATGGGGGAGTACCATGGAGGTCTACAATTTTCTACTTTTATGGGTACATTTTGTTACATCCTACATCTGGAGTCCAGGATTTAAAAAAAAAATGTACCCTTAAAATTAGAAAATGGTAGTCCTCCATGCTACTCAAATTCGATAATTGGAGTTCAGGGCTTCCCAGTTGGCTCAGTGGTAAAGAATACACTTGCCAATTCAGGAGATGCAGGAGATGTGGGTTTGATCTCTGAGTCAGAAAGATACCCTGGAGGAGGAAATGGCAACCCACTCCAGTATTCTTGCCTGAAAAATCCCATGGACAGAGGAGCCTGGCAGGCCTTGCAGGAGTTGCAGAGAGTCAGACATGACTGAGCACATAAGTGACTGTGAGCTGGAGTTCAAGTATTCATGAACATATAGCTTAGTAAAATAAAGGTCATATAGCAAAACATTTTTCCCAGAGCAACTGAATAAAATAATTCATTAGAGTATATGAATATATTATTGGTTTCTGAAAAAGAAAAGCAATTTCAATTTTATTATTAGTAGAAGTATCAATATTATTAATATTAGTATTATTCTGAATCTTAGAACTACTGAAGAAAATGCAAATCCAGAGATAGGAGCACAAGATTTAGCAAATAAAAATACAGGACATTCAGATGGTATTAGTCAAGGTTCCCCAGATGAACAGAACCAACAGGGTACATTTATATATAAAGAGAGTTGTGAGGAACTGGCTTATATGATTATGAAAGCTAAGACATCCCAAGATCTATAGACAGTTGGCAAACTGGAGACCCAGGAGAACCAACGGTGTGGTCCCAGGGTCAGTCTGAAAGCTTGATGTCTAAAAAGAGCCTGTGTTTCAGTTGGCATCTGAAAAGACCAGTGTCTTCAGCCCCAAAACAACTGAAGAGCAGTGCCTTCAGCACCAAGACAGGCAAAAGATGTTCCCACTTACTAGCTGGAGTAAAAGCATTTATGCTCTCTTTCGGCCTTCAACTGATTGGATGGGGCTACCCACATTAGAGCAGGCAATCTGCTTTGTTCATTCTACACATTAAGTTGTAATCTCATTCAAAAACACCCTCACACACACACATACACACCTAGAAAAATGTTTGATTAAATATCTGGATACCCCAGGGCCTACTCAATTTGATACAAAATTAAACATCACACAGACTGATGTAAATTTCAAATAAATAGTAATTTTTACTACAAATATATCCCATGTAATATTCAGAATACAATTAAACTAAATAATTACTTGTCTGAAATTCCAATGTAACTGTCCTGTATTTTATCTAAAACTGCTGGATGCTAGATTACATTGTGTTCCTTCTTCTCAAAGTGGATGGACTGATTTGTTTGAGTGGCAGAATGTCAGCTACTGTATGAAACTCAGAACAATATGATACACTTCCTGCACTGTCAGTATTTTGTTTGAGGATGCATTTGAAGATTTTTCAGTGTTCCAAGATTTTGTCATATGCATACTCTAATTAAATAAACACAATCCAGTTTTTCTATGTTGAAACAATACCATATTTGTTTGTTTGCTTGTTTTTGGTTGTGTGAAAGCCTAGAGAACAGACAAAATTTCTGTTCAGTTCACTTAAATTCAGTCGCTCAGTCATGCCTGACTCTTTGCAACCCCATGAACAGCTTTGTACGCCAGGCCTCCCTGTCCATCATCAACTCCCAGAGTTCACCCAATCTCATGTTCACTGAGTCAGTGATGCCATGCAACCATCTCATCCTCTGTTGTCCCCTTCTCCTCCTGCCTTCAATCTTTCCCAGCATCAAGGTCTTTTCAAATGAATCAGCTCTTCCCATCAGGTGGCCAAACTATTGGAGTTTCAGCTTCAACATCAGTCCTTCCAATGAACACCCAGGAATTATCTCCCTTAGGATGGACTGGTTGGATCTCTTTGCAGTCCAAGGGACTCTCAAGAGTCTTCTCCAACACCACAGTTCAAAAGCATCAATTCTTTGGCACTCAGCTTTCTTTATAGTCCAACACTCACATCCATACATGACTACTGGAAAAACCATAGCCTTGACTAGACTGACCTTTATTGGCAAAGTAGTGTCTCTGCTTTTTAATATGCTATCTAGGTTGGTCATAACTTTCCTTCCAAGGAGTAAGTGTCTTTTAATTTCATGGCTGCAATCACCATTTGCAGTGATTTTTTCGAGCCCCAAAAAATAAAGTCAGCCTACTGCTTCCACTGTTTCCCCATCTAGTTGCCATGAAGTGATGGGACCGGATGCCATGATCTTAGTTTTCTGAATGTTGAGCTTTAAGCCAACTTTTTCACTCTCCTCTTTCACTTTCATTAAGAGGCTCTTTAGTTCTTCTTCACTTTCTGCCATAAGGGTGGTGTCATCTGCATATCTGAGGTTATTGATATTTCTCCCGGCAATCTTGACTCCAGCTTGTGCTTCTTCTAGCCCAGTGTTTCTCATGATGTACTCTGCATAGAAGTTAAATAAGCAGGGTGACAATATACAGCCTTGACATCTTCCTTTCCTATTTGGATCCAGTCAGTTGTTTCATGTCCAGTTCTAACTATTGATTCCTGACCTGCATACAGGTTTCTCAAGAGGCAGGTCAGGTGGTCTGGTATTCCCATCTCTTTCAGAATTTTCCACAGTTTATTGTGATCCACACAGTCAAAGGCTTTGGCATAGTGAATAAAGCAGAAATAGATGTTTTTCTGGAACTCTCTTGCTTTTTAATGATCCAGCAGATGTTGGCAATTTGATCTCTGGTTCCTCTGCCTTTTCTAAAACCAGCTTGAATATCTGGAAGTTCACGGTCCACATATTGCTGAAGCCTGGCTTGGAGAATTTTGAGCTTTTCTTTACTAGTATGTGAGATGAGTGGATTTACGTGGTAGGTTGAGCATTCTTTGGCATTGCTTTTCATTGAGATTGGAGTGCAAACTGAACTTTTCCAGTCCTGTGGCCTCTGTTGAGTTTTCCATGTTTGCTGGCATATTGAGTGCAGCACTTTCACACCATCATCTTTTAGGATTTGAAATAGCTCAACTGGAATTCCATCACCTCCTCTAGCTTTGTTTGTAGTGATGCTTCCTAAGGCCCACTTGACTTCACATTCCAGGATGTCTGGCTCTAGGTGAGTGATCACACCATCGTGATTATCTGGGTCATGAAGATCTTTTTTGTACAGTTCTTCTATATATTCTTGCCACCTCTTCTGAATGTCTTCTGCTTCTGTTAGGTCCATACCATTTCTGTCCTTTATTGTGCCCATCTTTGCATTAAATGTTCCCTTAGTATCTCTAATTTTCTTGAAGAGATCTCTAGTCTTTCCCATTCTTGTTTTCCTCTATATCTTTGTGTTGTTTGCTGAGGAAGGCTTTCTTATCTCTCCTTGCTATTCTTTGGAACTCTGCATTCAAACTCTGCAAACAACTCCATCTCAAAGATGGAGTTGATCCTATGGAATATTATATTCTTTGTGACTCTTAGTTCATTTGGGCTTGACAGAAATAGGTTTCTTTGTGAAAGAAAAATAGCTTTTCATGACTTACTTTTCTGAGACATTAAAAAACCAACTGAATAGCGATTCAGAGAATATTTCAGTGTGTCACATAAAACAAGCAATTTTACCTGTTACCAAGAAGATGAACTCAATAAATTTTCTATTAGCTGTAGCTTGAATGTTTAACTCCACCAGATTATTGTTAGGACCATGCACATGCTTTTGTCAGGTTTTTTTCTTCACATAGTTCATGAAGAAGTAAAAATAATTCATTGCCTATATCCACTTGCATATTATTAATTTATCATGTATAACAAAATATTCTCAAAACTTAGTGCCTTAAAAAATATGCATTTTTATCCTAGAGATCCTGTAAATTAAGAATTATGAGTAACTTGGCTGGACTTTTCTGACTCTGATTCTTTTATGAAGTTGCAGTTAAGATATCATCTAGGGCTACAGTTACCTGCAAATTTACCTGAGGTTAGAGGATCTGTTTCTCTGTGACTCACTCACAAAACCATTGTTATGGTTGTTGCTGGTCATTGATTGGAGGCCTGTTTTTCCCCAAGTGGACTGTGACTCACTCACATAACCATTGTTATGTTTGCTGCTGGTTGTTGATTGGAGGCCTCAGTCTTTCCCCTTGTGGACTGTGACTCACTCACATAACCATTGTTATGGTTGTTTTGGTTGTTGATTGGAGGCCTCAGTCTTTGCCCATGTGGACTGTGATTCACTCACACAACCTTTGTTATGGTTGTTGCTGGTTGTTGTTTGGAGGCCTCAGTCTTTACCCATGTGGACTGTGACTCACTCACATAACCATTGTTATGGCTGTTGCTGGTTGTTTATTGGAGGCCTCAGTCTTTCCCCTTGTGGACTGTGACTCACTCAATAACCATTTTTATGGTTTTTCCTGGTCATGATTGGAGGCCTGTTTTTCCCCAAGTGGGCTGTAGCTCACTCACATAACCATTGTTATGTTGTTACTGGTTGTTGTTTGGAGGCCTCAGTCTTTACCCATGTGGACTGTGACTCACTCACATAACCATTTTTATGGTTTTTCCTGGTCATGATTGGAGGCCTGTTTTTCCCCAAGTGGGCTGTAACTCACTCACATAACCATTGTTATGTTGTTACTGGTTGTTGATTGGAGGCCTCAGTTTTTCCCCATGTGGACTGTGACTCACTCACATAACCATTATTATGGTTGTTGCTGGTTGTTGTTTGGAGGCCTCAGTCTTTCCCCTTGTGGACTGTGACTCACTCACATAAACATTTTTATGGTTTTTCCTGGTCATGATTGGAGGCCTGTTTTTCCCCAAGTGGACTGTAACTCACTAACATAACCATTGTTATGGTTGTTGCTGGTTGTTGATTGGAGGCCTCAGTCTTTCCCCTTGTGGACTGTGACTCACTCACATAACCATTGTTATGCTTGTTGCTGGTTGTTGATTGGAGGCCTCAGTCTTTCCCCAGGTAGACTGTGACTCACTCACATAACCATTGTTATGGCTGTTGCTTGTCATTGATTGGAGGCCTCAGTTTTTCCCCATGTGGACTTTTCCACAGTGGGCACCTCATGATAGGACAGCTGGTTTCTTGCAGAGTGAGCAGTCCAAGAGGCCAGCGTGAGAATGGCAGTGTCCTTTTTGGCATATTTTGTGAAGTCATACACTGTTGCTTCCTCAGTATGTGTTTGTCATGCAGATTACCCTTTTGCAATGTATGAAGGTGCTACCCAAGAGTTTCAAGCAAGGATCATGTTGGAGGGGCCAAGTGAAAGCTGTCTATTCCCATCCATGTCAGAGTATCACATGAAACATTGTGATGCCAATATGGAGACAAGAAATTGTCTAGAGGCTGAAACTAATGCACAGTGAATGTTCTATCTATTTAATTCAGTTCAATTTTCAGATCTTTGAGACTCAGTACAAGATTATCTTGCATTTTAACCCAAATGATATCAAAATTTCTGTTGTTTTCCAGAAGGTATTTTAAGCCATCATATCAATATTAAGACATAATTGATATATTATGGAGTTGAATTAAAATTTTAAATGAAATTTCTAGGAAATTTTAAAACTAGATCATATTTAGGTCAAGCTGGCTAGACATTTTTTGTTGTTCTTCAGTAGCTCAGTTGGGACCAACTCTTTGTGACCCCATGGACTGCAGCACACCAAGTTTCCCTGTCCTTCACTATCTCCTAGAGCTTGCTCAAACTCATGTCCATTGAGTTGATGATGCCATTAACTATCTCATCCTCTAATGCCCACTTCTCCTCCTGCCTTCAGTTTTTCCCAGCATCAGGGTCTTTTCCAATGAGTCAACTCATCACATCAGGTGGCCAAAATATTGGAGCTTCAGTTTCAACATCAGTCTTTTCAATGAATATTCAGGGCTGATTTCCTTTAGGATTGACTGGTGTGATCTCCTTGCTCTGATCAAGACTCTTGATCTCAAGAGTCTTCTCCAGCACCATAATTCAGAAGCATCACTTCTTCAGTGCTCATGGACAATGGAGCCTGGCAGGCTATAGTCCATGGAGTCACAAAGAGTTAGACATGAGTTAGTGACTAAACAATAAAAACTGACTTTCTTTGGTAGGGAAGTTTGAAAAGCATTTTCCTTTAGGGAATTTGTAAGACAGGTTGGCTGCATAACTAATTCTAAATATCTGAGATAAAAAGGTGCAGTGTCAGCCTGTTTTTTGTTAGTGCTTAAGTTCTTGAACATGTTCTCTATAAAATGTCTTTTTTTTTTTTTTGCATTTTTATGTAACCTAAGCTTTTTTTCAATCAGCTCTCGTCTATACATGCCTAAATCCTTCCATATTTCAAAACCAATATTAAATGCTTTGTATTCCACAGAGACTTTCCATTTGGCCTCCATAAACCTCTCTAGCCTACTGACTCCTGTCCACCATGGCTGGGGTGAAGGCCATAGAGTGTATGGAGTTGTGACGAGAGAGGAAGTTTGGTGATAAGTTAGAAGTAACAACAGTGTTGTCTGAGGTTACTCCCATAGTAGCTTTTACTATGGTACTTTCATGTTAGTTATGAATATATGTCTTATAATATCATAGTCATAATAAGAGACTCAATAATGATTTGTTGAATTATGTTTCTTGAAATAAATCTGTGCTCAATAAATAACTTTATACTGGTTATCATGATATGAAAGTCAGGGCTTTCGTGTGATGCTTTTTATATTCTCTCTGAGAAAGAGAAAATTCGCCAATTAAAAAGTTCAGATCTGCTATTTATCATTCATTGATCTTAGTTTAGAATGTCATTGGTTTTAATACACTGAAGATTTTCTGCTTTGGTTCTTCATTCTCATGTGATTCTCAGCATTATTGCTTTCATTGACAGAAATATTAGTCATACTGCTGTACTTATGAAAAAGGAACACTAGTGATTACTCATTTATTTTTGTAGAACATGCCACTTGTACCACCCATTTTAAAAGTTAAATTGAATAGTGCCTTGATTAATTCTTGTTTTCCCAATTAAACAATAAAGTATTGTAAGACACAGTTATTCTCTAGACTTCCTGAAGCACCAAAACATATTACATTTTAGTTGCTTCATTTGATTGCGCAAGTTGTGAGTTACCAAAACAGTTTAATTCTCTTACTGAAAACCTTTTTTCTATTTTTTTTAAAATGGCCTTATTCAAATCAACTTCTCTCCCTGCTTTCCCTCTCCCGTCTGTCCTCTCTCCTTTACCTTCTTTCTCCCTCCCCACTTCCCTCCTTCCTTTTTTCCTCTCATCTTTTCTTCCTATTTAAGCTAAATAATTTAGGGTCACAGTTGGCCCTTTTTGCTTCAGTTATGGAAATTTATTGGTTTGTAAGCTTCTTTAGAACAAAACTGTGCTTTAAAGTGTTAGTCACTAAGTCGTGTCTGACTTTTTGTGACCCAATGGACTGTAGCCCACCAAGATCCTCTGTCCATGGAATTCTCCAGGCCAGAATATTGGAGTGGGTTGCCATTTCCTTCTCCAGGGGATTTTCCTGATATAGGGATAAAATCTGGGTCTCCTACATTGCAGGCAGATTCTTTACTATCTGAGCCACAGCTGCTCAAACTGTGTTTAGTACAACATTATATTCCTAATGTCATGCCTAAATAAAGCAGACATTTATAAATATTTGCTCAATGAATGAATTAGGTGGGTCATACATAAAAATTGAGTGTCATGTGTGATTTTAAAGCTCTTGAATTTCTGGCCTTATAGGTGATGGTTGATATTACATGAAAGGTGTTTTGTTTGGCTTAAGCATTATTTATTTACCATTGATAAGCATATATCTCATAACTTATTCTCTTGCTGATAGTATCAAAAGGAAGCAATGTTGAAAGACCAAAGGGGCCATGAAACTCATTCTTTGAAAACTGTGCTTTCAAGTCAGGGCAGTGCTAGCTAACAACAGATTTTAGTGATTCAAACCTAGAAAATCCTCTCTTTTCTCTTGGTAGAAAGAGAAAGTTAGATAACTTTAAGAGAAAGTTAGATGGTAGGCAACATACAATGTATGTTGTATATCATAGCACACTTTCCCAGTTTCTTAGATAGCAGACCACTTTTAGTCCATGAGTGGATTGGTTTTGCTTAGTTATTTATTTTAAATTATTTTATTCAATATTTTAATAATGAAATAATAACTTATGAATCCACTACACAAAAGCTATAAGTTTTATAATGAGCTACATTTAACCATATTTCCCCATCTTACTCCATCCCAAGGAAGCAGCATTCTCAATCCCCTGCTCATCATTGCCTTGCTTACTTTTTTACATAATTTTGTTAGGATCATACTTTTGATACTCTCTCTGAACATACTTTTTCATTTTGTGTTATTTTACTAAGATTCAACCATGTTGTTGTCTGTTGCTTTATTTGTTCATTGACACTGACACCTGTGAATGCACTGTGACTTATTCTTCTTTGGTTAATTGTGTGAGCTGCTGCTGTTACTGCTAAGTTGCTTCAGTCATGTCTGACTCTGTGAGACCCCATAGATGGCAGCCCACCGGGCTCCGCCGTCCCTGGGATTCTCCAGTCAAGAACACTGGAGTGGGTTGACATTTCCTTCTCCAATGCAAGAAAGTGAAAAGTGAAAGTGAAGTCACTCAGTTGCAACCCCATGGACTGCAGCCTTCCAGGCTCCTCCGTCCATGGGATTTTCCAGGCAAAAGTACTGGAGTGGGCTGCTATTGCCTTCTCCTAATTGTGTGAGCTAGTATGTACTTATTTTTAATCAATCTCGGTATCTGCTTTTCTTTACAGGTATATTTGTGATTCCTTATTTATCTGATTGGGGCTTCCCAGGTGGCGCTAGTGTTAAAGAACCCATCTGCCAGTGCAGGAGATGTAAGAGACATGGGTTTGATCCCTGGGTGGGGAAGATCCCCTGGTGGAGGGCATGGCAATCCATTCCAGTATTCTTGCCTAAAACACCCCATGGACTGAGGAGCCTGGTGGGCTACAGTCCATAGCATTGCAAAGAATCAGACATGACTGAAAAGACTTAGCACACACTGATATGATTAAATTTTGTAATTGTGTTATCAACTTCTGTTTCAAAATCTGTTGG